>NC_051863.1:32607490-33807490 GCF_015732765.1 Culex quinquefasciatus
ACTGTTTTCCCACAGAATGTCAACTGTGTGCGCTTTTACAAGGGATTAGATCGTCCTCCTGCCAGCATTAGGCAATGGCTTGCTGCAGTCCGATGCATTTCAATGAACGACGACTCGTCCTGTATCATTCCCAGATCATGGTTAAGGTATTGGAGCGCACTTGTAATAACAATTACATTGTTGCCTGCACAAAGTGCTGCAAACACGGCAAAACTGTATGAACTGTATGACAGACTAAGCGGCATTATGTCAACAATGAGCTCTTCCAATATTATGCATCTCGCTTAGTGTATGATTGTTCTCCGAATCGTCACTATCAGTTTTAATTTATACAGGTCTGCAAAAGGCTTCGTTAATCTCTATCAGCATTCAAAGTAAAAGAAAACCAACTCAACATTTCAAAATTTATAAAATGTTTATTTTGAAGTTTATTTTGATTACATTGATAGTCCTCTTAAACCGTATTTTTGCTGCTTTACTTTTATTTTTACTACAGCGCCAATGGTTCATTTGAAATTTGCTTCAAGATTTTGAAGATATAATGAAAAAACTTTTTATTTGGCAAGAATAACTACTAATTGTGGGTCTCGTGGCGCAGGGGTAGCGGCTTCGGCTGCCGATCCCGATGATGCTATGAGACGCGGGTTCGATTCCCGCCTTATCCACTGAGCTTCTATCGGATGGTGAAGTAAAACGTCGGAGCAGAAATCCCACGTTAGAGGAAGGCCATGCCCCGGGGGGCGTAGTGCCAATAGTTTCGTTTTAGCTACTAATTATTTTATTATTATTTAGATCTATCTTTTTCACCATTTATAAATCGAATGAAGTTATAAACCTCTGAAGTTGTAATCTATCTGAAGTTGTAAACTTAAAAATCTAATTAATTTTCTGAAAAAGTGTAAAAATGTACATTTATTTATTTCTCAAAAATAGTTATTTTTTCGGTTTTGCCTTCCTCACCTTACTGAGGAAAGGCTATAAAATCACTCGAAAAACGAAATTCTTAATTTGACCTCCTAGACCTACCTTCATGTATACATATTTGACTCAGAATCAAATTAAGAGCAAATGTCTGTGTGGGATGTTAATCAAAAAAATTTGCACTGAGTTATCTCGGTACTGGTTGACCCGATTTGGACCGTTTTGGTCTCATTTGATCCGTCTTGGGGTTCCAAAAGTCGCTCTTGAAAATGATATAGTTTAGTTGAGTACTTCAAAAGTTATGCTAAAAAACAATTTTAACAAAAGTCCGGAAGATTGTAAAAAGGGTGTTTTTTTGTAAGAAACCTCGTCATGTTATACATTTTTAAGAAAGGTTTACGAAAGACCTTTTCAACGAGTTTGAAGATCTGACAACCCTATCAAAAGTTATAAGCACTAAAGTGTTATTTATGAACTTTTTGGAGGCCGGATCTCAGACATTACCTAGCATTACACTCTAATTGTGAGGAAGGCACCAACCACCTAATGGTGGATTAAGTCACGTTTTTATAGTAAGATTGTGTTATTTATTGTAGAATTGGTTTTAGTTTTGAGAAGTTTAATTGTTTATCAATAACCCATGTTTTAGAGTGCTTTTATAATTTTGTGGCAAAATATATGAATTTTAAAAGCTTTGAACTTTATTGCTTTTATTAAGATTTGAGAAAATCACAGAAAAAAAAATTCACTATTGTAAAACGATAATGCAAATTGTTCCATAACACAAAATAAGATTTTAGGTAAAATGGTGAATTTTTTTGACTTGATTGAAAATTAGAGTGGTTCACGATTATTCTTTTTTAGAAAATCAAACCTTTCTGAAATATTTTTGTGACACAGGAGGTTGTTGGGCATGCCAATTAAAGCAACTTTGTCGAAGACACCATAATTGTAATTCGCAATCTACGCCTTCAAAAAAATATTTTATATCAATAGCATCAAAGCAACCCCTCAAAATCAGTTTTTTGAACGTAGGATTTTGGGGTGATGTTTTAGAGAAAAATGATGGTCTGAGCACATTTATAACTCTGAAACAGCAATCAATTTCTTGGATTTTGTTTTTTTTGCATGGTTATTTAAGGCTAAGGCTATAATCCTGCTTTCAAAAAGAACTTTCCACATAAAGTTTGTAGACCCAGCTTCATGCATACCTATCGACCTATCAATATCAAGCCCTACACAGAAAAAAAATGTGTAAATTTGGAAGATGTAATTTTAGAAGGCTGAATATTACCTCTTTTATGTTGTAATTTTACCTCAATTCAGACTGAAAAAGTGACATTACACCAGAATAGTGGTAAAATTACACATTTTCAAAGGTAAAATTACACCTTTTTTCTGACATTCTGACATGTACCCCTTCCGAGATGTAATATTACCATGATTTTTTTTTCTGTGTAGTCTCAACGTTTGAATACATTTTTTAATATGTTTCCAGTTTATCTAGAAAACATGGGTAATTCTCTAAACAGAAAAAAATGATGGTAATATTCATCAGGAAATGTTGACAGATTTTGTGTCGAAAAAAATGATAAATTTTTCTCAGCTAATGATGAATATTCATCAGTTTTTGATGAATATTCATAAGATTCACATTTTTACACATTTTTTATGCAATATTACTCAAAGAAAGAGGTAATATTCAACCTACCAAATTTTTAACAATCCAAAAATCAACTTTTTTTTTCTGTGTACCAACTCACACGAAATCGGGAAAAGTTGCCCCGACCCCTCTTCGATTTGCGTGAAACTTTGTCCTAAGGGGTAACTTTTGTCCCTGATCACGAATCCGAGGTCCGCTTTTTGATATCTCGTGACGGAGGGGCGGTACGACCCCTTCCATTTTTGAACATGCGAAAAAAGAGGTGTTTTTCAACAATTTGCAGCCTGAAACGGTGATGAGATAGAAATTTGGTGTCAAAGGGACTTTTATGTGAAATTAGACGCCCGATTTGATGGCGTACTCAGAATTCCGAAAAAACGTATTTTTCATCGAAAAAAACACTAAAAAAGTTTTAAAAATTCTCCCATTTTCCGTTACTCGACTGTAAAAAATTTTGGAACATGTCATTTTATGGGAAATTTAATGTACTTTTCGAATCTACATTGACCCAGAAGGGTCATTTTTTCATTCAGAACAAAATTTTTCATTTTAAAATTTCGTGTTTTTCCCAACTTTGCAGGGTTATTTTTTAGAGTGTAACAATGTTGTACAAAGTTGTAAAGCAGACAATTACAAAAATTTTGAAATATAGACATAAGGGGTTTGCTCATAAACATCAGGAGTTATCGCGATTTTACGAAAAAAAGTTTTGAAATCACGAATCCGATGTCTGCTTTTTGATATCTCGTGACGGAGGGGCGGTACGACCCCTTCCATTTTTGAACATGCGAAAAAAGAGGTGTTTTTCAATAATTTGGAGCCTGAAACGGTGATGAGATAGAAATTTGGTGTCAAAGGGACTTTTATGTAAAATTAGACGCCCGATTTGAAAGCGTACTCAGAATTCCGATAAAACGTATTTTTCATCAAAAAAAACACTAAAAAAGTTTTAAAAATTATCCCATTTTCCGTTACTCGACTGTAATTTTTTTTGGAACATGTCATTTTATGGGAAATTTAATGTACTTTTCGAATCTATATTGACCCAGAAGGGTCATTTTTTCATTTAGAACAAAATTTTTCATTTTAAAATTTCGTATTTTTTCTAACTTTGCAGGGTTCTTTTTAAGAGTGTAACAATGTTCTACAAAGTTGTAGAGCAGACAATTACAAAAATTTTGATATATAGACATAAGGGGTTTGCTTATAAAAATCAGGAGTTATCGCGATTTTACGAAAAAAAGTTTTGAAAAAGTTGGTCGTCATCGATCATGGCCGTTCATGGTCACCCGCGACAGACACGGACGACAAAACAAAGAGAAACGCAAAAAGTAACTTTTTCAAAACTTTTTTTCGTAAAATCGCGATAACTCCTGATGTTTATGAGCAAACCCCTTATGTCTATATATCAAAATTTTTGTAATTGTAGAACATTGTTACACTCTAAAAAATAACCCTGCAAAGTTGGGAAAAACACGAAATTTTAAAATGAAAAATTTTGTTCTAAATGAAAAAATGACCCTTCTGGGTCAATATAGATTCGAAAAGTACATTAAATTTCCCATAAAATGACATGTTTCAAAAAAAATTTACAGTCGAGTAACGGAAAATGGGAGAGCTTTTAAAACTTTTTTAGTGTTTTTTTTTCGATGAAAAAAACTTTTTTTTTCGGAATTCTGAGTACGCCATCAAATCGGGCGTCTAATTTTACATAAAAGTCCCTTTGACACCAAATTTCTATCTCATCACCGTTTCAGGCTGCAAATTGTTGAAAAACACCTCTTTTTTCGCATGTTCAAAAATGGAAGGGGTCGTACCGCCCCTCCGTCACGAGATATCAAAAAGCGGACCTCGGATTCGTGATCAGGGACAAAAGTTACCCCTTAGGACAAAGTTTCACGCAAATCGAAGAGGGGTCGGGGCAACTTTTCCCGATTTCGTGTGAGTTGGTAGAGAATTACCCACATGTAAAATTAACATTTGCAAAATTTATATTAAAGATATTATGAAAAACATGTTAAAAACACTCGAAAAATAATCTTAATTCTTGAAAAAAAAAAACTGCAATAAAAATGAACTCTAGAGATATTTTGCTGAATTTATATTTTTTTTAACAAAATTTTTGTTTTCCGAACGTTGAAAACAATATATATCTACATCATCCATCTCTGATAAAAATATGTTTAAATGGCTTGGGATGCGGTCTAAGATAGAATGAAAATTACTCATTTCTAAGCGCTACCCAATTTAGTAACATTTTTCCTTCGACGATATTTTGAAAATTTTTGATATAATTTTAAATATCAAAAAGAAACCAATGTGGATTTATTTCAACTGCTTGAAAAAATATTTTTTTTAAATTTCGAAATCATGACTAACATTTTTATATGCGCTGAAACATATGATGTCCCCCTTTTGATTTATTATTAAGAACAATTCTCTTGGACTTCGGTAAAAGATGATTATTTGTATTTTTTATTAGCCTTAAACCTTTTTTTTCTTTTGCTATTCTTGATAATTTCAATAAAATTGTTTTCAAGAAATCAAGTCGTGTTATTTCTTTCCGTTGCAACTCATGTATAATATAAACTAAGAATATATATTATTTCCAAGTGGCCTTAATTTCAAATACGGTCATCAGGGGTGACATTGAAACTGGGAGGTGCGATTTAGTCATTCAAATTTAAGCATTTTTAAATGTCTATTTCATAGGCAATTCATACAAAAGTATAAACTTAAAAGTTACGAAACAAAAACCCTAAAAAGTTATATCTTTCCCGTTGAACCGTAGCTTTCCCGATAGTGCTGAATACACATTGTTTCAGTTGGCCGATTCCCCACATATCCGACCAACTTTTCAGCCCAACCTCGAAGATCTTTATTCGCGACCGAAACACAATGAACTCAAATGGATTTCGCTTTCCTTTTGTTTTTTGGATGTGCTGAAATTTAGAGTAAGAGTTCCTGTTTTGGGCAAAAGTTGTTTTCTTTGCTGTATTGTTCGGGTTTTTGAGATAATCTGAACTTAACACTTTAAAATCCTGAAATAGATCCCTCTACCCTGCCATCTGCATACGCAACAAGCAACAAGCAACAACAAAAAGCAAACAAAAACAGAGCAACTAAACAAGCAAAGGGAGTAAGTCATCATCATGGCCCTTGTCATAAGTTTCCGCTCGTAAAACATTCCGTTCCGTATGCAGGCAGCAGGCAGGCCGGCGCTCCTTCCCGACAGCAAAACCAAGACAAAAGAGGCCTGGGCCCCACCACGATGCCACTCCGACGACGTCGGTGCAACTCTTAGTGTAGTGTCTATACGTAACACCAACAACAACAACAACAATAACAAAAAAAACGGTTGAACCACTTCACGTGCATCATCGCGTGTACAGAACCCGCACCTTAACCTCCACCCGTCCCCTTCGTTTCGCTACACTTTATCAAAGAAAGGAAGAAAACACAATGACAATGAAACATTTCAACAATTGTATTTGTCCCTCTCCGCGCACACCTTCCATCCAACTGCTCGCGAAAAACTGGCGGGTTGGGCCCGGGATGAACTTTAACGTGTTCCGCTTGTCGGACCCGGAACACAGTGTCCCACGGGGGTAGATCCTGCGGGGAGGTTGCGCCCCAAGCTATTGTTGTTGGGCCGTTTGCTAATACGAGGGGGTTAACTCTGGAATCTTTGGATTTGGCAGAGATGAGGGTGACGGTGAACAATAGGTATCCAACGGATATAAAGAGGTGTCCTTGCAAAGAATTTCCCTGTTGGAGGTTGCAAGGGAGATGATTTGATTTTTTTTGAAAGCACAATATTTATGAATTTTAGTGCTGCATTAATGCATACCTTACAGGTTTATATCTTTCCAGTTGCAAATTATCCATTGAATTATAGAAAAATGTTGGACAAATCTCTCACTTCAAATTTGTCCTAGAGCCTAGAGCTAGTCCTGGATCAATTGTGATATAGACGGTATTGTTTCAATTCAAAATATTTTTTTTGAATTTAAAAAGAAGTATGATTTATCGTTTCGCATACATCCTAGCATAATACACAAGACCCGGGACTTCAAATGATTGACGCAAACACAATAATTCATGTGCCATAATGGAATTCCAAGAACAGTAGGAAATTGACTTGGGCCGTATTGTCCATACCCGCCGTAAACGGATCTTCTCCTAATTCCATTTGCAAATATATTCCCATCAGGTTACTATCAAGAACCGATACCGGCTACAGGCTCCACACGAGCGATCTCTGAAGTGCACCGAATCGTTTACGTATTGATCACCTGAGCGAATCTAACTGGTTTCTTGGATATCAATGCTTCTAAGCAACACATTAACTTGATGAATCCTGGAAATTTACGTTGCGAGCTTTTGAGACTGAATTATAGTTACGTGCATTACCTCGGCGTCTTCGTGCGTTCGGAGCGTTTAGTCATATGACATTACGGTAGCTGCCACGTGTTTGGTCTTACCGTTTGGTTGGTTTTTTGAAGATTAAGCCATTTAAATTTTAAAATTCAAACATTTTTTTCAAATGTCAAAAAAACTGCTCATAAACCTTCTCGAAGAAATTTTCATAAATTTTTGAAAATTTTTTAAAGTTATTTAACTACAATTCAGAATATATTGATGAACAAGGCCGATGCAAATATTTTTCAAAGGTTCTGACCGAGGTCGAGGAGGAGAAAAAAAATAAAAAAATATATGAGTTTAAATAACAAGCTATAGTCTCAAGCATTTAAATGATTAAAGTGTTTTTGAAAACATTTTACACTAGAGCAACTCTCTACCAAAACTGGAAATGGATTTTGTTTGTATTTTTTTTATTTGGCTCAAACTTTGTGGGGACCTTCTCTGTGACCAAAGCCGCTATTTTGTGCCATTGGTTCACCCATACAAGTCTCCATACAATTTTGGCAGCTGTCCATACAAAAATGGTACGTAAATATTTAAACAGCTGTAACTTTTGATTGAATTTCCTGATCAATTTGGTGTCTTGGGCACAGTTGTAGGTATTGTTGAGGACTATTGAGAAAAAAGGTACACGGAAAAAATTGCCGATTGTTTCATTATATTTTTTTTCAAAAAACTTATTTTCCCAAAATAGGTACGTATTTTTTTATTTTAGCGGACAAAACCCGTAACTTTTGAGCTATAGATAAGTATGGTCAAAAAATCTGCCGCTGAGTGATACATTTTTGAAAAAATAAGGATTTTTGGAAAACATCGAAATTTTATACCTAAAAAAATGACCTCAATCATTTATGTAAAATTGATGTTACAATCGAAAAGTACTTTACAGATTTTTTTGATAAAGGGCTCCGTTTTCAAGATATAGCCAGCGAAAGTTTGAATTTAACGAAATATTTGCAGTTTTTCGATTTTTAAAAATAGTGACCATGTGAAACCATTTCAAAAATTTTTTTTTTTGAAAATTTCAGAAAATTTGAGGTTTTTTAAGTATCACCCAAACAACCCACCATTTTCTAATGTCGTTATCTCAGCAACTAATGGTCCAATTTTCAATGTTTAAATATGAAACATTCGTGAATTTTTTCGATCGTTCCGAAAACAATATTTTGAAATATTTTGAATCAAGACTACCATTTAAATAGGGACAAACATTCAATATTACACCCTTTTGAAATGTTAGTCTTGATTTAAAAAAATCTTAATATTGTTTTTGATAAAATCGGAAAATTTCGCGAATGTTTCATGTTTTAATTGAGGTAATTTTTTTTTGTGTGTTGAAAAAATCACTTTTAAAAAAAAAATCATGGCTTAGCGGGTTGTTGTCCCCTAAAACGTATAAAAAAATCTCGAAAATAAAAAAATACTTATTTTGCGAAACTGATTTTTTGTGAAAATATGTTAACTAAACAATCGGCAATGTTTACTTTCCATGTACCTATTTTTTTCTCATTAATCCTCAACAATACCTACAAAAACAACAATACCTACAACCGAAATCAAATTGATCAGAAAATTCACTCATTGTATGGACAGCAGCCAAAATTGTATGGAGACTTGTATGGGTGAACCAATGACACAAAATAGCTTATTTGGTCATAGAAAAGGCCCCCACAAAGTTTGAGCCACATGAAAAAAATACAAAAAATAAAAGTGTCAAAATCGACCGATTTTGTAGAGGTACCAATTCAAATGTTTTGCAATCATTAGTTTTCAGAAAATGTAAGATTTGTTGAAAACAAAAAAATAGCGAAAAAAAACTTTTTGCGATACTACGGTATTGGAAATTATTCTTTAGAAATTTTCATTTTCCCGTGTTCAGGAGATTTTTTGAGCAACATTTTTTCTACGATAAACTTTACTTCTCTTGTTTTATGTTTTTCTTGTTTCATTTTAGTATTTTAATTTGCATTTATAATAAGTTTATCTTTGTTTTTGGTAGTATTTGGCCTATTCTACCACCTTCTAGCATTACAGTTTGAATATCTAATTTTTTCATGTTTTTAAAGTCACTCTTTTGATTTTTTGCTTGTTTTTAACATTTTCTGCTATAAAATGACACCATTATCATTTTAATTGTATAAAAAGCGTAGAGGCTTTGATAGACTATGACACTAGAAAAATTACTACATAGTTCTCTTTACTCAATATTTACAAAATTTTAATAAAAAAAAATAGCCAAGGTTGACCCCAAAAAATGTCATTTTTTAAAACATTGGCAAAGTCACATTTAACAAGTAAAACTTCAAGCCAATAAATTTAAAAAGTTTTTCTTTCCAATGCTTTTTAAAGATCAAAAAATAGGTTGGAAATTTGATTTTTGGCGATTTTCTAAATCAAAGCCCGTCGAAAGGCAGGGCTGTAGAGGGTTGACGACTTCAACGAAAACTGATTTGCTTTGATGATCCGATTTTTGATTTTTCATAATTTTTAAAGTTTTTTTATTGTGGTTGAACATCATTAGATTTTGGTACATGACATGATATTTATGCAAACTGAGAAAAGCTAGGTAATATCAATTTATTGAAAAAAATATATTATAAATGAGCAGAAGACAACTTAGAAATACATCAAATTACCTTCTATCAATTTCTCTATACAGCTATAAAAATTAAAAAATTAAACTTCCAAGTGAGTGTCCAACTTTGCTGTCCTCACGCTGCACCTTCTGGACAGTGAACATCTGACAGCACATCGTTTCCGTTGAATGAATCCTCAAACAGCATAGGCTGACTGCGCGAGCAATTCTTGTGAAGTGGCTTTTGCCCGGAAAATGTAGAGTAGTCTGTGCGCTATCATCAATGTTGCACAATTCCTGTAACTGCCGGGGGATTTGCAAATGAGATTTTTTTTTAATTTCTGGATAATTTATGCTTTAAAAATGTAATTAAATGTTATTCATACATTATCTAAAGATTTTTGAAATTAAACTTTTTTTTCTTATTTTGGTTGATGGTTATAAACGTTTTTTAAATCTTCGTTTCATCATTTTTTAAAAGCCTTTCTATTTAAAACAAAATTCTCTCATACCCCACCGTACTAATAACTTCCATTCAATGTTTGATTTCATCCGAAAATAAGCAAATCAAAATGATTCCGTCCTAACCAAAAAAAAACAAGAATGGGAGTCGTTCTACGCCGGAAAGAAAGTGTAATTGAAAATTTCTCCTGCCCTCATTAAAATATACCTTTTGCTCAATGAGATCTTCGTTTGTCGCGGCAAATTGAACCGAGCGTCGAAAAGTCGTCATCATTTTCGTTGTCGTTTGATGAAGATGGTGTGTGTGTTGGTGAGCTTTTTCTCGGTCTGATTTTCATTCACTTTTGTGACCTAACGAGGGTGGCTTTCGGTGACACGGTAGAAAATGTACCAAAGTTTTAATTTGGTTGAAAGTATCATACAAAATCTAATTTGAAAGTTACCGATTTTTTGCTCTAATTTTCAAAACATATTTCAAACAAATTTAACTTTTTTTTCCAAAGTTCCTCTCAAAAGACGAAGAATTTTCCCCATATCTATGCAAATGTTCATCTTTTCGTGGAACCAGGGCGAGTTCTTTCCGCACATACACTTTCCTGAGACTTGCGAAGGTAGTAAGGACACTCCCGGGCAGGAAACCAATTCAGGTGGAAACTCGGCGTTCTTCCAGCTCAATGAGCACTCGGTTGGGGAGGCAAGTTTGGTTCGGTAAAAATGAGTCCATAAACGTCGTCATTCCCTTTCACATTTTGCAGCGCTTTTCTTATGAATTAATATTAATGATTTTTCCGTTCGTTTTTTCTTCTTCCCCGGTTCTCGTTACAGGTAAATGAAACCCGTCACCCAGGAAATGAAGAGTGAACTCGGCGAAGGTCCGAGGGATTGCTGCTGAATTCTACTGGTTGAATCGTGAGTGAGGTTGGAGTTTATATATTTTATTGCAATGATAATCCCATTGATTGTTATTTCGATCTTATGTACACTTTAAATATGTGAATTTACCTATTTTTATGAAGTTACTTACAATTAATTTGTTGCCTCACCTTTTGACCTTCACAGATCCTCAAAATTCGATTTTAATCCTGAGATATTCATTAAAACCGAAATAAAACTCCGTGCATTGTTGTCACTTTTTATATGAAAAAAGTTTTAATCTTGTCGTGCTATCTTGACACACCCTGAAAATTGCTGTAAATGCGACAACTGGCCAAAGGGATTTCAGGTCAGAACGCGTTCGCCACACGTACAAGACCGACAATTGTAAACATTTGTAATCATAACTCGGGACTTCGGCAACCAAATTCAACTACATTTCGGGACAGTGCACAGATGGGTCAACCAAACAAAACGTGTTTGTTATTGTTTGTATTGCGTGCTTTTGTTTTGGTTTATTTATAGCCAAAGATTAAAATCCGATTTTCTCCGAACGTCGAAACGTCGAGTTTAGGCTGCAAAGGATGCATAACACCAGAATAGTGGCAAATTTCAATGTTTAAATTACATTTTTTTTGACGTAAAATATTAACTATACTCACATGAATTTTTCCATTTATTATAAAATTTTGTTATAAAATTAATATTTTTTCATTTTTTTAAATGACCTTTTTTCACTTTATTGAGTAAGGCTTTATTACTTGAGAAATAAACTTCTTTAATAAGCCTGCTTGACCGTCTTGAGAAATTTGTCATTTTTATTATAGTAAATTAATTTAATAAACTATCTCAATCGATCACAATTTTTTATTGATTTATCAAGGAAATTTAGCAGTATTTTCTTTCCAGTCAAAATTCTGTAAATAATTCAAAGTTGAGATCTAAAGTGGAAATTTTTTAACTGAATCTAAATCCATGTCCGCTGCTAATGGTTACAATTTTCAACCACGCTAATGTTAAATAAGTGATTTTGTATTTGAGTAACGTTTGAGGGCCTGTCACATTTCAGCAAATGCTTGAACATTTCACAATTTTGAACTTTGCTTGAACATTTGATGAACCATGTCCAACAGTAAAAAACAAAAGGAAACCCCGAAAAAGCTCCAGAGGAAACAGTAACAATTTCGAATAAAAAAAATATCTCCATTAAAAGTCATAAAAAAACCTAAATTTGATCAGTTTCTTTGTAAATTTTAGAATACATGTTTTTTTTCCACAAATTTTCCCACGAATATCAAACAAATAATTTAAAGCAATACTTAAACAATCATTTCACGAAAAAAAAAATAAATAGATGGCATAGCCTTTTTGATGGAGAAAATATGAATCTTATAAATTATCGCTAAGATTGAACCTTTCATACTTATTGGAGCAATTCAAATCCAGTTTTTCTTTAATCTTAAATGATTTGAGTTCAGAAACAATATATCGTATACTTTATTAGTTTATAAGAGCGATTCAAAACAAATGCTTGGTCTTATAAAATCCATTGTTTTGAATGAATAATAAAAAAAAGATCTTCCAAAATTTCAAATTTCTTCATCATTAATTATTGCTTTATATTGCTTATTTTTCAACAATGTTTGTAAAGTTTTCAAAGTTTTCTATCCTTTAGTATTTAAATTTAAGTCTTTATTAAAATTCCTAAAAAAACTGCATTTAAACGTCTTTTTTGTTGTGATTTTTGAAATACAGGTTTTTTTTCACAAATTTGCTTGCGTATATCAAATAAATAATTGAAATCAATAAATATTAAACAATCATTTCCTGACAAAAAATTAGATGGATAAAAATATGAATCTTAGACATCAAACATAAAATAGGTCTTTTTGTACTTATTGGAAATTGCTAAATTAAAAATTTCTTCATCATTTTTTTATTGCCTTAAATTATTGTTTAATTTTTAACAAAACAATGTTTGTAATGTTAAAAAAAAAATTAATCTTTAATTACGCAAACTTTCATCATTATGATTTTTCAAAATATTAAAGGATCAGTGAAAATTTTAAATCGGAAAATGTGGACTACTTATTTGGATTTCTGGGACCATTTTTCACTCCAAACAGATATCAATAGTTTCTTAGGTCATTGCAAATTTTAGCCCTAGTACAACTTGTGGAGTCGATTGCAGTAAGCTTATTTATACAATTGTTTTGAACAAATGAAGGCTTTTTGATCTTTTAACAAATTTGGAATTTTGGGACCACAGACGAACATTTTTAGCCAATTAGGATGAACAATATTTTTAAATTTATCTGAACATCTTTTGATTTTGAGCAAATTTTCTTTCTAGTTTTGACGGTCTTCTTTAAAGATAAGTTCTATTTAAACATTCATATTTTTTATATCAAACCTATCCCCAAATATTGCATTTCTTATGGATTCTTCTGAAATTTGAAATCAACTCGCATTTAGCTTAACTTGCGACATAAAAAAATGTAGAAAAAAAAAATATTTTTTCAAGCCTTCGCAGCTTAAGAACATAATTCTTAATAACTTGTGGCGCGTGGCGCGTCGAAAAACCCAGTTTTTATTTTCAAAAAATCGTATCTCAGAGTATCGAAATTATAACTTCATCATTTTTTGATATGTTATGTAAAATTTTCAGATAAAAATATTTTCAGACATAGGCTCTTTAGTCCCGAGGCCTTCAAAACAGCATTTTAAGTTTTCATACGACCTTTTCAAATGTTAATCTAGATTCTTGAAACTTCTTACTATTTTTCATAAAAAGCCAAACTAATCACCTTTCTTTTGCGTCTAAGACAGTTAAAATCGGATGAATTGTCGCGGAGATATGATTTTTTTGAAAAAAGTGGTTTTTGCGTAAAATGACGAAAATTTGCATTTTTCGGGCCACCCTAACACGGCGTGGCCAATGGCCAAACAAAAATATTTTGAGCCCGATCGGAGAACTTTTTTTTCGAATCATGCTGTTTTCGTGGGGAATTGCTGTATATTGATTGGCTTCCACAAAGCACGCTCCTCTCATCAGCAACCACTACAATGTCTGCTGCTCAGTCAAACTCCAGCCGCTGCCAGACTTATCAAAAAGCCATAAAACTTGAACCGTTTGTTGGAGCGCACTGCCAATTCTCGAGAACCGGAGTGTAGCACTTTTGGTTATGACTTCTTGGCGCAAAGGGACGGTGTGTAGGAAGTAGATTTGTTTGCTATTTTTTTGATTTTCCTGTTTTTCTTGTATAATTTTTTTATGTTACGCAAGCTTATATTATTTTCGATTACAAATAACTTCATTCAAATTATCAAACTTTACAATCATGCATTTCCTCGTTGGCGTCAAGTCTCCGAAAAGGGTCATAACAAGTAGTGGAAGTGAATAGGGCGCGTTCGAGTAACGCGCAGAACCAAAAGCACCGTAACAAAGTGTTGGCTGGAGTACGCGTACTTCAACGCCGCCACCCCGAAGGGAAAACCGGCAGAACACGGATTGCGTAATTGGAACCTCGCCGCGGCAGTTCAGGAAGCCGAGTATAGGTGGCTGGCTCTGTGCTCCAGAAATGGCTTATTTGTCCGGTTTTGATTGTGGGAGAGACACAGTTAAAAAGAAGTTGAAAATTCAACAAGTGAACTTAATACACATTTTCAAAATATTTTCAAACTGTGCAAACCCCTCCGTAAAATGAGACGAAATTCATCATCTCCGCCGAACTACCAGGCAACAACCCACTGGATGCGAGAAGGTGCTAATGAAGTTCTGCTTCGGTAAACTGTGGCCAGTACAGAATTAATACCTGTCAGCTTGTACCGTTACCACGGAGAACGAACCTCACGAGGAGGCTCTAATTGGCAGTGCAGCGCGGACGGTTTATTGATGGAAAAGTTTAGCAACTCTTCCAGAAGCGCTCTACATTGGCCGTATTAGAACGTTTACAAAGTAGCCCCGGTAGGCGCGCTTCTTCAAAAGTTGTTGTTTTGAGCAGCTTCGCGAGTTGGAATAACTCATCGATAGCTGCGAGCCGGGCACGACAAAGGGCGAGAAGCGCGTGATGAGTTGAGCAAATTCCCGGCTGCAATTGGCTGCAAACTATCTGGGCGGAATGCTTTTTTTTGCATTCGTCGTGAACCGGGGAAGCGCTGTTTCGTGCCAGAATGCACTTGAAACCAAGAAAGCTAATGCATTCCTTACTTTGTTGAAGGTGCTTCTTAGATAATCTTGTCAAGTTGTGACTCAATTATCTTGAGGAGTGTGAAGGAGTATGACGTTATCAACATGTTTGCTGAGCATTCTAATGTCATTGAAGACATTGCACAGTAGTTCAGATTGCAAAATTAAAAAAAAAAATAGTGATGTTTTGCAGCGAATATTTCTATGAATTTCAAATAAAAAAACATTTTTATTTACTTCAAATCAAACGTTACAGCCAATGTAAAAAAAATGTAAATTTAAAACTTAAATATCACAAAAAAGCATCGGCCAAATTTTAAGCGCCTGGTTTGATTCAAAATAGGAGATCTAGCACTACAAACGCTGAAAGATGATTTCAGGTAGGTATTTTCTATAAATAAATTTTCAAGGGAAAAGTAGGAATACGGGCCGAATCTGAATCTGCCCTCAAAATTGAGCTTAAGTGTCAAAATATCGATTTTTGGTCGTAGATTTCCCGGGAATTCCCGAAATACAAGCGGTGTCCAAGGAATTCGATAAAAATAACATTTTTACTCTTAAATGCCCACTTATATTATATTTATTCCTTATATTTTATTTTTTATTTTGTCACCATCGTGTTCCCCGGACAATTTTACATAATAATCAATGTAAACCTCAAACTAAAATGAACTTTTGGCGAGAAACAGCGGTTTTACTGAAAAAAGTTTGAATTTGCACTCGGAAGTACATGGTAACAAAAAGGGTGGAATCTCGCATGGTTCGTTTTTTATATGTGGGAATTTCATTTCGGATTTGAATGAATAGGACAGAGTGCTGCGCAAATTCGAACTTTTTTCAGTAAAATCGCTGTTTCTCGCAAAAAGTTCATTTTAGTTTGAGGTTTACATTAATTATTATGTAAAATTGTCCGGGGAACACGATGATGATGAAATAAAATAAATTTAGGTATAAGGAATTGGTCAAAAGTGATTTTTTTTTAACTTAAATCGTTTAAATATAATAAAAGTGGGCATTCAAGGGTTAAAATTTCATTTTTATCGAATTCCTTGGACAATATTCTATAAAATGCAATTTGTAGAAAGTTTTTTGCTCAATTAGTCGCAAAGAAATGAATTTAACCTTTTTTTTTTATTTTTGACAGCCAAATTTAGCGAAATTTTTGTTATATCATTCAAAAGTAAGATATTTACCTCTGCCGATCAAGATCAAAATTAAGATTTGTTTAACATTTTTGTTTACCTTGACCAAATTGGATGAAAATTGAATTGATATAACTATTTTTTTCAAAAAGGGTTGTGCTAGAAGAATGTGTTGAAAAGTATTCGAGAAATTACAGTTTGAAAACAAAAATTTATGAAGCACTTGAGCAACCATGGGCTTAAAAGGGTTGAATATGAAAAAATATCGTTTAATTTCAATCAGTTTTACACCATGAAAATTATTTTGATCTAATTAATTTACTAGTCCATGTAACCATATAACTGAAATCATACCTTAAATGAAATCATGAAAAATCATTAAAAAAACAACTTCATATCATATGAAATTTACCCAAAGAATGCAAACATATTTCGAAACTCGCTTTAAATATTTGACAACTTTGTGTTGTGATTTCATGAAATAGTGTCTCAAGGTAAAAAGGTTATCTGTTTATTCACAGGTAAAAGATACTTGTTCTGGAAAAAGTTATTTGCCATGAAAACATTATTTCTGCCTTTTTTTTGCATTTAAACTTTATGGTCACTAAGACAAATTTAAAAGCAATTTTATGGTTGTGGTGCATAGATTTTTTCTATCCAAACAATTTGATTAAAAGCAATAATTCTCAACAAAAAATACCTAAATTTTTTTTTCGATTTGCTACGATTTTAAAGGCAGGATTTTAATAATAGAAAATATATATATTTTCTCAAATTTGTTTGATTTTTTACATGCAGTCAAGCTATTAATTGACCCTCACATTCATTTTGACCATTAAAGTTGCTGTTCTATCCAATACTGTTGAAAAAATTAAAACAGAAATATTTAGACTGGATCAAAATAATTTTCGCTAAATTTTAAATTTCTCGGGAATTCCCGGGAAATTTGTTGAAAATAACCCGTTTCCCGGTAATTTTAAAACTCCGGGAAATTGGATGCTCTACAAGTTTCTTATCTAATTTTTTGTAACTTTGTCGAACCATTCGAAAAAAAAAAAATCAGGAATTAATAATATATAATACAAAAAATAAAAAATGGAAATTATCAGTCAAAATTAAACTTATGGTTAATTTATATTGAAAACGATGCACTTTATCAAAAAAATCTGCACATAACTGTTCAATTGTAAATTTATGTTTTTGTCAAAAAATGATTTTGACTGAAATGTCTATTTTTTCCAAAAACGATTTTTTTTTTTAAATTCATAACTCGGTGGCAAAATTATTGTCCTATAACTATCCTCATGAATTTTGAATCGTCATTACCGACAGCTGTTTGTTTTCAATGAAAAAAAGATAATCAAACGAGGATCGAACTAGCAACTTCTTGGTTGGTAATCTGATACGTTACCACTGCGCCGTGGGGCACTTGGTGAAGTGAGAAGAATAGAGCACAACCACATTCTTCATTTTGAGCAGTTTCCCAAGGATGATCCAGCATGTATATGTATTGGTGGGCAAAATGAGCTATGAGTTAGCTGCAAAAACTGTTTTAAAATGTAATATTTTCTGTTGCAGATTTTGATATATATTTTTCCTTTGGGTATTCATAAAGTTTATGCAATTGGAGTATGCAATAATCTATAAATTTAAGATTTTACAAATTTCCAGTTTAAAAAAAACTGTAACCATCTACAACCCAATATTTGGAGAATCTTTAAAAGCATTGCGAAAAAAATCTTTAAATTAAGGCTCATTATTGAGCAGGAAGTTTGACTTGTTTTATGTGATTTTTAACATGTTTTTTAAGAAATATTATTTTTTCTGGAGTCAACTGCGGTGTTTTCCAACATTTGCATGTAATAATAATAAGTATGCAGTATTTTTATAATATCTCACATGATGCCTCTACGCATTTTTATCCAGTTTAAACGATAAAAAAAAGTTTTTCAAAATTACTTCCTAAACACGGGAAAAATAACAAAAATGCGGTTTAATGAAATGCATGCGTTACTCCCATTATTTCAAAATTTTATAATGTAAAAAAAGAATTGCCTGCATTCTTTTTATTCCAAGTTCACATATCTACTGTAAACCGGGGTGACATTGATAGGATTTCAATTATTTTTAGGAATTTTTTTCAACTGTTAAGGCTTTTCTCAAGATTATTATTTTTATAACATGCAGTGAGGTAGGCTACACAAGGTCCATACACTATTTTTGAAATAAAGTTTTTTCAACAGTGTTTGAAAAAAAAAAGTTGCGTTGAAAATTCTTATATTGAAATGCGGGATTAGTTTAAAGATGTTTCAAATTTTACTTTAAAGGCAAATGTACCATCACTAAGGTTGCTGATATTGTTTTTACAAAAAAAAAAAAAACAATGTTTTTGTTAAGTTAACTAAGTTTAAAGCCTTTTTATAAAATATAAATGAATTATAGGTAGAATTGTTTGAAAATCACAATTTTGCCTAGAATTCGCAAACACTAGTTTTGTTTATAAAATTATCGATTCATATTGCATTTTAAACTTAACATAATATTTATTATTAACAAACTCATTTTACCTTCTCCTAGTGGAAAATTGTCCAAAGAATCCGAAAAGGCATTCCGTTTTCGATTCAAAATAATGTTAAATTAGAAAATCATGACACCTTGAGAATATTAAGTAAATGCTATTTTTGCAATTCCGTCGTGAAACTACTTACTTTTCCTGTCATTCTTGAAAGACGAAATAGCCTACTTTTCTGT
Source organism: Culex quinquefasciatus (assembly GCF_015732765.1). Taxonomy (NCBI): domain Eukaryota; kingdom Metazoa; phylum Arthropoda; class Insecta; order Diptera; family Culicidae; genus Culex; species Culex quinquefasciatus. Next base: position 32,626,492 of record NC_051863.1, read on the forward strand.
ACCAAAAATAACAGAATCGAATATCAACACTTTTCAAAATAAATGCTTTTCAGCAGCGCTCAAATAGGTGCTGAAAAGTTGATCTTTTCAGCACTTGTTTTAAAAAGTTACAATTTTCAACTTTTTTTTGATTTAGACGATTTATTGATAAAATACATGAAAATTTGACAAAAAATTTCACTCAGTGTTTGTATTTTGGAATAGCAAAAAATTTTATATGGAACTCGTTGCAAAACTTGACTTTTTCAGCACTCTTCGTATTTATCCCACTCGGTGAACCTCGTTGGATAAATGTACGACTCGTGCTGAAAAAAAACTTTTTTTGCAACTTGTTGCATAAACTACTATTATCAACATTTTTATAATTATAGTTAACTAACTTTTTCAACTTTTCAAAATTTTATGAAAACTTCTTTTTGAAGTACTAAGACATTTTTTCGGTAACATTCAATAACAGAAATAAAAAACGTTTTCTAAAATTGACCAATAACATGCCAATTGCATCACAAAACTGAAAATGATGAAAAATAAAATTTACAGATTTTTGTTTTGTTTTTGTTCGATTGCTATTCAGACTATTATTAAAAAAAATAAATTCATTCCATGTGTAATTCTACGCTGAAATAATCCATCTGATCCTATTACGATTAGCGTCACGTAAGTGGGACCAAACCAGCTTCAAACTATTCAACCACTAAAATAGCACCGTAAATACCAATCATAACGATAGACATCGCACGTCCATTTCCACTCTCCATCATCCAATTTAGAACCAAATCGGTGTCGTTCCGGCGTCACCAGCGCATCGCGATCGTCAGAAATCAATTGCAGCAGCGCGGATATAAATATGGAAATTGGCGTTTCATTGGTCCGGCCATTTCTGGGTCATTCGCGCCCCAACCCACCCTATTTCGCGCGATGACCTAGGAGCACGCAATCCGATGATCCGATTAGCCCCAATTTACGGGTGTTGATGGGTAAAGGATTATTCTAATTAATTTTTGAATCCTCCACCCTCTCCTCTACGGGGCTGGGGGCGAGATAGTAATTAATGAACGACCTAATTGGTCTGGTTTTCGACACGGTTTTGTGCGGATCGAATTGCGGCACGAGCCTAATCTGGCCACGTGTTGCGCAAGATGAATTGTGTTAAGATTTTGGGTTTTCTATTTTGAATTCCATAAAAATCATTTAACTGTAAAAAAACCTTTCTCAAGACCAGATAACTGTTCTTTCAGGAAAAAAAAACCCTCAGAGTTTGCATTTCATTCCAACGAGCAGCCTTTTTCATTTTTTCTTCTGAAGGAAACAATGTCAAGTGGGGGTGGGCCACTCCAAGTTCTAGGGCACTCTACCACCCAAGTGCGCTTCGCAGTTTCCATCGCGAATAACAAAAAAAAGAAGATGCATTAAAGTATATTCCGCGAAAAAAAGTTCTCAGCAAAAAAAGTTTCCATTTTTCCCGGCTGCCGGCACGCCCCGCTCGCATCAACAAAGTGTATAATCTCATTGAAAATCGATTAAAGCCCGGCATGGTTCGTCCCGTTCGGCGCAGATTGCAAACTTGACCTGCATCGCCGAGTCTAGCCTTGGGGATCTAGGATCCCCTGCGGCATCTGCATCAACCTGCCCGGAGAGGCTAAATGGGAAAGGGCAATTATCAGATATTCATGAAAATTAAAATCCATTCTGCCCGGAAAGGCAGGGTCCCCTCCCCAGGGTGGACGCCACTTCCTGGAAACGAGTACAAGCTCGCAAGGTTGGATAAGGTACACGGGGGTAAAAGGGGTGTCCCGAGCAGCTTGTTGAGCTTCATGACTACACCCAAACGGGAGTGGTCTGACAAGAATCGGTATCTTGCTTCACTCGATTCGTTGCACAGTCGGTAAAGCGCATTCTCGCAAGCGAGAGATCACAGGTTCGAGTCCCAAAGTCGAGTCAACTTTTTATTTCCGTGTCCCAAGAACCACCTTCAGCGTGCTTCTGGGGAAGGTAAAGCCCAACCCTGAAAGGCCTTCCATAATTTATGAGCGCCAGCTGGAATAGCAACATTTACGCGTAGCATCATCCCTGGAGAGTCCCCCCGCGCTAAGAACATCGCCCGGTTGATGAAGATTGGGATTTTGAAGAGCGTCCGCCACGAAGTTAAAGAGTTTACCGACTGTGTACGGTGGCGCAGAGAGCATCAGAATATGTAAATTGAAAGTGTGGCAAGGGGGAGAATATGTGTTACGTCATCATACCGGGAGTGAAGCTCTGAACCCCGGTGATTACGTAATTCTTCGCTGTGTTGAAGAGCCGTGCCAGGGATTATGCAGTGAAGGTACCTGCAGCAGCAGCAGAGTTGGGCGCCAAGCACAACAACGGAAGCTGCGATGAGGAGAGATTTCCCTCTAGCCGGTAGTCCTGGTGCGAGGGATGACTTGAAAGCTGATTATGAAGCGGCTGTTAATTAAATGGGTTTGCTCGATGCTTTCACTTTTCGGTGGAAATTCAAAGCTTTTCGGACAGACTGAGGGAGGCCCTTAACACTGAACGAAAAGTTATGGTTTCTTTTAACTTTATACGATAGGATTAAAAACAGTATCCAGTAAGATCAAATATGCTCCTATGAAGAGCTCTTAATGTTACAATAGGGTGTAATATCAAAATCGATTTTCCAGCACAGCAATGTTTCAGTTTCTTTTGGGGTCCTAAACAACTTCCCAAAGTTTGGGAACGATTGGTTTAGTGCTTACTTTGCGCAAGGCGATTCAATTTTCTTTGGAAATTTGTATGACAATACCTTTTTTTTTATATTGATATTTCTAAATTTCACGTTTCACGCTCCATTAAAACCGGATTCACTTTCGGTTGCTCTAAAAGGGGCTCAACTTTCCCCAAAATAGTCTGGTGCTAGCTTGCCCTTATAAAAAGGTACAGTGTCTTCAAAATTGGTCTAAAACGTGATTTTAGAGCAAAAAAACACGTTTTAGATCAGTTTGGCAAGCTAGAATATGAATCCGGTTTTGGTACAGCGTGTAACGTGAATTTCATAAATATCGAAATCCAAAAAAAACATCCCGTGTTTTTTGCATAAAAGTTTAACTTTTAAGTAAAAAAATAAACATAAAAACATTTTGTTCACGAAGGGTCCTAATTGCTCCAAAAAGACTCATTCATAAATCCACAAATCGAACGCGACAAAAAACAGCTCTGACCGATCCCTATCGTTTGTCAATTCCACACCGATCGCCACTGAATACTCTCTCTTTGCTCTTCCTCTCTCACCAGCGAGTACAGCGAAGTGCTCAGAGAGGCTGCGCCATGTCGCTTTTAGCTGACTCGAAACAGTCTGTTTTGATCATTTAAATCAATAAATCAATCAAAATGGTTTGTGATTTTGTTTTTTTTTTTTTTTTAACACGTTTGACACGTTCGAGTGGTTTCTGATTATTGAGCCGAAAATCAGGACCTTTTTTTTATATTTACACAAAATTTAACTAGAAACTGTTGTTTGCTTTAGCAATCAAATTTTGTTTAATCAAAATATTTTTTTTGAATTTTGCCTTTTCTTTCTGATTTTTTTTCTAAATTCTTTTCAACACTTATACTTTCTACAATTAAAACTTTTGAGAATATATAAATAATAAATTTGGAAGTGTTTTTTTTTGTAAAAATGCCGTTGCTCAGATCTTTAAAACTTAAAAAACGTCTTAAACAGGTCAAACGCCAAAATGAATTTAAAAAAAAAATACCAAGATGTTAAGTAAAAATTCGAGAAAGTCGAAAAAATCAGAAAGCAAAAATATTGTTGCAAATGAATTTTAAAATTTAAAGAGCTATGAATTGGATACTATTCAAACTGTATTTTCCTGCACTCGAAAAACAATTCATTAGTCATTATTGGATGTAAAGTTGTAAAATACGGACATACTAATCGTTTTAAAATTATGTTCGCTTTTACGTACAATATATCGGAAAATAGACTTAATTTGAATTAAAAAAATCCTCCTTGTACTATTTTTTTTTTATTGGTTCCGAAAATTGTCTATAATTTTCAATTTTTAAAATTATTTATTTGACCTTGGATCGGTACCTTACCATAACCTTACCAAATATTAAAGTTAGGAAAAATTGCATATTACTAATTAGTACCGTAAACCGAAGTGATAATTAAGAAAAAAAAAATAATAATCTTGCTTCGAAAGTAATTTGTTGGCGACAAAAATGGATTTTCTTGTGAAAAATTCAATTTTTAGAAAAATTTGGCCTGTAATGTTTTTTTTTGTTAAACCTCAAACTAAGAAACATATTCTTAAAATTTCATAAACTTAGTTAAACAAACATTTAAATGTGAATTTTTCAAACGAAGCATTGAAAGAACCTTACTAAAGATCAATTTGACGCAATTAATTCAAGTTTCTCCCTATTGACTATCAAAGTTACCTCACTTTTTATGGCAATTTTCTACGAAACAATTATTTAAAGCATTATTGAAAACATTAAAAATATAGTGTTCTGAAGTCAGGATGATGGCAGCAATCCATTGTAATCATAGTTGACATTTTTTACAAAAATAAATATTTTTCTATACTTTGAAAATGCTATTTTTTAACGCAAAAAAAATTGTTGTTGCAATATGAGTATTATATAATCGTGTTTTTGTCATACATTTCGAATATCATACATTTTTTAATACTGAAAATGTTCACAAAACTACGTATCTTTCAAAAAAAAATAATAAAAAATTTCGATTTTTGGAAATGTTCTTATGATTGGGATTTTTTCATACATTTCGAATGTAATAACATATATATTTTTTAAAAATTCTCAACATTTTCACAAACCGCGTATATTCAAAAAAAAAAAATGCTCAAAATTTCACAACATGGGTATCGGAATATATCGGACTTTTTTTCAAACATTTCGAATGTAATAAATTTTGAAACTTTGAAATTTTGAGTATTTTTAAGAAAATACGTAGTTTGTGAAAATTTTGAGTACTTAAAAAAAAGGTCTCAGCATTCGAAGTTAATTTAAATACCTTGATGATTTGATACCCATATCGTGAAAAACTGAAATTTTGAGCATTTATTCAAAAATACGTAGTTTTGGGAAAAATTCAAGTATTTAAAAAAAATTATATACTATTCGAAATGTGTGAAAATCCCAATCATTTAATACCCATATTGAAAAACTGAAACCTTGAGTATTTTTTCAAAAATACGTAGTTTTGCGATTTTTTTTAGTTTTTTTAAAAAATGTTGTTATTTTGAAGGTAATGTATAAAAAAAATCCTAGCATTTGATACTCATCTTGTGAAAAAAAATTAAAGTATATTTTTCAAAAATACGTTGTTTTGTGAATTTTTTTATTATTTTCAAAAATTTGTGTTATATCTTTCGAAGTGTATGAAAAAATCGTAATTGTTTGATATGCATATTGTTTAAACTATTTTATTAGTATTTTTTCAAAAATACGTAGTTTTGTACAGAAAAACTATAACATTTGAAATGTATGAAAAATTCCGATCATTTGATACCCATGTTCCATAACAATAATTTTGAGTATATTTTTAGAAACATTGCATTTTCAAAATACAGGAAAAATACGTATTTTTGTAAACAACGCTATAAAGCTATAATTTTTCGATGTTAGTATGATTTTTCATACGATTAAAGCCAGCTGGTTTGAAAATCTTGACATTAATTTAAGGGGTTACAAACATGTAAATCGTCACAAAAGTCAGGGGTTGGTATGAGCACACACTTTAACTTCTATACGATCTGTTTTCAGAGCATTTAAATGTACAATGTACATTGTACATGTTCTTTCGAGAATCATTGAAAATCATCTTGGTGGATTAAATATTACTTTAGTTTTGCGCATGGCAAATTTTTAAGCCTGAATTGTCTATTACTCACATTTATCATGAAATATCTTCGTGAAATTTTTTGGAGTTATTGGAAATCCTATTTTTAGCGGAAATTATGAGATTTTCTACAATTGGCAAAAATTAAGCTCGCATTTTGAAAATTTTAAATATTTCAAAATACAAAATTTAAGAAAATGTATGTGAAAAGCTTTGTTGATCAATTAATTTCTATTCCTTGTTAGATTGCAATGACAATAACATTTCATAGAATTTAATTTGATATATAAAAGAAGAAGTACCGTTTGAGAAAGTATTACTTTTACTTTCAATTATATCATTTTTTAGACAAAATTTGAAAGGGGTTGCGAAAATGTCAAGCTGAAATAAAAGTATGATTTGTTTTACAAAAATATTAAAAAAAAAATCTTAATGATTATGGCCCGTTTTATGATGATTTAAAAAATAAGGGAAGTTTAGCGTTAAATTATCAACGTTATCATAGTCGAAAAGTTGCCACTAGTCCATGGTCAATCCACGGTGTCAACTTTCGCCCAACTTAACTAATAGCCCAGAAGAAAAATTGAAATCGAAAGCACTCGAAAGGAAAATGAAGCCATTACGTATTCGAAACCATAACAAACTCCATCGCCCGTTTCATGCCGAGAAGGGGGAAGCCCTTAGTGGAAGGTTGAAAAACCGTGAAACGGTAACGGTTGCAATTAGTGCCGGCTAGCTGGGAAAGCGATTGATTGAGCTACCTGAAACGTGTTGTTTTTAAATCAATGTTGGGAAAAGTAATATGATTTACTGAAAATCACACTGCTAGGTGAACAGTCCCGCTACTGCCCAGCTTGGTTGAAGAATCGCGGCTCCAATTTGAATGCTTTATTGTTTGCGCGGAACTTTACGTACCCCGTGCTCCGGAACTTGGGCGGCGGTGTTGAGCACATTTTACCCAACACCTCAATCAAGCCACGGTTTGACTGCGAGTTCCTGGGATAGGTCGCCCGGGCCGTGCATTTTCGAGCCAACACGCAGCAGTGGTTTTTTTTTGAACGAACGATCCTCTCCGGGGCACTGGAACTTTTCGCGGTATTCGTGGAATCAAGTGCGCTCGTGGAGCTTTTCGGAAGGAATTTTCTTTTTTATGCAAAAATTCAAAGGCTGAATGTCTCTACAGCGGATCAAAAAGCATGTGAGCAATTCTCTACCAAAACCGGAAATGGATTTTATTTGTATTTTTTTATTTGGCTCAAACTTTGTGGGGGCCTTCCCTATGACTAAATATGCTATTTTGTGTCATTGGTTCACCCATACAAGTCTCCATACAATTTTGTCAGCTGTCCATACAAAAATGGTATGTAAATATTCAAACAGCTGTAACTTTTGAGTGAATTTTCTGATCAATTTGGTGTCTTCGGCAAAGTTGCAGGTATTGTTGAGGACTTTTGAGAAAAAAATAGGTACACGGAAAAAAAAATTTGCAGATTTTTTAATCAACTTTTTTTTCACTAAAACTCAATTTCCCAAAATACGTATTTTTTGATTTTCGAGATTTTTTGATATGTTTTAGGGGACAAAAATCCGCAACTTTTGAGCCATACAGAAACATGGTCAAAAAATTTGCCGCCGAGTTAAGAGTTTTTGAAAAAAATAGTGATTTTTGGAAAAAATCGAAGTTTTATGCAAAAACAAGTTTGACATTACTTTTTAATGCAAAATTGAAATTGCAATCAAAAAGTACTTTACAGATTTTTTGATAAAGGGCTCCGTTTTCAAGATATAGCCACCGAATGTTTGATTATAGCGAAATATTTGCAGTTTTTTTATTTTTAAAAATAGTGACCATGAGTGACCATTTCTAAAAATATTTTTTTCGAAAAGTTCAGAAAATTTGCTATAAAATTGTCTAAGAGACATTGAAGATTGGACCTCTGGTAAATGAAATAAAGCGGCTTAAAGAAAAAGAAACACGAAAATTGAAGTTTTCTAAGTCTCACCTAATCAGCCCACCATTTTCTAATGACGATATCTCAGCAATTAATGGTCCGATTTTCAATGTTAATACATGAAACATTCGTGAAATTTTCCGATCTTTTCAAAAAAAATATTTTGAAAATTTTTAAGTCAAGATTAGCATTTTAAATGGGCGTAATATTCAATATTTGGCCCTTACACAATTTACCTTTAAAAAAATCATGCATAAAATCTCTTCCGTTGGCTGCTTCTGTTAAAACATTATTTCCGTTTTATACAAAATTAAGACATTTTCAAATATTAAGGTCCTTTTAAAAATCTTGAAAGTATTTTTTATTTAGATATTGGAAGATCAGATCAGCGATTGTCCACGATCCATACAAAAATGGGGAGGTGGTAACAGATAAGCATCCACGTGGTTTATGAATGGTCCCTAGAGAATTACTTATATATGATTGCAAATTTAATTTTACATCTTGTAATGATACCTAAAATTTTATTTGACTTTTTTTTTCAAAAATGTAAAACTCCTGCGCAAAATCTTACTTTTTCAGTAAAATCGCTGTATCTCACCAACAGTTCATTTTAGGAATTGGTCATAACAGAATTTTAATACTCAAAACGTTAAAATATAATATTTAGGGGCATTTAAGGGTTAAAATTTTATATTTGAGCAATTCCATGTCAAATAGGGAATCGGTTGTACCCGACCCTCTCCGATTTCAATTAAATTTTGTAGACATGTTATCCTAGGCATATATAAGCCATTTTTGTGTATATGGAGACAGTTACACTCGATAATGACGTTTGAGAAGGGCGTTAGTGTTTTAAATATTTTTGTATTTCGTAATTTAAATATTGCTGTATTTCGAAGCCGTTGCATCGTATCAAAAAGTGTTCAAAGACAAACTTGTAGGAAAATTGACGGGCTTTCCGAAAAAAATACACTGAAAGAAAAAGACACTCCACTTTTATGAGATTTTTTTGAATTTCAAGGTTAGAAGTCAAATTTTAAGGTGAGCCCACGATTTTTTTTTCGTTAAATCACGAAAAATGCAGGATGGAGCATTTCACCTAAAAAAATACAAAAATCATTTACTGAAGCTGTTTTTATGAAAAGTGCTCTAAACGTCAAAATTTTCAAAAACCGAACACGAGAGTCGGTTTTCCAGACAATTTTACATAAAAGTCTCCATATTGACCATTGTCCTAGGTCCAATCCTTGTGAATTTACAGCGGTTTTAAAAATAAAAATGTTGAAAAAATAGGATTTTTGATAGTTTTTGGCGATTTCTATATGATAGACTTGATTTTTCAGTCTCGAAAGCTCGTCGAATTTTCCATAAGTTTGTCTTTGACCACATTTCAATTGGATGTATGGGCTTATAGATATAAGCTAATTACATTGCTCATAAATGAAAACATAATATTTTTTCAGTATAGTATAGTATTCTAAATTGTTAAAACCTTCAAATTTGACTTTTAAACTTTAAAATCAAAAAATCTCATAAAAGTGGAGTGTTTTTTTCTTCCAGTGTATTTTTTTTCGGAAAGCCCGTCAAATTTCCTACAAGTTGTCTTTGACCACTTACAAAAATATTTAAAACACTTACGCCCTTCTCAAATATCATTATCGAGTGTAACTGGCTCCATATACACAAAAATGGCTTATATAGGCCTAGGATAACATGTCTACAAAGTTTCATTGAAGTCGGAGAGGGTCGAGAAAAATGTACCTAAAAAAATCTTGTTTTGGGCTGGAATTGCTCATTTATAGATTTTTTTCGACAATTTTCTATAAAATGCAACCTGATAACGTCTTTTGCTCAAATACAGAAGTTGAGAACGTAGCCCAGTCACTGAATTTTGTTCGTTAACTTGGCTGAACAAAAAAATAACGAGGGGACCACCGATGCATAATATTTTAAAAGTTGCTCAAATTTATTTACAATGCTTACTTTTCATATTGCTTTAATTGTAACATGAAATGAAACAAAAGTTTTTTTTTTCCATTAACCCCTTTGGTCATTTTGTTTTGTTTTGGTTTTTTGACGTTTGTCTGCTTTTTAACTGGGCTACGGCCCAGTTATCGAGCGCCCAGTTAAAAAGCAGCCCAGTTAAAAAAAACTCCCAGTTACCGAACCGCACAGTTACCGTACTGTAGAGGCAAAATTATGATTAAAAGAAAAAAAAGTTTTTTTAGAAAATCGTCAAAAAAGAGGGAGACGGTGCCAAAAAAAGAGGGAGGGTCCAATGAGGACCAAACTTTGGATTTCTGTTAACAATGGATAGGTGAATGTTCTAAGTTTGGTCCAAATCGGTGAAGGTCGAGTCCAAAAGTGTTCCCAGTTGACCTGGAACTAAACTTAATTCGGTGTGAATTAAAAAGTCAAATGAAAACAGTCGGGATTTTTCCCAGGTAGGTATTTATTTTAAATCCTGCTTTGCCGAAGACACCAAATCGGTCAGAAAATCGCATCTCATGATACAGTTTTTTTCAGAAAATTCACGTGTTCATTTTGTATGACTCTTCCTACAAATTTGCTAAAGACACGAGAATAAATGTAATAGTTCCAATCCATGCAGGAGCTCAATATCACGTATATAATATTGAGTTCCATAAATTCACTACCGCAAATTCTCGTGAAACGATTGTTTTCCACTGTAACGACTATTTGGGCTTTCCAGGCCAGCAATTATCCGGCTTAAACCAACCAACCGTTCGGAGAACTGTTTTGGCCGATTGTGTTTACTCGCTTAGTTTACGCTGCTAAACGGATAATCGGTCGTTTGTTATTTGTTTTGAGGAAAGTTTTTAAAAGCTTTTGAATGCGCTTTGTTGTCATAGTTCTGTAGAATTACCACAACACTATTTGGATTGCTTATTTCTACTGATTATTCAGAAGCAACACTTTTACGTGTGCCGTGGCAAAATATTTACTCTAATTAAATTCCAGTTAATTTATTAAACCGCGACTCCATCCATCAACGGCATCCAACATCAGCCGGGTTCATCTAATCCTTCAACGTGCCGTGTCGACACTCGCGAACACTTTCCAGAATTCCAATTACTTTTAATGGAGTCGATCTGTCTTCGCGCGAAACCTTCCCGGAAGGCTCACCGAGAAGGGTGTGTTCCGTCGGTGGCTGCTGGACCGTGATGACACCCGGATACCTGGTAGTACCGAGCCCAGGTCATGTCGATAACACGAGGCAAGTACAGCGAGGCTGATGCGTACATTCATACACCTTCTCCTGGAATCATAAATCTTGCGCCCTAAACCCGAATGGAAAGCCTATTACAAGCTCTTATATCACGCCCCGGCGGTTCGGTGTATCGCGGCGGACTGGCCGGTCGTTGATAGCTGCTGGCTGCGGCGGTGACCTTCCCCGGGTCACGATCCTGGCATTGTGGGATTGTAGGGTGGTAACAGCGCTGAAAAGTTCAATTTTTCAGCACTTGTATCGAAAAGTATTACTTTTTGATACCCTTTTGGAGTTTGATTCTTGTATTTTTAATTTTTTCAAATTTGGTCAGTAACTTTTCCGCAGATCCCAGTGATCCCTCAGCCAACCAACTTATGCAAGCACACCACAGTGTGTGTCGTATCTCGGGTGCTGTAAATCGAAGCACTAAATCGGAAATTGGTGCTGCAAACGTGGCCTGTGGACGGCATCAGCAGGGGATGAATGTGTTGAAAGCGCTGTGTACGCCTGTGCTGCAAATAAATCTCATCGTCACCCACGCAGCTTTCGACGCGTTTGAAACACACCATCCAGATCCAGAGGTGGTCGGTCAGGTGCTGCCGCTACTCCACACCGTTTGCAAGGTATTACCATAAGCTCTGGCGAGATTCGCCATGTTTTGAACGCATGGCCGTTGAGCTGTAGCGAACGACACGTGTTGGCTGCAGGGACACAACTTTACGGTTCACTGCTTTTGGTACTCGACAACATTTTGTGCTTTTGTAGTGGAAATTTGTGGAAAATTTTGCATGGGAAAGCTCAGGATAACTTTACAGTTTAAATTTTACGGATATTTTACGAAATTAATCAAATTCACCCAAAAACACGTTTGTTTATTTTAAGTTTACTTTTGATGAAAAATGGCAAAAACTTCAAAGCATGTTCCCCCCAACACAATTTGTTCGTCGTAAGTACTCGTCAAAACGAGCACCCAAAAAAAGGTTCCCAATGAGCGCCATTGTGACAAAATTAGAACTTGTACCTTTTTTGTGACGTTTGATTGACGGTTGTTGTAAAAGCTGGAAACATCAAACGAGCTCCATTCCATGAAGTGATTTTTGTTGCCATATTTGGGGGTCTGGGATCGGAAATGAATGAATCAATGGGACTGTCAATTGATTTGATATTGATTGTTATGTTAAAAAGAATCAAAACCAGTAGCGTGTTCAGACTCTGACAGAAGAGAGGGAGGGCCACTTTGTTAATGACACCTGGACAAATCTAAAGTAAACTTCTTTCGAAGAAATGAGAACGTTCCCCGCTTAAGTTACTTCCTGGTACTGCCAGTGATCTAAACCTTATCCTAATCAGTGGAAGTTTAGATAACAGAAGAAACGTTTGTGTAATATTTTTTTTAAGCAAGGGTTCCCTTATTGAAGAAGAGCCATTTTTGCAAAGTTAAAATTAATATAAATTAAGATTTTTTTTTCATTTTATGGCGTTTTATTTCTTTTTAATAACGTATGTTGAAAGCGATGTAAATTTACAAGTTTACCGATGCAAAATAACACATTTTTCTGACATCAATATTTCAGCTATTCCGAGAGGTTGCGGCTTATGTGCTATCTTGTGACACAAAAAATCAAAAAAAAAACCACTATTTTTTCACTGTGAACTATTAGAAGTATTCTAACTATCAGTTAGGCCGATGTAAATTCCGTTACAAATTTTGGGGGACCCCAAAAGTTAGGAAGCAAAAAAAAAATTGATGATTAAATTTTTATTCAAAAAAGTTATACAATCGTTTGGTTTTGTTATTTCAATCAAATAGGGTACCGAACAAATTTTGAATTATGATACCACATATTGGAAAAGACCAACAGATTCTAGGAAAATGATATTTTAAAAAAATTATTGATATATTGAATTTTTAATCCTTTACTAAGCAAAAAACTTCAACTAAACTATTCATTTCTGCATAAAACTGCGAAATTTTACATTTTCATAATTTTTTTTTTCTCTTTTAAGGGGTTACATACATGTAAATCGACAAAAATGTAAGAGGTTGGTTGGGGCACACACTTAGACTTTTTTTAAATTATGTTTTAAGGACATTAAAATACACATTTTCAACTAATATCAAAATAAATTTGAAGTTATTTGGTTGTATCATTGCCGAGATATAGCCATTTTAAGTTAGCAGTTTCAAAAAACGGGTGCCACGATATCTCCACACTGCTTTGACCAAATCGGCTCAAAATTTTGGTGAAGCCTCGTTAAACCGGTCCTGTGTGCATGACGAAGCCCGATTTTCGAAAAAATTGTTTGAAAAAAAGATAAAAATATGTTTATGTTTTTCATATAAAAAAGCGCCAGTTTAAGATTTTTGTATTTTTTTTTAAAGCAAAACTTCAAAATCGGGCTTCGTCATGCACACGGAATATGTCTTAAGAGTCTTCACCCCAAATTTCAGCCAATTTGGTCCACCCCATCTCGAGATATCGTGGCACCCGTAAATCAACTCGGAGTTCAGAGAAAAACGCTCACAAAGTTCGACAGTTCGCTTTGCGCATGGCAACTTTTTTAACGTAAATCGTCTCTTACTCAGTTTAATCATTAAATATCTTTTTGAAACTTTCAGGAGTGATTGAAAATCATCTTTTTAGTGGATTTATTAAATTTTCTGAAATATGAAATTTTTGAATTTCCACATGTATGTAACCCCTTAAGAGTGCACACCAACCAAGGAAGTTGTTGGCTTCTTATTCCAAAATGGACAAACTTACGGACCTAATCCTGCAACAATCTGATTCTAAAAATATGCAAATTTTGTTGTAAATCGCTTAGTAGACAGTACTTTATGGGCTGAATAAAAAAAATATATCGATAGTTACCGTTGTTTGGAAAATACTGAAAATTCTGTAACAAAAATCATGGTGCAAAAGCTCTGGTTGATGTGCACCGTTAAACATGTTGTTAAAAAAGATTAACAAGAAAAAATTGAAATGGATGAAAAAAACTAGATTCAGACATATTTAAAATGAGAGGGAAATTTAAAAAGTACATTTTTTAAAAAGGTCCGCAAATATTTCTTAACTTTGTTAACTTCTAAGGTATTTTGACGGAGTGACGATTTAAAATTTCCAGCTTTTTTCTAAGTGTTGAAACTAGTGCATTTATCCCGGAACCAAATTCCCTGTTTTTTCCATAAACCGGGAAGCCGGGCTTTTTTTTTTAGATTTTGTCCCGGTTTTCCAGAAATTAAAAAAAATGTGATCAGCCAAATAAGATTTGGTTGCAAAAAAGTGATTTTTTGTGTACAGTTGCAAATATTTTTTAAAGTTTATGTCGCCCCCCTCCCCCCCCCCCTTCCAAAATCGGTTAAAAAAATCAGGGCACAAATTTTTTTTTCAAAAACATCAAAATTTTAAATGAAATAGAAGTCTAACCAACTGAAAACAATTAGAAATGCATTTTCCTGCGTTTAAAATCATATTTAGCATGTCTGGGATCGATCAAAAATATTTTCAATTTTTGTGGAATTCCAATGTACAACACAGCAAAAAGTTTTTTTTTCGGCGAAAAAAAAAATTTCTTCAATACTTGGATATTTTGAAAACTAATGATTGCAAAACAACTGGGCAGGTGTAAAATGCACTTTAAAACACTTTTTTGCAATTCCGTCGTGAAACTACTTACTTTTCCTGTCATTCTTGAACGACGAAACAGCCTACTTTTCTGTACCAAAAATAACAGAATCGAATATGTAGTAACCCTTTTCAAAACAAATGCTGAAAAGTTCTACTTTTCAGTTCTGAAATGGATGCTGAAAAGTTGAACTTTTTAGCACTTGTTAGGAAAACTTATACTTTTCAACATTTTTTTGATTTAAAAGATTTATTGACTCAATGCATGGACATTTGTCCTATAATTCTGTCCAAAGGGTGTTTTTCGGAATTACAAAAAACGTTGTATGGAACTCGTTGCAAAACTTGATTTTTTCAGCACTCTTCGTATTTATCCAACTCGGTGAACCTCGTTAGATAAATGTACGACTCGTGCTGAAAAAATCCTCTTTTTGCAACTTGTTGCATAAACTGCTATTTTCATTCAAATGTTGAGGCCAAGGATTATTATTTCAATTTTTTTAATATTTTTTTCTCGAGATTTTCGATTTCTCAGGAATCGAGAGCTGAATTTAGCCATTTCCCGGGAATTCCCGGGACTGGGGAGTTTTCTTTAATTTTGCCAATAATGTCAAAATTTAAAATGAAAATTTATAAATTTGTTTCTGTTTAATGAATTTATATACAAATAAATCATACTAATTCAATTTTAGTAGCCTCATTATTTTGAGGAACTAAATAAAACCTTTTGATTTTTTTTCTGAATCTGAAAATACAAAATCGTTTCTTGAGCTTTTTAAGATTCAAAATTGTAGTTTAAAATATTTACGAATCTTAATTCGCACTTAGTGATATTTCAAAAGATGCATAAAATTGTTATTAAATTTTTGTTAAAAAATAACTAATAAAGCTAATATATAATTTCCCGGTATCGGGAATTTCGTAATTTGATTTACAATTATCAGGAAAATCCATTTGTTCACAAAAAAACTACATTATGAAGATTGCTATGCTCGAGAGAAGATATGGGCATTGAACTTAACTCTTAGAAAAAAAATACTTGAAAATAAAACATTTTATTTCATTTCTGGGGTGTTGCTATATATTTTTATGGTAAATTTTGGGGTCCAACATTTTTTTGGCTTCTCTCAATTATAATTTTTATAATTTTTGACAAGTTAAAATTTACAGTTTCTGAATAAGAAGATAAGAGCAGGATTGGTTTATTCGAACTTGAATATCAAACATTCATTGTTCAAAACAATTTTGAATTTTTCAAATGTTTTTCTGATTAGTTTATATAATTTTGCTTCAATATTTATAAGTTGAAAATTTCCCGGGAGTCTCGACCAAATTTCCCGGGAATCGCTCGTCACCCTCTAATTCGGACACTTAGTTTCGAGTAGGAATCTCGCAATCTAGAACGCCAAGGCAATGCTCTAGAGAAAATAATTTGATTTAATTTGATAGGGTTGAAGAATCTTCATCAATATGGAAAATTGATCATGTACGTTGAATAAATTAATTAAATTCAAGAACATTTTAATTCATTATAAAAATAAAATGTTTAAATTTTCCAGAAATATCAACAAAAACTATTTTTTTTTATCTTCTCATTACAGGTATTGCAGTTGTCTTTGAAAAATTCGGCTAAACCATACTAAGGAATGGATCAATAACAGGCTGCATGGTAATTTTTGTTTGTATTATAGGTATACATGTTGGTTGAATTCACTCATTCAAGGTATCTCAAAATAAATACCAACAATTGAAATATACAAATTGTTAAACCTTCTCACCAAATGCTCTGAGCATCTGGTTAGGATTTATCTGTGCGTCAGCATTTTTACAAGTAAATCAGATGACGAAGATCAACGCTAGAAGCAATGTTTTTATTCTGTGAAATGAAACGTAAAACATTTACCAAATTCAAGCGGCTAGGATTTGTTTCGCCATGAATTTATTCAAGACTTTTGCTGAATTCAACCAAACCGAATCCTTTGCGTGCAACAAAGCCAAGGTCTCGTTGACACGCCACTGAAAATCGATACTAATTTGGGATTCAACCCGACCAAGTTAATCACCGCTTAGTTTCGCCTCCTCGCCTTGCTAAATTGGCACACAAATCACCGGGCACGAGACAATTGTTTGATGATTTCTAAACCCACCCCGTACTAATTACAAGCTCTGACCGCCGCGTCACGTCCCCTTTTAACTACTAATGAGTTCATGTTCCACAGAGAGCACCCATTTGAAGGGGGGCTTTTTTTTTGTTTCCCAGCTATGACAAATGGTGCCAATTTTTCCCTCCACCAGTGCGCGCCAGCGACATTTTCCACCCCACCGTGATTAAGTAATCGGAAAGTTCCGTTTCCCATCGCGGTGGAAAAATTCCAGTCCATTACGAATTTTGACACACCGAAACTGTTGGCGATCAATCTGGAAAAACCTGCTGCCGCTCGAAAATTGTACAGCGGTGAGGTGGCCTTTTCTCAAGTTACTACAACTAATTAATTTGCCTGCCCGCGGGGATGGAATCGGCTTGATCGATTGGTTCGATTTTTCAGCGTGGAGCATCGCGCGTTTTCCCGCCAATTTATCTAAAAAACATCTGCTGCTGCTGCTGGCGGTGGCACCCTCCACCGGGCTTCATTTGATTGATGGGCTGGCGATGGAAAAGGCAGATGGTTTCATCGATTTGATTAAATTCTCGAAATAGATTTGCAGGTGAACCGGAATTTTCCAATCAGCGCTTAACTGGTGATGTGAAATGTTGTAGTCAATTTGCAATGAACTACAAAAGCAGAATTACCACGACTTGTAATGTCGCAATCCAAAAATAGGCAATAATAAGAATTCTCTAGATTTTGCACTTTTTTTTTAAATATTTACGGTTTTAAATTCAACATTACGCCATTTTGAAATGTTAGTCTTGATTATTTATTTTTTTCAATATTGTTTTCGAATAGATCGGAAAATTTCACGAATGTTTCTGAATTAACATTGTGAATCTTTGCATGGCAATATCTCAGCAACTTAGGGTCGTATCAACAAAGTTCAAAATAGCAAACTATATATAATTTTCTCAGCAGAGCAATTCTCTACGAAATCGGTATTTTTTCTTCAATTTTAACTTTTGTATTTTTTTTTATCCGACTGAAACTTTTTTGGTGCCTTCGGTATGCCCAAAGAAGCCATTTTGCATCATTAGTTTGTCCATATAATATACCATACAAATTTGGCAGCTGGCCATACAAAAATGATGTATGAAAATTCAAAAATCTGTATCTTTTGAAGGGATTTTTTGATCAATTTGGTGTCTTCGGCAAAGTTGTAGGTATGGATACGGACTACACTGGAAAAAAATAAGACACGGTAAAAAAAATTGCTGATTTTTTTATTAAACTTTTTATCACTAAAACTTCATTTGCAAAAAAACACTATTTTTTTTTTATTTTTTTTTACATGTTTTAGAGGACATAAAATGCCAACATTTCAGAAATTTCCAGGTTGTGCAAAAAATCATTGACCGAGTTATGAATTTTTTAATCAATACTGATTTTTTCAAAAAATCGGAATTTTGGTCGCAAAAATTATTCAACTTCATTTTTCGATGTAAAATCAAATTTGCAATCAAAAAGTACAGCAGTGAAATTTTGATAAAGTGCACCGTTTTCAAGTTAAATCCATATTTAAGTGACTTTTTTGAAAATAGTCGCAGTTTTTCATGTTTTAAAATGAGTGCACATGTTTGCCCAATTTTGAAAAAAATATTTTTGAAAAGCTGAGAAAATTTTCTATATTTTGCTTCTTCGGACTTTGTGCAAAGGTTTAAAAACAGGAAAATTGATATTTTCTAAGTCTCAACCAAACAGCCCACCATTTTTCAATGTCGATATCTCAGCAACTAATGGTCCGATTTTCAATGTTGAAATATGAAACATTTGTGAAATTTTCCGATCTTTTCAAAAACAATATTTTCAAAATTTTCAAATCAAGACTAACATTTCAAAAAGGCCAAACATTCAATATTACGCCCCTTTAAAATGTTAGTCTTGATTTGAAAATTTTGCAAATATTGTTTTCAAAAAGATCGAAAAATTTCACAAGTGTTTCATATTTTAACAATGAAAATCGGACCATTAGATGCTGAGATATTCAAATTGAAAAATGGTGGGCTGTTTTTGTGAGAAAAAAACATCTAAAACATATAAAAAAATTAAAAATAGTGTTTTCTTTGTAAATCGAGTTTTCGTGATAAAAAGTTAAATAAAAAAAAATCTCCAATTTTTTTTTACAGTGTATTATTTTTTTCCGGTGTAGTCCGTATCCATTCCTACAACTTTGCCGAAGACACCAAATCGATCAAAAACTTCCTTCAAAAGATACAGATCTTTGAATTTTCATTCATCATTTTTGTATGGACAGCTGCCAAATTTGTATGGTATATTATATGGACAAACTAATGATGCAAAATGGATTCTTTGGGCATACCGAAGGCTCCAACAAAGATTCAGTCGGATTAAAAAATACAAAAATTAAAATTGAAGAAAAAAGACCGATTTCGTAGAGAATTACTCATGTCAATCGATTCCCCACGAAATTTTATGTGAAAAAATGACTTTTGACGAAATTTATTGGAAATTGTTTTTTTCATAAAAAAAACATCAAATTTCCTGGGTTCACCCCAGGTTTCTTGGAGTAAAAAGAGGTTTGGATGCTCTCCCATTCAATCCTTTTGACCCCAAGGTTAGAGCAAAAACTTGCAACAGAATTTACAAAAAAACCTTTTTTTCAAATTTTGTAGCATAATTCATCAATTTGCCAAATTTACTCTAAATCTTGTTCTACTGGCTTTAAATGTGTATCAATCTTGACACAAAAAATAACGTTTCAATACTTTTTAAGCTTTTTATTGATAGCCATTTTGCGTAATTTTTTTTTATAAAATAATTGTTATAGATTTAATTTCATTATTAGTTACCTTTTACTGTTGGTCTCCTAATTTTTCAAATTAAAAAATAATACAAAATTAAAAATAACAGTAGAGCTAAAAAATTTTAAAATGTTTTGTAGTTTAAACAAGTAAAACAAAAATCAGAGTAAAAATCACAGAAAAGTGCTGAAATCAAACCGTGTCTTACGCGTTTCTCGCAAACACTTCACGTTCGATGGTGCAGCATTGCTCACGTCCAGGCCCACGTCGAATTGCAAACATGACACGGCACCAGAGCCGCTTCAATAAAACCTGTGAACCCAGGTGCACGTACAGCAATCTAACGACGAGTCCAATAGTAAACGGGGGAAAAAATGTCAGCATGAATTCAGCAGGCGGGAAGCATCCTTAAATGACGTGCAAACATAATTTGTAAAAAGATTTCTGTACATTTTTAATTTTTAACGCAAAAATGCGTGGGACCGATCGATTTTTTTTTGTGAAAAGATTTATAAAATTTGATTTTTAAAATAAAAAAACTACGTTGTTCATGGAGGTTTTTAGCTGGTCCTGCTAGGATGAAGGTGGTTGCACTCGCAGCGCAAACAAATGACACAATGATGAGAAATATTTGCATTTTTCAGTTTTCAGACTTTTCAGACTGCCTTTTCGATGTTTCATTCGATATCTAGATAGTGCCATGTTTTTTTTTTTTCAATTCATAAAAGAGTGTTCAAAAACTTATGGATTTAATCTTTTCAAAAAAGAAATAATGGCAAAGTTTTTACCTTCCACAGATTTTATTTTTTGAAATAAATTATATTTCGACGCTGTCGTGCCATTTTGTCGCACGTCACTTTTTGACGTTCCGAGAAAAACGCGTTTTAATGTTTGATCTTGAATAAACAATGTAAACAATAACAAACAAGTTTTGTGTGGTTGATATTCTGTGAATTGCCCCAAAGTTTGGTTGACTTTGATTGCCGGAGTCCAGAGTTGTGATTACAAATGTTTACGATTGTCGGGCTTGTACGTGTGTCAAACGCATTCAGACCTGAAATCCCTTTGGCCAGTTGTCGTATTCACAGCAATGTTTAGAATGTGTCAAGATAGCACGACAAGATTGAAACTTCTTTAATATGATAAGTGACAAAAATGCGTTTTTTTCAATATCTCATGATTGAAATCGAATTTTGAGGATCTGTGAAGGTATACAAGTCAGGCATTGTGGGCTGCACAAAATGGCGTTCTAAACTCATTTTTTTGGGTGAGTTTCCAAAAGTATTTGTATTTGTAAACAAATGCATTTTTTTACAAACGTCAAACCTAGAATAGCATTTCAACCAGCAAAATTCTGCCAAGTGATCGAATGTTTTAAAAAACCAAACCTTTTCATTATTTTTTTGTCCATGTATCGGCGCTTCCGTCACTTTGACAAATAAGTGTATGCACTGAAAGCGGTTTAAAATCACGAAATTCAAATTAGTTTGCGCCAGCAGCCAGTGTGATGATCTGACTGATGGTGATTTGCGGTGTTTCGCCGACGGAATGCGTCTTTTTTTCTGTCACATGCGACCAGTTGCAGTGCACTGGATCTGTAGGTTTTTGGTATTCAAAAGCTGCCTCGAGTGTCTTTTGTCCAACTTGCTGGGGGAGTCGGATGGCTGATGGCAATAAAGAGTCTGGAATGTTTTGGGTGAAATCGTTTGACATGAAGCTGTTTGGTCCTTTGGAAACTTGATTGCGATTTTGGGGTGGATTTGAACAACTTCAAATAAAAAAAATGAAATATTGAAAATAGTTTCTTAATTCAGAGAACCCGGCATTCAAGCTGCACTTAATGAATCAATTATGCTGAGATTGTTCAAACGCAGATCATGCAATCCATGTAACGAATCGCACCATGGACTTGCACCAAACGACTCGATTCATGCCAGAGTGGAGAATTCTGCAGCTCGTGCCTCTCCACTGATTCTGCCACTCACGTGGAGGTCCAGAGTGAGCTCATGGCATACAAATGTGGCGCCTGAAGGAATGCAGATTTTTTTTTTCATTCACCATCAAGGCAAGAATGGGTTGCAATTTTAAATTTGAAGTTCTGCCCACCTCGAAGCCAGTGCACTAGTTTGTAACGAAAGGGGTTCCTTTTTTTCGGAGCAGCCTTTTGATCCACGGCGAGTGCAATCTCATCAAAATGTGCAACGAATGGTGTGTACTTGGACAACCTACAGCTACAGGTTTATAGGTTAGGACGATCCGTTCAACAACACGAGCACTCGTTGTAAAGGTCAGTGCGTGCTTCCCGTAGAAGAGGCCCTCGCACAAACAAGCCATCCAAATTCCTTGCTGTAGGACGTTCTACTACTGCAAAAAAAGGGATTGATCCACCTAGTATAGAGATTTTTTTACAACTAGAGAAAAGTTACAGGGAATCTTAAACATCGTCCAAGAGTAAGGAACAGTCTAGATGTGAATATTTCTTTTTTTTTGCATAAAACTCTCGTGCCTTCCCCGGAGGACGTGAATGGCATACATTTCAGATCTTGGAAGAGTTGAGAATCCACTGCTTCTTTTTTACCTTAGAACGGTGAACAAATACGATGTTGATTGTGGTCTGAGAAAAAAAAAACAGAAAAGAATGTGTACTAAATCGTTGAAAGTAGGACAAATCGTCGCCGTCGTGCTAACTTGTCGCACGTGCATTTTGGGCCAAATTGAGATTCACCTTTTGACCTTCACAAATCCCCAAAATTCGATTTCAATCCTGAAATAATCATTAAAAACCGAACAACCTGAACAGTGATGCAAATGCGACAACTGGCCAAAGGGATTTCACGTCTGAACGCGTTTGACACACGTACAAGACCGACCATGGTAAACATTTGTAATCATAACTCTGGACTCCGGTAACCAAAGTCAACCAAACTTTTGGACAATACACAGAATGGTCAACCAAGCAAAACGTGTTTGTTATTGTTTCCATTGCGTGCTCTAGTTTTTGATTATTCAAGGTCAAACATTAAAACGCGTTTTTCTCGGAACGTCGAAATGGCGGGTACAACAAGATAGCACGACAGCGTCGAAATGTTGTGCGTTAACTTGCTCGTGATCGTGAATTGTGGTTTTTACTCTCACAGAAATTAGCATAAATTTTCCGTGACAGTAATATTCGTAGTTTAGATCGAAAAATCAAAAAAAATACCTTATCGATGTTTTATGTAACCTCACCAGGACAATTTTGTAAATTAATTTCCACTAATCAAAAAAAAATCAAATTATTCGCTCTACAGCATTGCCTTGGCGTTCCCGATTACGGGATTCCTACTCGAAACTAGGTGTCCGAAGGCTTGATTGTTGAGGCAATTGCAAACCTCTTTTTACACCTAAGCTTCCATCCACCCCGGGATTCGAACTGACGACCTTTGGATTGAGAGTCCAACTGCCTACCAGCGACTCCACCGGGACAGGACCCAGGGAGACGACTCCTACACCTGGACTGAGCTATCGACCTAACCTCTAGGTTAGACCGGGGCCAACATTTACTTCCCCATCCGACGGAAGGCGTGATCAGACAAATCTCGTCTCAAAATTTGACACCGGGACCTTCTGGGATCGAACCCAGGCCGACTGGGTGAGAGGCAATCACGCTTACCCCTACACCACGGTCCCGGCAATTTCCACTAATATCAGTACTATATTTTTTATCGGTAAATCTTGGGAATTTCTTGTTTGAGTAAGGTGCAAATAAAATGTTGAAAACGTTTGATTGTAGGTTGTTGTTAAAACTCCTTTGTTTAATACTCTTTAAACGAAGAACTAAAACCCGTGTATTTACATGGAAACAACAACATTGAAATTTTATGATAACGTTTAAAAAATCATGTTCAGTATAAGCGACGAAAACTCGAGGTTTTTTTTGCCTTCCTCACTTTACTGAGGAAAGGCTATAAAATCACTCGAAAAATAAACTTCTCAATTAGACCTCCTAGACCCACCTTCAAGTATACCTATTGACTCAGAATCGAATTCTGAGCAAATGTCTGTGTGTGTGGTGGGATGTTGATCAAAAAATTGTCACTCGATTGTCTCGACATTGGCTGAACCGATTTTGTCCGTTTTGGCGTCATTTGATCCGTCTTGGGGTCCCATAAGTCGCTATTGAAAATTATGCAGTTTAGTTAAGTACTTCAAAAGTTATGCTAAAAAACGATTTTATCAAAAGTCCGGAAGATTGTAAAAAGGGTGGTTTTTGTAAGAAAACCCGTCATGCTATACATTTTCAGAAAGGTATTTAAAAGACCTTTCCAACGCATCCAAGACATTAAAGATCTGACAAATCTATCAAAAGTTATAAGCACTTAAGTGTTATTTACGCACTTTTTGGATGCCGGATCTCAGATATGTTGATGAAAACGTTGTCCGGATCTCCCATGCGACCTATCGTTGGATAAGTATTCAAAAAAGCTTTCCAATGCGTCCAAAACATTGAAAATCTGACATCCCTATCAAAAGTTATAAGCACTTAAGTGTTATTAACGCACTTTTTCGAGGCCGGATCTCAGATATTTTGATGAAAATGCTGTCCGGATCTCTCATGCGACCTATCGTTGGATAGGTATTCAAAAAAGCTTTCCAATGCGTCCAAAACATTGAAGAACTGACAACCCTAACAAAAGTTATAAGCACTTAAGTGTTATTTACACCGAAAATCCAAATAACACAGATCTGTGTAAAATTTGACACAGATCACTCAAAACCTGGAATACACAGAATCTGTGCAAAAGCCTTGTACACAGAACTGTGTACAACCGTGTCAAATCTGTGTAAAATTTTACACAGATTCTGGGTAAAATATTACACAGATTCTGGGTAAAATTTTGCACAGAATCCGGGTAAAAATTAAAAAAAAAATCGGAATCTAATTTTGATTTTTCAGGCCAATATAAGTAAAAATTATAATATCATTTATTAATTTTTGTTTTGGGTTTTATACATAAGTCAACATAAACTAAATATTTGACCACTCAGCGTAATACCCCGGCCCGGAAAAGCTGACAGTGTCCGTTTACTAGTGCTGTCTATGGAACTCTCCACTCGGAACCGGAACTGGGAAAATGGTTAGCGCGGGCTCGAGTTTCGGGGCTCTGAACTTCCGAGGTTCCGCAAAAGCACCACGTCGGAGGAATTCAATGTGTGTGAGACAACTTGAATAAAAATTGAGTTAGGTTAGGATTACCAAGCAAATATTTATTAGATACATTACCTTGAATCCAAATACGAGCACTGCTCCCCATGGGTTTGCGGTGCATATGATGATCAGTTTGTTGATAAGTCTATAAACATTGAAGTATTTTAATAATTTTCCAATATTTTGATCACGAGGAAAAACTTACAAAAATTTGCTGCAAGAGCGACGCCATCTTTGCTTTTCTTTTTTACCCAGATTTGAAAGGAAAGCTGATCGGAAATCTGTGTAACTTTTTACCCAGATCTGTGTTATAAAACTACACAGTTTTGACAGCTAGAACATGTTCTACAATCTGTGTAATTTTTTTACACAGATCTGTGTTATCTGGAATTTGCGTGTACGCACTTTTTGCATTTTGGATAGCAATCTTTAAATGTGAGGAAGGCGCCAACCACCTAAAGGTGGATTAAGTAACGTTTTTTTTAAATAGTAATTAGAGTTTTTATACTACACAGAAAAAAATATTCCTGTAAATTTACATTATTTATTATGTACCAAAAGGTATCATGATAAATGATGTATATTTACATTAGGTTCATTGGAAATTTACATTAGATTCATTGGAAATTTACATTAGTTTTGAAAATTTACATTAGTTTTGGAATTTACATTACTTTTGGAATTTACATTAGTTCAAATCAACTAATTCTGATTGGCCAATGGGAATGAGAAGCTCGACTTGGAATGCAGTAGGCAGGGCTGCGGAGTCGGGTCATATTTCAAACGACTCCGACTCCGACTCCGACTCCGGCTTTCTCAGATTAGCCGACTCCGACTCCGACTCCGGCTCCGGCTTTCAACAAATAGTGGCTCCGACTCCGACTCCGACTCCGACCTACCAACTCTAGCCGACTCCGACTCCAGCTCCAGCTTTCAACAAATGGTTGGCTCCGACTCCGACTCCGACTCCACATATTTTTAAATGTTTCAAAAGTTAGTTAACTATTAGTTTATTTAGTTAATTATTTTTAATACATTGATAAATAGGATTATTTAAATACTCTCTAAGCGTCATGTTTTCTCAAGAAAAATAAGTTAAGTAAAAGTAAAGTAAAGTAAATAAACGGGAAAAAAAGTTTCTAGGTTACAAATTGTATACGTTATGGAAACAGAAATCAAAAAATATCTTCAGTTTTAGAGGCATTTTGAGAAGAACAGTTTTGTAAGTAAACTTGGATTTATTTGCTTAACCTCAATTTTGAAAAAAAAATTTCAAAGCTAATAAATTTAAATATGAAATGGTTATTTTTGAATGCATAACTGAAAGAAACCTGGCCTTAATGATCTACTGAACGATAAAATTCAATTTGCTAACTTTCAGGCTGACATTTGTAAGAAACACAGTGACAGGCGGGTGTACCCCATTTGGCATAATGGACATTTGGCATAATTGGTCCAAGACATCAGGGACGTTTGGCATAATGGACATTTGGCATAATGGACGTTTGGCATAACTCGTTCCAAAACAATCAAGGACGTTTGGCATAATGGACATTTGGCATAATGGACGTTGGGCATAATTATTACAAGATTATTTTTGTTTTATTTTTCCCCAATAGTAAATAGTTTCCTTTTTGAATAATTCACAATAAATCTCTTTAATGAAATTTTGATATTTTTATTGAAAATTTTGCTTAAAAAGGAAATATCTCTTGTTAGCTTTACATTTTTCCACAATCAATATAATTAGCAATGATTTTTTTTAAATAAAATTTTCTCCTCTTTTATATGAAATTCAACTCAAAGATGAAAAAACCTCTTCAAATCTTTGACAATTGAGCTGTTATAATGTAATTTTCCCTTCTTTTGATCATAATTTAACTTGAAGAAGGAAAAATCTCTAAATAAATTCACATGTTTCCCTTATTTTTTTTTTTCGAATTCAATCTAAATAACCCAGAACTGGACAGCACTCGTCCGACAAGAGAGTAGCGGTAAGATTTACAGACACAGAGAACACAGTTGTAGATGACCGAGAAAATTATGCCATCGAGTCCATTTCAAGGAAAAGTTCATCCATCAAAACAAAATGTTAAGTCTACGGGAATCGAACCAGGGACCTTTAATAGAATAACTCAATGACTAAACAGCCTTGGCCACCACAGCTTGGTGACACAAGGGTAGTCAGATGTCGATTTATGGCTCTTGTTGCAGATTTACTGTTTTTATTAATTAATGAAATTGATTGTTTCGCAGGTGTGAGTTGGTAACATTATTCTATCGAGTTTAGCATTGAGCTCTCTATAAATGTTGATGGAACTATAATCTCAACCCTGTATTTTGGGTGAAGGGATGTCGATTAAGCCTTTCTTTAAATATTTTGCAATAATGTTTTTTTTATGCAATTTTCCCATCTTTTTTATATGTAACTAGAAGAAGGGAGATTCTCTTACAGATGTTCTCTTTAAACATTTCTATCATTTTTGCACATTTTTTGTCTGTTGCTTTATTTTTTGCAATAAAGTTGTTTATACAATTTCCCTTCTTGTATTTAGTCAAAACTTATCTTAAAGAAGTGACAATTGTTAAAAAAATAATTTCTAACTAAAAAGATTTTTTGAATAGAGGTAGGTGAAAAACATTAAAATAATGCTATTTTCAAACATTTAAAGAGTGGGAAAATGTGAATCTTTAAAGAAACTTTTCCTACTATAAGTTTATTTTATATACAAGAAGGGAACAAACTCAATTGTCAAATATTCCAAAAGTATTTTTTTAGAGATTTTCCCTTCTAAAAGTTGAATTTAAAATAAAAGAAGGGAAAGTTTCATATCTTCATAACTCATTTGTAACATATTTAAAGAAAAAAAATGCACATCCCTAATTTAGGTTGAATATTAAAGAAGGTAAAATTGCATTAAAAAAAAATGCAAAATATTGACCAAAATACACAAAGTGAGCATCTTTTGAGAGATTATGCTTTATTTTCGTTTAAAAAAAAGGCGAGAAAAATGTTTTAAAAATCTTAATTGCATTTCTTTAAAGAAGAGCAAAATGTACATACATTCTTTTGGTTGAATTCAAAAAAGGAGGGAAAACAGTATAAAATCTTTATTGCAAAATATTTAAAGACTGGCAAAACTTACATCTCTTTGTTTATTGAATTTAAAATAAAAGAAGGAAAAATTTAATACAAAAAATTAGCTGCAAAGTATTTCAATTGGAGAAAAATCATTATATAGACTCTTTCCAAAAAAAAAAAAAAAAAAAATATGAAAAAAATGCATTTAAAGCTTTATTAAGAAATATTCCAAAAAGTGGAAATATCACATAAAAAAAATCTTTTAAAGTAAAATTATCTGTTTAGAAAATAGGAAAAAAGCTATAACTTATTATTCTTTACAAAAAATAAATACTAATTTAACAAAACAAAAATTGCTACAATAATTATGCCAAACGTCCATTATGCCAAACGTCCATTATGCCAAACGTCCATTATGCCAAACGTCCATTATGCCAAACGTCCATTATGCCAAACGTCCTTGATGGTTTTTGAACGAGTTATGCCAAACGTCCATTATGCCAAATGTCCATTATGCCAAACGTCCTTCTTGAAAACCCGTTATGCCAAATGTCCATTATGCCAAATGGGGTACACCCGTGACAGGCACCTTGTTTTTTAAATGACAATTTTAAACGAAACATTTTTTTTTTGTTTTTTTTTAAGACGTACATAGACATCACGCCATGGCTGAAGGAGATTATTATTGCAAATCAAAGTATCTAAACAATTTCTTCGTGGAAAGGACACTTAAGATGTCCTTTTCAAATATCTGTGACATGGAAAATATTTTACCCTGGAAATTTTAAATTTATTTTAATTTTTAAAATTTTATATACTTTGAAAAGGAGGTTCACGATACTTCGTGAAACCTAAAACGAAGCATTATGAATGATCTTGCCTCTCCATCAAAATATATGAAAAATCATAAAATATAACAAAAAACAAATATCCACAAGTTAAATATTTTCTAGGTCACAAATATTTAATTTTTTTTAAAACACATTGGTTTGCAATGATTATCACCTTCCGTCATATTGGCGTGGGACATACAGTATGAGAAAATTCGTACCAGTTAATAATATATTTATTTAATTTTTTTATAATATTTGAAAAATAAATTAAAATCCTATATTTTGTTCTATACATTTTTTTATTAGTTTTATTTTTACTGAATTCTTGAGATTTGTTCAACGATAATTTGCAACAATATTAAAATAGTTTACCTAAAATCAACATCAACAATCAATGATTATTTCAAAATTTGTTGCAACTTCTTTTGATATTTTTTGATAGTTTCAATTATTTTAAATGCAACACTTTGATTTTCTTTGCCCACACCCAAACGGCGGTCGCATGATTGTGATGCATGGCGGCATGAAAGTATATCAGAATCTGCATGTAAACTGTCCTCATGCATTTTTTTCGATAGATGGGTATGACATTTTTGCCCGTTACCGACAATTATCGACAATACCGACGGCTTTTTGGTTGTATTTCACGAAAAAAAAAACCTTATCAGAACGAGTATTGAGCATCCAACTTTTTGGTTATTAATCCGACACGCTACCACCGCGCCATGGACGCTAGATGAAAATTGAGTGGAAGAGCACCAACATATGCTTCTCTTTGGAGTGTTGCTCAGGGATGGGCCAGCATAGGGACGTGGCGTTACATCGTGCTGCCATCTGGTTTTTTTAAGCGCAAGAGTGGAAAAGTGCTGAGTCATCGTCTAAAAATAGACGGCGTCCTATCTCGCCCAGCAAAATGAAGTCGATAAAGTAGTCGGTTTCGATGAGAAAAAGTGGAAAACGTGGTCTAAAAATAGCGACGCCATCCCCCTATTATATGTGTTGGTGAGAACTGCAGATCGCTGAAATGTTTACACGCGGGCAAAAATGATCTACGGGCTTGCTGCAAAAAATGTTATAAAATGTGACATTTTCTGCAGCAAATCCACTGTTGCAGATTTTGAGATATATTTTTCCTTTGGGTGTGATTATAGTGGAATAACACAATTAGAGCTTTTCAATCACAATAAAAAGCTTCAAAAACATAATGGCATCTGAAAAATCAATGAAAAATATAAGATATTTTTTAAATTAAGCTGTTCTGTAGGAAATACTGAACAATAAAAAACATAATTTTTTGTTGAATTTAAGATAACTCCGGCTCCGACTCCGACTCCGAGTTATCAGAAATCTTCGGCTCCGACTCCGACTCCGACTCCAGCTCTTAAAATTTAGCCGACTCCGGCTCCGACTCCGACTCCAGCTGTTCGAGTTTTGACGACTCCGACTCCGACTCCGACTCCAGGTCCCCAAAAAGACCCGACTCCACCGACTCCGGCTCCGACTCCGACTCCGACTCCACAGCCCTGGCAGTAGGAAAAGGGTGTGGCCTATGTTCTATTTTAAAATGATTGAAGCGGGCAGCAAAAGGAAATTCGGATTTTAAAAAGTTGTTTCACAGGTAGGGGACGCTTTCTCGTCGACGGCCAAGTGGAATAACGCTGGACTGGAATCGAACGGACGACGGGTAGGATGTTCGGTGTAACTGCTGCTACCCGCTGCCGACTGAGCCATCTTCGCATTTTATAAACGAGCGGCTAAAGCATCAACTTGTTCAGGTCGAGGCTCAGGCAGTGGGCAAACAAAATATGAGAGCGATAGAAAGAGAACCAAATATTACTATTTTTAGTTCGGGTAGTTTTGAAGTCAACGTTTGGCAGAAATACATTGGATATATGATTTACATTAAATAGGAATTTACAGGAAGCCGAACACGGGTAGAAATTCATCAGATTTGAGTTTCCATGCTCAACGTTTCCATTAGATTCATGATTTACATTAGATTTAGATTTACATTGGAGTAATTTCCATGACTTTATACTCTTTACATCATATTTCAACATTACATTGAGTGAGTTTACATAAGAAACAGTAATTACGTGCTGTGTAAATTTACATATTTTTTTCTGTGTAAGTGTAGTAAACATTTCTAAGCTTGGCTGGCAACTGGCAAATATAATAAGAATTGTATTTTATCGAAACAAAAACTTTGAATAAGTTAGAGATTTAAAACCTACTCAGAGAAAGAGAGAGAGAGTTCTAATTCTGCTGTTCTAATTATAACTTTGACTGCTTTTTGCTAAAATTTTCGGTATTTCAAGTAAAAAGAAGTATGCAGTAATTTTTTAGTGTCCCAGAATATGCCTATACTCATTTTTTTTTTTTTTTTTCAATTTAAATGATGATGGTGCCATTCTATAGCAGAAAACGTGAAAAACAACCAAAAAATGAAGAAAAAAAAAATTAAAAAAAACATGGCAAATTTAAAAAAGCAAAATGAAACGATAATTGCAAATTGAAATACAAAAAATATAACATAAAATACATAAAACACACAGAAAAAAATATTTCTGTAAATTTACATTATTTATCATGTACCAAAAGGTATCATGATAAATGATGTATATTTACATTAGGTTCATTGGCAATTTACATTAGATTCATTGGAAATTTACATTAGTTTTGAAAATTTACATTAGTTTTGGAATTTACATTAGTTTTGGAATTTACATTAGTTTTGAAATTTACATTAGTTCAAACCAACTAATTCTGATTGGCCAATGGGAATGAGAAGCTCGACTTGGATTGCAGTAGGAAAAGGGTGTGGCCTATGTTCTATTTTAAAATGTGTGAAGCGGGCAGCAAAAGGAAATTATGATTTTAAAAAGTTGTTTCACAGGTAGGGGACGCTTTCTCGTCGACGGCCAAGTGGAATAACGCTGGACTGGAATCGAACGGACGACGGGTAGAATGTTCGGTGTTACTGCTGCTACCCGCTGCCGACTGAGCCATTTTCGCATTTTATAAACGAGCGGCTAAAGCATCAACTTGTTCAGGGCGAGGCTCAGGCAGTGGGCCAGCGAAGTATGAGAGCGATAGAAAGAGAACCAAATATAATTATTTTTAGTTCGGGTAGTTTTGAAGTCAACGTTTGGCAGAAATACATTGGATATATGATTTACATTAAATAGGAATTTACAGGAAGCCGAACTCGGGTAGAAATTCATCAGATTTGAGTTTCCATGCTCAACGTTTCCATTAGATTCATGATTTACATTAGATTTAGATTTACATTGGAGTAATTTCCAGGACTTTTTACTCTTCACATCATATTTCAACATTACATTGAGTGAGTTTACATAAGAAAAACAGTGTTTACGTGCTGTGTAAGTTTACATATTTTTTTCTGTGCAAGCGAAATAAAGTTTTCGTAAAAAGTTGATCTTTTGACCTCCATAACACGGGTAATTTTCAAAACCTTCGAAAAAAACTTTAGCAATGGAGGGTTGAAAATCGGCATATTTTACCGAAAAAACTTCTAAATCTTAATAATTTAACTTTGTGACTTGAAGTTGAATTCCCTAAAAGTTTTCTTATTTTCTAATTATTTTTATATATTCAAGGAGGCTAAAAAAACATCTATTGAGACAAAGTGTGTGAACAAACAAAAAACTGTGTAAGGAGATATCATTTTTTTTAGAAAATATCGAAAACCGGTACAAAAAAAATATTAAAAATTATGTTTTACAGCAAAATTTCAATCGATAATTATTTCACAACATTTTGATAACATTTTCCGTATTTAAGTTTACTTTTAGTTAAAGTTACTTTCAGTTATAAATTGGTTTAAAAAACTCGTTTTGAAACATTTTTTTAGAGCTAAGAAAATTGCCCGCATTTTTGCTCTGAAACTTTTAAAATCTGGCTGTTCGTTTTGAGCAGTGTTGCGTTCCTCACGCACTCACGCGTTCGTGAGCGCTCACTTTTCGCTCATTCGTGAGGAGGAGCGCTGCGCGAGCTAGCTCACGTTTGCCCGCGCTCACGTTTGCTCCGATTTTTTCAGCTCGTGTTTGCTCCACGCTCGCGCTCGCGCTCATATTTTGCTCACGGAGCGCTCATTTTGGACGTGTCGCTAATCATTTAACGTTTTTGAGAAAGTTTTTTTTTTCAATTCTAGATGGATTTTTTGCTTAAGGTGCAGTAGGGCTGAGGAAATATGACTTTGTGAACAAATTTTATGATATATGAATTGGAATAGCTTATTTTAATCAACCATGTTTTAAAATAAAAGGTTAGATTCGCAAGGGTTAAATCATTTTTTAAACATACAGTTGAATATATAAATATTTTAGAATTTAAAGGTCTTATTGAAGCAGAGTGGTGAGGGGGGAGGGGTATAGACGCCTAAATAAAAGGTGATAAGAAACGGATGATCATTTCTTAAGGTTAGTCTTTATTTGGCAGACATTTCAGAAAATAGGGTAACATTTTTGAAACAGTTCTATTTTTAAATATTAGCCTCAAAATTGCTAATGGTTGAAATAACCCTTTTGACTCAAATCAAATAAATTTGCAATATTTTTCACCACAGAAAGGTTAGCTCTTCTTCCAACAAGTAGATTTTATTCAACACTTCCGCAACCGAACCTCTGAAAATATTCAATTACAAGTTATATATGATTTTTTAACATGAATGATTGTAACTGTTAAAAAGATTATTTAAAAAAATTAAAAAATACACATTTAAATTGTCATTTTTTTGTACATAACAACAATACAATATGGTCCAATATGGATTTGATTTGTGAACAAACAGTGCATCTCTTCACGTCAATGAATGTTTACATTATGAATTTAGTGTTTTGTTAATTGTTCGAAAAATGTCTAGATTTTAAATAGAACGTAAATTACGGTTCGCTGACCAAATCCATTTCATTGCTTACTATTGTTTGTTCGACCACTTTCTTGTTTGTTTTTGCTGCCTGTGCTGAGATAGTTCTGGAAACTTCGTTTCAAACAGGCAGATGCTTCAACAGGAAAAAACAACTACCTACTTTGGCTCACCAGCTCACGTGAGCGCAGAACGCTCCGGTGAGCGTGAGCGAGCACGAGCTACCTGTTAAAAACTCACGCTCCAGCTGGAGCGAGCAAGCCTTCCGTGAGCACTCGCTCATTCGCAACCCTGGTTTTGAGATACAGGCTTATAAAGAATTTGAGTTGATGAAAATAACACTCTCTAAGAGTCTCTTAAAAAAACATTAATTTTTTAATAAAAAATGCGTAATTTAGGAATAATTTATTTTGTCTTTAAAAGATAAGTAAAAATAAGATTTTTTTTCGGCGTATATAATTTTTGTGAAAAGACTTATTTATAATCTACAACTTCGCCGAAGACACCAAATCGATCAGAGCAATTCTCTAAGATTTCGGTCATTCGATTTTTTTGGTATTTTTAATCCTTCAGAAACATTTATGGTGCCTTCGGTATGCCCAAAGAAGCCATTTTGCATCATTAGTTTGCCCATATAATTGTCCATGCAAACTTGGCAGCTGTCCAAAAAGGATGTATGAATATTCAAAAAACTGTATCTTTTGAAGGAATTTGTTGGTTGATTAAGTGTCTTCGGCAAAGTTGTAGATATGGACAAGGACTAAACTGAAAAAAAATACACGGCAAAATTTTTGTAGTGATTTTTAATTTCATATTTCGTCATTAAAATTTGATTTGCGAAAAACACATTTTTTATTTTTTTTATTTTCTGATTTGTTCTAGGGGACATCAAACGCCAACTTTTTAGAAATTTCCAGAATGTGCAAAACATATTTAAACGAGTTATGAATTTTTCAATCAAACCCGATTTTTTCAAAAAAAATCAAAATATCGGTCGCAAAAATTGTTCAACCTAATTTTCGATGTTAAATCACATTTGCAATCCAGTAATGATATTGTGATAAAGTGCACCGTTTTCAATTTTTAGCCATTCTAACGTTTTTTTTTGAAAATATTCGCAGTTATTTATTTCAAAAAATAGTGCCGAGGTTTGCCCAATTTTGACAGAAATATTTTTGAGAAACTGAGAAAATTATTTTAATTACGCTTTTATGAACTTTGTTGATACGACCTTTAGATGCTGAGATAGTGCCATGCAAAGATTTAGAAAACAGAAAAATTGATGTTTTATATGTCTCACTCAAACAACCCACCATTTTCTAATGTCGATATCGCAGCAACTTATGGTCCGATTTTCAATGTTATAAAATGAAACATCCGTGAAATTTTCTTTTTCCGATCTTTTCGAAAAAAAATATTTTAAATTTTGTGAAATCAAGACTAACATTTCAAAAGGGCATTATATTGAATGTTTGGCATTTTTGAAATGTTAGTCATGATTTAAAAAAAATATTGTTTTCGATGGACAGCTTTTTTGACGGTGGAGTTCACAGTCCTAATTTCAAGGAATTTCTTTTTTTAGTTTGTTGTAAAAGACAAAATCACAACATTTAAAAAACTACTGACTCCACTGTCGAGAAAGACTAATGATTCCCGGACCATGGTCTACCCGGTGACATGATAGCTCCGAGTATCCAAAAGTGCATTACTGTTTGCGCAAATTGAGAACGAGGGCGATTCTCAAAACCAGTAACAAAAAAAAAAACTACGCCACGAAATCCACAATCCATCTTCCGGTCCGCTTTCGGTGCCCGGTTGCCGGGACTAAACTAATATTAACTCGAGACTCGAGAGTTGCTGGAAAAATACCTTCCGGCCAAAAGGGATGTAATTCCTCGTATGGTGGAGCGCTTACCCAAACCGGAGCTTTTGCTCGCGCACTGTTGAAGGGTCAATAAATTGGATTAAGTGCCGGAGCACTTTCCGTCATAATGATATTAGCTGGGGATCGATACATTATCTGGACGGACACGTCTTCTCTCCTTGAGGATGGTTTATTGGAGAAACACAACCGCAAGCGTGGTGGAATGGTGGAAAAAGTTCAGAGCTAATTACCTTTTTGGAAAAAAGGGATTTTTGGTGATGTATTTTTTTAAAGCAATCCTTAAAAAAAATTTGTTTAAAAAAAAATTAAGACGCTGACTATAACCCACCGTGCAACCTAAGAAAATCCACCCTCCGAGAAAAGCTTGTCCGGTTAATTAATGAATATTGGCAAAGTTTTCATCATCGGGATCGAGATGATACCTTATTCATGCGCGGGGCCACCAGGAAAAACTCCAAAAGCACAGCGAAGATTGGTCCAAAAATTAATCTCACCACATCTCAAACCTGGAGATTCCGGACTGGGATAAACGAGGTAAGCAGCTGCAAACTGACAGCCTCGGCAATCGGCTTGGACGGGCAACTTCCGGATGGGGAGGGAGAGGGCGAAGTCGAAGTCAATTAATCTTGGTACGGACCTCACCATTCAGCCGGAGATGGATTAAGTCCTCAGAGATGGGCCACAAGTTGGTGAAGCTAATGGCCAAGTAGGTTCAATTGAAAACATTCGTAAGTTAGTTTGGGGGAAAACGTTGGCGAAATGGTCAAGTCTTACGAAAGTTTGTTAATTTAAGAAATAAATTGGCTTCAAGGAGTCATGATCAGAATTCACAAAAGTTAGTTAATAATAATTTTCATCGGAAAAGCAATTAGTGTCAACGTGTGGGCAATCGAGCTGACTGCATTTGACACACTCACACACGTGTGCAATTCCAATACCAGTACATCTGCAACTAATCGAACCTTTCGTACCGGGAAATGCTCCTATCGACACCGATTCACCCACGACCCGTCACATTCAGCCCAAGCGGAAAGGGGGCAACCTTGGCTGGGAGGAAGAAAGCAAAACGTGACGAAAATGTGCGACCGGTATTACATTGCTGGTTGATAAGTTTCAAACAGATTTTTTTTTTAATTGTTTTTTTTTTTATTTTATTTAATAATAATAATAATAATAAAGTTCTACTGAATAACTTCTCTGCTGAGCAATTAACAAACCATTTTTTAATCAATCTATTTTTTTATTATGTCCAAGACAAGAGCTTGAAAAACATAATGTTTGAAAGCACATAAAACGTTTGCATTAAAAAATAGCTCATTTAAATATTTACAAAAAAAAACCATGTGTAAAAGAATTTTTGTATTTTTTAAACCGGTTGAAACTTTTTTGGTGCCTTCGGTTTGCCCAAAAAAGCCATATGGCATCATTAGTTTGTCCATATAATTTTCCATACAAATTTGGCAGCTATCCATACAAAAATTATGTATGAAAATTAAAAAATCTGTATCTTTTGAAGGAATTTTTTTGATCGATTTGGTGTCTTCGGCAAAGTTGTAGGTATGGATATGGACTACACTGAAAAAAAAGATTCACGATTAATTTTTTTTGTTGGTGATTTTTAATTTCACTTTTTGTCACTAGAACTTGATTTGCAAAAAAAAACTTTTTTATATGTTTTAGGGGACATCAAATAACAACTTTTCAGAAATTTCCCGAATGTGCAAAAAATCTTTGACCGAGTTATGAATTTTTGAATCAATACAGATTTAAAAAAATCGAAATATTGGTCGCAAAAAAATTTTCAACTTCATTTTTCGATGTAAAATTAAATTTGAAATCAAAAAGTACTTGAGTAAGTTTTGATAAAGTTCGCCGTTTTCAAGTTATACCCATTTTTAGGTAACTTGTTTGCAGTGTTGGAATTCGAGCGAGAAGAAGGAAAGCATTTCTAGCTCGCGAACGAGGGAGAAAACTTGTAGTACTTATCTCTTTTCGCTCGCACTCGCATTTTCGTTCGCGTTCTCGCTCTCACCGCGAGCGCTGTGTTGTTTTTTGTTTGTTTCTAACACGTTCAACTTCTCGCGAACGGGCAATTCTGGCTCGCGAGAAAGCCCGTTTGCGAGCGGAGGAGAGCACGGGCAATCGGTGAGTTTCTGCCGGCAGCTCGAGACTCGGGGCGAGAACTCGAGAGAGAAGATTTTTTTCTCGCGAAAATACCAACACTGCTTTTTTGAAAATAGTTGCAGTTTTTCATTTTTTTAAATTAGTCCACATTTGAAAAAAATATTTTTGATGAGCTGAGAAAATTCTCTTTATTTTGCTTTTTGAACTTTGTTGATACGACCTAGAATATTGTCATGAACTTTGTTGATACGACCTAGAATATTGTCATGCAAAGGTTAAAAAACAGGAAAATTGATGTTTTCCAAGTCTCACCCAAACAACCCACCATTTTTCTAATGTCGATATCTCAGTAAGTAATGGTAAAATTTTCAATGTTCAAATATGAAACAATCGTGAAATTTTCCGATCTCTTCGAAAATTTTTTTTTCAAAATTTTTAAATCATGACTAACAATTCAAAAGGGCATAATATTGAATGTTTGGTCCTTTTGAAGTGTTGGTCTTGATTCATAAAAATTGAAAAAAAATAATTTCGAAGAGATCGGAAAATTTCACGAATGTTTTTATATTTTAACATCGTAAATCGGACCATCAGTTGCTGAAATATCGACATTAGAAAATGGTGAGTTTTTTTTTAGTGAGACTTAGAAAACATCAATTTTCCTGTTTTTAAACCTTTGCATGGTAACATCTCAGCAACTTAGGGTCGTTTCAACAAAGTTCGAAAAAGCAAAATATAAAGAATTTTTTCTGCTTTTCAAAAATATGTTTTTCAAAAGTGAGCAAACATGTGCACTAATTTTAAAAAATGAAAAACTGTGACTATTTTCAAAAAAGTCACCTAAAAATGGATTTAACTTGAAAACGGAGCACTTCATGAAAATTTCACTTAAATACTTTTTGATTGAAACTTGATTATACATCGTAAAATGAAAAATTTTTGCGACCTTTATTTCGATTTTTTGAAAACATCAGTATTGATTCACAAATTCATAACTCGCTCAAAGATTTTTTGCACAACCTGGAAATTTCTGAAAAGTTGACTTGATAACCTCTAAAACATATCAAAAAATAAAAAAAATAATTAAAATAGTGTTTTTTTGCAAATCAAATTTTAGTGACAAAAGGTTAAATAAAAAATCATTATTTTTTTACCGTATATCATTTTTTTCCAGTGTAGTCCGTATCCATACCT
Source organism: Culex quinquefasciatus (assembly GCF_015732765.1). Lineage (NCBI taxonomy): Eukaryota > Metazoa > Arthropoda > Insecta > Diptera > Culicidae > Culex > Culex quinquefasciatus. The sequence continues at coordinate 32,665,268 of NC_051863.1, forward strand.
ATAACTTTGCTGAAGACAACAAATCGATCAAAAAATAACTTCAAAAGATACAGATTTTTGAATTTTCATACATTATTTTTGTATGGCCAGCTGCCAAATTTGTATGGAAAAATATATGGTCAAACTAATGATGCAAAATGGCTTCTTTGGGCATACCGAAGGCACCAAAAAAGTTTCAGTCGGATTAAAAAATACAAAAATAAAATCGAATGACCGAAATTTGAGAGAACTGCTCTTTTGTCACTAAAACTAGGTGTGCGAGAAATACTATTTTTATTTTTAATTTTCTGATACATTTTAGTGGACATCAAACGCCAACTTTTAAGAAATTTCCAGAACGGGCAATAACTCTTTGACCGAGTTATGATTTTTTTTTTTGCATTTTTGCATCTAATGTCCCAACTCTTCCAGCCTATTCCAAATCAAGTTGGATAGAAAATTCATCCAGAAAACTCGGCAAAGCAAACAAACACCGGATTCCGGCTTCTCGTATATATAGATAGGGTACTGCAAAGTGCAAGCCCAGAAGCACCGAGAGTGTGCAGTGCCCGTCAGCTCCATAATGGGAAATTATTTATTTTACTGCACATACACCCTATAAGTGTTCATCGGTGTGTCGAAGAAACGTCTTCTCGGCAAAGTAAACCTCCACTCTAAAGTGGTCCAGCAGCAGGAGGAGTGCACCCAGGACAAGTGTGTCCGGAATTGGCAATCGACTGGAAGAGACGGAGACCAAGGGGTCCGCTCGAAGTCGTGTTCCGAAGAAAGTTTGGAGTTGACTTTCAACTGGTGGGGGGGGGGGGGAAGGGTGTCGAGTTGAACGGCAAATCTTGTTCGATCCGGGGCAGGACCTCACACCCTGGACTTGTGTGAGAGTTTGTGTTCTTCTTGATTTCGGACGAATGTTGTTGCTGTGTGAGGGAAGAGGGAAAGTTTCCGATTGTTTAGCTTGCTCTCGACGATTGACTGTGATTGGAACATTCGGGAGTGTAGAAGGGCGGTTATTGGAACGGGGTATCGATTGTAGACCAGACCTCATTGTTCTCTTTCTGTGTTGATGATAGTCGTCAGATTCCGAAATTGCTGACATTTTCTCTTGGGAATTGATCATTCATTTCAAGCTTATACTCAACTTCACAAAAATTCTTTATTTTGAATGATCTCAATTTCATGGTTAAATTTTTCGAGAATACTTAATTTTTTACTATTCGCAATATAGAAATCAAACAAAGCCAAACATTGAATGAATTTTCAGTTTTGTTTTGAAAAACCCTTGAATTTTCACAAAATATCGTAATTCTTTGAAAATACAGTCCACACTTGATTATCCGGTGTTTGGATTATCCGAAGATTTGTTTGTGTGTTTATAAAATCGGATCTTGAACAAAATTAAAATGTTCGTATAATTTCATTTTCTAGCTTTTAGTATCAAATTCGAATTCTGTGTCCCCATTTAAGTCTAATTTGATTGGTCAATTGCCCTTAAAATTACCAAATAAATTTTTTGTGGTATCCGAAGCGATATTTTCCAAGGCTTTCGGATAGTCTAGTCTGGACTGTATTCAAATTTCATTAATTTGCAATATAAATAACGCCATGCTTCGAATTCCCGGAAGCTTTGAAATCAGGACAACTCATCTTGTATTATCAATTTTGCAAATTTTGAAAATTTTAGTGTTTTCGAAAAGTACGGCATTTTGTGAAAGTTTTAGTCTTCAAATTTCAATTTTTGTATTTTTTAATCCGACTGAAACTTTTTTGGTGCCTTCGGTATGCCCAAAGAAGCCATTTTGCATCATTAGTTTGTCCATATAATTTTTCATACAAATTTGACAGCTGTTCGTACAAAAATGATACATGAAAATAAAAAAAAAATCTGTATCTTTTAATGGAATTTTTTGATCGATTTGGTGCCTTGGGCAAAGTTGTAGGTATGGTTATGGACTATACTGAAAAAAATGACACACAGTAAAAAAAAATTTTATGATTTTTTATTTAACTTTTTGTTATTAAAACTTGATTGGCAAAAACACACTATTTTTATTTTTATTTTTTCATTTTCTGATATGTTTTAGAGGACATCAAATTAAAGAGGAAATCAACATTTCAGAAATTTCCAGGCAAAACATCTTTGATCGATTTTCAGGTGACTTTTTTGAAAAAAGTCGCAGATTTTTAATTTTTGAATTAGTGCACATGTTTGCCCACTTTAAAAAAAAAATATTTATGAAAAGCTGAGAAAATTCTCTATATTTTGCTTTTTTGAACTTTGTTGATACGACCATTAGTTGCTGAGATATTGCCATGCAATGGTTTAAAAACAGGAAAATTGATGTTTTCTAAGTCTCACCCAAACAACCCACCATTTTCTAATGTCGATATCTCAGCAAGTAATGGTCCGATTTACAATGTTAAAACATGAAACATTCTTAAAATTTTCCGATCTCAACGAAAAAATAATTTCAAAAAAAAAATAAATCAAAACTAACATTTTAAAAAAATCAGAACATTCAATATTACGCCCTTTTTGAATGTTCTTCTTGGTTTAAAAAAATTAAAATTTTTTTTTTTTGAAAAGATCGAAAAATATTACTCAGCTTTTTAAAATTATCTTTTTCAAAAGTGGGCAAACATGTGCACTAATTTAAAAAATTGAAAAACTGCGACTCTTTTCAAAAAAGTCACCAAAAAATGAATTTTACTTGAAAACGGTGCACTTAATCAAAATTTCGCTTAAGAACTTTTTGATTACAAATTTGATTTTACATTGAAAAATGAAGATGGGAAAACCAATATTTCGATTTTTTTTTAAATCAGTTTTGATTACAAAATTCATAACTCGGTCAAAAATTTTTTGCACAACCTGGAAATTTCAGATAAATTGGCATTTGATGTCCCCTAAAACATATCAAAAAATAAACAAAATTCAAAATAGTATTATTTTGCAAATTAAGTTTAAGTGACAAAAAGTTAAATTAAAAATCACAAAAAAAATATTATCGCGTATCATTTTTTTCAGTGTAGCCTGTATCCATACCCACAACTTTGCGAAGACACCAAATCGATCAAAAAAATCCTTCAAAAGATACAGTTTTTTGAATTTTCATACATCATTTTTGTATGGACAGCTGCCAAATTTGTATGGAAAATTATATGGACAAACTAATGATGCAAAATGGCTTCTTTGGGCACATCGAAGGTACCAAAAAAGTTTCAGCTGGATTAAAATATACAAAAAAAATCGAATGACGAACTGCTCCTTTTCCGAAAAAAAAACTCTAATAATGAGAAAAGAATACAAAATTTCACTTCGTTTGACAAATTGGAATACTTTCAAAAAAAAAATTGTGAACAATTTAGCATTAAAAAAAATAATTCTAATAAAGTGAAAAATCAAACATAATTTCGCTTTGTTTAACATCCATATTGCAATTTTTTGAAATTACGATTCTTTGTGACTTTTTTTAGCAACAGTGACTGGCCTCGATTTGAAAAATCGCCAAAAATCCATTTTTCGACCAATTTTTGATCTTTAAACTGCATTAGAAAGAAGAACTCTTGTAATTTTTCGAAAAATTTTGGGTTGGAAGTTTAACTTGTTTTACGTGACTCTGCCATTGTTTTCAAAAATATCATTTTTTAGGGGTAAACTTTGGCTGTGTTTTTTACTAACATTTCCTATATTTAAAGTAAAACGTAGTATGCAGTATTTTTTCTAGTATCCAAGATTATGCCTCTACGCATTTTTTTACAATTTAAATGATATTTTATAGCAGAAAACGCGAAAAACAGGCACAAAATTGAAAAAGTGAATGAAAAAAATGAACATAACAGATAGGTAAAATGTAATGATAGGAGGTGGTAGAATACTACCGAAAACAAACATAAACCAAACAAGATAAATGCAAATTAAAATAATAAAAATGAAATAAGAAAAACATAAAACAAGAGAAGTGAAGTTTTTCGTGGAATAAAAGTTGCTCAAAATGACCTCCTAAACAAGGGAAAAATTAATTTTTAAAGTTTATGTCAGTAAACTGTGAACGATTTCAATTAAGCTTTAAGAATGATGAAGATAAATAAATTTGTTCTCAGAAAAAAAAACCATCGACAAAATCTTGACCAAACAAGAATCCACCAATCAATCAAATGCGGAAAACAGAAAGGAAAAGAAACTCCTTCTTCGTGAAACCATGGCTTCGCCGTCAAGTAATCCAGATTATCACTCGTTTTACTTACCACACAGAAGCCATTGCTCATCGTTTTCCCCGGGTGGTTGATGGTGGCGGTGGAAATTCTACTCCCAGAGAGATATTTAATTAACGGAAGAGTATTCTTCTTACTGTCCGTTGGCTTTCCCACCCCGATCGGGAGCTTAGAAGGTATATGCGCGGGGGAAACTGGGACACCGCGCCAAAACCGTAATTGTTGGTATGGATTCTTTTGCAGAGTTTCATTAAGGGGAAGCCCCTCTTGATTTTTTTTAAATTTAAAAGTAATATTTTAGAAGTCGGACATTCTTCAGCTAGAATTTCTATTTGTACAATTCTGTTGAAATTGAGAACAACACACGAATTCGTTCGTTTCCTAGTACACAATGTTCCCCATAACAATTTCACGTGCAGCGAGCACGTGTTGTAGGAGGGGATCATTTGGAAATGCTTTCCCATCCACGTGTGCTCCGAGTTTATGCCAGAGGAATTTAATTTCCACTCATTTCATCCCCTTCTTTGTGTATCATCCCGGCCATCAGTATTGCTGCAAAACAGTCATTGTTTTCCTTCGGCGTCCCTGGATTACCGTTTTTTTTCCTCTGGACGGAATTCAATTACTAAGATTGAGTGGTGGTATTGCAAGAGATGGTGGTTTTTGTGCCGGAGTCCACCGTTTTAACGATGATGATCACGTGAACTGGTGTGTTATCCCTGCAGCTAAATGATTGCGATTTGTTTTGTTCTTGGAGCTGCAGCAAAGCAGGTTTATCTTTTTTTACTGGTTTATGTTCATAAAGCAAGTTCATTGCTAATTTTAATGAAAATGTTCGTCACTACGACGGTTTGACGTCATTTAATCTCAATACTTTGTTCTACGTATCGCTTATTCCTGTTAATTATTCAAAAACATAACGTTCTAATATTCGTTTTTTTTCTATTTCTCATTTCCTTTCTCTCTAGATACCATAGACAAAGACTCGTCATCAAGGCTATCTCTCACCGGAAATCTCCAACCGGCACCACCAGCCAATTATGCCAATCGCCGGTGCTGGTTGGCCATCTATCCCGCACTCCCGCGGAAGACGCCCCCGGAGTCGCATGCCACCTTCCCAGTCATAAGAGAGGAAACGCACAAATTGCTTATAATTGTGTTTTAATTTAATCATTCGTGTCGCGTTTCTTCGACATTTTTTTCCGCTTTTCCCCCTCTAAAACTTTGAGTAAGTCACGCGAATTGTGTTTGCGCACCGCTAATTGGTTTGCGTCTTCTCTGATGAGTGGCCTCGGTCGGCAAAACAAGCATCCAAAATGAAGTACGAAGATCAGATGACGCCCCAGTGTCAGCAGCACCCAACTCAGCGGCCCAGCGACGTGAGATGGACAGATTTCGGCGGAACCGGTCAGAACTCGCGAAACCTGCGGCGTACCGCCCGAAAAAGTGCCAAATTAGAACGTCGACAGCAGTCAAGTCAAGTCGCGCCGGAAGTCAGCGAAGTTGCGACGACGACGACGTCACCATTCCAGTCCTGCTGCAGTCGCGTGCCGGCGATCGGAAGTGCCGCCGGTTCGGACAGTGCGAGCAGTGAGGCCAGCTGGACCAACGGCGCCCGGTGGCAGTGTCACCGGTTTCAGTGGGTAGCAGTGTTGTACATAGTAGCGGTAGTGTTAGTGGGTGCAATTTCCGAGGTTCACTGTGATGCAGCTCTTAGCAGTAGGTCTAGTGGGGACGGGGGCAGTAGTAGTGGGACGGCGGCGGCACCGGATGGTGGCCACCTGCTGGAGGATCACTACGAGGGCGGCGGCCACTACACGCACCACTGGGCGGTGCACATTCCCGAGGGCGGGTCGGAGCAGGTCGAGCGGGTCGCCGAGGAGCACGGATTCATCAATCATGGCAAGGTGAGTTGAAGAGATCGATTTTGAGCTTGCATTTTTTCAAATTTGTAGTAGTACTACTACTAAGTTACCAACACATCGTAAAATTCATGAAAATAAACGGTTGTATCCGACCCGAGGGATTGTCACATTTTTATTTCAAACACTGCTGTATTTTCATAAGAATTGAACTTAGAACTAAGGTAGATTTGTAGATTTTTATGTTTTAGTCATTGATTTTTGTAGTTTTTTATGTGGAGGCAAATTTTCCTAAGGGTCGAATCAACAAAGTTCAAAAAAGCAAAATAAAAAAAAAACCTTTTCAATATTATTTTCTTCAAAAGTGGGCAAACATAGGCATTAATTTAAAGAGCAATTCTCTACGAAATCGGTATTTTTTATTCAATTTTAATTTTTGTATTTTTTAATCCGACTGAATCTTTTTTGGTGCCTTCGGTATGCCCAAAAAAGCCATTTTGCATCATTAGTTTGTCCATATAATTTTCCATACAAATTTGGCAGCTGTCCATACAAAAATGATGCATGAAAATTCAAAAATCTGTATCTTTTGAAGGAATTTTTTGATCGATTTGGTGTCTTCGGCAAAGTTGTAGGTATGGATACAGACTACACTGAAAAAAAAATGATTCAATGTAAAAAAAATTTGGTGATTTTTTTATCTAACTTTTTGTCACTAAAACTGGGTTTGCAAAAAAATACTATTTTTAATTTTTTATTTTTTTATATGTTTTAGAGGACATTAAATGCCAACTTTTCAGAAATTTCCAGGTTGTGCAAAAAATCTTTGACCGAGTTATGAATTTTTTAATAAATACTGATTTTTTTTTTCAAAAAATCGAAATATTGGTAGCAAAAATTTTTCAACTTCATTTTTTGATGTAAAATCAAATTTGCAATCAAAAAGTACTTTAGTGAAATTTTGATAAAGTGCACCGTTTTCAAGTTAAATCCATGTTTAGGTGACTTTTTTGAAAATAGTCACAATTTTTCATTTTTTAAAATTAGTGCAAATGTTTGCAAACTTTTGAAAAATATATTTTTGAAAAGCTGAGATTTCTCTATATTTTGCTTCTTTGGACTTTGTTGATACGACCTTTAGTTGCTGAGATATTGCAATGGAAAGGTCTAAAAACAGGAAAATTGATGTTTTCTAAGTCTTACCCAAACAACCCACCATTTCGATATCTCAGCAAGTAGGGGGAGAGGGGGTAATATGCACCCCCTAAGGGAAAACTGTGATTTCTCAACCATTACAGCATAACTGTGGAAGAATTCTGTTCGATGTTCTTAAACAACTATTATTCTTCGTCATCCATGTGAAAAAAGTCTTAAAAAACCTCAAAATTGTTCGAAAATATCAAATTTTTAAAAACATTTCTGATTCATTTCAAACAACCATGCGGGGCAATACGCACCGCAACATTGGGGCAAAATGCACTACAACAACGGGGCAAAATGCACCACAACATGGGGCAAAATGCACCGGGTAAAAGCAGTTTTCTCTAGTCACCACTAGATGACACCGCTGTTTTTACAAAGGAGCTTCACAGCTTTGCATTTTGCCCCGACCACGCTTTTTGCAGAAAATTTAATTAAAAATGCATTTTTTGATGTTTTTGGACTCATATATCTACAGAATAGTGAAGCTTATGGCAAAAACTATACACCTCAACATTTACAATAACAATAAATGTTTTTTATATTGTCCATAAATCATAAAGAAACTTCAATGAAAATTAGATGAAAACACAACATTTTAAAGTTTTGCAAATAACTTAAGCTGTTTTTACACTACGACGCTCAAATTTTTCCAGCATAGTTTAGCAGTAATAAGCTTCCAATTTCTATGATTTTTTCCCCGGAAAATTCTTCCAAATACCGAGAAAAGCAGGGGGTGCATTTTGCCCCGGGGGTGCGTATTACCCCCTCTCCCCCTAATGGTCCGATTTTCAATGTTGAAATATGAAACAGTTGTGAAATTTTTTGATCTTTTCTAAAACAATATTTTCAAAATTTTCTAATCAAGACTAACATTTCAAAAGGGCCAAACATTCAATATTACGCCAAAAAATAGTAAAGATTCAAAAAATCATAACTCAGTCAAAGATTTTTTGGCCGTTCTTGAAATTTCTCAAAAATTGGCATTTGATGTCCCCTAAAACACATCAGAAAAAAGTGTTTTTATTTTGCAAGTCAAGTTTTAGTGACAAAACGTTAAATTAAAAATCGTCGTTTTTTTTTACTATGCATCATTTTTTTCAGTGTAGTCCTTAAACATACCTACAACTTTGCCGAATACATGTATGGACAGCACCAAAGAAGTTTCAGCCTGCTTGAAAAATACAAAAAAAGGAATGACCGAAATTTCTGATAATTGCTCAAACGTAAAATTACCATGATTTGCAATTTTCAATTTTCCGGGAATCGAGAGTTGAATTTAGCATTTTTTTTTCAAATTCCCGGAATTCGGGAATATAGATATTTTTCGGAAAAATTATTATTAGTTAAAATCTTTTTTAAATTTTTTTCCTGAACCTATTAAGCAAAAAATCGATGGTAAAATCGCATGCAATAGCATGCACATTAATTTGTTCCAAAAAACGGCGATGTAACGGAAACCTTCGGGTTCACTCGGATTTCGATACAGTTTTGCTTTAGGAAAAATGTTTTCATACAACGAAAAATTCACAAACATCGTTTAGAACTCGTGATTTGCGATTTACTAAAAAATTATATGTTTTCATAAAAAAATCATATTTTGTTCGAAAACCTTGAAAAATACGTTCAAATTGTTACGTATTTCACTTTAAATCATAATGTTCTGGCAGCAAAAACAAAGAATACGGTGGTCAAACAAACAAAAGAAAGTAATGAAATGGATTTGGAAAAATCATTGACGTGAAGAAATGCACTGTATGTTTAAAATACACATTTGACTAATTACATTGTATTGCTTCATGTGTACAAACAATTTAATTTATTGAGAAATTATGTTTATTTAACGTTTTAAGAATCGGAAGATTTATTTATTGAAAAGGTCCATTGACCAAAATTATTTTTGCCTATTCAGGGTATTCAACTGAATAGGCGCTTTTGGAAAACAAAAGCAAAATATTAAATTTAGGTTTATTGTACCTTTAAAAACCCCAGAAATAAGCTTTAAAAGAGTTACAATCATCCCTAATATTGTGAAAATTCTACCCTATTTTCTAGAATAAGAAAGAGAAGGACAAACTTTATTGCAAATGATCAGCAGTTTCCAATCACTCAACGATTTATTAAGGGGTTACATACATGTAAATCTGCAAAAATTTCAGAGGTTGGTTTGAGCACACACTTAAACTTTTTTAAATCTGTTTTGAGGGCATTAAAACAAATATTTTCAACTATTATCAAAATAAATTTGAAGACATTTGGTTGTATAATTGCCGAGATATAGATATTTGAAGTTAGCAGTTTCAAAAAACGGGTGCCACGATATCTCAACACTGCTTTGACCAAATCGGCTCAAAATTTTGGTGAAGCCTCGTTAAACCGGTCCTGAGTGCATGACGAAGCCCGATTTTCAAAAAAATATTTGAAAAAAAGATAAAAATATTTCTGTGTTTTTCATTTAAAAAATCGTCAGTTTTTGATTTTTGTATTTTTTAAAAATGCAAAATTTCGAAATCGGGCTTCGTCATGCACACGAAATATGTCTTGCAAGTCTTCACCTCAAATTTCAGCCAATTTGGTCCATCCCATCTCGAGATATCATGGCACCCGTAAATCAACTCGGCGTTTAGAGAAAAACGCTCACAAAGTTTAACAGTTCGCTTTGCGCATGGCAAAATTTTGAGCGTAAATCATCTCTTACTCAGTTTAATCATGGAATATCTTCATGAAACTTTCAGGAGTAATTGAAAATCATATTTTAAGTGGATGGAATAAATTTTCTGAAACATCAAATTTTGTGATTTTCTACATGTATGTAACCCCTTAAACGTAATGATTTATTTTAATGGTAGCTCATTCTAAGCCGCACTCTGGAAGGTATTCAAAAAACTGATTAGGTAAATACAACAGTTTAAAATTTAATTTTAATCAGCCAAGCCCCAAGCACATAACATTGAATCGAACTTACCAGAGCATAAATCTTCTTGAATTGTTTTGTATTTTTTTCAAAGGTGTCTCTGTTTACCTTAATTCGAAAATATTTACACATTCACCTCTGACTGTAGGTCTTCAAAATGATTTGACCATTGCGAATCCAACCTATTATTCAAAAACATAGTTAATGAAAATAAGCTATTCCAAATATTATATAAAAAAAATAGTTCACTAAGTAATGTTCCCACTTTCCTGTTGTGCCTTAAGCAAAAAACTCAATCAGAATTGAAAAAAAAAAAAAAAACTGTCTCAAAAACGTAAAACGATTAGCGATACTTCCAAAATGAGCGTGGAGCAAACGCGAGCTGAAAAAATCGGAGAAAATGTGAGCTAGCCCGCGCAGCGCTCCTCCTCACGAACGAGCGAAAATGAGCGCTCACGAGCGCGTGAGGATCGCAACACTGACCATCTCGTTGTCGGTAACAATTTTATTAGCATTTTTTGCTTTTTTAGTAATTAGTTTTTGGCACCTCCTCAGTGCCAAGATGTAGACATTTTAGTGCATTGAAAACGGCGAACACCTTTTTCAACATTTGGTCTGTTGTGTTGTCACACCATTTAGTACTTTTCGCGAAAATCATTTTTTTTAATTTTGACGATTCATCACTACACGGAGAAAAATGAGTTCCCAAAATCGTGAACAAGCGTTCATGAAAATGAGAACCAAGAACAAAGTGTTCAAATTTCATGGTACGTTTTTCAAAATCGTACCATGGGATTTGAACACTTTGTTCGAGGTTCTCATTTTCATGAACGCTTGTTCACGATTTTGGGAACTTTTTTTCTCCGTGTATGTGTACAATTGCATAACACACGCTCCAAGTTTCCATTAATTTGGCTACATCAATTAAAATACAGGAAATTACATAAGTTGGCTTAAAGCATCAAAATAAGTTATTATCATTAACTCATTTTCGACCAGAATGGTACTTGTAACAAGAAAGTTCACAACAGGCGATATAACATTTTTTCGTGTCTTCCAATCTTTGGTATCCAAATTTTCCATGTGAATAAAACAGGAAATAAACGATATAAATATGTTCAAAATAAGTTGTTACCAATTGATCGTACACGTTTAATGATAATAAGCCTTAAGATAATTAAAAAAACACAACATGCTTTATGTTGTGTACCCATCTGTCAAACCACTCTATCAAAAACTCTAACAAAAACGACCAACATTTCAACGCGATGCAACCTTCATGAATTCCATCACGCGATAGTGGAATCGGCTGGAACCCGAATCGATCCGGATGTTAGCCGGGTCCCCCAAACCCCATGCCATCGCCGAAAATCCAAAAAGCCAGCCCAAGCGCAGACGGTAATTAAAACACAGAGCATTCTGACGCAGGAGGAACGCGAGGGTTGGGGGTCGTCATTTTGCCAAAAAACCCGTCCCGTCCAAAATGGCCAAAAACATCAGAGGCCGTGGATAACCGAGGGATGGGAAAAACCAATCCATTTCGGTGCTCACGTGAACCGTTCCATCATCCAAGGACCGAAGGATGTACGACGCACACGTGTCATGTGAACACGTGATCCACATGCCGGAGCTCGCATTTTTGGGAAATGTTCAATCATGTACAGTCTAGATATTGGCTTCGGACGCACCCTGAAATGTCAGCGTGTTTGTACTTTACTTTTGATGTTTTTAGTAGACAGATGAATGATGGGTTGGGACTTGGTTCGTGGAGTAATTGAAAATTGATAATTTTGCTCAATACTTTCGAGGATGTATGAGTTCACATCAATTTTAAGGTTTTTTTTTATTTGATGTATGAAGAATTAAAGTCTAAGTCGTTCTCTCATGTGCTGCAACGACCTAGAATTCCAAAAGATTAAACACGTCAAAACTTAGACAGGTGTGAACAGGAAACATTTATTGGTCAACAACGGCGCCCGCCATGTCAGCTTGTAGATATCCGGGGGATTTGTCAGGTTTCTTTGATTCTTTCGGTTTCTTCATTTAAAAGCGAGTTTAGCTTCTACAATCCGTTCGTTCCAAATTTTGGTAAGCAACAATGTATTATGTGCTAACCCATCATTCAAACAACACTTCAAAGCTTCTTGCTACCCGTTCCCCAGCGCTCATTGAGCCTTTTTTGCGGCAGTGTTGCCAGACACCCCTATTTTGCGTTTGTGGCCAGCGTTGCCCACTGTGGTAGCTGCTGTTGTTGTTTTTGTGTGGCTCTTTTTCACTTTTCACCGCGTGCACACACACACACACACACACGCCATCAACCAAACAACCACACATCACTCAACACAAAAGCTCAACAACACAATGTATTTAGTCAGCTGTACAAAGCAAACACCCACACCTCAAACACATACACACACAAACTCAAACCAGCTCAATTCAGGAAACAAAAAGGGCGGAAGATCAAAGGAGTACGATGTTGGACCATCAGCGCCACCACCCAGCCTGGTGTTCCCATCGGTTTTTCAGGAAACGATAAGGGGTTGACCCGAGTGGGTGAAACTGTTAGATTGTGATAAAAATTGCTCAAAACCAACTTTTAAGATTGCCCCCTTTGCTTGGTTCCTCTCTTCCTTATTGGTACCTGCAATCTGACTTGGCCGGCGCCGCTGGTGACCAACCTTTGATTGGTAATGAGAAGACCTGTCTCTGAATGCGTCACTTTCATGAACATTGCTTTGTACTAAATTTAATATCTTTGTTAACACTGTTCCAAACTCGGTCCTCAAACGGAAATGGTCGAAGTGAGTCAAAGTGTCGGTTGGAAAAGTGTTTCTCCTCGACCGGAAGCGGGCCCTGAAGTCGAGCGCAAAAACGACACCCGGCGAGAGAGGCCACCACAAAGTATGCATCCGTGTTTAGTCACACACACACAACAATGACAACAACGAGGTTTTCGCCCAGTCTGAAACTCAACGGACGGACGGACAGTGAACGGAGAGATAATGAGGACGAAATGAAGGATAGTTTGCGGCCGGAAATGTTCACACTTTTTGGGTTCCGCTGGAAGGAGATAACCTCTCTGTTTGCCTTGTTTTGGCAGGGGTGAAATTTGAATAGAGATATTTTAATTTTATTGAACCTGAACTTGTTTTGAAACAAACTATTTTCAAGCAACTTACTTTAGTGTAATATGCAACTGAGTTATTACCCTGATTTTTTGATGTTTCCAAACCCACTAATAATTATTCAGAATGGTAAACTGACATTAGAACAGTATTTGTTTTTTTCTGCAATGCATTTTTGAGGATTTCTTCAGGATATGGTCAGGAGTTGGACATGGTTTTTTCCGTGTACACTTAGCTCTGTTAAACTTTTTGCGTCATTTTAGGAGACTTTTTTTTTCAAATTCCACTTCAAAAATTGATTTTCATTATGGGCTTTTTGCTGCCAATCTAAAATAATCAAGTTCACATTTTTTGGAGGCTATAAAAATGAAATGAAAAATGAGCAATTCTCTACCAAAACCGGAAATGGTTTTTATTTGTATTTTTTGATTTGGCTCAAACTTTGTGGGGGCCTTCCCTATGTCCAAATAAGCTATTTTATGTCATTGGTTCACCCATACAAGTCTCCATACAATTTTGGCTGCTGTCCATACAAAAATGGTATGTAAATATTCAAACAGCTGTAACTTTTGAGTGAATTTTCTGATCAATTTGGTGTCTTCGGCAAAGTTGTAGGTATTGTTGCAGACCTTTGAGAAACAAATAGGTACACGGGAAAAAAATTTGCAGATTTTTTTATCAACTTTTTTTTCACGAAAACTCAATTTCCCAAAATACGTATTTTTTTATTTTCGAGATTTTTTGATATGTTTTAGGGGACAAAAATCCGCAACTTTTGAGCTATAGAGAAACATGGTCAAAAAAGGCCGGGTTATGAATTTTTGAAAAAATAGAGATTTTTGGAAAAAATCGAAGTTTTATGCAAAAACAAATTTGATGTTAGTGTTTTTTGAATGCATTTTACACCTGCCTATTTGTTTTGCAACCAATTATTTCCTAAATATATGAGTTTTGAAAAAAAAAAAGTTTGGTGCTGTAGATCGGAATTTCACAAAAATTAAAAATATACTTCAATCAATTCCAAACATACTAAATATGATTTTAAACGAAAAAAATTGCATTTCAAATTGTTTTCAGTTGATGTGATGTCTACTTCAACGAACATTTTGATGATTTTTGAAAAAAATATATATATTTTTGCCCCCTGTTTTTCGGGCCGATTTTGAAGTTTTATTTAAACTTTAACAAATATTTGCAACTGCCTAAGATATTTTTTAATTAATATTTTTCATTTTGCGCATTTCTTCATAACAGACTCAAACCTTTTAAAATAGTAGTTTATGCAACAAGTTGAAAAAAGCAGATTTTTTCAGCACGAGCCATACTTTTATCCAACGAGGTTTACCGAGTTGGATAAAAATGACGAGTGCTGAAAAAATCATGTTTTGCAATAAGTTGTTTACAACATTTTTTGTAATTCTGAAAAACGCTTTTTGAATGAAATTTTATGTCAATCATCCATGTGTTGAGTAAATTGTAGTAAATGTTACTTTTCGATACAAGTGTCGAAAAGTTCAACTTTTCTGCACTCATTTTAGTGCTGAAAAGTAAAACTTTTCAGCACTGGTATTGAAAGGTATTAATTTTCCATTCTGTTATTTTTGGTAAGGAAAAGTAGGCCGTTTCGATTCTCAAGAAGGTCAGGAAAAGTTGACAGTTTCACAGCGGAATTGCAAAAATAAACTTTTCATATATTTTTTACATTTCCAAGTGTAAAACAGCATCCAATTGTAACAATGCCGAACAATCGACAATGATATTGATTCTGTGGCACCTTCCGCAACAAAATTTACAATATAGAGCTTGTTGTTTGAAATTTTGATTTATTTCAATTTTGTTAAAATTGCTTGTCTGCATAAGATTCTTTAAACAAATATTCTACTTATTTTTTATTTTTTTTTTCTCATCGGTGAAATCTGCAAAAAAAAACTTAGCAGATCAAATCCCCTAAAGTGTCCACGTGGTTTATGGATGGCCCCATAGCAAAATTTTCAGCTTAGGAATTGTAGGGACAAATTTTGCTTAGAGTATTTCTGTTTTTTTTTTTATTTTTTTTTAATAATAATGTTTATAATAATTTAAGATGAACTAATTGTTATAATCATCTCTTAAGTAAACGAAATTTGCATTTGAAATTTTAATAAAATGCAGCATTTTTTGAGCAGGCTTTTGAGGGATAATTCGAAGTGGAAATATGAATTTCTTTATTTAAAAAAAAAATTGCATCTTTGTTGGACTTTGATAACCGGACAATTTAATAATGTGATGAAGCCTTACACAGAGCTACTATTGAGAGAAATCAGTTCTTTTAATGTTAACCAATTACTCTTGATTTTACACCTGGCAGTATCTCGGCAATATAATTGTCGGTCAGATTTTCAATGGCTTAAAATGAAATCGGTTTGAACTGTTCAATACAGCTCGTGAAGTAGATTGAAAAATATTGAAACAAAAAATTAATCAACAATTTAGAACTCGAAAACGTGTCTAATATTTTGAAAAAACTATTTGCCTTCCTCACCTTACTGAGGAAAGGCTATAAAATCACTCGAAAAACGAAATTCCTTATTTGACCTCCTAGACCCACCTTCATGTATACATATCGACTCAAAATCAAATTTTGAGCAAATGTCTGAGTCGGCACTGGCTGACCCGATTTGGACCGTTTTGGTCTCATTTGATCCGTCTTGGGGTCCCATAAGTCACTATTGAAAATGATAAAGTTTAGTTAAGTACTTCAAAAGTTATGTTAAAAAAGATTTTAACAAAAGTCCGGAAGATTGTAAAAAGAGTGGTTTTTGTAAGAAACCTCGTCATGTTATACATTTTTAGAAAGGTATTCGAAAGACCTTTCCAACGTGTTTGAAGATCTGACAACCCTATCAAAAGTTATAAGCACTTAAGCGTTATTTATGAACTTTTTATAGGCCGGATCTCATATATTTCGATGAAAAAGTTGTCCGGATCTATCATGCGACTTGTCGTTGGGTAGGTAATCAAAGACCTTTTGAACGAGTTCAAAAGATTGAAGATCTGACAACCCTATCAAAAGTTATAAGCACTTAAGTGTTATTTATGAATTTATTGGAGGCCGGATCTCAGATATTACCTAGCATTACACTCTAAATGTGAGGAAGGCACCAACCACCTAATGGTGGACTAAGTAACGTTTTTTTTAGTAATTTGAGTTGGAGTCTAAGGCTTTTTTTACTCGAGGGACATTTTTTTTACATTGCATTGTCTTCAAAGTTTTTTTTTAAATATTTATTAGTTAGCAAGGTCACATAAAAACAGGGTTGCCAGATTGCAAGATAAATCGGGGAATGCCAGATTTATAAGCATCAGCCAGAATAAAGATTCACCCTTCCCTGTGCCAACTATTGACAGATTTTGCCGGATTTTTTACTTTAAGCCCATTTTGAACAACTTTTTGATCAAAATGAACGAATTCTATTAAAAATCATTAAAAAAATGAATTTGCTGGGGGTAGTCCCCTGGGGGGTTTCAACCTTCAACCCTGCTAATTCATCCCATCCCGGCTCATCACTGCTCATCGACGTCCTAAACTGTGACGTGATGTGTCGAGTTGGAAAAACGATCCCAAACGTGCGTATGTTCCTCATGCTTGGTGTGTGTGTGTGTGTATTTGAGTTTGGGGTGGTGGTGGGTCACCGTTTGGTTGTTGCTGCCTGGCCAAAACAAAGTGACCACTTTGGGGGGGAGGACTTTAATTAGACAATTTTCCGAGTCCCTCGTCGCCCCAGAGCGGCCATAGCCGGATGTTGTTCTGTTCGTGGAAAAACAAAACGTTCACAAAATGAGTCCTTTTTAGGGTCTCTCTTTTTTCGTTGTTGATGCTTTCATGAGCATCCCCAAAAGAGTTGTATCCGGCCGGGAGGGGTTGGGAATGTTTTCGATTCGCCCTCATGCCCCGTAGCCCGGCTTCTTTCGAAGGTCGGTTGGTTCTGTTTAGTTGGGTGGGGTGTTGATGAATTTGTGGCGTTGAAAGCACAATATTATTAAAAGTGTCAAGTGTTTGATGCCGGTCGAACGCTTGCGTAGTGACAGAGTCAACTTTGGGACCGGTGTGTGGGAAACTGTTTTTTAGTCTGTTTTGTTGTGAAAGTTTTTGGACCATAAAAAAGTCACTATCACGCTAGATTTCCCAGAAGGACAGTGTGGCATATTATTAGGGTTTAATGCGCGTGTCATGTACGGGACTGGGCCATTCGGCAGAAAATTATTCGGCAGAATGACATTCGGCGGAAAGCCGAACGGCAGAAAAACAATCGGCGGAATGGGTCATTCGGCAGAAAAGGTCATTCGGCAGAAAATACGTTTGGCAGAAAAGCTTGTTCGGCAGAAAATCAATTGGCAGAATGTCATTAGGCGGAATGGTACAAATGGCAGAATAACTCGTTAGGCCGAATAAGTCGTTTGGCAGAATGTCGTTGAGCGGAATAGTACAAATGGCAGAATAACTCATTGGGCCGAATAAGTCGTTCAGCAGAAAGCTTTGTTTGGCAGGATCTCTTCTTAGTTGGAAACGTTCGAAAACAATACACAAAACAATAATGAATTAAAAAATCTATTTGTTTAGACTCAAAATAAAAGTACAAAAAGATCACATTTTCGCGGTACTTTTGTACACCTTGCTGAGTCCGTCCATCGTTTGTCGTCCGTGCAACCGTACGACGTCAAAATTCAAAATATCAATATTTTTCGACATTGTTAAGCGGTTTTCTAGCGACGACGCACGGTTTTGTTATTCAGGACCATTGTGGTGTGCTGTAATTTCGGTTTTCAGGTCAATCATACAAAACAAATAACTTGTTCGAGCTTCAGCATTGTCTTGGCGTTTCTCTATTGCGTGATTTCTACTCGAAACTAGGTGTCCACAGGTTTGAAACGGTAAAGGTGAGAACAAGATTATTCGTTTGACGCAGTGGTGGACGCAGCACTTTGCGCCAGTTCGATTTTTCTGTGATCTGTCAGTTGAACAATCTACAGAGCATACTATGTTCAATGGTCGATGACAGGCAGGCTATGATGACAGCCGCAAAGTTCTGCGTCCATCACTGCGTCGAACGGATAATCCGGTTCTTAGCTTGAGGTGAAGCCGTTGATCATTTTCGAAGAAAATTGATCATCATCATTATAAAATACACAAAATTTCACAATTCTAATGATAATGGCAAACACGACAATGTAGGTTAGGGTAGAGTAGTCATCAATGAGACACGGGGAACAATGATAAAATGGCTCTCACAAGTAGTAGTTTCAACCAAACAGGCTCATATTTTGGGGAAAGGTGTGTCTACACGATACACGTCTGCCATAATAGTGGCTTTGGTTATGGAAGCTCCCTTGAAAAGTTATTCATTAATGTTTGATTCTGGGGTGTAAAAGTAAATTATGGACAAAAATTAGTTTTTCGCTCATAGGCAGCCGTAAACACCAAAACTAACATTTCTCCAGATTTTTTTTTTTGACGTTTCATAGGGAATGAGTTGGGCTACAATGTCCTTTCATTTGGTTTGGCCAAAATTAAGAATATACCAAGAATCCAGGGCTACCTTATTGTTTCTCACTCCTTTCAGCCCATGGGTAACAATGAGACTAGAGGGTGACGATTCTCGAGATTTTCAATTTCCCGGGAATCAAGAGTTGAATTTGGTCGTTTCCCGGGAATTCCCGGGACCCGGGAGTTTTTTTTACTATGCCCATAGTGGCAATAATTTAAATGAAATTACTTACAATGTTTTCATACTTATTCTATGAAACGTTATTTTAATTATCCTTATTATTTGGAGAAACTATATGTACATTTTGATTATCTTTTTTTCTGAATCTGCAAAAACAAGATCGTATCTTGAGGTTTTTTTTACTCAAAACTTTAGTTTAACATGTTTAGAAATAATATGTAATTTCCCTGTATCGAGATTTTTGCAATATGATAAATAACGACTTAAACAACTTTTTTTTCCTTTTTAATGTCAATTATAAATATTCATTGAAGAAAAATTTACAGTTATCCGGAAAACCCGAATGTTTACAATTGGCGGACAATAAGTTCACAAAGATCGCCAGAGTTTTTTCCCCGAAAATATGATCCTAGAGTTTTTTTTTTGAAAAGGTCCTATAAAAGGCAATAGCTTAAAAAAAATCTCTAGAATTTAATATTGTGGTAGACGTGAAACACAAAAAGACTTATTAACATAAAAAATGGAAATTACCTTGATACAGCCAAATTAACTTAGGGACTAAATAAACAGACTATGAGGATTTCTATGCTCGAGAAAAAGCTTTCCCCTTTTAGAAATACTAAAATAAAAAAAAAAATATTTCAAAGAAATTAGATTTTATATCTGGGATGTAACTGCTTTGTATACTTTAAGGTAAATTTGTGGACCACACTTTTTGGCTTCTTTCAGTTATAATTATTGGAATTTAAAATTTACACTTTCTGAATAAGAAGATAAGAGAAGAACTTGAACATCGAACATTTCACATACAATGTTCGAAACAATTTAGAATCCTCCAAATAATTTTCTGATTAGTTTATATAATTTTGCTTCGATATTTATATGTTTAAAATTTCCCGGGAGTCTCGACCGAATTTCCCGGGAATCGAGAGGTTCAAAATGGTCGATTTCCCGGGATTTTTTCCCGGGAATTCCCGCTCGTCACCCTCTAAATGAGACACTTTGATTTTTCTTCTTTTCAAAATCTATGTAACTAGGGCGATAAAAATCATGGATTCAGCTCAATACTGTTCATTGGTGAAAATCTACTCTTCAATCTGAACAAAAATAGCCGTTTTAGATAGCTTGAAAGATTAGTTTTTGCTCTTTGGTGTGCTTTGGTTTTTAAATGTATCAAAATTTTTAATCCAGTGTGATTCAAATTAAATAAGTCTCTTATAAATACATATTTTTAATTTTTTATATGACATGACCAGAAAAGCTTCAACAATTTTTTAAAATGTCTAAAACAACAAATAAAAAAACAGCAAATAAAATCATAACAAACAATATTTTACAAATTATCCGCCAACTGGAGAAAATCTGAAGTACAAACTGAATAAGTACACGAGATTTCAGAGCAATCAATTTGGAGATCGGTGTACTAATTGTTTTGTTCTGTTTCTGTTTTAACCGAAATCAATCAGAAAAATCAAAACATCATGCAAAAAATAAACTAAAACAGCTGTTCTGATTCGATACATTCGTCTTTGTTGCCAAAGATGTTTCATAAAAAAATATTTAAAATTACTTTTTTTCAATTTAAATTCATGAATATAAAAGTGAAGCGAAAATATTTCAAGCGCTAGGCAATTTACGGCAATTTACGGATCTAACAATTATTCTCTATAAGTAAAATAATGCTTAATATTTTATTTTTATTTTTTAATCGTTGTTCATCTATTCCACAACAAAATCTGAATTTCCAGACCAAAATTTGATATTTTTACCGATTTCGGGGATTCCCGGGATAAAATATAAAAATCCCGGGATTCGGAAATTCCCGGTTTTGGAAAAATCCCGGGAATTTTGTCCCGGGAATTCCCGGGATGGACGCACTATATGTAACTCTTTCAAAATATTAATTGAAAGTGATTTTTGGCAAATTGATTGAGTTTTAACTCCATTTAACAAAAAATATAAAGTTTTTTGGTATAAATATATGGATTTTACAAAATTCTAATACTTTTTGGTATAACTTTTGTTAATTAAAGTTTCAAGTTGGTAAAATTGTTTTAAAATAATTAAGGCAAGTTACCTGCAACGGAACAATACTAAAACATGACATTTTATTAGAAAATAATTGATTTTCGTAGAGTGTCTCATTGTTCCTGCCAAGTGCGTCTATAATGAGACAGTTGAATAACTCGGGCTGTAGACGTAATACCGATGTCATATTTTGGTCAATGTTGGTACACATTAAAAGAAAGTACTGTATGTAAAAAAAATATTTACACCCCTTGGGCACTATACACATTTTGTGATGAAACATATAAACAATTAAAAGTTTGTCAAAAACCTAGTACTACGTTTTATTAAGAAACTCATGCCGAACATTTTGCTATAAAAGCTCATGAAAAGATGATTTCCATAAAAAGAAATAAAAAGGTGCAACAAAAGTTTGTAGGGGAGAGTGGGAGACTTGATCCCCGGGGACACTTGATCCCAAGCCTGTATCTCGTCAGCATGTGGGTAAAACAATTGGCTTTGTTCTAGAAAGTTGTGTGAAATCAACTAAAACTCATTGTAGAAAACAAAGAAAAAAATTAAAAATGTTTAGATTGAGTTACACACATTTTTCTAAAAAGTGCTGCAAAAACTTCCAAGAGATCTTTTTTCTTTGTTTTGATAAGTTTAGAAAACACTAAAGTGCGTTTAAGGAGACTTGATCCCTGCATTTTTACAGTCACTGGAATCAGCCTCAAGATTAAATAATTGGGCTGGGTTTTCGTACATAGTTTCCTTCAGTATAGTTGAACATAACTTACTGCAGTTTGAACCATTTTTCAAAAGTTTTGTAAACAAAAATTACCAGCTTTTGTAAACATGCTCAATTTTGGTCTAAAAAAGAAAATTTTAAGTTTTTAAATATTTTGCATGCTAAACTTATTTTGAAAACAAACGTACAGGTTTAATGTGAAATTGCTGTAACTTATAGAAAATTAAAAGATTGGATGAATAAGAAACATTTTGCTTAAGATTTCTTCAAAATGTTGAATAGGGGATCAAATTACCCCCAACATTTTGAAAATGGCGGTTTAATATATTTTTTTAAAACGCTTGGCATGATTCGAAGAGTTTATCTGATGAAATACCCTTATTAGCCAAACATAGTTGTATGTTTAAGCTTTCAATTCTTGCAAAAAGTTCATGGTTTTGTGAGAAATTGGCAGAGTTATGTGCGATACAAAAAAAGGGGATCAAGTCTCCCCACTCTCCCCTACACCTTTCGAAAAATTAACATAAATAAAGTTATTTGTTGATAAATCACCATAATTCCAGTCTCCCAACTCCAAATAGGCATCCTTGACTGATTAACAAAATAATTTGGTTTGAATATCAAGTTTACTACTTACTTAGTATGAAAGTTTAAAAAAATCTGGAAATTCTATATAAAACTTATCTAAACTTAGTTTTGCAAACATTTAATTTAACTGAACGTCAATATATTACCATAGAATTGCTAATTGTGGGTATAACACCGTTTTGGGAGTCTTTGTATCGATAGAATAGATTTTTCGTTGGAATTTCGTTTAAACCCGAAATTTCGTCGTCGGAAAATCCGCCGGCATCCGAACCGGTCCACGATTCACAAGTCAATCTCTGTGGCATTGGAAAGGGCATACAATTTCCGATCTTTTGATACCCATACATCAAGGTTTTCTATAAAACCCACGTTTTTAAATACTTAAGCAAAAACGTTGTTATGGTTTCGTTTGAGCAATCTGCCAAAAATGTATGGACTTTCGTAATTTTTTTTCTAGTGGATCAAACTGGGCAAAAAGCCCAGGTATTTAAAAACGTGGGTTTTATAGAAAACATTGATGTATGGGCAGCAAAAGATCGGAAATTTTATGCCCTTTTAAAGATTTGTCTGGTCACGCCTGCCGTCGGACGGGAAATTGAATGTTGGCCCCCGTCGGACCTACAGGTTAAGTCGTAAGCTCAGTCCAGGTTGTCTCACTGGGTTCTGTCTCGATAAAGTTGCTGGTAGGAAGTTAGACAAAAATGACTTTGTCTGCCAAATAATATTCTGCCTTATGATATATTCTGCTTAATGATCTTTTCTGCCATTTGTTTGTCTGCCTTCTGTACTTTTCTGCCATATGAACCTTTCTGCCTTATGTGCTTTTCTGCCAATCGACGTTCCGCCAAATGACCCTGTCTGCCATTTGACCTTTTCTGCCGAACATTTTTCTGCCATTCGTACTTTTCCGCCGAATGTACTTTCTGCCGAATGTTTGTCTGCCGAATGACCTTTTCTGCCTTCTGGTTGTCTGCCGAACGTCATTCCGCCGACCGTCATTCTGCCGAATGGCCCAGTCCCGTCATGTACCTGTCAACTGTGACTAATTTGGGTGCCTTCATTGTGCGTGTAGTTTCTACATGAATGGTCAAATTGTGAGCGTTTTGCACGCATGAAGTGACCATCCATAATTTGTCGAAAATTGGTCCCAATTGTTACGATCAAATTCAATATAAATCGAACACGGTGATAATTTTAAACAATTTCATTTCTTTTCTAAAAAATCAGCTGTGGTGCTGAAACATTTAGGTTTAACTCAAGCACAGGCTACGTAGGCGCAACTTATTCGTGTGGAAACAAGCTGCACACATGTAAAGTCAACTGCAGACAAAATCATTTATTATGCTGAAAATCACCACCGCTCACAAAAGCGAAAGCACTCACACACACACACCCACCCATCTATCAAATTGGGTGGAAAATGCCTCAATTGAATTGCCCACAAAATGTGGTTGATTTCATGTATTTTTTTATTGCAAAGAATAAAAAATATATATTCATTGATTTGAATTCGAAGCCTTGGAGATTTTTTTTTGTGCTATGTGTTTTTCAGATTTATAAATGAAAGATTATGAGGCTTTTCATGATCCTTTGCCAATATTTCTTTGAAAAAAAAAAAAAACGAGTTAGAACATGAAACTTTTATAATTTTAATTTTTACCAAGACGCTTGAGATAACTTAATTTAAATAAAATCAAACATTTTTTTTAAAAAAATTTTGATTTTTGTAACGATTCCTACTCTTCACACGTTACTTACAAAACGCAATTCAAAAATTTCATTAAAAAAAATATGACTTTATTAACTATTCGGTTGATTTTATTCTCCAGTGATTAAATAATATTTTAACCAGAAAAAAATCATGATTTGAAATGGAATTCTTTTCTCTTTTCTTTATTTTCTTAATGTAAATTAGCTCTAATAATAATGCTTTATCCAGTTTGTGATATTTTATTTGTTCTTAAATACAGAGGGAACAAAAATTATTGAAAATCTGTTATTTCATCAATAGACACATATTGCAAAATGCCATGAAATGTTAATAATTGAACACAGAAAAAATATAACGAAGTTGGATAACCAGCCATGGTTTAGCACTTTAATGTATTGTAAAATGTATTTAATATATTAAGGAAAAAAGTATTTTCTTACCAAAACAATTTGAGGGTAAATAATTATTGACTTAAAATTAAATTTTCACTGGAAATAAATAATGTGAAAATAATTGCTTGTCATTTTATTTTATTTGATTGATAAATAATTCAAAAAAGGACTTTTCAATATTTTTGCAAACTTTAATATAATTCAATAGCTGTTAATATTTTGCAAATTTTCAATAGCAGCATAAGTATAATGAAGAAGCATTTAACAATATTTTTTGTGTTTAATTTTCGAAAATAGGGCTTGAAACTTTAAATTTATTATTATTTATCGTTTTCATTTAAAATTAGATTCTTTGTTTACATCTGATTCTGAATTTTAAATATACTGAAAACTAAAAGCATGCAACATATCTTATCTACTTATTTCAAACCCATCATATTAATCAATATCTTAGCTTTGATTTGTTTGGAATGAAGAACAAAACTAACTGAGCAATTCTCGCTGAAACCGTCCCACTAGATGCACATGTTCTCAAATCGTTACGGCAATGTTCTCATTCGATTCAGCGCACCAAAAAACCATTAAAACAACCTTCGAACCATTGAAAATGTCAGCCGTTAGCCACCTGTAAATAAAAACTTGTATTGAACTATGGATTTTTTCGAAAAAATGCCCTAACATTTTAGAAAGGTATTCGAAAGACCTTTCCAACGTGTTTGAAGATCTGACAACCCTATCAAAAGTTATAAGCACTTAAGCGTTATTTATGAACTTTTTATAGGCCGGATCTCATATATTTCGATGAAAAAGTTGTCCGGATCTATCATGCGACTTGTCGTTGGGTAGGTAATCAAAAGACCTTTTGAACGAGTTCAAAAGATTGAAGATCTGACAACCCTATCAAAAGTTATAAGCACTTAAGTGTTATTTATGAATTTATTGGAGGCCGGATCTCAGATATTACCTAGCATTACACTCTAAATGTGAGGAAGGCACCAACCACCTAATGGTGGACTAAGTAACGTTTTTTTTAGTAATTTGAGTTGGAGTCTAAGGCTTTTTTTACTCGAGGGACATTTTTTTTACATTGCATTGTCTTCAAAGTTTTTTTTTAAATATTTATTAGTTAGCAAGGTCACATAAAAACAGGGTTGCCAGATTGCAAGATAAATCGGGGAATGCCAGATTTATAAGCATCAGCCAGAATAAAGATTCACCCTTCCCTGTGCCAACTATTGACAGATTTTGCCGGATTTTTTACTTTAAGCCCATTTTGAACAACTTTTTGATCAAAATGAACGAATTCTATTAAAAATCATTAAAAAAATGAATTTGCTGGGGGTAGTCCCCTGGGGGGTTTCAACCTTCAACCCTGCTAATTCATCCCATCCCGGCTCATCACTGCTCATCGACGTCCTAAACTGTGACGTGATGTGTCGAGTTGGAAAAACGATCCCAAACGTGCGTATGTTCCTCATGCTTGGTGTGTGTGTGTGTGTATTTGAGTTTGGGGTGGTGGTGGGTCACCGTTTGGTTGTTGCTGCCTGGCCAAAACAAAGTGACCACTTTGGGGGGGAGGACTTTAATTAGACAATTTTCCGAGTCCCTCGTCGCCCCAGAGCGGCCATAGCCGGATGTTGTTCTGTTCGTGGAAAAACAAAACGTTCACTAATTTGGAGAAATGATATCTCCCAAAATACATTACCAAACATCAAAAAGTTATATATCGTTGGAAAGGTAATCGCGAGGGCTTTTTATCGCACTTTGAAAAAAAATTCAAAAAATATTTTTTCAAGGATAATTTTAAGGGTTTTTGAGAAACTTACTCTTAATTTTGAATTTTGACCGTGTTCGCAACCACTTATCATTACGCAACCATTTTCATTCGAAAGATTGGAAGATTTTGCATAAAATCAACTTGAGAAAAGTAGTGTAATGAAATAGTTTTCGTATAGTTATTAAGGGATGAAAGAAATTGGTTAAATTTCAGTTAAAAATAACCAAAGCTCAGACTTCACAAATGAGCCTAATTTACAGTCAAAACAAAGCAGGATTGTATTTGAGCCGAATGTACAGTCATATGAGGCAAATCTGGACATATAGGATGAATAGGGACAGCTATTTCAACTAACTTTCACTCATCAGATCATATTTTTAAATTGTTTATGTAAAAACATACGCACTTGGCAGGAACAATGAGACACTCTACGAAAATCAACATTTTTCTAGCAAAACATCATGTTTTTGTATTGTTCCATTGCAGGTGACTTGCCTTGAACATTTTAGAGCAATTTTGCCAACATGAAACTTTTAATAACAAAAGTTACACTAAAAAGTATTTCAATTTTGTAAAATCCATATATTAATACCAAATAACCTTGTATTTTTGGTTTAATGAAGTTTAAACTCTATAAATATGCCAAAAATCACTTTTAATTCATGTTTTGAAAGATTTCCATCGATTTTGAAAAGTTTATTGAAGAAACATCAAAGTGTCTCATTGTTACCCATGGGCTGAAATGAGTGGGGAACAATGAGACAGCCCTGGATTCTGAGTTTATTCTAAATTTTGGCCAAATCTAATGAAAGGACATTGTAGCCCAACTTAATCCCTATGAAACGTCGAAAGAAATTTGAAGAAATATTAGTTTTGGTGTAAATGGCAGCCTACGAGCGAAAAAGTAATTTTTGTCCATAATTTACTTTTACACCCCAGAATCAAACATTTATGAATAACTTTTCAAGGGAGCGTCCATAACCAAAGCCACTAATATGGCAGACGTGTATCCAGTAGACACACGAAAAAACGAAACTATTGGCACTACGCCCCCGGGGCATGGCCTTCCTCTAACGTGGGATTTCTGCTCCAGCGCCTCTGACGAGACAGGAGAAACCGGGACCGACGTTTTACTTCACCATCCGATAGAAGCTCAGTGGATAAGGCGGGAATCGAACCCGCGTCTCATAGCATCATCGGGATCGGCAGCCGAAGCCGCTACCCCTGCGCCACGAGACCCAGTAGACACACCTTTCCCCCAAATATGAGCCTGATTGGTTGAAACTTCGACTTGTGAGAGCCATTTTATCATTGTTCCCCGTGTCTCATTGATGACTACTCTACCCTACTCTGAAAACTAATGTCCTTACTTAGACTGTAGTCTCGATTCGCCACATTTAACTGAAGTAATATTTTATGTACAGAATTTGTTTTGGGAAGGTCTGTTTTATTTGTATAACCTCAATCGTGCACAAAAAAGTGCAAAGTTGAAATCAATATTTTTTGATCAAGTTAAAATTGTATGGGGCTGTTGATACCATAAAAACAACCAACAAACTCGATTTTCGTCCCAATTGGACTACGCCCTTTCATTTGACACAAGTCAATTTACGATAAATTTACCTTAATTTGAGATTAAAAACTACCCCCAATGGAAAACTGAATGAAAAATTAACTAAAATTAAAACAAAAAAAAAGTTAAAAATCCCTTTACCCCACACACGGGGCAAAGCTACGCACTTATTTTTTAGAGTAATTGCCTGGTTCTCGACATAAAAGCAATTTGGATGAATTCTAGTACTACGTTTTGAAAGCAAGTGATAAGGGTACCATTTGGTATATACAACGAATCAAAAATATTGTATGGTCATCGGTGACAGAATGATTGTCACTGGGTGCGTACCGTTGCCCCGCTCTTCTCTATTCTATGTCAAAAAATTGGGATTTATTTAACTTTAATTTTCAATTACTCTCTATATAAAAACCAAATTTAAAATTTTCATTTGTCCAACATAAATACATTGAAAAAAGTTTTAATTGAAAAACAGACTACACTTATTAATTCCCTGTCTAATTATCTTTCTAATGAGTTCTGACTCGACATTGTACGGCTTGCGGTTTCAAAGATATCGCAGTTTGTCAATGAAGGTTTTTAACATTGTTAGCAGAAAAGTGAAACTTTGGGGTGGTGTCAAATAAAAGGACCTAGTCCGATTTGGACGAAAATCGAGTTTTTTGCTTGTTTTTATGGTATCAACAGCCCCATACAATTTTAACTTGATCAAAAAATATTGATTTCAACTTTGCACTTTTTTGTGCACGATTGAGGTTATACAAATAAAGCAGATCTTCCCAAAACAAATTCTGCCCATAAAATATTACTTCAGTTAAATGTGGCAAATCGAGACTACAGTCTAAGTAAGGACATTAGTTTTCAGAGTACTTAATTGCATAAAATTTAGAAACTTGTTTGTTTATGTATGTTTTTACATAAACAATTTAAAAATATGATCTGATGAGTGAAAGTATAGTTGAAATAGCTGTCCCTATTCATCCTATATGTCCAGATTTGCCTCATATGACTGTACATTCGGCTCAAATACAATCCTGCTTTGTTTTGACTGTAAATTAGGCTCATTTGTGAAGTCTGAGCTTTGGTTATTTTTAACTGAAATTTAACCAATTTCTTTCATCCCTTAATAACTATACGAAAACTATTTCATTACACTACTTTTCTCAAGTTGATTTTATGCAAAATCTTCCAATCTTTCGAATGAAAATGGTTGCGTAATGATAAGTGGTTGCGAACACGGTCAAAATTCAAAATTAAGAGTAAGTTTCTCAAAAACCCTTAAAATTACCCTTGAAAAAATATTTTTTGAATTTTTTTTCAAAGTGCGATAAAAAGCCCTCGCGATTACCTTTCCAACGATATATAACTTTTTGATGTTTGGTAATGTATTTTGGGAGATATCATTTCTCCAAATTAGGGCATTTTTTCGAAAAAATCCATAGTTCAATACAAGTTTTTATTTACAGGTGGCTAACGGCTGACATTTTCAATGGTTCGAAGGTTGTTTTAATGGTTTTTTGGTGCGCTGAATCGAATGAGAACATTGCCGTAACGATTTGAGAACATGTGCATCTAGTGGGACGGTTTCAGCGAGAATTGCTCAACTGATGATTTTAATTTAAAAATTGGGCAAAAATAAAATGGTTGAACAATTTAAATCACAAGCTATGATGTCAACATTTCAATGAAAAAGAGACTTAAAAATTAACTGTTTTTTTAGTTATAATGCAGGTGTATACTATATACTGTAGAGTCCAGTTGTTTTGAAATCATTCGTTTCCAAAATGTCTAAATTCAGACGAAATTTTGTTTTTGCTGCGATTTTTTTTTGCATTTTAAAAAATTAAAAAAATCAACTTTTTCAACGCCAACCCAAACATGCTTAATATGATAATCAATGCAGAAAAATGCATTTAAAATCGTTTTCATATCATTAGGCTACTGATTTTATTAAAATATGGAAGTTTTTTAAGTTTTTTTTAAAAAAAAGAATGTTTGCCCTCTTATTTTTCAGACCTGATGTAGAGGGAAGAAAGGATGGAGACAAAACCTTTGAAAATTATTTATAACGGCCTTATTGAGCATAATTATTTTTCAAACCTCATAAACTGTCTAAATTTGGTTTTAAATGGAAAAATAAACATTTCCATACATTTTTTCAAAGCACACGATTGAGTTTAAATGGTTTTTTTTTATAAAATCGTGTCTTTATTGAAACAATTTTAATTTTACATTTTACATTTTCCCATCACGCAACTTTCTATTCCTTCTTTCTCCTACCTTCTATATCTAGCAAATATTTAAATGCACTCCAAAGTTCTGCCTAACAAGTTCTCTATTGTTCCATCTAAATTCCCGTATGCTTTTCTGGAAAACGAACAAGCTAAGGACGGGAAATTTACCCACACAGTAAGCGACATAATGAGCAGATAACCACACCGCTGCTTTCTGTAGGGGACAATTGTCTTGGATACACCAGGACAAGACGTCTTCAATTCCAACCATGTTTACCCCATATCTAATTCTTAGAATCTGTTGAACCCATTCACGGACTTCTTTGCCAACTTTACATTCCCTAATTCGATGATAGTTTGAATCCACAAATCCACAAAAATCGCATAATTCGCTGACTACTCTTCCTATGTTATATTGAATTAATTTTCTTTTATTTGGGATTAGATCGTTGAACAATAAATATAATTTGGATTTATCATACGATAACAAAAAATTCCTTTTAAAAACTTCCCACAAAGGTGGCCACGAAATTTGATCGGTAAAAATAAGGCGTCCAATTTTCCCGGGTATTTAATTTCCCGGGAAACGGAAAAAATATTTTTGGAATCCCGGGATCCCGGGAAATTTTTGAAACAGTCATAAAATCTATATTTCATTATATTTGTTATTTTTTAAAAGCTCACAATAATAGAATTAGCTCAATAATATTATTTGGTGATGATCTACATTTCAATCTTTACTAGAAGGAAAGTTTTTCAATAGCTTAAAAAAATTAAAATTATCTATAACATAATGTTGTTAACTGGGAAAATCGGGACTACTGTCTGAATAGGTACAGGAGATTTTAAAGCAATTAATTTGGAAATTGTTGTACTAATTGTTTTGTCCTGTACCTGTTTTAACCGAAGTCGTTCTAAACATTATGCAAAAAATGGCTTTAATAGCTGTCCTAATTAATTACACTTGTCTTTATTTGCCCAAGGTTCTGGTGTTTGATGAAAAATAATAAAATTATTTATGATATATTTTTTTACAAATTTAAAATCGTAAATATACGTATAATACGTACGTATATTTTTAGTCTTTTAAAAATATAAAAAAATGGTACAATTTAAAGCGCTTGGCAGTTAGCGGATCTGTAAACTAAAATTTTAACTATATTCCCTGATAAGCCAAATTAGTTAATTGATATCAAGAGTTTATTTTTTAAAAGGTCCTTTTAACAAAATTTTTAATGTTTGCTTTTTGGGTGTTTTTGAAACTGCCTTGAGTCAAAAATATTGAAAAACACCCAATAAACATTTTTTTTAAATGTCGTTCATTGGATTGGACCTTTTAAAAAAAGCTCCGGATAAAACCCGAATACAAGTTTCAATGTTTTAAAATTCTTATCGTTTACTAAATATTCAACTTGTCATCTATTTGCACAATCAAATCTAAATTTGCAAAATATTTTTTTTTTTCAATTTCGGAAATTCCCGGGACAAATTATTAAAAATCCCCTTATGTAATTGTATTAACATGTTTGTGATGGTCTGCTTTAAAACTTTATGGAACATTGAAAAAAAAAAAATCAAACCATCCACATTAACGACCCCCGGGTCTTTTGTGGTCTCTATTGCAAGTTTCTGCTCGAACCTAGGAGTCCGAAGGCTTGAATGGGGAGAGCACCCAAACCTCTTTCTACTCCAAGGAACCTTCCACTCCAGTGTTTGAACTGACGACCTTTGGATTGCGAGTCCAACCGCCGCCAGCGATTCCACCGGAGTAGGTTTGGTTTGGTGTGTTGTTTGTACTTATGGCATGGAGACGACTCCTACACCTGGAATGACTTAACGGCCTAACAACCAAGGCCGGGACCGACATTTTTACTTCCTCATCCGATGGAAGGTTGCAGCAGATGGGAATCGAACCCAGAATCATCCGCTTACAAAGCGGACAGCGTAACCATTCGACCACGCACTACCACGGAACATTGATACACTCCAAAAGATAACCCTGCAAAGTTACGAAAAACCCGTAATTAAAAAAAAATACCTTTCTGGTTTATTGCAGATTCAAAAAGAACATTAAATTTACCATAAAAGGCTTGTCTCACGAAACATTTTTTTGTTGTTCTTTAAATATTTTCTTCTATAGAATAAGACATCTGGGGGATTAAAAAAAGTTATATTTTTCTGAAGACTTCTAAATATTGAGTCAGAAGTTCTGACTTAGACTTAGAGTACTGACTCAGAACTCTAATGTGGATCAGCAAAAATTGGACCCATTCCTTTCCAAGACAAACACGCCTGCTCATTATAATATTAGATAGTTGATTTCCCCTATTCCCCAACAACGCTTCGTCTATTAGCAGGCACAACTTCCGGAACTTAAACGCTTCCAGTTTATCATGTCCCAAAATAGACCTCAATATCACTTCTATTTAACGAGGTTCGTTCCCCCCACCGAAATCGGTCAATGTTGTGGAACCATTGTTCGATATAGTAGTTCTACCCGATCCGTTCCGGCCAACCGATCGTAAACCGAAACGGTGTGCGATTGTCCTCCACCCAACTACCCCCCCTGGGACACACTGTCGATGTGTGTGTGTGTTCTCTTTTAGTTCATCGAGCGTGACACCATCTGCGCATCGTCGTCTCGTTTTTCGGGCCTTCGTTTTTATGAGGACCTCCGCTTAACATCCGCTTCCCGCAACCCCTCCCAAATTGACACTCCGAGTGGGCTTCCGACGGAAAGTAGTTCGAGGCCGTCGTTTTGGGGTGGGTTTTATAGTTTGGCTAAAACGGGCGTGAGATAGCATAGAGTGCAAATTGCCGGAGGCAGACTCGGGTAATTGCGTAAAGTAACGCTTTTTATTGTTGTTTAATTTGGCTCTATAAAAGTGGCATCAGTTTTTCTGAGTAAGGAAAAAGCAATTTCCTCAACAAATCATTGAACATCGAAAAAAAATGAATTCTAATATCAATTCCAAGGAATCCCATTTTTTAGCGACTTCTCCAAAAGGCATTTTGTGAAATGACTTAACCCTTTCTAAAAATCATTACAAATCCGACCAGCCACGTTCCGTTTATCACAAGAAGGCCTCTAAAGTGCGACGCTGATGATTTTGTCCCGACAAAGAGTCCCGGGGAAAATCTCACTGTTTTTCAGGTCCTCTTCAGCCGACGAGCAAACGCCAGAACCGAGGGCCGCGCGCGTACGTGAGCTGACGGTGGAAAATAGTTCACCAAACTACGTGACCTGACTTCGGTGGAAAAGCGTCCTTGAGACAACGGCAATAGGCAGACGGGAGGAAAGTGAGGATCTTGTGGAAGGGAAACGAAATTATTTCGATTTAATTAAATGTTTGTATTATTTGAAAAAAATCGATAAACTTCAAAAAAATATTTACAACGCCCTAAATTAAATAAAATTCTCGAAAAAAAAATAAATTCTAACGAATAACTCTCGAAGAAAAAGTTTTTTTTTTCAAAATTTGAGAAAGAAGAAAATAAAACTTCGATGGTGAGATCATTGAAAGAATTGAAATATTGAAGTAATGAGTTGTATTTATGAATTAAAATAATAAAATTGATGTGATGTTATAAACAATTTGGATCAGATATTTAATAAGTTTTTTTTTTTTGTTTTTTCAAAGGGTTTAGCAATTTAATGTTGATATTATGTGGATTCTTTTAAAAATGTTGTAAATATTGTTGTTTCAAATTAACTATCCAAAATATTCTTATTTCATACTTACAGAAAAACCAAATCTTGGTTGCAAAGGTAGGGCACCCGTGTCCTAAATTTTAACAATAATAATTACGTTAGCTTTTGATGCTTAATTTCTTTTTGTTTTTATTTATTCCGAGCAGTTTGAATGAAACAAAAAATAAATAAAAAAAGTTGAAAAAAAGGATTCTAACCAAAATCCTTTGAAAAATCTTAATGAACGATGCTCTCTTTTTCACATTGAACTTCCTAGAAGTGTTATATATTGGAAAAAAAAGATTTTTTTCTCCATGGTTTGATAATCCGAAGTTTCTTAAAAACTTTCAGAGGATCGAAGTTTGACTGTAGATCTGAAAATTAGTTTCAACGGTAATTATACGGTAAAGCGAAGAGTCTCCCTGAAAAAAATAATTGTATTACTTTTCCCTGTCCAAAAACATCGTTTTTAACCCAATTTTAAGAAGTGAACCCCCAAATGAGATTCTCTTATAATGAGTCTCCTATAATTTCAGTGAATTTGACGAAATCTTAAAAATTCAGAATTGAAAAATTCGAACCATTCATACGATACCCTTTCTTTGCTACTTGGAACTTCAACCTGAGACTCTGTGCCCAAGACTCAGAAATTGTAAGCATTTTTAAGATTCTCAAGTTTCTGATGGTCTCGAAAAATTGGATGGATATGTTTCCAATCCATTCAATTTTGAAAATATAAAATTGTATTTATTTGGAGATTGCAAAATCGGTAGATCCCGGTGTAATTTAACGACTTTGAGTGTTTTTGTTCTTTGTACCCAGATTGCTCCTCTTACCTACAGGCTCTTTGGACCAGTGTGCCGAGCATATCGGCGGCAGGACGCCACGTTTGGGGATAAACCCGGCGTGTCGAAAAACAAGATTTGACTAAGTGGTCCAGACAGGCTAGTGATAGCCGGGCTGTCGGGATTTCGAAGCTCTGCGCGTTTCAAGCGGATTGGAAAACTTCTAGGAAAATCTAAAAAAAACACAGCTTCAAGCTCTTTAAACGACGCAAACATAAACTGAAGTGCGCCGGACAGTTCATCGGCTCCTGAACAGATGGCCAACACAAAACAATTCCCTGGCGTGGAGTTCAGGGGGAAGGAGTCCCGCCGGGGGACAGTTTTTGTCTAGTGACCGGATCGTCCATCGTCGTCGATTGGCCGCGCGAAGTAATTTATTCCAATTGGGACTAATTTACGACGGGTACGTTTTAACTGCCGCTGGCTCTGGACTAGCCGGAGTGGTCGTTAAATTCCGATATTGCCAGCCTCCCCCCTGGGGGGAGTCGTCCACAACGAGGACGCACAAATGCTGTTTGATTAATGTGCAAGTTAAACCGTTTTGATACCGATGCAATTGGCTCTTTAATTTGTTGGAGAGTGGAGAATGAACTGAAATTTACTTCGCTTTCTTTAGAAATTAGGTTGAATGTGTTGGTTATTTATTTAGAAAATTAATGATTGGATTTTTTTTATTTCCTAAGAGTTGTCCTTTATGATAAATTCAAAAATTATGAACTGATAAACGTTTTCAAGGAATTGCTTTTGAAAACAGGAAAACAGTTATTTATGGAAATTACACAAAGTCCTTTTAAATCCTACCTGAAATAATATTATAAAGCAAACTTGAGCTTGTACTTCTCGAGACAAAGCGAAACTAATTCTATTCAAATCCGATAACAAACACGTCAGTATTTTCCGTCAAATTTCCTTTCACTCGGCAGATTTGTTTACAATTTTGCAATCGCTTAGATCCTCCGTATGTCAGTCTATTTTCACCCCATCAAGTCCGCACACACACACATCATCATCATCATCGGCCATGTTTGTCTTGGTGAAAGAAAGAGGGAGAGAAAGAGCTTCTGCTGATGACAGAAATGTCTTGGTGTGTTTGTTCAGCCGTTTGAAAGCCCGATTACGGAGCAATTTTGTAAACATACTTCATTGGCAAATCTGTCGAGTAAATTTGATCCTTTTCGGGGAGAAAGGGGGTATTTAATTTTGACTCTTATGGTTTGTTTGAGTTTGGCCAGATATGGGTGCTGAAAATTGCAAATTTATTAACGTAGTCATTGACACTCATTTTGCGACAGTAAACGATTGTGTGGGAAGGCAAATTTGAGTTGAGTTAAGCAAAATTTAAACTCAATTTCACGATCAGCTTTTCATCACTGACTATTCCCAACCATTTGGATGACCCAACCAATCAGAGGCCGATAATTGGATTGCAAATTTCCCCGGAAGCATCCATAATTGAGCTAATTTCACCGATGTTTACAATCCGGAATGCTTCGCCAGGTCAACGCAGTTAGTGCGGTGAAGCATGCCAGGTTTGACCAATATCCCAACCCGATGTCATTTCCCGCACCAACTCGTCATATATCTTAACGACGAGGAAGCCTTAAGGCCTACAGGTCTCATCCTGGTCTCATCTCATCACGTCTCGGTACCTGGTGGCTCTACACACTGCAGGTGCACTCGAGCTCATAAACCACGTGTGCGCATTTGAAACTCCTCGGAGGTAAACTGTGACCTCGTCCTGTCAAATAAATTAGTGGAAGATTCCTTCCAGTTGTCTGGTAGTAACTCACAGTGCAAATTGCATTTTTTTATTTTTATCTCTTCAAAAAAAGCGACTTTCATCCAAAAAACGACTAAAATTGGTTGAAACTGAAATGAGACAATTACAAGTTCACGAATCAAAATGTTTTGGAAAAAAATCGATTCCTTTTAAAAGTTCAATTAGGCATGAAATAAAATAAACTAATTGAAAAGATTATTTTTTTGTTAAAAATTGTGAAATTTGTGCAATGGCTCATGCCCAATCCCAGTATTTGTTATAATAAAAGGTGCAGAACCTATGTTTGATCTATCACGAATTGGACTTTTTCTTTGAACCATAAACGTCACAGAATTGGTAACCCTATTTATAACATTTTGGTTTTTTTGTAAATCAAAACTTTACTAACCAGTTTCGATGGAACGAAAAATTGTATGGTAGTTTAACTTTTTGACACAATAAGACGCATATTTGCTGAATTCACCAAAAAAAATCGATGCTATTCAGATGATTAATTTGCTTTTCTTTTAAGGCAACCATTCGTCATATTTTCAATTTTTAAAAGCAAATGTGTAAAAAAATGTCTGATCCTTTAAACACAATATTTTCGGAGATGTTCATGCTTGCTTATTACAGTGGACTCTCTGGCTGTCGATCTTCTCGATATCAATATTGCTCCAGCTGTCAATAATTTTTTCAGTCCCTTCAAATAGATTGCTTTGATTTTCCGTTCTATAATTTGATAACTCCCGCTCTCGACGGTCCCTTTAATATCGACAACGAGAGAGTCCACTGTACATCTATAAATGAAAAAAATCTAGAGTTTTTTTAAAGGTCCTATAAACCAAGGTTATTAATCGATAGAATTATCGTCGATAATATTATCGTCTAACGAAAACAATAATGGAAATCGTTAACGTCGGGACGGATAATCTATCGTTAACTTTCGACGATAATATTATCGACGATAATATTATCGTCGATAACGGACGAAAAAAAAATCATTCTTAAATTGACTTAATCCATCAATTTCAATTTAAATTTTAAATGCATTCGCTTAGAATATGTTTTTTTTAATGTAGTAAGTTTCAAGGTGTAAATACCAAAATTTTCACAAAATACCGATTTTTTTGAAAGTACTTAAATTTTAATAATTTGCAATATGGGTATCAAACGATTCGAAATTTTGCATGCATTTTCACTGTTATAGAGTTTTTTGAATGAAATATTTAAATCTTCACAAAATACCGTAAATTCTCTAAAATACTTTTTTTTTATAATTCGCAATATGGGTGTCAAACGATTTGAAATTGTGCATGTATTTTCAATGTTTTAGAG
This sequence comes from Culex quinquefasciatus, assembly GCF_015732765.1. Lineage (NCBI taxonomy): Eukaryota > Metazoa > Arthropoda > Insecta > Diptera > Culicidae > Culex > Culex quinquefasciatus. The sequence goes on from NC_051863.1 coordinate 32,702,946, forward strand.
TTTTTTGAATGAAATACTAAACTTTTCACAAAATACCGTTTTATCTCGAAAATATTCAATTTCTATTATTGGCAATCTGGATATTACACGATTTGAACTTTGCATACAATTTTAATGTTTCAGAGTGTTTTGAATGCATTTTCACTGTTTCAAAGTTATTTGAATGAAATACTAAAATTTTCACGAAATGTCGTATTTTCTAAAAATACTCAAATTTGAAAAAATCGCAATATGGGTTGATACCTATATTCATACGAAGCTAAATTTAACCTGTTTTTCACGTTTGTAGTATTTAAGAGAAAATAAGGTATTTTGTGAAAATATGAATATTTATTTTAAAAAATCTCTAAAACAGTTAAAATACACGGAAAATTTCAAAACCATTGATACACATATTACGAATTCAAAACAAAAATAGTATTTTTGAGGAAATACGTTATTTTGTGAAATTTTTAGTATTTCATTCGAAAAACTCTAAAACCAAAAAAAAAATTAACTAAGAGGAAGCTTGAGAAATGAACATAATTTGGTTGATTTTAGTAAATTTTTGAAAGATACGAAATATAAGTTAACGTCCGTTATCGCCGATAAAATTATTGCCGATAGAATTATCGGAATAACGATAACGGTAGATTACCTTTAAAAAATGTTTTGCACTACTGTACAACGGAATTTTACAAAAAATCGTGTAATTTATGAACAATCTCAAATATAAAAAAATATCTTCCAAATTTTTTGTCGCCTCGGTCTGAAAAATCAGAAGGAAAAATATTTTTTCAAAAAACTACAAAAATAAAATGGAAATGGAAGTCTTACGAACTAGACTTCTATTTATATTGAAATTTTGAAGTATTGTTGAAAATTATTTTTTTAGTACTTCAAAATTTCAATGGAAATAGAAGTCTCGTTCATAAGACTATAGAAGTCCATAAATTTTTTGAAGATATTTAATGTATTAAACAATATAAAATGCATTTTCCTATGTTTAAAGTTATATTTAGTTTGTCTGGGATTGTACAAAAATTGTATGATTTTTTTAAAACTCCGTTGCTCAGTAATGCAAAAAGTTTTTGTTTCGGCGAAAAAAATACATAAACGGTGACTGCGACACAAACTTTTAAAAATATTTGCATCGGCTCTACTATTTTGTGCCCTTCTTGGTTATTGCAGATTCAAAAAGTAAATTAAATTTCCCATAAAATGGCAGGAGCCAATTTTTTTAACAGTTGGAAAATGGAACAATTTTCAAAACTATTATTGTAGGTTTTTTGATGAAAAATAAGTGTTTCCAAAATCTGAATACGCCATCAAATCGGGCGTCCAATTTTCCATAAAGTCCCTTTTGCAATAAAATTTCCTAAACATAACTATTTCAGGCTGCAAATCTTTTTTCGAATGTTTGTCATGAGATATCGAAATTACCTCTGAAGACAACATTTCATGCAAATCGAAGAGAGTTTTTGTATGAAAAGTTGAACTTTAAAATTGATTTATAAAGAGTGTTACTATTTTTCTGAGTTGAATTTCTGAGTTCTGAGTTTAAATTGATGCATGTGTGCTCTCTTATGCTAATTAGATAGGAAAACTAGCAAACTTAGTTACAACCCGAGCAGACGGAAATAACTTGGGAATAACAATATTTGATATTTGAAAATACTATGCCAATAACATTTTATGTTATTTATAACAAGATTTGTTATTCGTCGTTATGATTTTTTTGTTATTAGATTGTTATTGTAATAACAGACTAATAACATTTTTATTTATTCTTCGAACAAATCTTTGTTATTATTTTTTGTTATTTTAACAACTAATCCGATCATCCCAATAACAGTTGGCGGTATTCTTCCATAACAAAAAATGTTATTCGAAAGTTGTTTTGGCATTCAATCAATATCAGACCAATAACAAATTGTGTTATGATAACATAAACTGTTATTGAACTCTTACGCATAAATGGGTTCTGCAAGAATATTCCATAACGCTTTTTGTTATTTTAACAGTATCCCGAGCAGACGGAAATAACTTGGGAATAACATTTTTTGATATTTGAAAATACTATGCCAATAACATTTTATGTTATTTATATCCAGATTTGTTATTCGTCGTTATGATTTTTTTGTTATTGGATCGTTATTGTAATAACAGACAGATAACACTTTTAGTTATTTTTCGAACAAATCTTTGTTATTATTTTTTGTTATTTTAACAACTAATCCGATCATCCCAATAACAGTTGGAGTTATTCTTCCATAACAAAAAATGTTATTCCTAAGTTGTTTTGGCTCTCAACCAATATCAGACCAATAACAAATTTTGTTATGATAACATAAACTGTTATTGAACTCTTATGAAAAAATAGATTTTGCAGGAAAATTCCATAACACTTTTTGTTATTGTAACAGTATTTGTTATTGAAATGGCATGAATTTTGTTATTACCGTCTGCCCGGGATGTGTTATTGAAATGGCATGAATTTTGTTATTACCATCTGTCCGGGAAGAGAGCACAGACCCATCGAAATGTCTTCAACTTTGCCGAATTGGAGTCTTGATCAGAAAATCCGTTCTCAAGATACAATTTTTTAAACATTTAGTGATTTTTATGGACAAACAAATGATGCAAAATGTCTTCATTGGTCATAGAAAAGGTTCACACAAAGTTTGATCCAAATCGTATAACACAAAAAATGCTTAGTTTCGGAGGAACTGCTCAGATGTTAAATTGGTTTCTATGCAGACTGAATGTATCATCCTCATAACAACTTCAATTAATTATCTTAAGCCTCTTTTAAATATTTCCAAGTCAAGTTTTTTACGCTCTGACATGCCAAAAATACAGAAAAGTGACAATATTATTTTAAAAAAAAAATTCTTAGTGGAAGATAAAATGTATTGTTCTGCAAATTTGACAAAAAACGATTCCACACTTTTCTGTACAGTGTCCTCGAAGAAAGCGAACGCCACACAGTTGACGCAAATAGAGCACGTCAACGTTATGAGATGAAGATACGAGGTTAGGCTTGCTGGCATTATTCGAAGAGAATGGAAGCTAAATCTACTTGACTCGATGCTTGGTTGCTGCTGCTGCTGTCAAGGTGCATAATATGCATGAAACAGTGCTCATGTCCTTTCGTTAAACCCCTGACTTCTTGGGTTTAGCTCGTCCTACTACATTGAGAATAATCAGATTTAATTCATGAATTTTTGAAAAAGAGTTTTAATGTTTAAGTTTAAAAAAAATTGAATTCCACTAAAATTTACAAAAAGTACAATACACAAAAGCATAAAATAACCCTTCGTAAAATAATCATATTCATAACAGAGTCACCCTGCACCTGAGCACGATATCAAAGCATTCCCAAATCGCCCCGGCATTCGTAAATGTGCTTTTCCCTAATGGCAATCACGAGGAATTGCAAATAGAGTGCTTTCATCTTGCACTGCTCACTTCCGACCGAAAAGTGCCTCTCCATAATGTCCTTTGGAAAATTCAAACAACCGCCCCGTTAAACACAGCGCCAAGGCTCTCCAAATATTTAATAACGTTATTGCATAACACACTTCTTGGCTTAGTTTCGTTCGGGGATGTCGCGCGTACACTCGCCGTACAATGGGCCCACCCACATCTAACCTTCCCCCCCCCCCCCACCCTAATTCAATCTTTAACCTGGCAGCAAACTTGGATGCAAATTGAATTGTTTTGTGCACTGGTGTATTTTCATGGCCTCCGGGCACGAGAGCACATTGGAAAATTCAATTTGAATATTCAACGAAAGCAGCAGCCGCCCCGGAAAGCATAAATTACTTGCAGATACACTCTGGGCTCTCCGGGCGTCACTATAGCGCCGTGAAACATGACACTTGCGAATCTATCAAGACATCAGAGCGGGGCAGATGACATCGAGAAGGGGGGGAGGGGCAGGTTGAGTGCAGTTTTAAGACGAGGCACGTTCCACGATGAATCAAGGTTAGGTTTGAGCAATGTGCGGATACTTTGTTAAGATTTAGTGATGTCAATTTCACACTTTGAAACCCATCTTCGCTTTTAGCGGGTCGGGATCTAAAAAATTTTCGAATTTAAAAAATAAACCATAAAGCATTGGAACCAAAACTCTAGAACGTTAAAAAAATATGAATTTGGAGGTTTTCTAGTTTTTTTCTAATTTTGCCAATTTGAGAGGACCAGATCGCATAGTTAAGGTGAAGAGGGGCGCCAGTTTATGATCAACTTTTGTCTTACTTAAATCAAAACTAAATTTGAGAGATTGTTTGTCTGTCTGCAACATACAGAACTTGTTTTTGTTACGTTTTCGTTGGAGGTGCTTCCACAAACTAGAGTTGTGTGGCGCTGCCGTCCCGTATCACCTTAGGTGGAAAATGAGTTTTCCGAAAAATTTTGAAGTTTTGTATCTTGTCTTGTTGCAAATGGGGGTTGCAACGATTAGAGTGATTTGTTACATCTAAGTTTCGAGGAATATTTTTTATTTTATTTTATTTTATTCCTTGCAGAAACTTTAAGGGCATGCAAATATAAGCAACATTGTCTAAGACACAAACATTTAATGCACAATTTACGCCTTTTGCGATAAATTTTGTCAGAACAAACTCTTAAAAATCAGTTTTTTGAACGTAGCATTCACGGTGAGTTTAAGAGAAAAGGCACATTCTGAGCAATAAAAAGCAAACATTTTTGTTTTCGACAGTTTTATTTTTGGCTCAAGGGTCAAAAGTTATTATAGCCAAGAACTGGCCATATTTTATGTGCCAGATTCCATTCGAAATGGGATTTCCAGCACTACAAACGCTGAAGAAATCTGAAGGGCATTTTTTATTTAAACTCAAGGTATCTTAACTTGAAAATGCCAAAAATTTCAAGGAAAAAGTGTATGGGACAACCCTAACGAAATTAGAAAATTGACCAACTATATTTTTCTATGTAATTTTGCTCGATGAATCTGAATCTGCCCTTAGATTTGAGCCAAGGTGTGAAAATATCGATTGTGGTCATAATTTGGGTTTCTGTGGGTTACATGGATAACCGAAGCGTTTATTACATGCCATCTTCCAATTAATTACTTAAATTAGTGAATTAATTACTTAGATTACTGATTAATATTCAAAAAATTTAAGTATTTATTTCTACGGTTCCAAACTTAATTGTTTATAAATAGCTAATACGATAGCTCTTTCAAAAATAAAATAATAAAAAATAAAAAAAAACACTCAATATCAAGCAAAGTACAGACAGTACACAGTGGACGAAATGGAACCCAAAATAGGACTTAATTGAACGCGGCTGGTATGAAAAATAATGTTTCTTATGTTAACAAAATCCGGGGAATCGATTGGTGATGGTTCCATCCACCGCACGAAACTTCAAAGGGTCCATTTTGACACAATTTCCTTTTTTTACATTTTTTCTTAAAAATTAGTCTGTATTTAGACCGGAGGCTTTATGCGGCCATCCAAAATGCACTTAACTTGTGTTAAAATGTCCCAGGAATCCAGTAAAAATGACCACTTGCACCGCAAAAATCATCAAGGGTCCATTTAACCCCAAGTCCGCTTTGAAAGCATTTTTGGCCGTTTTAAAAAACAAAAATTGGAAAGCGTTGTTTAAAACAAATTGCAGGATTATTTTTCCTTCATATTTTTAATTATTATTTTTTTACCGCAAAATTACTTTTTGCTTTGCTTATTAATTTCAACATATATGAAAAAATATTAAATGAATACGTTTAAAATTGTTTTCAGTTTATTGCAAGTCGAATGCCATTAAAATATCAAAATGGTTTGAAAAAAAGCCTCCTGATTTTTCGAGCTTATCATAGACTTTGAAAAGTATTTTCAGCGGCTCTTCATGAAAACTGTATCAAAATAACGTTAGGTTTCAAAATGTTTTCCGAGCATTGGTTTGACTTTATTTTGATTGTTTTTTTTCTCAAGCATATTCAAAAAAACCGTTACAAAAAATACGGAAAATTTTAATGGGAAATTTTCATTGGATTTAATTTCTGCATCTGAATATTAGTCGATTCTAATTTCACTGAGTTTGAATTTTAACATTGAAACGTTTGTCTCAGAAATATTTGGGAATTTTAGAAGAAAAACGTTTTTCAATCCACCATTAGGTGGGTGGTGCCTTCCTCACATTAAAAAAATAATAATGAATATAAGTTTATGAAAAAATATATACCTGATACAGACTTTTCCAGAAAACATGCAGACTCTCATTTGAAGCAATGTGGCAACCGGGCGTTTCGCATCTGGCGCGACTCTCGCACGTAAACAAAAAGAATCGGCCTTTTTAGGTTAGGCAAAAAATCACCCTTTTTTGTATCTACAAAAATCTTTTTCTTGGCATAACTTTTTAAATACTTTACTTAACAAAATAAAATTTAATAGGGTCTTAGGGGAACCCAAAACGAACAGAATAAGGCGGATCCGGCCAAAATTGGTTCAGTCAGTTCTGAGATAATCGTGTGGAAAAAATCGTGTCTACACACATCCCCACAGACATTTGTTCAGAATTTGATTCTGAGTCGATAGGTATACGTGAAGGTATATCTAGGAGGTGTATTTAAGAAGTTCATTTTTCGAGTGATTTTATAGCCTTGCCTCAGTGAGATGAGGAAGGCAAAAAGCTTTGCTCTTAAAAATATGTTACAGGACTATCAATTAGTCTGATTATGAAAATATATAAAAAATAATCTTATTTTTATTAAAATTGGTTTTTTCATGACTATCATTTGAAAACATTGATTTATCAATGATAATTAAGTACATTTTGGTTTTAAATATTTGATCCATATAATTTAGACTGCCTAGAAGGAAATGCGTTAAAAAAGCACAAAAAAAACATGTTTTTACAACTATTCAATAAAAATGAATAGATTTTGGATTTAGAAAGCATTATCATGGCGCTGCCATTTGCTGTAAATCAGCTTCGCTAAACAACATATTAAAAATAAGTTTTAGGAGAGTTTAGGAGAGAACTATGGTGAATAAGGCATTCTACATACAGAACAATTCTTCTGTGTGGTTCTCATAATCGTGAACTGACTTCACGGTTTCGAGAATTGATTTTTTTCTGTGTAATTACCCACTTAAAATCAATGTAATTATTGATAACTCACCAGTCTAAGGCCTTGCATTACACTTACAGAGTTTTTTTAAACCGCTTTGAGCCAAAGGTTTTTGTTTTTTTTTTTTTTTTTTTTTTTTTAAGGCTGAATTTTGCACTTTGCAGCATACATGCTAGGAATATTCACCTACCTTACTGGAGTAAGGTTAGGCTCGATTTGCCTTATGCTATTTTTGCATCTTTACAATTATTTTACAATTTACATCAATCTACTTTTACATATGCCTAAATATTCGGTGATTTGGTGGCTGGTGTGCGGCGGTCGATAGCGGTGGGTGGCGGGCGGTGGGCGGTGGCGGCTTGGCGGCGGTGGGTGGCGGAAACGAAATAAGCAGATGAATGCAATGTATGCATTAGTTTTGATTAAATCACAGGTTTTGCGAAAAGTTTAGCAGGGTACCAACTGACACCCCCAGTGAGATTGAGCATCTCTTTTAAGGGGTGTTGGAAGTTTTGTTGACACTACTTGCTTATCATCGGTGGCAATGTGATATCTCACTAAGCATTTATTTTGTTGCATGGTTGCTTTCTGGGCAAGGTGGATCGGATTTGAGGAGTAACCGGGAGTGGGATTTGGCATTAGATGAGGAAACTGGAGAGACGACTTCTAATGAGGACTTTCACTTCGCCTTTGAATTTCTGGAAATTTCGTTAAGATTTCAGGTTGGCAGGAAGTGCATTATGCGCTTTTTTTGCTTGGTATGCAAATGTTGTTTTTCCAGCTTCAGTTCTAGGCCGTTTGAGGACTAGATTTCCTTTGCTTCTTAATGTGTATTTGTGGTTGACTTTCTCGAGCGATTGATTGTGGTGGGCTTTTGGCTTGAACAGCATGTTGTGCACTTGGAGAAGACTCTGCAGGTGACTTAGTGCCAGGACAGGAAGAATTGATGGAGGAGCATCATTGAAGAGTTCAAGTGTTGCATGGAGCCTGGGTTTCCGGAAAACAGCCTTCAAGCAACGATTTTGTGTAGATTGCAGCGGTTTTAGAGCGGTCTTGGCAGCATTTCCCCAAATCGACACCAGATATTGCAGCTTCGACTGGACGAACGCGTGGTACATGTCAACCAATTGCTTTGTTGGGACGTACTTTGACACCTTCCATAGAAGACCACACGTAGAGCTGAGGCTTCTCTGCAGGCATTTGATGTGAGGGTCCATTTCAGATGTCTATCGAAAATGAGGCCGAGATATTTGAATGTTTCAGCTTCCTCGATCCTTGTGCTGTTCACGATCAGCTCTCTGTAGGGGTCTAACGTCCGGTGAGGGGTATGGAACAGCATAAAGTTGGTTTTTGACAAGTTTAAGGACAACACGTTCTCAGCGAAGTATCCAAGCAGTTTGTTCAAATCTTCCGTCATTTTTTCAACGATGGAGTCAGCTTCAATACCGACATATGATAGAGAGGTGTCGTCGGCAAACAAGCGAGGCTTCCCATGGAGTTTCAGCTTGTATAAATCGTTGATGTAAACCAGAAAGAGAAGCGGCCCCAGATTACTCCCTTGGGGTACCCCGACTGACATCCCTCGGACATCGCTGCATGCTCCATTCGTTACGACGTACTGTTTCCGGTCAGTCAGGTAGTCCTTGATCAGGTCGTTTGATTTCCCCCGAACACCATGGCAGTCCAACTTCTTGAGCAGCACGTCATGGTCGATGGTATCGAACGCTTTACGGAGGTCCAGGAAACAGACACCCACGATTTTGCGTTCATCGAAGGCCTCGTAGATCTCGTCCACGAGCTCGATAGCTGCTGTTAAGGTGCTGGATCCTGTCCGGAACCCGTACTGATGCGTGTATAACAACTTCTTTTTGAGAAGGTAATCCGTTATACGTCCCACGAGGAGTTGTTCCAGGATCTTGCTGAGCACCGAGAGTACCGATATCGGCCTGTAGTTGTTGACGTCGGTTTTGCTTCCGGCCTTGTGAATCGGGATAACTCGAGCTGTCTTCAGGCTAGGTGGAAATATGCCAGTCTTGATACAGTCATTGAACACGTCTCGTAGTAGTTGTGAAAACGCTTGGTGATGCGTTTTAATCAGCATTGGTCAGGTTGAACACCCGAAAAGCCAAAAATGTAAATTTTGTTTATTGATTTAAAAAAAAAACTCAGATTTGTGTTTATTCGCCCAGATGCCTGAGAAGAAATGATTATTAAGGAAAATTTATTTGAAAATAAAAAAAAATATACGTGAATATATTATTAAATTTTATGGAAATATGTAAAATTCTAAAGATTGTATTTAAAATGCACGGCAAAAGCATTTTTTATTAAACTGTTTTAAAATCCTATCACTTGCAGAGTATTAAACTGTTCCACTAATTTCAGAACAAAATTTCGAGAAAGCCGAGACAAAATTTTAAAATTCCCGGGATTCGGGAATTTCCGGTTTTGGAAAATTCCCGGGAATTTCCGGGAATCTCATTACATTGGGTTTAAAACATATTTTGCAATATTTAATTAAATTTTATGTAATATTACACCCTGAAACATGTAGCCCAACAGGACGGGAAACCTATTTGACCGAAATATCAAGCTTATATTAGGGTCATTCCAGGTCAACTGGGTACACTCTTGGACTCGACCTTCACCAATTTGGACCAAACTTGGAGGGAACGTTCATCTATCGATAGTTAACAGAAATCTTAAGTTTGGTGCTGATTGAACCATCCCTCTATTTTCGACTTTTTATTCTTTTAATCATAACTTTCCAACTGTTTGAGCAAAATACATTCTACGGAATGCATTTTATACAAAATTGTCCAAGAAATTCGATAAAAATAAAATTTAAACCCTGAGATGCCCCCTTATATTATATTTTAACGTTTTAAGTATTAAAATTTAGTTTTAACCAATTCTTTATATTTTTATTTATTTTATTTTGTCATTACCGCGTTCCTCACACAATTTTATATAATAATCAATGTAAACCTCAAACTAAAATGAACTTTTGGTGAGAAATAGCGATTTTTCTGGAAAAAGTTTAATTTGCGCAGCACTCTGTCTTATGAATTGCAATTCGAAATAAGTTTCTCACATATACAAACCGAACCATGCGGGATTCATACCTTTTTGTTGAAAAGTACACCATGTACTTCCGAGTGCTGCGCAAAATCGAACATTTTTCAGTAAAATCGCTGTATCTCGCCAATAATTCATTTTAGTTTGAGGTCTACATTGATAATTATGTAACATTGTCCGGGAAACACGATGGTGATAAAATAAAAAAATATAAGGAATTGGTAAAAACTTAATTTTAATACTTAAACTTAAAAATAAAATATTAGCAAGCATTTGATGTGATGTGCATGCTTTTGCAAACATTTTTTTTGCTTTATTGAGACGTTCTATGTAGCAAATTTGTGTTTTCATCTTTAACTGAATTTAAAAATTCTGTGTGAATAATGCTGAATCATTTTATATACTTAAGACTTATCAAGTATGAAGGCAGTCCTTTCATCACAAAAATGAATAAAAGTGAAAACTTCTCCGTTGAACCGGTCTTTCCTAATCGAATCAAACGCATTAGAGCAGCTTTTGGAGGGGTTTCCCACCTCATTGTCTGCTCTTTTCGCAAAGTCTGAATGTTTCAAGATATTTTTTTCTTTGCCCAATTTCCACCTCGAACCCAAACATAACAACGGCACTCCTTGTGCAGTAATGGACCTTCCGGTTTGAAGCTAATTCAATAAAAGCCTTCGCAAAAGGGATCGCAGACGCGCGTCGCGAGTGTGGTTGATCCCAAGATTAGATCCAATTAAGGCCCGGGTCCTGTGTGGCAGTCTCTGCCTTGGGTTAAGTTTAATTTGGTTGGAAAAGCCGCCACAATTCCGATCTCTCTCGCTTGCGCCCCCCAAAACTAGGATTATCTCGTTCCGACTTTCCGACCTAGACCTCCTCTCGCAAATGAGGGCGTTGGATTTTTTGCTGTCGTCTATTTCGGGTGCAAAGTGTTATCCTAACGGTACACACTGTTTTGGCACGGTGGGCTTGGTCGAAATTTTTATTATTTTAGGATTTGTAACATTTGAGTTTACGTTTCAAGATTGTAATGCTTATGCAAACAGGAAATAAAAAAAAACAAAAAAAAACTTAATTTTGGTCACAAAACCCCACTGTGTCAAGGGGTTGCCAACGCCGGCTAGACGGCAAAGCCGGGGCGCCGCATATTTTCTTCCAAATAGTTCGCTAATGAGCGTGTAAGACAAACAGTAAACAAGTTTAAGCTGATTAAAGTTAAATGAGTTCAGACGGGCGTCTATTTATGCTAGTTAGGTGGACAAGGGGTTGGGTGGGTTGGCGCTCAGGATTCACTAGCCACGAGTTTCAAATTATGCTAGACGCCACCCTTCCACCACCCACAAAATGTTTCTGCTTTCCCCCCTTCACTTTTCAATGCGTATGAGTGTGAAATTGTGTGCTTGTGTGAAAAAGGGGGGTTGGAAAACCAGCTCATAGTTGCTGCCATAATTTGCATACTCGAGGACGAGCACACACACACACACACACACAAGTTCACACTAGTTGTGAACTCAATAGTGTTATGCTTATAGAACGGCAACACTCCCCCCAACCAGCACCACCCACTCTCGTGAATCGCAGAATGCAAAAATGGCTCTGGTTAGTTATGGGAAAAAAGTGAGAGTAGTTTGTCTGGGAGTGTTGGTTCGTGCACGAGAGAAAAATGGTAAACTTTTAAATTAGCTTAGTTATAGTTGCGATAGGGTTCTTAATTTTTTTTTGGGTTTCCCAGTGCAGGATACTTTTGTTTTGTTGAGCTATCCCGGGCATACAAATGGCTCAATTTAACATGGTGGAAGAAACGAATCAATTACAGTTTGAATTGCAAATTTGTTGCTGCGAGACGAATGCATAATGAAATTGGGGCAATTTGAAATCTGAGACAGACATTTGTTTCAATAAATTTGGAATTTGAGAAGTTCAAGACTATTATCATGAAGTGCTCAAAAAATTACTTACAATGTTAGTACTTTCACAAAGATGGTAAGTTTTGTGTTGGTTCTTCTGTGATGGGGGAATTAGCTGGAAAATAAATAAAAATGAAAAATGGACGTAAATAAACGAACATCATAAACAAAAACCTTTCCTATTTTACTTTTTGGGAGATTATTTTGAATAACTTTAATTATAAGAAATAATTTACTACTTTTTTAATGAAATATTCTATCCGTTATTGGCAGAGTAATTCTTTTAGATTTCGGTCATTCGATTTTTTTTTGTATTTTTCAATCTGGACTTCGGTATGCCCAAAGAAGCCATTTTGCATCATTAGTTTGTCCATATTATTTTAAATACAAATTTGGCAGCTGTCCATAAAAAAATGAACTGTGAAAATTCAAAAATCTTTATCTTTTGAAGAAATTGTTGATCGATTTGGTTTCTTCGCAAAGTTGTAGGTGTGGATAAGGACTACACTGAAAATTAATGATACACGGTAAAAAAATTGGTGATTCTTAATTTAAATTTTTGTAACTAAAATCCGGTTTGAATTTTTAAATCAATACTGATTTTTTCAAAAAAAAAATTGGTCTTACAAATTTTTCAACTTCATTTTTCAATGAAAAATCGAATTTGCAATCAAAAAGTACTTTTTGCAATTCCGTCGTGAAACTATTTACTTTTCCTGACATTCTTGAACGACGAAATAGCCTACTTTTCTGTACCAAAAATAACAGAATCGAATAGCAACACTTTTCAAAATAAATGCTGAAAAGATCTACTTTTCAGCACTCAAATGGGTGCTGAAAAGTTGAGCTTTTCAGCACTTGTTTCGAAAAGTAACACTTTTCAACATTTTTATTAGAGGTGGGCAAAAAAAGAGCGAGCCGCTCAATGAGCCGATTCACTAAAAAGAGCGAACGGACCATGGCTCACAAAAAAAGAACCGCGGTTCTTTTTTAAACTCTGGTCTTTTGAAAGAACCGTTCCAAGATTAAATGATTTTTAAACTTGTTATAAATATGATTTATCGAATTTCGAACAAATTGCATCACAAAATTTGTTTTTAAAATTGAAAATGCAATTCTCAATCCCACAATTTATTTTTAAATTTAATCCCAAAATATCATTGCTGCCAAACACCACTTTAAAGTTTTCAAACTTATTCTCAGTTTTCTACTTTTCTCTGAAATCCCAAAAGTAAATGATTTTCTAAACAAAATGAAAAAGCTTTTCTTTATGTAACTGATCGTACATTAAAGTATTATCCGAATACAAATTTTAGAATTTAAAATTGCGAAAAACGAAACGAAACTATTGGCACTACGCCCCCCGGGGCATGGCCTTCCTCTAACGTGGGATTTCTGCTCCAGCGCCTCTGACGAGACAGGAGAAACCGGGACCGACGTTTTACTTCACCATCCGATAGAAGCTCAGTGGATAAGGCGGGAATCGAATTTAAAATTGCATAGCTTGTAAAATATTACCAAAAATCTACTAAAAAGCTGAGAGATTATGGAAAAAAAATTATCTTGCCTGATTTAAGTTCAGTGTTTATAGACTTCATCGATTAAATCAGAATTTAGAAAAGAGTTCGCAAAATCACACAATTCTTTAAAAAATACCTTTTTATCAAAATTTTGAAAAAGAGCGAAAGAGCCAAAAAAAAAATTTTTTTTGCCCGTTTTGGAAACTTCTGAAATGTTAATGTCCCTTAAAATATATCAGAGAATAGAATAAAAAAAGTGTTTTTTTTTTGCAAATCAAGTTTTAGTAACCAAAAGTGTGATAAAAAATCACAAAAACAAATTACCGTTTATAATGCCGAAAACAGCAAATCGATACAGATTTTTGAATTTTCATAATTTTTTTTTTAATGAACAGCTGCCTTATTTGTATGGAAAATTATAAAGACAAACTAATGATGCAAAATGGCTTCTTTGGGCATACTAAAGCATAAAAAAAAATTCAAAAATCTGTATCTTTTGAAGGAATTTTTTGATCGATTTGGTGTCTTCGGCAAAGTTGTAGGTATGGATACGGACTACACTGGAAAAAAATGATACACGGTAATTTTTTTTTTTTCAAAATTTTCAAATCAAGACTAACATTTTAAAAGGGCGTAATATTGAATGTTTGGCCCTTTTGAAATGTTGGTCTTGATTTGAAAATTTTGAAAATATTGTTTTCGAAAAGATCGGAAAATTTCACAAATGTTTCATATCTTAACATTGTAAATCGGACCATTAGTTGCTGAGATATCGACATTGAAAAATAGTGGGCGAGACTTAGAAAACATCAATTTTCCTGTTTTTTAACCTTTGCATTGCAATATCTCAGCAACTAAAGGTCGTATCAACAAAGTTCGAATAAGCAAAATATAGAGAATTTTCTCAGCTTTTCAAATTTTTTTTTTTTCAAAAGTGGGCAAACATGTGCACTTTTTTTAAAAATGAAAAACTGCGAATATTTAAAAAAAGTCACTTCAAAATGGATTTAATTTGAAAACGGTGCACTTTATCAAAATTTCACTGCAGTACTTTTTGATTGCAATTTTGATTTTACATCGAAAAATGAGGTTGAAAAATTTTTGCGACCAAAATTTCGATTTAAAAAAAATCAGTATTGATTAAAAAAATCATAACTCGGTCAATGATGTTTTGCACAACCTAGAAATTTCTGAAAAGTTGGCATTTTATGTCCTCTAAAATATATATAAAAAAAATTGTGATTTTTGCAAATCAAGTTTTAGTGATAAAAAGTTAAATAAAAAATCACCTATTTTTTTTTACAGTGTATTATTTTTTTCAGTGTAGTCTGTATCCATACCTACAACATTGCTGAAGACACCAAATCGATCAAAAAATTCCTTCAAAAGATACAGATTTTTGAATTTTCATACATCATTTTTGTAAGGCTAGCTGCCAAATATGTATGGAAAATTATATGGACAAACTAATGATGCAAAATGGCTTCTTTGGGCATACCGAAGGCACCAAAAAAGTTTCAGTCGGATAAAAAAATACAAAAATTAAAATTGAAGAAAAAAACCGATTTCGTAGAGATTTGCTCAGTTGGTACCCTAAAGTCTCCATTGAATAAAAAATAGAATAAAATGCACACCAAATTCTTGAAATATGACTAAAAACCAATGCTGTAAGGGTGGCGACGAATGACCAATCTTCTGTTAAAATCACCATTTGATACCATTTGATTACCATATTGGATCATGCAATGACACTTTGAGAAATGGTTATTATTTGTTAAATACTCACTGAGGTAAGGCTTATAATCTTGCTCTAAAAATGAACGATTTTATTAAAAGCTTGAAACCCCACCTTCATGTATACATATCGACTCATAATCGACTTGGTTTAGGTTCCCGCACATCGCTATTGAATTGTTTGAAGGTTCGAGAAGTAGTTCAAAAGTTATGTAAAAAAAATGTTTTCACATATATCCGGTTTCCGGATCAAAAGACCTTTCAAACGAGTCCAAAACATTGATGATCTGGCAACCCTGTCTAGAGTTATGACCCCATAAGTGATATTTGTTGGTTTTTTTTATTCCGGATATAAAAAAATAGATCAAATTTGTGTCCAACCCCATGATATTACCCGTTAGTGGTAAAGAGTGAGGAAGGCATCTACCACATAGGTGGTTTTATATGCCGTATTTTTGTAACCTTATCTTACTTGAACTTTTGCTTCATTTTATCGACAGCGAGTGAATGAAACATAGATTTTTGACTTGTATCCTGGACATTATTTGAATTTTGTTTTTGAAAGAACTTTTTCTGGTTGTTTTGTTTTTCTCACTTCCCACTTGCATTTTTTTTTTGCGGTATTTTCCCCACTGAGAAGAAATCAAAACCAAACCAGCAAATCCCGTCCATTCGTCTCGCTGTACACAACCTCAACACGACGGCGACATCAAAACAGCACCGCCACACCGCCTTACAAACACACAATAAACAGGCAATCCTTCAACAGTTTTCCCACGAGGGCCAGACGAAACATAAATATACACAGTAACTACATGGAGGGGGGGACGGTTGGAATATCCTTGAAGGTCCTTGAGGCAGCGGCTTGAGAGTTTCGCCATCATCGTCCCCGTCCCCACTTTGATTTATGACGACTTGTTAGTTTCTTCTCACACTTGTGATGCTATGTCGGAGTGCTATCATCACACTTACAGCGTCACATATATTTTCCACTCCTTGGGGAAACTCTACTCCCAGACGGGTTTCCACAGTGTGACTTTAACATTCTTGGTGCAGGGGGTGGGAACGAAAAGTTTGGTTCCGTTCGAAAGTTGGCTTTGAAAAATGTTACTTTTATCATTCCGGTGCCATAAATTTGCGAATGGTGTCTTTAAAGCTTGAATTTATTGCCCTCGAGGACCGCACTCTCCACTCACCGAGAAAGCCAAACTCTTGCATGGTTTACCCTGCCGGTAGCTTTTCCTGGAAGGATTCGGGGCAATATTGAAATCGGAGAAAAAAACGGACGGAGCGAGTGAGGGAGAGATAGCCAAACAAATGGCTTTTAATTACACCCCGTTTCATTAACTGGAAGGACGCAAAATGAAGTTCGGGGTAGGACTGCGCTGAAAGCTGATAGGGATGAAGGAGAGGTGGGGGAAAAGTTTTTCCCATTTAGACTCGGCGCCCAACTTTAGGTGATTAGAACGAGAGTGAAAGGTGGCATCGTTCCTGGGGAAGCTTATTGGAATTGTTGGCAAAGAGAGTTTTAACCAGTGAATGAATAATTACTTTTGTTCCAGTTTGCATTTCTTATCTACTTTGTTTTACAATCGGAACCGAAAAAAAACTTAGTTCATCAATCCAAAGCAAGAAAGAGTAGTTTATGCAACAAGTTGCAAAAAAAAGATTTTTTCGGCACGAGTCGTACATTTATCCAGCGAGGTTCACCGAGTTGCATAAATACGACGAGTGATGAAAAAATAAAGTTTTGCAACGAGTTCCATACAAAATTTCTTTCAATTCCGAAAATCACCCTTTGAGTGGAGTTATATGTCAAAAGATCATATGTATTCTGCAAATTATCCGTATAAATATTTTTTTTTTGAAAAGTATTACTTTTTGTTTGAAACAAGTGCTGAAAAGTTCACCATTTCAGTGCTAAAAACTAGAACTTTTCAACATTTATTTTGAAAAGTGTTACTATTCGATTCTGCTATATTTGGAATTTTCGTCGTTCAAGAATGACAGGAAAAATAAGCAAAAAAAAATTAAATCAAGACTAATATTACGCCCATTTAAAATGCTAGTCTAGATTTAATTTTTTCCAAAATATTTTTTTCGAAAAAACGGAAAATTTCACGAATGTTTCATATTTTAACAATGAAAATCGGACCATTAGTTGCGGAGATATCGACATTAGAAAATGGTGGGTTGTTTGGGTGAGACTTAGAGAACTTCAATTTTCATGTTTCTTTTTCTTTCTTTTCTTTTTTTCTTTTCAATCAGAGGTCCAATCTACAATGTCTCTTAGACAATTTCATAGAAAATTTTCTGAACTTTAAAAAAATTCTTGGAAATGGTCACTCATGGTCAATATTTATAAAAATTAAAAAAAAACTGCAAAGATTTCGCTAAAATCAAACTTTCGGTGGCTATATCTTGAAAACAGAGCCCTTTATCAAAAAATCTGTGAAGTACTTTTCGATTGGAAATTCATTTTTACATTAAAAATTACGTCAACTTTGTTTTTGCATGCAAAAATCACTATTTTTTTAAATATAACTTGGCGGCATGTGGCTCAAAAGATGCGGGTTTTTGTCCCCTAAAACATATCAAAAAATCTCGAAAATCAATAAATACGTATTTTGGGAAATTGAGTTTTTGTGAAAAAAAACTGATAAAAAATATATTTTTTTCGAAAAAAATAAGCACACGGAAAAAAAATTGCGAAATTTTTTATCAACTTTTTTTTCACAAAAACTCAATTTCCCAAAATACTTATTTTTTGATTTTCGAGATTTTTTGATTTATTTATTGATCAGAAAATTCACTCAAAAGTTACAGCTGTTCGAATATTTACGTACCATTTTTGTATGGACAGCAGCCAAAATTGTATGGACCAATTATACAAATTAGCTGCTTTGGTCATAGGGAAGATCCCTTCAAAGTTTGAGCCAAATCAAAAAAATACAAATAAAATCCATTTCCGGTTTTGGTAGAGAATTGCTCATATTTTGTATCTTAATCTTTGAATTTGCGTTCAAATTGCCCCTTTTTTACTTTGAATCATAGTTAAAAGTCCTACCAATACTGTTCTGTAATCATATTGATCCAGGAAGACGAGTTCACTCAAAAAAACATCTAAAAAAAATTTACCACCAAAACCAAAACCACCAAACTGTATTTTGCAGTTTTTTTTTATTTACAGTTGTTTGTGCAAAATATGTTTTAAACTATCAAGCAAATTTTAATAAGGGCGTCCAATTTTCCCGGGTTTTGCATTTCTCCGCAAACGAGAAAAATATTTTTAAAATCCCGGGAATTCCCGGGATCCTAGCAAACTTTTGAAACAGTAATAAAATCTGTGTTTTCATTATATTTGTTATGTTTTTATTGTATACCATCATAGAATTAGCTCGAAACTGTCAATTGGTGATAATCCGCACTTCAATGTAAACTAAGACAGCACAGATAGTTTGAAGTACAATAAAATTGTTTTTTTTTTTGTTCTTCATTGTGCTATTGATTTTAAATGAACAACAATTTCCCATCCAATATGATTTCAATTAAATATCTGGAGTTTTTTTAAAGGTTCTTTAAACCAAAATTTTAATTTTTGCTTTTTGGGCGTTTTTAGAACCGCCTTGAGTCAGGGGTATTCAAAAACACCCAAAAAGCAAAAAATGAAAGTTTGGTTTAAAGGACCTTTTCAAAAAAACTCTAGATATGTTTCTTATTATTTTTTCTTTTATTTATTTATTTTTACATGCTATGACTTCAAAAGCTTGAAAATGTCTTTAAAACTGTCTAAAAAAACAAGAGACAAAAACGCTTTTTGTTTCGAAGATTTCTCTAAAACCATACAATATTTATTCAAACTTCAAAAAGCGTCTTGTAGATCTGAACAAACCCTACAAATTGCTATTAAAATATTGCAAAAATGTTGCGTCGTTCTAGTGAAATCGACAAATAAGAAAAATGTAACGCACTGCGTAAAAAGAGGTCTCACTGTTATCATTTTTCTAACGTTTTCATCTTTCTTTCTAAAAATCTTAAATTCATGAATCATGAAATCATCAACTTAAAAAAACTTGAAAACATTTTTATTAATTTCTAATATATTTCTAAGGTTTGAGTTCCTTCCATACAACAACAAAAAAAATCTTGATTTCAATAAGACATGATTGCTGTTGTATTACAATCGTATGATATAAAAAAAACTTGCCTAGTTCGGATTTTTTTTTTTTTTTTACGGAAAAACACTATTTGTGGTGCAGTCAGTGATGCGATCTTCACGCGCTCGTGAGCGCTCATTTTTCGCTCATTCGTGAGGAGGAGCGCTGTGCGAGCTAGCTCACGTTTGCTCCGTTTTTCAGCTCGCGTTTGCTCCACGCTCACGCTCATATTTCGCTCACGGAGCGCTC
This sequence comes from Culex quinquefasciatus, assembly GCF_015732765.1. Taxonomy (NCBI): domain Eukaryota; kingdom Metazoa; phylum Arthropoda; class Insecta; order Diptera; family Culicidae; genus Culex; species Culex quinquefasciatus. The sequence continues at coordinate 32,722,678 of NC_051863.1, forward strand.
ATTTTGGAAGTATCGCTTATCGTCTCACGTGTTTTTTTATTCTGTTTGAGTTTTTTGCTTAAGGCGCAGCAGGGCAGTTTCTGATACAGTAATTGGAATAGCTTATTTTCATTAACTATGTTTTTGAATAATAGATTGGATTCGCAAACGTCAAATCATTTTGAAGACCTACAGTCAGAGTTAAAAGTATAAATGTTTTCGAATTAATAGGCCTTATCGTAATAAAAGATAAGGTAATTAGAGACAGGTGCTGGGGGAAAGTTATGGGCGCCTAAACAAAAAGGCCTAAAAACCTTAGAAAAAATACAAAACAGTTCAAGAAGATTTATGCTCTGGTGAGTTCGATTCAATGATTTGTCCTTGGTCGATTAAAATAATATTAAACTGTTTAGTGTACCAAAACAGTTTTTGACTACCTTTCCAAAGTACGGGTCAGAATGAGCTACCATTAAAAAAATCATTTCGTTTAATAAATTGCTAAGTGATTGGAAACGGCTGATCATTTTAAATAAAGTTAGTCCTTCTCTTTCTTATTCTAAAAAATGGTAGAATTTTCAAAATATTAAGGATGATTGTAACTCTTTTAAAGTTTATTTCTGGGTTATTTAAAGGTACAACAAACCAAATTTTTCATATTTTGCTTTTTTGTGTTTTTTTAAAACATTCAGGATATTCAAACACTCACAAAGCAAAAATAAATTGGGTTATTGAACCTGTTTGAATAAATAAATCTCTAGATTCTAAAAACTTTAAATAAAAATAATTTCTCAATAAATTGAATTGTTTGAACATATCAAGCAATACAATGTAATTTATCAAATGTGGATTTTTAAACAAACACTGCATTTTTCACGTCAATGATTTTTTTTAAATCCATTTCATTACATAATTTTGTTTGTTTGACCACTGTCTTCTTTGTTTTCGCTATCTGTGCTAGGATAGTTCTAGAAACTTCATGACTAACGCGCAGCTGCTTCAACAGGAAAAAAATCTACCTACTTTTGCTCACCATCTCACGTGAGCGCAAAACGCTCCGGTGAGCGCGAGCGAGCACGAGCTACATGATAAAAGCTCACGCTTGCTTATTTGCAACCCTGGGTGCGCCTTAATTTCAATGTTTTATAAAATATTTTGAAATTATTTCAAATATTATACTAAATTCCTTTACTAAAATGAAGTTTATAAAAATACATCTCCCTGATGTTTTTTTTTAATATTCGCATCGATATTTATTTTAGTTTGCTGAACCGTTAGTGTGTAAAAACATAAATCATTTCTTTGGCAACCTTATTCATTCTAAGGTAATTAGCTTATACTCGAGCTTATATCTGTAAGCCCATACATCCAATTGAAATGTGGTCAAAGACAAACTTATGGGAAATTGGACGAGCGTTCCGGTAAAAATATTTACGAGACTGAAAAATCAAGTCTGTCATATAGAAATTGCCAAAAACCATCAAAAAACCTATTTTTTCAACATTTTTATTTTTAAAACCGCTGTAACTTCACAAGGATTGGACTTAGGACAGTAGTCAATATGGAGACTTTTATGTTAAATTGTCTGGAGAATCGATTCCCGTATTCGATTTTTGAAAATGTTTACGTTTAGAGCACTTTAAAAAAAAAACAGTTTTAGTAAATGATTTTTGTATTTTTTTAGGTGAGATGCTCCATCCTGCATTTTTCGTGAGTCTTTTTGTAACATCTTAGGCTATCTTCACAAAAATTTTGAACGAAAAAAAATCGTGGGCTCCCCCTCAAATTTGACTTTTAAACTTAAAAATCAAAAAATCTCATAAAAGTTTAGTGTTTTTTTCTTTCAGTGTATTTTTATCGAAAAGCCCGTCAAATTTCCTACAAGTTTGTCTTCGACCACTTTTTGATACGATGCAACGGCTTCGAGATACAGAAATATTTATATTTCGAATTACAAAAAAAATTAAAACACTTACGCCCTTCTCAAATGTCATTATCGAGTGAAACTGGCTCCATCTACATAAAAATGGCTTATATAAGCGAAGGATAACATGTCTACAAAGTTTCATTGAAATCGGAGAGGGTCGGGTACAACCGATTCCCTATTTGGCATGGAATTGCTCTCAAATAGTTTATTCTGGAAAATATTAATTAAGAACAAGAGCCCAATCAAAAGCTAATCATTTGTAAAAAATATTTTATATTAATCAATAAACAAATATATGTTTTTAATTATTCTTTGTTATAAAGTGAAAGTTTTGATCTGATTTTTTTTTTGTTTAATTTAAACACTCGACTTATTTATAAAATATTTGTGTGTGGATGGGGAAGAACCACTCTAAGTTTTAACCAGAAGCCTGATGAACGGTAAGAAACAACAACTTTTCATGTTTTGTTTAAAATAAGGTTAAAAACACACTGTTTGATTATGACTGCACCTACGATTGGTTGCACTCAGCCTCAACTCCACACTACTTTCTCTCCCCCCCTTTCTCCTAATCAGCGTTTTCCCAGGACAACACTAAATCGAACGAGATTGCGAGGGAGCGAGCTCGGCGTTAATGGGAAATAAATTGCCAACTTTATACGGCGTCGCACCACTCCCGCCCACACCATGTGGTGGGGTGGTGAAAGGACCCCGTGAAAAATCCATAACTTCAGCTCGACGACCCACCACCGCACGCCGCGTTAATGGAGCTGAATGGCGTTTAAAGTGGCGTCTAATTAGAAGTTACGGTGTTGGGTGGATGGGTTGATGGGGCAGGAGTTTCCCTTGAATTGCTGCTCGGATTAAAGTTGGGAAAGCTTTTAACACCGGCTTGGGATTAGGGCTTTTTTGGAATTGAGCCGGACCTTTTGGGTCTTTGTTTACAACCTGTTTTGAATTTGGTGGGTTAAAATGAGGCCCTGTTTTTCTAAAACAAAATTAACGCAAAACAAAATTATTCAAATCGGCAATTTCATATTATCAGTTTGTAAGTTTTCACCATAAATTAAAGAGAATTTTACAACAAACCACAAGGTTGTCCAAAAGAGTTTGTTCTGGTCCTTCAGAGATGCTCTCTTCCGGTGCAATGTATGGTGCCATCGAAAAGTTAAAATCCAATCCTTCTTCCCACACGCCAGCCTCACTAGCTTTAATTAATTTAACTAGTCCAGTAAGCACGGACCAAAAACCGCAAAACATTTCCCACTTTCAACGACGATGTTCACACCTTATCTCGTTCTGGGCTCTCAAAAAACCACACTGAACTAATCCAATTTCCAGGGCGGTCATGTCGTTCGAAATGGGGTTTCCCCTGGCAAAGTTAACGAAGGAAGGTAGCTTTGAATTTCGGGTAAAATGACTGAACTGAAGTATCAAATTTGTGTATTTTTTCTCAAAACATCTGGCAACAGTTTCCACCCCCGCCACCGGAAAAAAAAGTTGCGTCGCCCAAAATTGCGAAAGTTTCCCATCGGAAACGGGACGGCGTGGGCATTTTGTCTTATTTATATGCCTTCGAAATTAATTTCCTTCGTTCTGCGCATCGTGCGACTTGAGTGCGCCCCAATAATGAAGTTGTACTTTATTGTTGATGACACCACCCCCAACGACGTCGCGTTCACACGGACCTCGTGGGACGCGGCAAACTTTACCATTAAGGAGCGAGGGGGTGGGTTTTTTCGGCGGGAAATTTCCATGTTCCTTGCCATTTTTTCTTAAACCAACTTTTTTTTAAAAGAAATCATTGTTTTTTCAACAATCTTACAACAATCTTGGCAACAATCTTGGGCAAATTATTTTTTTTTTGAATTTTATAGTGGAAATTTTTAATCAACATAACAATGAAAACAGTTTTGTTTCAGTTAATGTTAGAATGATCATGAATTTGAAGAATTAATATTTTTTGCGAAGAAATTACTTTTTGCGGTGTTGTACATCGAAGTTTTTTTTAACAAAAAATAATTGTAAACTTGTCATAGTAAAATGATAGTCATCGTAGATAAAGGCATTTCAAATTGATTTCAGTTGGATATTTTTTCATTGAAATTTTGGATTTTTGTCCCCCTTAGGGAGAGCAAAGTTATTAGGGTAATTCTCCGCCAACTCACACAGCAGTTGCCCCGACCCCTCTTCGATTTGCGTGAAACTTTGTCCTAAGGAGTAGCTTTTGTCCCTGATCACGAATCCGAGGTCCGTTTTTTGATATCTCGTTACAGAGGGTCGGTACGACCCCTTCCATTTTTGAACATGAGCAATTCTCTACAAAACCGGCCGATTTCGACCATTTTTATTTTTTGTATTTTTTGATTTGGCTCAAACTTTGTGGGGGCCTTCCCTATGACCAAAGAAGCCATTTTGCATCATTAGTTTGTCCATATAAATTTCCATACAAATTTGGCAGCTGTTCATACAAAAATGGTACGTAAATATTCGAAAATCTGTAACTTTTGAAGGAATTTTTGATCAATTTGGTGTCTTCGGCAAAGTTGTAGGTATTGTTAAGGACTATTTAGAAAAAATAGGTACACGGAAAAAAATTTCCCGATTTTTTATTAACTTTTTCACAAAAACTCAAATTCCCAAAATACGTATTTTTGATTTTCGAGATTTTTGATATGTTTTAGGGGACAAAAATCCGCAACTTTTGAGCTATAGAGAAACATGGTCAAAATTTGCCGCCGAGTTATGATTTTGAAAAACTGGTGATTTTGGAAAAAATCGAAATTTCATACATAAAATTTTTTTGACCTAATTTTTTTATGCAAAATTGAATTTGCAATCGAAAATTACTTTACAGATTTTTTCATAAAGGGCCCCGTTTTCAAGATATAGCCACCGAATGTTTGATTTCAGCGAAATATTTGCAGTTTTTCGATTTTTAAAAATAGTGACCATGAGTGACCATTTCTAAAAATATTTTTTTTTGAAAAGTTCAGAAAATTTGCTATAAAATTGTGTAAGAGACATCGAAGATTGGACCTCTGGTTGTTGAGATACAGCGGCTAAAAGAAAAAGAAACACGAAAATTGAAGTTTTCTAAGTCTCACCCAAACAGCCCACGATTTTCTAATGACGATATCTCAGCAACTAATGGTTCAATTTTCAATGTTAATACATGAAACATTCGTGAAATTTTCCGATCTTTTCGAAAAAAATATTTTGAAAAAAATTAAATCAAGACTAACATTTTAAAAGGGCCAAACATTGAATATTATGCCCATTTGAAATGTTAGTCTTGATTTAAAAAATTTCAAAATATTTTTTTCGAAGAGATCGGAAAATTTCACGAATGTTTCATGTATTAACATTGAAAATTGAATCATTAATTGCTGAGATATCGTCATTAGAAAATCGTGGCCTTTTTGGGTGAGACTTAGAAAACTTCAATTTTCGTGTTTCTTTTTCTTTAAGCCGCTGTATCTCAACAACCAGAGGTCCAATCTTCGATGTCTCTTAGACAATTTTATAGCAAATTTTCTGAACTTTTCAAAACAAATATTTTTAGAGATGGTCACTCATGGTCACTATTTTTAAAAATCGAAAAACTGCTGAAATCAAACATTCGGTGGCTATATCTTGAAAACGGGACCCTTTATCAAAAAATCTGTAAAGTAATTTTCGATTGCAAATTCAATTTTGCATAAAAAATTAGGTCAAAAAAATGTATGAAATTTCGATTTTTTCAAAAATCACCAGTTTTTCAAAAATCATAACTCGGCGGCAAATTTTTGACCATGTTTCTCTATAGCTCAAAAGTTGCGGATTTTTGTCCCCTAAAACATATCAAAAAATCTCGAAAATCAAAAAATACGTATTTTGGGAATTTGAGTTTTTGTGAAAAAGTTAATAAAAATCGGGAAATTTTTTTCCGTGTACCTATTTTTTCTAAATAGTCCTTAACAATACCTACAACTTTGCCGAAGACACCAAATTGATCAAAAAATTCCTTCAAAAGTTACAGATTTTCGAATATTTACGTACCATTTTTGTATGAACAGCTGCCAAATTTGTATGGAAATTTATATGGACAAACTAATGTTGCAAAATGGCTTCTATGGTCATAGGGAAGGCCCCCACAAAGTTTGAGCCAAATCAAAAAATACAAATAAAATCCATTTCCGGTTTTGGTAGAGAATTGCTCACATGCGAAAAAAGAGGTGTTTTTCAATAATTTGCAGCCTGAAACGGTGATGAGATAGAAATTTGGTGTCAAAGGGACTTTTATGTAAAATTAAACGCCCGATTTGATGGCGTACTCAGAATTCCGAAAAAACGTAGTTTTCATCGAAAAAAACACTAAAAAAGTTTTAAAATTTCTCCCATTTTCCGTTACTCGACTGTAAAATTTTTTGGATTATGTCATTTTATGGGAAATTTAATGTTCTTTTTGAATCTACATTGTCCCAGAAGGGTCATTTTTTCATTTAGAACAAAATTTTTCATTTGAAAATTTCGTGTTTTTTCTAACTTTGCAGGGTTATTTTTTAGAGTGTAACAATGTTCTACAAAGTTGTAGAACAGACAATTACAAAAATTTTAATATATAGACATAAACACCTCGAGTTATCGCGATTTTACGAAAAAAAGTTTTGAAAAAGTTACTTTTTGCGTTTCTCTTTGTTTCGTCCTCCGTGTCTGTCGCGGGTGACTATGAACGGCCATGATCGATGACGACCAACATTTTCAAAACTTTTTTTCGTAAAATCGCAATAACTCGTGATGTTTATAAGCAATCCCCTTATGTCTATGCATCAAAATTTTTGTAATTGTCTGTTCTACAACTTTGCAGAACATTGTTACACTCTAAAAAATAACCCTGCAAAGTTAGAAAAAACACGAAATTTTCAAATGAAAAATTTTGTTCGAAACGAAAAAATGACCCTTCTGGGTCAATGTAGATTCAAAAAGAACATTAAATTTCCCATAAAATGACATGTTCCAATTTTTTTTTACAGTTGAATAACGGAAAATGGGAGAATTTAAAAAAAAATTAATGTTTTTCCGATGAAAAATGCGTTTTTTCGGAATTCTGAGTACACCATCAAATCGGGCATCTAATTTTACATAAAAGTCCATTTGACACCAAATTTCTATCTCATCACCGTTTCAGGCTGCAAATTGTTGAAAAACACCTCCTTTTTCGCATGTTCAAAAATGGAAGGGGTCGTACCGCCTGTCCGTCACGAGATATCAAAAAACGGACCTCGGATTCGTGATCAGTGACAAAAGTTACCCCTTAAGACAAAGTTTCACGCAAATCGAAGAGGGGTCGGGGTAACTTTTCCCGATTTCATGTGAGTTGGTAGACAATTACCCATTAAACAAAACAAAGATAAAAATTTCCCTGCAAAGATTAAAAATATGATACTGTTTTATCTCCTTTTGAGAAAAAAAATCACAGAAATTGAAAAATATAACGCAAGTACTGTAAAAAAATTAATAAAGCAACTTTATTAAATTTTAAGAAATAGTTTTATATTACCCCTCTATTTCTCCAAACAAGTCAGGAGGAGTAATTTTAAATATTATTTCTTCTTAAACAATACGGCTCTAATTTAAAATTTAGCGAATAAATTGTGACTTAAATTTTGGAATCATACATTTTTTAGTGAACATTATTCAAGTCGCTCTGGAAGTTAAAAGCAATTTTTGCCACTCTGATTTCCGGTAATCAATAGTTGTAGAATATCAAGTTATATTTTTTTTGTCTTTTACTTATGTAGGGTTCAAAATAAAAAAAAGACAAAAAACAGTTAAAATGCATTTTCCTGCGCTTAAAATCATATTTGGTATGTTTGAACTCATTTGAAGAAATTTTATATTTTCATAAAATACCAATGTACAGTGCCAGGATTTTTTTTCGCGATTTAAAAAATTACGTCAGTGCATCGATTTTTTGAAAACTAATGATTGGAAAGCAACTGGACGCGTGTAAAATGCATTATAAAACACGTTTTTCATCCAAATGTTGAAATCTAGGCTTGTTATATCGATTTTTATATTTTTTTTTATTTTTTGTGATGTAAAGTCAAAGCTGAGGGACATAAACTTCAAAAAATATTTGGAACGGCCTTAACTGTTGTTTGAAAATGTTATTTGAAACTTTGAAAGAAAAGTTCAAACCACGCCAAAAATATCTATTACTATCTGATTTTTTTGCGGAAATTTAAACATTTTTAAATGTTTATAATTGTCTCTCTTGTATTAGTTGTTACTAGTAAACAAACAAGTTTTTTTTCATAATTCGATTATCTTACAATAGAAATGACGAAATATTTCCAGTGATTATTTTCAGTATGAATAATTTGATTTTTAAGCTTTTTTAAAAAAATTGTTTATTTGACTTATTTTAATTTTTGCTTGTTTAAAATTGTAAAGATATTGGTTTTGACGATTGCAATTAAATACCTTGATATATTTTTTTATAAAAAAAACATTCAAATTTCCATAATCGTTGCATGTTTTTGATACATTTTTCAATTTTTTTAAAGATATTTCCAGCGATCTATTTTCAGTAAGATTAATTTGATTTTTAAGCTTTTTTAAAAATAAACTTTATCATAAAAAGTTGTTTTGGAATAATACATTTGTTTTGCTTACTTATTTATGAAAAAAAAGAAAATAGAAAAATAGAAAAAAAAACTTCAAATTGAAGTAAAAACAGTCAAAACTGAATGAAATAACATTTAGTCTTTTTTTTTTTGTAAATTTTAAGATAACAATCGATGTTTTTTCATAAATTTAACAATTTTACGAAATGGATATTTTTGTTTTCCTGCACAATTTTTTCAGTTTAATAATATCAATATAAAAATTATAAGAATTAAATTCAAACATGAAGAATGTTCTTGCAATATTTTAAAATTTGATCTCAAGCTTATTTTTTTAATTCAGGCAATAATTCAATTTATTTAATACTTCATGCACAGCCTTAAGGGCCGGTCATAGAAATATTTTAGAAAGCCGTCGCGGGCCGGACGTTGGGCAGGCCTGATCTAACATATTTCGATAAAAAATCATGAACTTTCAAGAATCATTCATAAAAAACACCTTGTGAATTTCTTCGATTTTTTGGGAAAGCCGAAATAATACAATAGAATAGATTTTGTTATAAATATTTTATGAAAAGAATTAAAAGAAAATCGTTTGTAAAAAACAATTATTTATACATTTTGCCCAGCATTTTCTTTTAAAGGTATCTTAATACTAAAAGCAGCAAATATAAATTTAAAATTTTCATTTTTAACATTTAAAATCGATCCATTAGTTCTCAAGATATTGCTTGTTGAAAAAGGAAAGCTGGATAGATAACATTGAGAAAAACTCATTTTTCAAAAAAATGATGCTTAAACACTTAGATTTTTTACCGAATTTGGTAAAGTTTACCAAATTGTCAACCGCTAGCAGTTCGGTAAACTGAGAATTAGTGAATGCGGTAAAAACTTACTGAAATGAATATAATGAAGTTCATTATTGTTCATCGTACAACAAAAATTCGGTAAAGTTTTGTTCATTTTGATAGATGGTTTACCGATCTAAACGTTACTGATTTTTCAACTTCCAATTTCTGTTAAAAAAATCTTAATGTGTAAAGAGGCTTTACCCCACAAGTCATTTTATGGCAATTTACTCAGCTTTTGAAAAATATTACCAAGCGTGACTGTTTTTCTTTCATGAAGTAGTTTTTAATTGCAAAAAAAACTTCTCATATTTCGACAAATTCCACCTCAAAATGACAACAACTAACAAACTGTTTGATCAATAAAGTCATATTTGACAGCTTTGATTTTTAAATTGATTTTTGGAATTAATTTTTTCCACAGTTTTCAAAATTTTACAGATTTTTGAAGCATTTTACTTTTCTTCGACACTAGATTTTGCAATATCCGAAACTCTAGCGCAAACGATGCCTTTTTCTCGAAAACATCAAATTTTTTTGGAAATTGAAAATATACTAATTTTGAGAACTAAACTTTCAATTATAAGGGAGCGTTCTTTTATTACGTAACGCAAAAAAGCAAAAAAAATGATTTCTGGACCTCCCTCCCCTAATAACAAAATCTCCATTAAAAAAAATCTCCCCTAACTTCAAACCTACACAGAAAAAAATGTAATTCATCAGAAAATGATTGCAGATTTTTTGTCAAGACAAATTTGTTATATTGCATCAGGAAGTGGTGAATTTTTATCAGATTTGAGTGAATTATCATATATTTTTTAATGTCATATTTCTCAAAAAAGAGTTAATATTCAACCTACCATATTTTCAACAGTCCAAAGTTCATTTTTTTCTGTGTAAACAGTCGTATTAATATCGGGATTATTAATCCGTGTACCTACCTATTTTTTCATGAATAGTCGCGATCATAATCAACGATTTTGTCAATTCTCAAGGTACAGATTTCAAATATACACATGCTCATTTTATATAACCAACCCGCAAAATGGTATGGAACACCGGCTCCGTTCATGGTTCATGGATGCGGCTTCTGCCTCACAAGCAGAAGGTTTAGGGATCAAATCCCGGTCCGGTACCTTTGTAATTTGGAGTCAGAAATTTGAACATTAAATATTACTGATAAAAAAAATTACTGATATAAATGGCTACATGGACAAAGTTTCTTTTGAATTAAAACATACAAAATTAAAAATCTCGAAAAAATAGCGAAATTCTAGAGAATTGGTAACAAAAGCAATAATTCTAAAAACAGAAAAAATACAATAACTTTTTATTTGAATTATTTATTTGTTTGTATTCAGCATTTTCATCATCATTACTTTACTGTGATTTTCATTGTAAAATTGTCTTTTAAAAACCCTTCTTTTGTTGAATCTGGCTATTCGTTTTTGAGACCTACACTAACATTGAAATGATTTATTTTTATCAATTCTAATTACATTAGTTAAGGTGAAAATGAAAGATTCATTTCCCAAATTTTCAATATTCTTAAAAAAAAACTTTTGGTAGCAACCCAACCAAAATGGCCAGTACAATTTACTCACCGTCAACGCTTGCGTTCCGTAATCTTCCCGGAATCGTACCCCCGGGTGAGATTCAACGAATCCATAACGTAAGCGCTAACCTACAAAAAAAACAGACAAAACAACCTAACTTCCCCCAGAGTCCAGGGAGGAAAAGTTTATGGGTTTGTTTTGCTTGGTGTATCGACTTTTTTTTTTGCTGTTGCTGCTGCTCCTTTCAATTTCTGTTGTTTTTTGACTCCGCAGATTTTGAGGATGGAAAAGTTGCAACTGTGTTTGGTCACATCTTGTATCGTATACTCCCCCCCTTTGGAGCAACTTTACGGCTAAATTATGCTGTTTGGCTTGCGGCTTGCTCTGCGCTAGTTGTTTGGACTCGGTTGCAGACGCTAAGGTTAAGCTTTATGATGTGCGAATGGATTTTCTGCAGCCGGTGGGAATTGTTATGGGAAGTTTTTGAAATTGATAATCTTTTTCCATTAAATTTATCCAACTACCAACTTATCTAACATGTTGATCTAACCACAAAAAACGTCACCATGTCAATTTCAACACACTTCATGTAACATGATACTGCTTCACGCTCCCTCACAAGCCAACAAGGAAAATCCCTTTTGATGGAAATTGTTGGCAGTCTGTGTCCCCGTTCGGAACGTGCGCTAAGCCCATTAACTATGCAACAGGGCCTGAGGCCAGCACTGTACAGGGATCGATTGCAAACTTGCAACCCCTCATTTGCAATACCTCTATCACAAAACAACAGGTGCACTTGTTGCTCGGGGCTGCCAGAAAGGCTTTGCGAAAATTTTTGGAAAATATTTCAACAAGTATCGTAACCGCGCCGCAATAGGATTTGCATTCCAAAGTGTGTGTGTGTGTATCTGTTTTTAAAATTTAACGAGCCGATTTCACGCCCGAAAGCACTCAAGTTCCCAATTGGAATTCGTTTGTTGAAGTATATCATCGAATGAAAATCGCACCTGTTGAATTACGGGATGTGCATAATTGAAAAAGGGGCTGCACCAGGAAAGTGGTACAACTTCGTGATGAATGTTGTTCCTGGATTCGAGTGTTTTTCCACGGCATGAAGAATTGCTCCAAGTTATGCAATCGGACGCCCACTTGGTGGGCGCTTGCTTCGAGCTCACTGGATCCTGCCTGTCTAACGAACTAAATTGGATAATAGTATCCATTTGAAGGGGGGCGTAAAAAGCCGGAGCGCGATAAGGTTCAAAACTCTTCCGGTGCACCCAAATGAGGGAAGGCAATTTTTGTGCGAGATTTACAGTAGTGCTTATACAATTTTGTCAGAACAAAAAGGTTATGTAAACACTCAAAAATATTTACCAATGGAAGGGTTTTTTTTCTGATCGATTTGGTGTCTTCAGCAAAGTTGCAGACTGTGTTTTAAATAAGTGATAGAAAATAACTATCATTTGATGACAGATGCAACAAAATATCAAAAAGTATAGCGACCGCCACTATTTGGCCACTATAGCTTGTGAGTGAGATCTTATTTTATCTCGAGATTGCTAGCAAGAGCACTCTTTTTCTATCACTCCTTCTCTTTTCCTCGTGCACGCTCACTCGCCGATGATTCTTTTGATTTCTCAGAAAACCGCAAAAACAGAATTAACGCAACTCGGCTTTGGCAAATATTGTTTTGTGGCTGCATTAGGGTGGGAAATCTTATGAAACAAAAAAAATCTTAAGAGATAAAAAAAATGTGCCAATTTTGAGCGGAATCGGTTGAGGTTTAACGTTGCACATCAACCAGAGTTTTTGCACCCAGATTTTTGTTACAGACATTTTAGTATCTTCAAAAGTGCGGGTACTATCGAAATATTGTTTTTTATTCATCCTCTAAAGTACAGCCTACAAAGTAATTAACAACAAAGTTTGACTAATTTTACAATCCCGTGATTGCAGGTTTGGCTCCGTAAGTTTCAAATTTTTGAAAAAATAAGAGAACAACATCCGATCCAAATCTTTTCATACTTTCATCATTTTCAACATAGTAAAATACCATCAGTGGGTAAACATTTGATCTGAGTGGTGAGATTGGATAAAAGTGATTTTTACTGATTTAGCAATTTCTCTTGTTCTTCTCAATGAACCTTAATTCTGTTAAAAGTGTTATGTAGGGAACATCTTAAGATAAGTTTGTTGAAAAAATCGTGTTCCTTGAACAAATCCTGTCATTTTGCAAACCGTCTAAACTTGAGGTGCATTTTTGTCCATAAACAACATTTAAATATATTTTTAAATCTTCGAAAAATACCTGAATGTTTGAAAATCTCAAATATTTGAACATTCACAATATAGGTATCAAACGTGTTTTTTTTTAAGAATTCTCACTACAAATTTTCACGAAATATTGATTATTTTTAAAATTTTAAAATTTACATCATGAGTATCAAACGACACTTTTTCACCACATTTGAGTTTGTATTAAATTCAGTGTTTTTAATATTTTTTTTTTTTTACATGGTATACGGTAGAGGTGGGCAAAACCGCTCTTTTTATGAGCCACTCATTTTCGTTCGCTCATTAAAAAGAGCGTCTCTTTTGAACGGCTCTTCGCTCTTTTTCAAAATTTTGATGAAAAGGCTATTTTTAAGAACGATTTTTTGTTTGTTTTGTTGGATATTTAGAAGTTATTAAAAAAAAAACAAAAAACGAGAAAATGCGCTTGCAGTCTCTATGTCAAGATTTCTACTCGAACCTAGATGTTCGAATAATGAAATGGCACCAGACTAGGATTCTAGAATTTTGGAGAAATGGCTTTTAATTTTACGAGTTTGCGTTTATTTCTGTAAAAGTTTAACAAATGCTGATATTTTATTTGGAAAAAAATATTCTGCAAACTCTTTTTTGCATTCGTTTTTGTGATCATTTTACATTATTGACTTGCTAAATAGTGGCTACTGTCCAACATTTTGAAAGCTGAATCGTCGGTTTTCGTTGAGGGTCCTATAGATTTCAGCACATTTTCTCATTCTCAGTTATATATTTTTTTTTTTTTTGAAAATTTATAAACGTCCAATCAAAAGCATGACTTTCTGAACTTTCTTAACAATAGCCTTTTAATCAAAAATTTGGAAAAAAAACGAGTGAAAAAGTCGTTCAAAAGAGTCGATCTTCTTAATGAGCAAACAAATATGAGCGGCTCCTAAAAAAGATCGGTTTTGCCCACCTCTGGTTGAAATAGATCCCCGAACGAAAGATGACGATTCAGCTTTCAAAATGTCTGAAAATAGACCCTCTTTAACCTATCGTAAATTAATCTTAAAATACTTGAAAGAGTACACCACGGGTCAATTTTGAGACAAATACAGTATGGCCCATAAAAAAATGCGACATGTGCATTTTTTCACAGAAAAAGTGGTGCCATTCTTAAATTTATTTAACAATCAGATTTTTTATGCATTATGGTGTTAGTTTAGTATGTTTTGAAGATATCGTCATGATAGTTTTTTGCAGTACACCAAAACTGTGTACAGGCGGTCTACAATTATGAATGTATTTTTGGAACAATATTTACCCTAATTAAATAATTTTTATTTCATAAACGAAACAGTTTAAAATATCCAACTATGTGCCGAAAGCATCATTAGAAGTCCTTCTAAAATACGCCCAATCAAGAAGTTTTTTTTTAATTTTGTAAAAATTGGTAATTTGTGTGAAAAATGCCATTTTGGTTATTATTTTGTGTGATTCTGTCGAAATAAATCAATAACTTAAAACCGTTGTCGATGGCTCAAAAGCGTACCCAGCGGCTTTATTTTGTTAAATGTCACATCAGAGCATCTGTTAGTATCAATTACAATCATTTATTTTTTGCGTTGAAACATTGCAGGCTCCAAAAAATCCCAAAAAATGATGCATTTTCAGAATCGGGATATTTTTGAAAAGTTCACTATTTTACTATAACTGGTAAATAGAATGCGTAAAATTCGGTGGAACTAACTCTTACAACTCTCAAAAACAGTAACCTTGAAGGCTGTATACTTTTTAGTCCATAAAAATACCATAATAGGCTATCCAGATCGACCAACATGAAAAAAGTATGTTTTTCTTTATATGGCCTGGGCGTAGAGCAAATTGGCAAATTTATAATTTTCAATGAGCTATAACTTATTGTATGCTAAGGGAATAGTTTTAAATGCATTGATTGTTTGTTTTGAACCTATTCAACATGTACACATGCTACATACATCATAAATAGTAAAAATAGTCCCGATTTACACCTAATAACAATGTCGCATTTTTTTATGGGCCATACTGTATTTTAAAATGTATCGTTATTCGAAATTGCATTTTCAATTTATGGAAATGGAATAAATTTTATTTTAAAACCTAAAAAAAGACAAAAAGTTTTAAAATCATTCCATCTTGGAACGGTTCTTTCAAAACCCTGGAGTTTCAAAAAGAATTACGGCTCTTTTTTTGTGGGCCATGGGTTGTTCGCTCTTTTCAGTGAACCGGCTCTTTTGAGCGGTTCGCTCTTTTTTTGCCCACCTCTACACAGCAAAAAATCCGATGGTAAAATCGCATGCAAAAGCATGCACATCACCTTCGTCAAAAAAGACACTTAATATTACACGTTGCATGTACAATTTTTGTAAAAACAAAAAAAAAGTCACAACCGACAAGATTCTAACCCAGCACCTACAGTAAGGACTGGCGCCTTAGCCCGCTCGGCCATCAGACCGATAAAATATGGAATGGATAAACGTATATATGAGCTTGACATTTCGTTCAAGTAGGTTTTCCATACTGATGGGCTACATATTTAAAAATGTAATATTACACAGAATTTCATTAAGTAATGCAAAACTTATTTTACACCTAGGCCTTTTACACGCAGCTGGATTACTACATTATTAACTGTGTAGTAAACGGGTATTGAACGACATTTACATTTTTAATGTAAAATACTAAAAAATATACAAAAAATAAAAAAAAATCTTAAGAACTACTTCAAAGTCATAATTTAAAATTCTCATTACATTAAAGTTATTAATTATAAGTTCAAAATTTTCACAAGGTACCGTGTTTTTTAAAATACTCATTAAAGTAATTTTAATTTAACCTTTTGTTGAAAAAAAAGCAGCCCAATTCTAAAAACATTTTTCGTGGGTTAAAACATCGCAAAACATTGAACAAAAATGAGCAGTTGAGAGACATTTTCAAAAACAAATGCTTTTGAAATTTAACATTAACAAACATGAGCAGTTCTTGAAAAAACATTTCAAAAAGTTTTTTTTATTTTAAACAATTTAGTTTTTTTTTATCTCGACGTTTTATGCACTTTTTTGAAGGCTGATTTCCTTTTTTTGTTTGTAGTTTTGTTTGATGAGCACTTCTTTAGGATCAGAATTTGTTGATTTCTTAAAATAAAAGGTGACTTTCTCCAAAATTTTCAGATTTAATTCCCTTCTACTTGATGAACACCGCCTACTCAGATAAATGACAAAAATTATAATATTTTTTTAAATGAAATAAAAGCAAATGTTTAGGAAAACCCAGGGTTACCAGGTAAAAAATGGAAAAATCTGGCAAAGTATCGATAAAAAATCTGGAAAAATCTGGCAGACGAAAAACTAACCGATTTTAATGGTGAAGGGGAGGGAGGATATGAATTAATTAAAAAAATTGTAGAATTCAGACGATTTAATTGATTTTATAACCTCAAAAATGATTAATTAACATTCCCTCTAAGAAAAACTAATTCTATTATTTTTTTTATTTTTTAATAAATTCGTTAATTTGAATCAAAAAGTTGTTCAACATTGAAATAAAGTGAAAAATCTGGCGAAATCTGTCAAAATCTGGCACTGAGAAGGATGAATCTTTATTCTGGCTGACAGTTGAAAAATCTGGCATTCCCAGATTTATCTGGCAACCTGGCAACCCCGGGAAACCGATGAAAATATGTTTAATCATTAGAAAATCAGTAGGCAGTGTTCATCTACATGATGGGGGATGGGAATTTGATCCATATTTTTGGGAGAAAGTTTCCTTTTTTACGAAATTGGGCGTATCTGAACAAAATACTAAACAAAAACTGATACTTTTTTTCGGTGTTAGAATTCGAGCGAGAAGAAGGAAAGCATTTCTCGCTCGCGAGCGAGGTAGAGAACTTGTAGTACTTTTCTCTTCTCGCTCGCACTCGTATTTTCGTTCGCGTTCTCGCTCTCGTCGCGAGCGCTCACGAGCACCTCGTGCTAACCTCGTTCATCCCAAGCTAGCTTATGAATACGAACCAGGTGATGGTTTAGAGATGTAACGAGGTGCGAACGAGCAATTCTGGCTCGCGAGCTATTCCGTTCGCGAGCGGAGGAGAGCCCGGGCAATCGATAAGTTTCTCTCGGCAGCCTCGCGTAGATAGCGATAATACCAACACGGTTTTTTTTTTATTTATTTTTTTAGGGAACTTGTTTTTGGGGGAACTTGTTCTGCAAGGTGTTCTCTACAATGTGATTTTTTCGATTTTTTTTGCAGAGATTAAAAAAGATTGAAGGAAAATAAAAGCTTTTAAATGAAATACTCTAAGATAAGCATAGTTTAACTCTCAAATTTGTATCCGGGCCATATGTTTTTATATTTTCATGGCAATTTGAAGAAACTTCCAATTTAGATTTTTTGTTAATTACAAGAAAGCTGGAAACGTGGTGAAATAAAATAGGCTCTTTTTAGATAAGATTCATTGTTTCAAGTCTCTTAAAAGCGGTCAGGTTTGACCATCCCTGAAATATCTTTCCTATGGATTCTAAAGTTTTAATATAAATCAGCTTCAAAAGTTGGATCTTGATACCTAGAAATCTGCCAAAAATTTTGTTTTTGAGATACCTGTTTATGAATGCTTTGTATTTTTTGTACGGGCAGCTGCCAAAATTGCGTGACACTATTTGCCAGAAGTTCTTCCTTTAAGTGTATCAAAACTTGTTTACCAAATTGATGGGCAATGAGCAAACAGCACCGGTTCCAGTGGACGGTACCTTCTATGAGATTGAATGCCGGTATTTTGCTTCGAATCCTGCTTGGAAATCCGGGTTTGTGGTTTCGTTTTGCATGACGGCATCGAACGGGACTTAATTTGAATGGTCGTTAGAGAAATTTACGCCAGAATTATTACCAAGTACAGTTGAAATTTGATTCTTTGGAGGGTGATGGAATCAAAATCATACATCGTGAATGTACGCTTGTTACAAAATAAATAATGATTGGTTACTGACAGTCGTTCTTGGAACTGACTCGATGTAATATTTTCGGAAAAATATGATTTGACAGCTGTGCAGAAATTTTGAAGGAAACCGATGAAAAATGATTTAAAAAAATGTTGTTCCAAATAATAATCTCCCGAGCAGACGGAAATAACTTGGGAATAACATTTTTTGATATTTGAAAATACTAGGCCAATACCATTTTATGTTATTTATAACAAGATTTGTTAATCACCGTTATGAATTTTTTGTTATTGGATTGTTATTGTTATAACAGACTAATAACATTTAAAGTTATTCTTCGAACAAATCTTTGTTATTATGTTTTGTTATTTTAACAACTTATCCGATCATCCCAATAACAGTTTCAGGTATTCTTCCATAACACAATTTTTTTTCCAAAGTTGTTTTGGCTTTCAGCCAATAACAAATTTTGTTATGATAACATAAACTGTTAAAACCCTTATGCAAAAATTGATTTTCCCGGGCAGACGGTAATAACAAAATTCATGCCATTTTAATAACAGATACTGTTAAAATAACAGAAAGTGTTATGGATTCTTCATGAAAATTCCATTTTTGCATAAGAGTTGAATAACACTTTATGTTATCATAACAAAATTTGTTATTGGTCTGATATTAATTGAAAGCAAAAACATCTAGAGAATAACATTTTTTGTTATGGAAGAATAAATCCAACTGTTATTGGAATGTTCGGATTAGTTGTTAAAATAACAAAAATAATAACAAAGATTTGTTCGAAGAAGAACCCAAAACGTTCTTGATCTGTTATTACAATAACGATCCAATAACAAAAAATGCATAACGACGAATAACAAATATTGTTATAAATAACATAAAATGTTATTGGCTTAGCATTTTCAAATATCAAAAAATGTTATTCCAAAGTTATTACCGTCTGCTCGAGTTTCAAGAAGATTCCATAAAACTTTCTGATATTCTAACAATATTTGTTTTTGAAATGGCATGAATTTTGTTGATACCGTCTGCCCGGCTGAATGACAGTATTGAATCTTAATTTCCACGTTGATAGCCAGCGTTAAAAACTTTATCTTCCTCAATTGCTTTTTTCGTGAATTCATTGACTGCCCTTTGTCATTAAAAAGCGCGTCGGTAAAAAATGAATACAAATAAATAAAACTGCAACTTTTTGGTCGGTCGCATGTTGACCTTCGATAGCTTAATTTAAGTGGACAATTTATTGGTTCCATCCCGAGCAGGGGTAAAAAACACGGGAATACCAAATTTTGGTATTACTTGGGCAAATAACAGCGACCAAAATGTGCCCTTGGTTGCCCAGTAATAGATGGTAAAATACCATGAAATCATACCAAAATCTTGAATGTGTAAGGGCACAACAATACCTAACCATGCTATTCCAAGGGTAAAATAATACCTCAAAATAAAACCATTTCAATACCAAGTTGAGGTCTTCTGGATTTTTGAACATTGCTTGAATACCAAAACTTGGTATTGCCATAGTTTTAATTTTAGGTATTCCCGCGCCCTTGGAAATTCATATTTTGGTATTCCTGTGGTTTTCCAAATACATGATTTTGGTATGATTTCATGGTATTTTACCATCTATTACTGGGCAACTAAGAGCACATTATGGTCGCTGGTATTTGAACAAGTAATACCAAAATTTGGTATTTTCATACCATTTTTAGTGCAGCAGTTGCAGTTAGTGAAAAAACGGAAATTATTCATATGCAACAGCCAAATCTACTCACCTGATGATTCCATGTTGTTATTAGTGATATTCTTCACCACACCGAATGCATTTGTCATTGATGAACGGCCTGTGCTTGAAGTTCTTGAAGCTTCTGAAAAAAAAACAAGATTGAAAAATAAGTATTATTAAAATGAAACTGAATTGAAATTCACCAAAATTCATTAATCTGTCGATTGACTCGTTTTTCAAAGTATTTGGTTATCCCGACTTAGAGATATTTCAACGTTTTTGAAAAAAATATTAGTGGGTATATTACACTAATTTTTAAAATCATCCTTAACATTTTTGGGTTTCAAGTCATTTTAGCGCAAAATTAATTAACTCGTAAATTTTTTTTAACAAATTTCCCATAGTTTCAGAGAAAATTGATGAAACCTTTCAATATTCAAATAATACCAAAATGTTGCCATCCTGAAAATTTTCCACAATGTCATGTCATTTCTGTAGGGGGTATATCAAAAATGTTTAAAATCAAATTTGAAATTTCCGGTTTTGAATGAAAGTATTCGCTTTGAGACATCATTTTAGCGCAAAATTAATTATTTTGTCAAAATTGGTCAAAATTTTCCCATAGTTTCAGAGCAATTTGATAAAACACTTAAATACCAAAATAATACCAAAATGTGGTGTTCGATCATTGACAAATTCTGCAATTTTGCAATATCAAAACAATACCTTAAATTGGTATGATACCACATTTTGCTCTTGCATAATCCTTAAGACAAATTTTAAAGGGTCCTAGAATACCAAAATTTGGTATTGATACCAGAGAAAGGTATTATTACGCATTTCCCTTGTTATTTACCCATGCTCGGGATTGGCGATTCGATCGGACATAAATTGCCTTCGCTTTTTGTGCTATTTTTTAATACATGAGTATGACAAAGACACATCGTTTCATGCATACGATTCATACGCGTTCTGTTTCATTATTCAGATAAACTGACAATTAAAAGATTGTATCAACGAACCGAGAAAGGCTGCCTTCGTCAACGATATGTCATTAGCAATAGAGAAGATATTTGTGTTTAGCTGATAATAGATATTTCTAAACATTTTGTTGTTTTATTTGTTTTAAACACTTTTAAGTAAGAATGTGTAAAAGAAGATTTGTGTTTAGTTTATAATAGATATTTTTTAAAAAATTGTTGTTTCATTTTTTAATACACTTTTACATAGGAATGAGTAAAAGTTGCTTAAATTGTTTTCAACTAACAAATACTGGAAGTTACTCCGAAGTTGATTCACAGCGTATTCTGCATAAACTGCAAGTATGTGCTTAAACAAACAGACTCTTTGTAGGCGAGCCTCACGGCCAATATTGAGTGGTTTACCAGCTCGGATGCATAAAATGTGTGAATATTCCTTGTCTGATCTGTATTTTTAATTAAAACCACAAACATTGTAATCAAAGCTGTTATGTAAGCATATTGAACTAATTAAATTTCAAATTGATATTAACAATGAAAACGGAATATTTCATTGACATGTTTTTTATGCATATTAGTATTCTCTCCTTCCCTATTGAATCAACTCTATCATACACCTAATTAGCACTCCAGTGTGAAGTTTCTGTTACTCCCGTTATTGGCTTTTCCCTTTCAGCATTTGCTAATCAGAATGATAACAAAACATTGTTCTCTTTTTTCTTTCCAGGTAAAATTCCGATGAAACCCAACCATTAACGGTAAACTGATGCACCGTAATCAATTAGTATTAATTACAACAGATTCTCAATTTTAACATCATGAAAGGTGAGAGCATGATAACAGCTTTAATTTCCAATAGGTTAAAAAAGTCGGTACATTTTGCAAGAATATATTACATATTCGTGGAATATATTTCGCATAATGAAATTTGAACCCAAAAAAAAAAATCTCATCAAATCCCACCCACATCCTTCTCGACCACGAGCAATCCCCATCAGCTGGGTGTATGCAGGAAAACTCTTCAATTATGCAACACTTTCCACGAGCATCCCTATCATCATCATCATCAGCAGCACCACCAAAGGAATGTTCCCATCAAAATTTTGTATCCCCCACTCTCGTCTGAGTTTGTACCCATGGTAAAGGGCAACGCGTTGTTGCCGTTGGCTGGCAACCCTGTCTGGCTCCGACCTCGATGTCATGAATCCCTCATGAATTTAGCGGCCAACTCGGCAAATCTGTAGGCGTGAGTCCGTGCGAGTGTGAGTGTGTGTGTGTGCAATTTGGGACGGACTTTAATTTCGATGCAAATAATGAAGACCACATTTTGCCACAATGTTGTTTGCCTCGATGAGTGGCCCTTTTTCGCCGGCAGTGATGCCAGGGCAACAAAAATAAAGAAAATACAAAAATACAAAAATTGCAAAAATTGCAAAAATTGCAAAAATTGCAAAAATAGCAAAAATAGCAAAAATAGCAAAAATAGCAAAAATAGCAAATAAAAGCAAAACATGCCATTTGCAATTTTCGCAATATTAGCAATTTTTGCATTTTATGTATTTTTTACAATTTTTTTTTTGTAATTTTCACAATTTTCGTAATTATTGAAATTCTTGCATCATTTTTTGCATTTTTTTGCTATTATTACAATTTTTGAATTTTTTATCATTTTTGCTATTTTTGGTATTTTTGGTATTTTTGCTATTTTTTGCAATTTTTGCAATTTTTAAAAATTTTGAAATTTTTGAAATTTATGAAATTTTTGCAATTTTTGCAATTTTTGCAATTTTTGCAATTTTTCAATTTTTGCAATTTTTGCAATTTTTGCAATTTTTGCAATTTTTGCATTTTTTGTTATTTTTGCATTTTTTGTGTTATTTTTGCTTTTTTTTTGCTTTTTTTTTGCTATTTTTGCTTTTTTTGCTATTTTTGCTATTTTTGCTATATTTGCTATTTTTTTCTTTTTTTGCTATTTTTGCTATATTTGCTATTTTTGCTATTTTTGCTATTTTTGCTATTTTTGCTATTTTTGCTATTTTTGCTATTTTTGCTATTTTTGCTATTTTTGCTATTTTTGCTATTTTTGCTATTTTTGCTATTTTTGCTATTTTTGCTATTTTTGCTATTTTTGCTATTTTTGCTATTTTTGCTATTTTTGCTATTTTTGCTATTTTTGCTATTTTTGCTATTTTTGGTATTTTTGCTATTTTTGGTATTTTTGGTATTTTTGGTATTTTTGGTATTTTTGGTATTTTTGGTATTTTTGGTATTTTTGGTATTTTTGGTATTTTTGGTATTTTGGTATTTTGGTATTTTGGTATTTTGGTATTTTTGGTATTTTGGTATTTTGGTATTTTGGTATTTTGGTATTTTTGGTATTTTGGTATTTTGGTATTTTGGTATTTTTGGTATTTTGGTATTTTGGTATTTTGGTATTTTGGTATTTTGGTATTTTTATTTTTGGTATTTTTGGTATTTTTGGTATTTTTGCTATTTTGGTATTTTTGGTATTTTTGGTATTTTTGGTATTTTTGGTATTTTTGGTATTTTTGGTATTTTTGGTATTTTTGGTATTTTTGGTATTTTTGGTATTTTTGGTATTTTTGGTATTTTTGGTATTTTTGGTATTTTTGGTATTTTTGGTATTTTGGTATTTTTATTTTGGTATTTTGGTATTTTATTTTGGTATTTTGGTATTTTGCTATTTTGCTATTTTTGCATTTTGCAATTTTGCAATTTTGCAATTTTGCAATTTTAAAAATTTGAAATTTTGCAATTTTGCAATTTTGCAATTTTGCAATTTTGCAATTTTGCAATTTTGCAGTTTTGCTATTTTGCAATTTTGCATTTTTGTTATTTTGCATTTTTGTGTTATTTTGATTTTTTGCTTTTTATTTTTGCTATTTTTGCTATTTTTGCTTTTTTTGCTATTTTTGCTTTTTTGCTATTTTTGCTATTTTTGCTATTTTTGCTATTTTTGCTATTTTTGCTATTTTTGCTATTTTTGCTATTTTTGCTATTTTTGCTATTTTTGCTATTTTTGCTATTTTTGCTATTTTTGCTATTTTTGCTATTTTTGCTATTTTTGCTATTTTTGCTATTTTTGCTATTTTTTTGCTATTTTTGCATTTTTTGCTATTTTTGTTATTTTTGCTATTTTTGCTATTTTTGCTATTTTTCCTTTTTGGTTTTTTTTTTGCTATTTTGCTTTTTTGATATTTTTGTTATTTTTGCTATTTTTGCTTTTCTTGCTATTTTTGCTTTTTTTGCTTTTTTTGCTTTTTTTTATGCAAAATTGCTAAAACGGCAAAAATTAAAAAAAAAATCAAAAATTGCAAAAATTGAAAAAAAAAATAAAAAAAATTGAAAAAAATGCAAAAATTACAAAAAATGCAAAAATTGCAAAAGTTGCAATAAACAAAAATACTTATTCAAACATTCTCCCAACACTGGCCAGCAGTGATGTACCTTTGCGCAAGTGAAGAAGTGGTCCCCTGCGAATCTCTGGCCCTGGCTCGGATGCGGAAATTAACTTTATGCTAATGCTCGGGCTGGCTCACCCCCAACCACACGGCAAAGCGTTTGGGTCGAGCAGAAAAGCAAAAAAAAAAACGAAAGCAGAATTTAGTGGATTCCAATGATAATTATCACACCGCTTTTTTGATGGAAATGTAAATGCCGTGGTGGATGGGAAGTGGGAAAAACTTTAATGAGATTTTGGGTTTTTTTTTGCAGATCCTGTGGAATGAAGTCAATTTACTCTTTCGGCGGCGTCAACACCGCAGTTGGAGAGGAAAATTGATTTTTCCCAGCAAATGAAATTATTAGGTTTCTTTCGGATCAGGAACGAAGTAGAGTGCAGTTTTTCCCAAGGGAACACACACAACGTTAAGGGATGCATGAAAAGCATGCCATTTGCCAAATTTGTACAAACGGAAGGGATAAATTTCTGGAGCATTCGAGCATTCAGAAAACAAATAATTTGATACTTTTGCTTTATTTACGAGCAGAGAAAATTCAACACCAGTAGGGTCGATGATGCTGAGTGCAATCCTAAAGTTATGGCAGGGAGTTGAAGTTTGCCGAAAACAGTAAACAGTGGGGTTGAAATCTGATATACAAGAGTTGTTTTTCTTTCCAGAAGAGAATCGTTGCCTGGTAGATGCCGGCCAGGTATCGATTGATGTTGTGCTCGGGGAAAGAATTGTTTACTCTAGAGTCATTGCTAGAGGGAAGAAAACTGAGTCAAATTTTCCTTGCTATATATATTCGTTGAAGGATATTGACACAGTTGCAGGTTTGGAATTTCCATTAAATAATTACGCTTTCGAGAATTCTTCTAACTCATATTGGATCCAGAAGTGCTAAATATCAAATAAATAAACAGTTATATAGTTGATAACATGTGTGTGCACGTATTTTCAACTATTTTAAATGATGTTTTGAAAGACTTTCTTGCCAAATAGTTCAAATTACTATCTTTTTCTAAATTTAAAGTTTTCTCATAGAAAAATCAAGAAATATTGTAAACACAAAAAATAACTCAAAAATGCCGGAAATATATTTTCTAATTTTAATCCGGCAATTTCATGCATAAAAATGTTATTTTTGAAATTAAAACCAAGGTTTTTAACGATAAAATTATCAAGGTTCGATAACGATAACGATAGTTCTATCGTTATCGTTATCATTATTCCGATAATTCTATCAGCGATAATTTTATCGACGATAAGTTATATTTAATATGTTTCTTAAATTGACTTAAACAAACTAATTTATGTTGAATTTTCAAGCTTCTTCTAAGTAAATACTTTTATGAATAAATGGTGAGTTTCAAACTAAAAATACTTGAAAAAAATCACAAAAACGTATAATTTTTTAAGTACTCAATTTTTTCTAATTTGCAAAATGGGTATCAAACGATTCGAAATTTTGAATGTTTTTTAACTGTTTTAGAGTTTTTTGGATAAAATACTTAAACTTTTACAAAATACCGTATTTTCCCGAAAATACTTAAATTTTTACAAAAATTAATGTATTTTCTCGGAAATACTCAAATTTGTATAATTCGTAATATGGTTATCAAACGATTTGAAATTTTGCATTTTTTAAACTGTTTTAGATATTTTTAAATAAAATACTTAAATTTTCACAAAATACCGTATTTTCTCAAAAATACATTTTTTTAATTCGCAATATGGGTATCAAACGATTTGAAATTTTGCATGTATTTTAACTGTTTTAGAGTTTTTTGAATGAAATACTTAAATTTTCGCAAAATAATTTTTATGCTTTTCATAAGAAAAACTCTAAACCAGTGAAAATGCATGCAAAATTTCAAATCGTTTGATACCCATGTTGCGAATTATAAAAAAATTGAGTATTGTCGAGAAAATACGGTATTTTGTGAATATTTTAGTATTTCATTCAAAAAATTCTAAAACAGTTAAAATGCACGCAAAATTTCGAATCGTTTGATACCGATTTCGCAAATTATAAAAATTTGGTTATTTTGAGAAAATACGGTATTTTCTGAAAATTAAAGTATTTCAATCATAAAACTCTAAAATGGTTAAAAAAACATACAAAACTTCAAATCGTTCCATACCCATTTTGCGAATTAAAAAAATAGTATTTTGGAGAAAATACGTTATTTTGTAAAAAAAATTGGTATTTCATTCAAAAAACTCATGCAAAATTTCGAATCGTTTGATACCCATATAACGAATTATAAAATTTGAGTATTTTCGAGAATCTATGGTACTTTGTAAAAATTTTAGTATTTCATTCAAAAAACCCTTAAACAGTAAAAATGCATGCAAAATTTCGAATCGTTTGATACTCATATTACAAATTACAAATTAATAAAAAGTTTAAAAATTTAATTTACGAGCCATGATTTTAACATTTGAATGCATAAAGTGTTTTAAAATGCATTATACACCTTTCCAGTTGTTTTGCATTCATTTGTTTCCCAAATATCTAAGTATTGACGAAAATTTTATTTCTTTGCGAAAAAAAAAATTGCGGTGCTGTACATTGGAATTTCATAAAAATTCAAAACATTTTTAAACAAGCCCAAACATGCTAAACATGATTATCAATGCAGGAAAATGCATTTTAGATTGTTTTCAGTTGATTATACTACTATTTTCATAGAAATTTTGAAGTTTTTAGGATTTTTTTTTGCCCCCTGATTTTTTAGAAGGGGGGCGACATAAACTTTGAAAAATATTTGCAACGGCCTTAGCGTCGATAAATTATCACTGATATAATTGTCGGAATAAAGATTCCGATAACAATAGGTTACCATTATTGTTATCGTTAGATGATAATATTTTCGACGATATTTCTATCGATTTACAACCTTGGTAAAAACACATTTTGTTTAAAAAAATCTCAGATTTACGCTACTTGTTCAAAGGTTGCGACATGTGTCTTTTAGCTTTTCTGCAAAACTTCTATTTTATAAAAAGAAAATAATAGAATTAAATGAAACTCATATTTTAAAAAAATCCCCAATTGCTTAAAATATAAACTTTGTTTGAAATTTATGCACAAACATCTAATTATTTTCATCAAATTGAAATTAATGATGCATATGTAAAGCATTTCTCTCGGAACTCCGGTAAAAGAAGAATATTCTTTTTTAATGGTCTCAAATTTTGGTTACACGCTTGGTATGCCTGAAGAAGTTATTTTCATGATCCATTCGTCCATACAGATTTCCATATAATTTGATTTTAAATTTGATGCAAACATTTTCTGAAGCTTATGTCACTCGATACTTAACAAAATAGAGAAAGGAACAATGCATTTTAGATTGTTTTCAGTTGATTAGACTTCTATTTTTATCAAAAATTTTGGATTTTTGTGGAGATTTGATTTTGCCTCCTGATTTTTCAGAGCAACTTTGAAGGGGGTGGGGGGGAAGACCTACCTGACATTACAAATTAGATCATTCGCTGCTTTATCTCAGCATTTTTTTTTTTTACTCTTGAAAAAGTGGATCGAAATTTTTATGTAGACTAGTAATTTATGTTACTGAAGAAGACATCAACATAAAATAAAAAAAAAAATCCAAAAATGCGTCCAACAAAATTACCCTGAATTTCCAACGAGAATTTACTGTAAATTATACAGAAATTTTCTGACTGAATGAGCTCAAATACTGAAATATTAGTTTTTTTTTTTTGCAAAACAATATTCAAGAAGACAATCAAATTCTGTTCCAAATCCAAACCGTCTTCATTCCAAAACCATGCAAATTAAACCAAATTTTAACCATTTAACCATGCCCCGATCTGCATTATTGCTGCCGATTTTCCATGAGAGCACCCATCAAAACCCCAGCTAAAAATTTCCCCAATCCAAGAATTTCCAGCAATCGAACCCCCTATCCATTCTCTTTTTTGTCCGGGGCAGTCAATATGCTGCTGTTTGGAGATGCCTCCGGCACGAGAAGAAAACCTTTTTCGCCATGCTCTGTTTCCTGTGCCGAAGAAGGATTTGTGTGCCCCCTCGGTGGATGTTGCCAACAGATTCAGCTACAGACTCCCGAAGCCAGCCAGTCGACCAATCCAGACCAACATAAATATGCGCATTAAGTATCTGATGCGGAAACTGGGCGGGGGGAGGGGAGGTGACTGTGTAGACAAGAGATGATGAAAAGTTGGAGCGGGTTGGGAGAGACATCTCTAGACTGGCAGGCGTCTTCTCTGGAAAAAATTGGGACTGTCAAGAATTTTTGGGAAAAAATCCAAGATTTTTAAAACTTTCTAAGATTTGGCGTTTTTGAATTTCAACATTATTTACATTTTGAACAAATCAAAATGAATTTTTGACCATCCCCACCCTGTTTCCGTCTTATTTGTCGGCGCGCCCGTGTACAGTGTTCATCCTTTCCGGCCAGGACCTTCCCCAAAACAGGGTGATGGTGGTGGCGCCCGGTTCCGTACGGACAAGTTTTGGGGCCTCACCAGCGGCAGAATATGCAAACCAAACCAGACAGCCGTCGAGTCAAATTTGCACAGGCTGGTGCTGGACACATACACACACATACAGGCAGTGATCATTTGTTAAATTTCACTGTAAAGATTCGGCCAAACTAGTCTTGCTTTACATAAATGCCAAGTTTCGTTTTTTCTTTGCGTGCAGTTAGGGTTTGCGAATGGATAACTGGGAGCTCGGCTTGGAGTGATCTAGTTTTAGGTTTGAGGAATTTGTAAAGTTTGTTGAAATTAGAAACTAATTAACTCTATAAAAAATATTTGTTTTCTTAAAATGTATCTATTTAACCGAGCCGTGATCCCTTGGAGCCGTCTGATGTAAAAAAAAATCAACTTTATTTTCGATGTAAAATCTAAATGTACTGTAGTGAAATTTTGATAAAGTGCACCGTTTTCATGTTATAGCCATTTTAAGGTAACTTTTTTGAAAATAGTAGCAGTTAATTTTTTTTTAAATTAGTGTCCATGTTTACCCACACTTGAAAAAAATATTTTTCAAGAGTTGAGAAAATCCTCAATATTTTTCTCTTTTGAACTTTGTTGATACGACCCTTAGTTGCTGAAATATTGCCATGTAAATATTTAAAAACAGGAAAATTGATTTGATTGACCAAAACAATTGATTGATGATTCACCCAAGCAATCACAATTTTCTAAAGTCGATATCTCAGCAACTAATTGATGGATTTTAAATTTTAAAATATTAATCATTCTTGAAATTAAGTGATATTTTCGAAAAAATATTTTAATTTTTTTTCAATTAGGACTAACATTTTAAAAGAACGTAATATTGTTAGTCTTGATTTAAAACAATTCATAAATCGGTCAAAGATTTTTTGCCCATTCTAGAAATTTCTGAAAAGTTTGCATTTGATGTCCTCTAGAACATATCAGAAAATTTTAAAAAGTAGTGTTTTCCTTAACCATACCTACAACTTTGCCGAAGACACAAAATCGATCAAAAAAATCCTTCAATTGATACAGATTTTCGAATTTTCATAAATCATTGTATGGACAGCTCGCAAATTTGTTATAAATTAATATGGACAAATTAATGATGCAAAATGGCTTTTTTGGGCATACCAATCTTAAAACACCAAAGGCAAATCAAAGAAAAGTTACACGATTTTTTTTTCAATTTTTTAATTATTTTTTTCATACCAGTTCTTTTTCCAAAAAATTGTATTCTTCAATATTTTAATTGTTTTGAAATGTTTTTGGGGACAAAAATAAACGCCACTTTTGAGCAAAAGAGAAGTATGGAGAAATATTTTGACGCCGAGTTATGGTTTTTTGAAAAAAATGTAATATAAAATCAAATAAGCAATTCAAAAGTAGGGATAAAGTTAAACATATTATTTGATAAAGTGCACCTTTTTCAGAGGCAAACTTTCATGAATACACCCATTTGAATTATTAGTCTTAATTAAAAAAAATCATAATATTGTTTTCAAAAAGATAATTAAATTTCACAGATGTTTAATTTTTCAGCATTGGATCGTTAAATGCTGAGATATTAAACAAAATTGGGAATGATAGGATGAGACTTAGAAAACTGCACTTTTCCTGTTTCTTTTTCTTTTATTCGCTGTATATCAGCAACCAGAGGTCCAATCTTTAATAATTCGTAAAAAAAATATTGGAAATTTACTGAGCCATTTTTTGAAATAAATATTTATAGGAATGGACAAACGTGGACAATATTTTAAAATATTGATAAACGGGAATTTTGTTCTAAAATATAAGTCACTATAGTTTTAAAACGGAGAAATCCCTAGTAACATTTTAGGCTTTATCAAAGCTGTCACAGCCGCTATAAAATCTATCAGCCAAAACCAAAATTAAAACCACTAAGTCGTAACAGCCAATAGCCTACAGATAGCGCCAAAAAAATCAACTCGCTTCATAAAAATTCATTATTTTGTAATCAAAGTTTTTAATGTTTAAACAATATTTTATTGCAATTCTTTGAAAAAAATGTTCAAATAATTTTTAAACATCTATCGCTATATTAATTTTATCAGAAATTTAGCATATATTAGTGTTTTTGTCAAATTTAAATAAAATTTCTCAGTTTTCTATTTATTCAACCAAGAAGGCGATCAATCACATTCAATCGGAACACGCGTTTAGCGCCTTATTTATTCACTGCTAATTGGCCGCGTTGAAAGCTTTTACAGGAGCTTGTGGTTTTAAGTAAGTTTTTTGTATGCCTAATGGCACTTGACAGCTAAAACCCCTCTGGTTTTAAAGGAGCATGCGATAATGCCGTTTGGCATGACATTGGGTTTTCAAGGCTCTCTTTAAACTTTCATAAAACCTTTTTGAAAGCCATTTAACTTTTATTGTCACAAGGTTTTATGTCCGAGCCATAAAACCATGTTAGAACCTATTATATAACTCTTGCTTATTGGTTGCGGTAAATGCCCAAATAAAACTATTAAGCAATTAAGATGCTATCATAAAACTAGGTGATGGCTAGTTGGTTTAAAATGTTACGTGGGGGATTTTGGGAAATTAAAAAAAAAGATTGAAAATTAACACTTGTGTATGAACTGCTGCCAAAGTGTAAAGCGCAAGTAACATTTTTAACCAATTAGCCACCACATAGTTTTATTAAGGTTTTATGTCATGCCAATGTCATGCCAAACGGCTTTATCGCATGCTTTTTTAAAACCAGAGGGGTTTTAGCTGTCAAGTGCCATTTGGCATACAAAAAACTTACTTAAAACCACAAGCTCTTGAGAAAGCTTTCAACGCGGCCAATTAGCAGTGAATAAATAGGCGCTAAACGCGTGTTCTGATTGAATATGATTGATCGCCTTCGTGGTTGAATCAATAGAAAACTGAGAAATTTGATTTAAATTTGACAAAAATACTAATTTATGCTCAATTTCTGATAAAATTAATATAGCGATAGATGTTTAAACATAATTTGAAAAAAAATTTCAAAGAATTGAACTAATTTTTTTTTAAACATTTTTAAAAACTTTGATAACAAAATAATGATTTTTTATGAAGCGAGTTGATTTTTTAGCTCTATCTCCCCTACATTATCCATAAAATTTTAACCGCAGCTTAATTTGAGCCACCAATTGCGATAAATAAGATTTCAAATACTTTTTATTACCTCCAACATCTATTATTTATCATCGCCATTTTTGAAACCATCTCCATTTTATAATTTGGCTAGACAAAGACTTATTTTTTGCCAAAATAGAACCTGTTTGGCATAAGACGTTTGAAGACGTACGAAAAGTCATTTTTTGCAATTCCGTCGTGAAACTACTTACTTTTCCTGTCATTCTTGAACGACGAAATAGCCAAGAAATAGCCTACTTTTCTGTACCAAAAATAACAGAATCGAATAGCAACACTTTTCAGCACTTGTTTCGAAAAGTAACACTTTTCAACATTTTTTTGATTTAAACGATTTATTGTCAAAATACATGAAAATTTGACATAAAATTTCACTCAGTGTGTGTTTTTTTGGAATTGCAAAAAATGTTGTAAGGAACTCGTTGCAAAACTTGATTTTTTCAGCACTCTTCGTATTTATCCAACTCGGTGAACCTAGTTGGATAAATGTACGACTCGTGCTGAAAAAATCCTCTTTTTGCAACTTGTTTCATAAACTACTATTTCATTACTCCTGACTAGGTTTTAACAAAGGTTTTATCAAGGCTTTGAGGATGTTGTTAGAATTCAGTTGTAAAGCCTTGAACTCCTATGTAGGTTTTATAAAAAGGCCGTGACAACCTTTTGCGGAGGTCCTTTTGGGTATTAACAGAGGTTTATCGGGGTTCTGGGGAGGCTGTTACGATTTAGTGGTTTAAATGTTGGTTTTGGCTGATAGGTTTTATAACGGTTGTGACAGCTTTGATAAAGCCTAAAATGTTACTTGGGAAGGCCTTGTATGGGTGAACCAATGACACAAAATGGCTATAAAGAAGGACTCCACAAAGTTTGCCCAAATCAAAAAAATATAAAAAAATCCATTTCCGGTTTTGGTAAAACCTGTATTTTTCAATATTGTTAGTAAGAAAAAAAGAAATAAAACAACCGTCAGAGGTTATGTAACTCTTCTTGGTCAGTCAAACTCGAAATTGAGAAACTTTTTTGCCATCCAAGTTATCGCCGTCCTTCCGGTGATAATTAGCCTGTCAGGAGGCCTGATGAAAATGTCCGTTTCTCGTTTTCCCACACGAAAAAAAAATACGAAAGTAGCCTTTTTCCTTCTACCTTGACTGACACTTATTGGGCTGAACCGGAGTTCCACTGGGGAATCCTGTCACACGGAAGACGCTCTTTCCTCTACCTGAACATCCACACGAAAAAGAGCTCCACCCGGAAGTGGGTGTGGGTGTGGGTGGCTGGTTGCTTCTGCTGTCAGCCCATCCTCACTCAGTGCTGCTGCGTTGGTGTGGAGTTGGAAGGCACAAACCGAGACTAAATTTAGGAAACGGTTTGCGGCGCGGGAAGCCTTCTGAAGTTAATGATCTGAAAGACTCCGGTGAACCGTGTTGTGGGGGCGTTTTCCCTGGGGAGATTTTTCCACGTGTTCGCGCCTTTCCAGTTCACTCGCGGCAGTCACGTGCCAGAGATGGATGGCGGCCGGATAAATCATCCAGGCGATTGCAGGCGCCACACCGGCACGAACTTGCACGGACACGCACGCAAGAGGGGGAGGAAATTAATTTCTTTGGAAATTATCATTTTGTTTGGGTCATTTGTTGGGTGCAGCAAGGTATGACCGGGATGCTAATTAGTCCGTGCTGTTTATTTGATACGGGTTGCTGATGCTAATGTTTTTTTTTTCTTTTGAGGAATTGTGGATTAACTCTGGGATTTATATTGTGAGATACAAAGTTTAAAAAATGTATTCAAATACTTTTACCACAGAAAAAAACATGGCAATATTACATCTGCAAAGGGTTACATCTTTAATATCACAAAAAATGTTGTAATTTTACCTCTGAAAAAGTGTAATTTAACAACTTTTCTGTTGTAATGTCGCTTTTTCAGTCAAAATTGTGGTAAAATTGCATCTTAAAAGAGTTAATATTCATCCTTCAAAGATTTCATTTTCCAAATTTACACAATTTTTTACTGTGTGGTTCTTCCAATCAGTTTGATTGAAAAAATGCCATTTTTCCCAAAAAAAATTCACTATACATATGTTTCATGTTACGATAACAATATTTGGTAGCAACAAATTGCTTTTTTGTCTGTAATTTTGTTAAACAACAGATTCTCTACGATTTCACTAATCGACTTTTTTTGGTCACTCAAAATGGGAATATTAATGTATATGTAATTCAGTACCCTGAGAAGGGATTTCTTGATCGATTTAGAGTGTTCGGCAAAGTTTTAGGTTATGATTAGGATTTCTCGAAAAAAATAGGTACACGGAAAAAGATCCGTTTATTTAATTTAACTTATTACCACTGAAAGTTTAATTTCCAAAACATATTTTTTTGGAATTCCAACATTTTTAACATGTTTTAGGAGACATTTTCTGAGCAATAGTGGTGCAAAAGATGTTAATTTTTGAAATCGGTATTTTTTATTAATTTATTTTTTTGTATTTTTTTAATCCGGCTGAAACTTTTTAGGTGCCATAGGTATGCCCAAAGAAGCTATTTTGCATGATTAGTTTTTCCATTTAATTTTCGATACAAATTTGGCAGCTTTCCTTACAAAAACGATTTTTGAAAATTCAAAAATCTGTATCTTGAAGGAATTTTTTGATCGATTCGATTTCTTGGGCAAAGTTGTAGGTATGGACTGTATACTTAAAAAAATATTCACGGTAAAAAAATGGGTGATTTTTAATTTCACTTTTTGTCACTAAACATTATTTGCAAAAGAAAACACTAATATGTTTTAGGGGACATCCAATGTCAACTTTTTTTGTGA
The DNA here is from genome assembly GCF_015732765.1 of Culex quinquefasciatus. Taxonomy (NCBI): domain Eukaryota; kingdom Metazoa; phylum Arthropoda; class Insecta; order Diptera; family Culicidae; genus Culex; species Culex quinquefasciatus. The sequence goes on from NC_051863.1 coordinate 32,757,465, forward strand.
ATTTGAATTGAATGTTGAAAGTCAATATTTTCCGATCGTTTCGAAAATAATATTTTCATTTTTTTTTGTTAAGGGGTAACATACATGTAGAAAATCACAAAATTTCATATAACAGAAAATTCACTAAGTTTACTAAAAAGACTCACTCCTGAAAATTTCACGAAGATATTTCATGACTGAACTGAGTAAGAGACGATTTATGTTCACAGTTTTGCCATGCACAAAACGAACTGTCAAACTTTCTGAACGTTTTTCTCTAAACAAGGAGTTGATTTACGGGTGCCACGATATCTCGAAAAAAGATGGACCAAATTTGCTGAAATTTGGGGTGAAGACTCCCAAGACATGTACCGTTTTCATGACGAAGCCCGATTTTGATTTTTTGCTTTTTTAAAAAATACAAAAATCAAAAAATTGATGTTTTTATATAAAAAACATAAAAATATTTTTAACTCTTTTTTTATTTTTTTTTTTTTTGAAAATCGGCCATCATGCACACAGGACCGGTTTAATGAGTCTTCACCAAAATATTGAGCCGATTTGGTCAAAGCAGTGTTGAGATAGTTTTTTGAATCTGCTAACTTAAAAGCTATATCTCGGCAATGATACATCCAAATGTTTTCATATTTATTTTGTTAATAGATGAAATTGTACATTTAAATGCCCTGCAAAAAGATTATAAAAAAAGTTTGAATGTGTGCTCACACCAACCTCGGTTATCTTTGACGAATTACATGTATTTAACCCCTTAAATCAACATTTCAAAAAGGCCAAACATTCAATATTATGCAATTTTTTTTACATGTATTTTTCCATTAATTAAATTTAATTCAATTTAAAAAAATGTTTCACTGGTATACTAGCTCTGTGTGTCACTTTCTTTTCCTGACATTCACAAACAACGAAAAAGCCTAACTCCTTTTCTACCAAATATGATAGAATCGAATAGAAACACTTTTCAAACTCCTTTTCAAAATTATGCAACTTTTTACATAAACTATATTTTTTTTAGAAAAAAAAAAATAATGATGGAAAGCCAAAAAAACTTTATTTATTTCTCATATTATATTATTCTAGGGTAACTTTTCAAAAAGACGTATACTTTCTCTAAAACGAACAAGGTTGCGTTTGTTTATTGTTAGCTTAGTATTCCCACAGACAACAGACGTTTGGGCTCGATTCTTCCCTTGTGTAAATCATTGCTACAGTTTTTTTAGTTGTGGCAATCCGTTTGTGGCGCTGCAGTCGCTTTGTCCTGACACATTGCCCGCTGTCAAAATATCGCTTTCCGCCAACTGTCATTTTCCATTTTGTTTGTTTTCAACGTTTGTAATCGTTTGTTCTGGATGAAAAGTTGATTTCGGCCGATTTCAACAAAATCTCTCGCGCTTGCAGCTGCTTGACAAATGTGAGGCAACCAAAGTGGCCAAAACTTGGTTCCTGAACCGATTTTAGCCCCGACGGATTGCCGATTGGAGTACGGCGTCGTTATTTGTGTTCCTTGTCAGCATGATTCGCAAAATGACCTCTATGACGGGGCTACGCTTCTTGAACCTGGTGCCACTCATGGAAGAGGACGGGAAGGGGAAGGTGTGGGGGTGTTTGAGGATCGCTTGCACTGGAAATCCGATGGGGGAAACTGACGCGCTGAAGAGAACATTCAAGATTTAGGCCTTAGGTATGGCGATCAGGGTTCGCCGGAAGTGGCGGCACTAGAAGGTGGGGTGGGTTTTGAGGGCGTTGAAGAGGTTGGTGTCTTGGAGGTGAGGGTTGAAGTGATCGTGGTAGTTGGTTTGTCGGTTCCGGAGATAATCTTCGGAATGCGGTCGTTTGGGTCAAAATAATCTTCGGAATGCGGTCGTTTGGGTCAAAATAATCTTCGGAATGCGGTCGTTTGGGTCAAAACGTTTACGGGGTTGGCCGTGATAATAGCTCTTGCTGACGGCGCCGATTGCTTCCAGACTTTATCGGAACCAGTTCCGGATTGTCCAAGAAACGCTTGCCCATCCTCCCGATTTTCACCGGGTCTCCTCCTCCTTTTCGCTCTCCTCTGTTGGTTTTGTTTATAAACACAACCAGCAAGAATTTGACAGCCTCAAGCGCGGCCTTGTTTGCTGTGTTTATAAAAGCATCAAACTAGACTATTTTTTAATATCGATAATTACATGAAAAAAAACATATATGTGCTCGTAAATCGTGTTAATTAACAATTAAAGTAGATTTACTATAGCATAAAAACATAATCTTTACCTGTTTACATTTTTTTCGAAAAATTGAAATAATATATTTTTAAAATATTTCTAGGTGATGCATTTTCAAACACACCTTCTAAGAAAACCATCATGGCTGCTTTAGAGAGTGGCAATAGGCTAACAGATGGCGCTAGTAGATAAGCTGGATGCGGCTGCCATGTTTTTACACACGATTTTCAAATTATTTTGTTCTAGCCGCTACGTCTGTTGTCTGTGGTATTCCTTTGTACTCATTCTAGGATATTGAGTTGTTATTCTTACATCAATTTTGTTTATCTTTACAAGTTAACAGATGAAGCCATTTATTACTTGACATGATCGTGTATCGCAAAACATACACAGCAAAAAAAAATAGTAATCCAGCTGCGTGTTTTAGGACTGGTTATATAATTAATTTTGCATTTTTTTATGAAATTCTATGTAATCTTACACTATTAAATATGTTGCCCATCAGTATGTGTAACCTACTTGACCGAAACGTCAATCTCACAAATGCATTTATCCATTTTATTCTTCATCGATCTGATAGCCGAGCGGACTAAGGCGCCAGTCCTTACTGTATGGTGCTGGGTTTGAATCCCGTCGAATGCAACTTTTTTTCTGTGTTTACAAAAATTGTACATTTAGTGTGTAATATTAAGCGTATTTTTTACGAAGGTGATGTGCTTGCTTTTGCTTGCAATCTTACCATCGGATTGTTTGCTGTATTAATTGTTGTAAATTCAGTTATTGGTCGAAACGCGACTAAACTTGGTAAGAAAAATTGAACTTTTCAAAACTAGACAAAATCACAGCAAAAAAGAAAAAGCCTTCAAATTTTGAAACGATTGCTAAAACTTATTTTATTTTTTTATGTTATATTAATATTTTCGAAGATCTAAAATGATTGCATAAACTAAAAATATTGAAAACTGTTATTTCTTCGTGCAGCAGAATTTAACGTCATCCACCAAAGAGACTTAATTTCAAACATTAACGTGATTTTTCTTTGTTTCCAGCACCTAACATCCCTCTAGCAGTTGTCAACCCTCAAAAGAAACCCATTTTTTTCACCCCTGCTTTTCATCAGCATCCTATTATTAGTCCTAAGGGACGGCTTACCCCCCACTCCACCCCTCACTCTCGGTATCGAACTTGACCTCGCCAAATGCAGTCAATGTTGTTGTTGATTCATTCGTGCCCCTTTTTTTCGCCCCTCGCTAAACATTTCCCGCAAAATGTAACCTGTTGTAGCCCGTTCGGCATGCCTCCGGCGAGGGGTCGTCGATGTATAATGCAAGGGTGCGACCCCCCCTCTCGGAACCACCTCACGTAAATTACCTCCCTGTCACAGGGTTCGCCCAGGGGGTTTCGATTTTCGCAAATTGCTTTTGCGGAAGCGGAGGTGGGCCTATTGTGATGACCTTCTCGAAAAAGAAGGGAATTTCACAGGAGGGAAACCTTTCACATGCTGTTGGCAATGGATACAATTTGATGCTATTTTATGATGAAATTCTTAAAGACTAATATTTACAGAGATTCCTAGAGTAAACCTTTTAATTTCAAATTTGTCCATCTTTAAATTTAAGGGATAAAATTTATTTTAACAATCTTAAGACTAAAGAACTGAAAACATAACCTCAAAAACTGCACACTCCAGTGTTCCGAAACGATCAAACTTGGCTCAAACATCCTGCCGTGATTGCTCAAACAAGACCGTGTCTTCCAGTGAACAGCTTGGCACAGTGTTGGCGCTTCTTTCCGCTAAACACCCGGGGCTTTTCTCAACTCCTGGATGTCAGCTTTGCCCAGCAGGAAGTGGCACGTACCCGGGCGTTCCACGACCAGCAACTTAACCAGAACCCGGAGTGTTTCCCAAAGTTTTACCAAAAGCCGAGAGAGAGAGAGAGAACGAGCGAGTTTGCCCAAGTTTGCGTACCAAGATGGTCCCGGCGACCAAAGACCAACTTCCAAATCTCTGACATCCGATGGACGGGACGGGACTTTTCTCTTCCCGGCTTGTTTTGCGACACACGTGTGTTTGTACGGGGGCGAAACTTTTCTAATATGTGTGTGCCACTGAGTAGTACCGAGCCGTGATTACTTGGGCCGATGAAGTTGCTCTTGGCAGGGTTGCCAGTTAGAATATATTTTCTAATATTACCATTTTTAATTGAACTAAACTAATTCAAATTTTATTTAATTAAACCCTTCACAATTTCTATAAAAAATAAATGAAAGCAGCTTTAGAAACACTGCTAAAAAAAACTAGCAGCCCTGGTTACAAACATTGCAGTCAGTTCTTCTGGCACGCAACTTCGTTCTTTGATGTTGAACTTTTGCTTGCAAAAGGCAGGATTAGGTCAGAAGCTTAGCAAACTTTGACCCAAATTGTTGTGGCAGTCTTTGAGGAAATTATGAAAAAACTTTTACTTTTTTTCTGGTCACTGAGCCTTTTTGATGAAAGTCATCCAATTATTTGAATATTTTATTTGACAGGTCTCTGAAAACGATGGAGTTTTTTTTTTTAATAGTCAAAGTAAACACTATTAAAACATGTACCAATTTATTATTTATTATAGTTTTTTTTTATCGCAAAGTTCAATAGACATGAATACAGATATGCCATTGCCAAAAATTTGCAAAATTTTCCATAAAAATATGTTTTTTCACTGTTTTCCTCTTTTTCGACCAGTGGTCTGATAATTCAAATTTTTACTGGATTATTTCAGAACCATCAACCTCAAGTAGCCCAATGTTACAGGATCATTTCAATTGCACTCAAAATTGTATATAAATTTTACTCAATTGATTGATCGTACTCGTATTTTGACAGTTGAAGTTTCTTATAAGACTGATTAAAATGGGTATATTTCCCCTATAATTACATGAAAATTTGTACAAAATACGTATTTTTCCAGTATTTTTAAAATGCAATGCATCTAAAATGAAAACTCAAAATTATTGTTATTGCATTATGGGTATTACATGATCGGGATTTTTCCATACATTTCGAAAGTAATAACGTTTTTTGAAAAAACTTGAAAAAAATACTCAATATTTCAGTTTTTACAATATGGGTACAAAATGATCGGAATTTTTCATACATTTCGAAAATAATAAAACAAATTTTTGAAAATACAAAAAAAATCATAAAACTATGTACTTTGAAAAAATACTCAGAATTTCAGTTTTAACAATATGAATAAAAAATGATCGGAATTTTTGATACATTTCAAAAAAATAAAACAATTTCTGAAAATTACAACCTGTTTTCGCAAAATTAATTAAAATTTCATTTTTTTACATTATGTGTGTCAAATGATCGGGATTTTTCTTATACATATGTCGAAAGTGATAAAATAAATTTATTAAAATACAAATTACGTACATTAAAAAACTCACCATTTCAATTGACGAAATTTTGAGTATTTTTTTCGAAAAAAACGTAGTTTTTTGAAAATTTTGAGCATTCAAAAAAATGTGTTATTATATTCAAGATAAATGCAAAAATCCCGATCATTTGAGACCCATATTGTAAAATACTGAAATTTTGAGTATTTTCAAAAATGCGTTGTTTTGTGAAATTTATAAGTTAATTCAAAAAAATGTAACGATTTTCGAAATCTATAAAAAAAAATCCCGATAATTAGATACCCTGTTTTAAAATCTGAAATTTGGAGTACTTTTTTAAAAATACGCAGTTTTATGAAAATAATCAATCATTAAAAAAATATGACTTTCAAAATGTATGAAAAATCCCGAAACCCATATTGCAAAACCAATGATCTTGAAATTTTTTTCGAGAAAAAATTACATTTTATAATTACAGGAAAAATACGTATTTTTTGTGAAAATTTTATGAAATTATAGTTGCAATGGATAGCTGATATCATACCGATTCTGAAACTCTGATTTTTTTTAAGTTTTAGCGATTTTTCATAGATTTATAGCCAAAATCCTATAAGCTCTGTGCTTCAGTTATGCACACCTCGGTTTTACATTCCCCATATGCGATGCTAAACCGAAAAATTATGAAAATGCAAATTTTACTGAAATACTTTTTGATTGCAAACTTTATTTTTCACAAAAAAATCAAGTTAGAAATTGTGTTGTTTAAAAGGTTTTAATAAACAAAACACTAAATTTATAAAAAAAAAAATTGGTCTGAGATAAATTGCGTTTTTCGGAATGTTGTGAAAACATGGTAAAAACTACTAAAACATACTAAAAACAAGATAATGTTAGTGACAAAAAGTAATCTTAAAAATAAGCAAATAAAAATCCGCTTGCAATTTTCGGTGTAAGCCCTACCCATACCTACAACTTTTACGAAGACATCGATGAATAAAATATTTCAGAAGATACCGATTTTCAAACCAAATTTTAACATACCAAAAACACTCAGAAAAAATTGAGCGAAATAAAAAAATAAACAAATTTTATAGAATTTCGCAATTCGACTTTACATTGTATTTTTTTATTTCTATGAATCTTTGCCCATTCTTTTATAACAGAACGCAAAAAAAAATAAGCTCATCGAAAAACACAAAAATAGTTCTGCCATTATACGTTACTCAATTGTAAAAAAAAAGAAGTTTGTCATTTAAAGGGAAATATAATGTTCTTTACGAATCTACATTAACCCAGCAGGATCATTTTTTTCTTTTTAAACAAAATTTTTCGTGATTTTTTCTAACCTTCCAAGGTTATTTTTTTAAATATTTCAATGTTCTACAAAGTTGTAGAACAGACAATTACAAAAATTTTGATTTATGAACATAAGGGGTTTGTTTGTAAACATCGCGAGTTATCACAATTTTACGAAAAAATGTTTTGAAAAAAGTTACTTTTTGCGTTTCGCTTTGTTTCGTCGAACTTGTTTGTCGCGACGACCAACTTTTCAAATCTTTTTTTTTTTTTTTTGTAAAATCACGATAACTGTGATTTTCTGCTCTAAAACTTTGTATAACATTGTTACACTCTAAAAAATGACCCAGCAAAGTTAGAAAAAAACACGAAATTTCAAAATGATAATTTTTGTTCTAAATGAAAAAATGACCCTTCTGAGTTAATGTAGATTCAAAAATTACATTAAATTTCTCTTTAAATGACATGTTCCAATTTTTCTACAGTTTATTTACGAAAAGTGGCAGAGTTTTTAAAACTTTTTTTTATTTTTTTTTTCGATAAAAATAAAGTTTTTTCGGATTTTCAGTACGCTATTAAATTGGGTGTCCTATTTTACATAAAAGTCCATAAAAGATATCAAAAAACGGACCTCGGATTCGTGATCAGTAACAAAAGTTACCCCTTAGGACAAAGTTTCACGCAAATTGAAGAGGGGTCGGGGCAAATGCTGTGTGAGTTGATGGAGAATTACCCATGAAACAAGTTTAGGTGTTGTCCTTTTCAACACTTTTTTGAAGATTCAAAACAGGTTTATAACTGGTTTGTTGGTGATTCTTTTTATCTAGAGGTTAGATGAATCAACAAAAACATATTTATTCTCAATATTGACTTATGGAACTTAAAGGTAATTTAAAACTAAAAGACAATAAAAGGAAATTTATTTTAAAAGCAAAACATAAAAATGCTGATTCATGCTCTGAATCCTTAAGATAACAGCTTTCCGGAAATTTATAGCCCACACTCCTTATGTTAGCTCGATACACTGCACAGCCTCAGCACGGCAAGTCAGTTTAAACAAATTTTCCGAAACTCTTAAATCGTTTGCATTTTCTTTTCCCTTACTAAAGACAGGAACGGTGGGGAAGGTGGGCTGGCAGCTATGCACATATTTTCTTTCAATTTCCCACCTCCCAACTGGAACCGGGCTCTTGCAGCACCACCACGACAGGGCCAATGAGGGGCGATGGGTTCCCTTTTGCTTGGGCAAAGAAAAATTATGTGCACACCAAGCTTAACGAGCCGTTTAAATGATGTGCCACCAACGCAACCCGGAAAAGTTGTCCTCCTTCTGCGTGAGCCAGCATCAAGCATCCATCCCAGTCTGTGGAACTCTTATGCTATGGTTTAAGGACTGTCTGGCTGCTCTGTTTAACCCTTTTATCTTATTTTCAAAACAATAACATGTTTTTTGACCTAGATATCAAAATTTCTTAAAATCTAAACCAATAAACTCCGGCTCTAAAAATTGAATCCAAGTGAAATGATAATATTTTAAAGATCTTTATCTTTGAAATACATAGAAAGTTCTTGAACAATTGAAGAACAGCAGATTATTTACTCATCTCAAATACTAACAATTAAAGCCGAAAAAAGCAGGATGATTCAGGGTTAAAAAAGCGAGCAATGCAAGAATCTTTGGCATGACATCTTTCTTTTCTTTACCCAGAAATGCACCTTGTCCTTGCTCAGTATGCCTCCCTACTCCCTTGGAGAATGTAAATCAGCAAAACTGGGACATTTCTAGCATTTTCCTCGTCGAGGAAACCAGCCGAGTCAGCAACCTGGAATGGGGTTGGGTTTGTGTCACCCCAGCTCCGTGGAGCAGAAGATGAAACGAAGAGCAGAAGCATTTGCTACAGACAAACATCCCTCTTTTTCGAGATGCACTTGTGCAGATGCAGGGGAAAAAAAGTGTAATATCATTTCTTGATGAAAGGGATCGGTTGAGTGCAGTGTGCTCGATCTGAGCTGGATTGCAGCATTAAAAATCATCAAAGATGGGTCGCAGGGGTTGCAGATTAAATGTGTTGAAAGACTCTATTTAAATGTAAAAAGTCAAAAAACGTATTTGTATTTGAAACAGTATTGTATTGTGAAATTTAGAATTGTACAATTACAAGATCGTTTGTAGTTTGTAGAACGTCAGTTGAACTGCTCAAGGTTCTATTTATTCATGCAATCTATTTGGTTTTTATTCCACTCTCAATAGGTCAATGTTAGATTTGTTAAGCTTGTAGCAAGATCAAAGAATCTTTTTGCAAACAGATCTGATGGTTCAAACGGAACGCTAACCGTTTGACACCCTGTTTGAAGTTGCAGGCTCAATACTAGAAGGCTGTTTTGATAAATCATTTTGTATATACATAATTCATATTATTTGGTAATATTGAAATCTAAGGCGTGATTTAAAAAAAACCTGAATATAAGTTGTGAATATATCATTAATCCAATCAATGGTTTACAAGATATCATCGATAGAACAATTGGGTTGAAATTGGAAAAACTTACAAATGAAGCAAATTGTAGAGTATAATTAAATAATTAACCTCAACATCACATTAACTCAAAAAATGGCGCAGTTTATCAAAATTTGGAACAAGTACTTTTAAATTTTGAATTCAATTTATTTCCTTTAGCTCAAAAGGTGGTAAAATCTCTTCTCCAGATACTTATTTTTGAATGTTTTTATGGCACTTTCAATGGACGGTTCCCAAACTTGTATGAAGACTGAATACAATGTAAAGGCGATCTAAGCATATCAAGAGTTTTGCATAAAACAATACCTAAACACGGTGCTCAAAATATCGTGAAAAAAATGCGTTCCGAGATTTAAGGAGCAAAAAATAAAAACATTCACTGATATAGTTTTCGAAATACAGTAATTTTAAAATGTTATTTTCGATTTTTTGCAAGAATTTTTTTTAAATCATTACAATTTTAGCACTTTAAAGAATATGCATTTCGAGATAACGACGAATTTTGCTTAATATGACTGTCAAGTATTTCTGATGAAAAAGAAAAAGTCGGAAATAACATTTTAAAATGGTTATAGCTCAGAATCTACACCAGCAAACCTTCTGAAATTTGGTCCAGATATACTCAACAGTCATCAGAAGCAAATGGCATAATTATCACAAATAGCATATTCTTTAAAATGTCGAAATTGTTAAGCAGTTATTGATTTCATCAGAAAAATTGGAAATAACATTTTAAAATGGCTGTTACTCAGGATCTACTTCAGCAAACTTTCTGAAACTTGGCCCATAGATGCTTGTCAGTCATATGAAGAAAAATTCATCATTATGTCAAAATCTATATTCCTTAAAGTGCAGAAATTGTATTGATTTTAAAGATTTCCTTATTGAAAATCGGACGTAACATCTTAAAAGGGCCGTATCTCGAAAACTACACCAATGAATATTTTTTATTTTTTGCACAGAGGAGCGCTTTGGTGTAAGGAATCGATAGATTCCAAAATCTCGGAATGCATTTTTTTTTCGTAATAAGGCCGTTGCAAAATTTTTTTGAACTTTATTTCCCTCGACTCTGGTCGAGGGGGTTTGGGGTCATAGTCATGGTTTCAACATTTGAATGAAAAAAGTGTTTAAAAATGCATTATACACCTGTCCAGTTGTTCTGCAATCATTAATTTTCAAAATATCCAAGCATTGAAGAGATTTTTTTTCGCCGAAAAAAAAACTTTTTTCGATGCTGTACATTGGAGTTTCACAAACATTGAAAATATTTTTGATCAATCCCAGACATGCTAAATATAATTTTAAACGCAGGAAAATGCATTTATAATTATTTTCTTTTGCCCCCTGATTTTTCGAACTGATTTTGAAGTCTGGGCCATATAAACATTGAAAAATATTTGCAACGGCCTAACGGTATTTTGAGCTGAAAACTCTACAACTTGAAATCGATAAAACTTTTTATTTAAATAATGTTAAGTAATTGCTGTTTTCAAATTATTATTTCCAAAAGTTATTTTCAAAATGTTGATTGACAATACTTAGTTTTTTTTTTTTCAAAATCTCAATTTTGCAAAAAAAATATCTCTCCTATACGATACTTTGTACCTCCCTAAACTCTAGTAAAAGATTCCATTTTTGATCCCCAAAACATCTTCAAAAATATAAAAATACTTATATTTGGAATTCATCTTTAAAAAATCATCAAAATAATACGTTTGTCTCGTGCACAGTTTGATTGTGAAGATTTTTCTAAAATAATGATACTAACCAGATACTGTCATTTATCATGAAAATATACTTTTAAAAAAACTCCTGCTATTCTAGCAATTCACGAGCCACTACAAACGTCCAAAGGGTCATTCTCATGCAAGATTTGCTGAATTTTCCGGGACAAAAATTCAAAAAAATAAATCCGGGCAAAAAATTGGTTTAAGCGGTTAAAACTTCGAAAAACTGGTAAAAATCATCACATTTCAAACAAAATCTTTTTCAAAAAACTTTTTTTTTACCCGACGGTATATTGAAATTTTAAGTGAAATCTGTGTAAAAGAATATTAATAAGTTCGAAAAAATTGTTTCAAAATGACTATAATCGTGTAATGTAAACCGCCTAAATGATGAAAAAATCCAAATGATCTGTGGGGACCGATTCGGGACTCGTGAATAAAAACGAACCGTCTCGTTCGAGGTTAGAAAACAGTGTGTTTTATTCATGTGGTTTTTCTCTCTTCGCGGGTGTGAGTGTATGCGTGTGCTATTTAACGGGGGGTGCATCAATGCGATTGATTGCACCACCACATAGTCCCCCCCAGTTACACCAGAAATCTTACTCTATGCCCAGATGGTGTAACTACAGTTTTTCCGTCTCTTCTGGGATGTTCGTCAATGGCTGGGTCGCAGGTGTAGGCCGGTTTGACGCGATCGATGGAAATTCGTTGTGTTTTCCCGTTAATTTCGACGTCCATGTGCTTCTTGTCACGAGCAACCACCTTGAACGGTCCCTCGTAAGGCTGCACCAACGGTCTCTTCACTGCATCAATTCTCACGAAGACGTGAGAGCACTTCTCGAGCCGGCGGTTGACGAAAACAGCTGGCTTGGCGTGGTGATCTGGATCAACCGGTTTCAGCTTACCCATCGCATTCCGGAGCTGCTTAGCGAACTCCGTCCGGTCTTCGTTGTTGGTTTGCTGCTCAAGAAACTCGCCAGGCAATCGTAGAGTTTGTCCGTAAACCAACTCCGCCGCAGAGCATCCAAAGTCCTCTCGGAGCGCGGCCCGCAAACCAAGCATGATCAACGGGAGCTTGTCGCACCAGTGCTTGGAGTCCACCGCCATTATGGACGATTTCAGATGCCGGTGGAAGCGCTCGATGATGCCGTTCGACTGTGGGTGGTAAGCTGTCGTCCTGATGTGCTTGCAACCGATGATCCTGGAGAGCTCCCGAAAGAGTTCTGACTCAAACTGCCTGCCTTGGTCCGTAGCGATGGTTTCCGGAACTCCAAACCGACAAATCCACATTTCGCACAGCGCACGTGCCACAGTTTCCGCCGTCATGTCGGGTAACGGCATTACTTCGGGCCAACGGGTATATCGATCAATAGCTGTTAGCAGATACCGATTACCATTGCACGGCGGCAACGGTCCAACAAGATCGATGTGGATGTGGCGGAACCGGCTGTTAGGGGAGCAAACTTTTCCAGCGGGGCCTTGGTATGCCGATGGATCTTGGATCGCTGACACTGCACACAGGATTGGACGTAGTGTTTGACGTCCTTGTTGATGTGGGTCCACACGAAGCGGTCCGTAACCATCCGCCGAGTCGATCGTATACCCGGATGCGCCAGGCCATGGATGTGCTGGAGCACCAGTTGGCGGTGTTGTGGTGGTATGTAGGGCCTGACCTTACCTTGTGAAGTGTCGCAGTAGAGTGGCTTCGGCGTTAATGGTGTTTGACGGAGCTCAATTTTCAGTCCTGTCGACGAGCTCAGTAGGCGCTGCAGTTCGCTGTCGTTTGTCTGATCTGCTACGATCTGTCCGTAATCAATCGGCGATGGAGCTGCTACGGCTTCGATCCGGGACAACGCGTCCGCGACGACATTGTGTTGGCCGCTGATATGCCGGATGTCGTTGGTGAACTCCGAGATGTACCGCAAGTAGCGATCTTCGTGGGGAGCCTACTGTTTGGACTGGATGTCAGAGCAGTGGTCAGTGGTTTGTGGTCTGTGAAGATGACGAACCGCCTCCCCTCCAGCATGTGCCGGAAATATTGCACCGCCATTTTCATCGCCGTGAGCTCCCGTCCAAACGTTGAGTACCTCTGCTGGGATGGACTGAACTTCTCGGAGTAGAACCCTAAGGGATTCCATTGGCCGTCGGCGAACTGCTGTAGGACTGCTCCAGCTGCTGTATTCGACGCATCGATCAGCAGGCTCAGAGGCTTCGTCGAATCCGGATAGTGCAGAAGAGTCGCGGTGGCCAACGACTGTTTGCACTTTTCGAATGCTTCCCTAGCATTGTCGGTCCACTCCAGCTTCCGCGAATCGTTCTTCTTGTTGCCCGGTATCAAATCTCGCAGGTGAGACTGCGTGTCTGTCGCGTGCGGCAGGAACCTTTTGTAACAGTTAACCAGGGCCAGAAATCGACGAAGCTGCTTGACGGTTGACGGCAACTTGAACTCGGTAACAGCTTTAACTCGATCGGGCAGTGGAAGGATACCGTCACCGCTGACGGTGTAGCCCAAGAATTCCACGGTGCTTTGCGCGAAGTGGCTCTTCGGAACGTTGATGACCAACCCGTACATCTGCAATCGCTCGAACACTTTGCGCACGTGCATGTAGTGCTCGTCGGGAGAAGCCGAAGCAATGCAGATGTCATCTACGAAGACTACGACGTACTCCATGTCCGCGAAGACCTTGTGCATAAACCTTTGGAAGGTCTGACTGGCGTTGCACAAGCCGAACTGCATTCGGGTGAACTCGAAGAGCCCAAATGGAGTAATCACCGCCGTTTTTGAATGTCGTCCTCCTCAACCGGGATCTGATGATAAGCCCTTTCGAGATCGAGCGTGGTGAAGATCGACTTCCCTGGAATGCGTTCAGTAGATCGTGAATATGCGGGACAGGGTAGCGATCAGGGACGGTCACCTGGTTCAGGCCGCGGTAGTCTCCAACAAATCTCCATTGGCCGTTCTTCTTCTGCACGCAGTGGAGAGGGCTCGCCCAGCTGCTGCTGGACGGACGACAAATCCCGAGTTCACTCATGACCTGAAACTCCTTCCTAGCGGCTTCCAGCTTATCTGGTGCTAAACGTCGACATTTGCTCGACACCGGAGGACCCTTCGTTTGAATGTGGTGCGTGACGTCGTGTTGCGCAGCAGATTTCATGGTCGTCGGAAGGGTGACGTCACGGAACTCGACGAGCAGGTCTCGAAACGGATGATCCGTGGCCACGACCGTTACGCTGTGGACGCTTGCGGTTGTTAGACCGCCGGTAGACGACAGTTTGGTGAGTCCGTCGATCAGACGGCGGTGTTTCAGGTCAACGACGATTCCGAAGGCCGCTAGGAAATCCGCGCCGATTATAGCCATTCCAACGTCAGCGACCAGGAAGAGCCAGTTGAACCTGCGTCGCAGTCCCAAATCGGTAGTCAGCACGCGCTTGTCGTACACCTTGATACGAGAGCCGTTGGCCGCGTGTAGATCGAATGCCGCTGCTCCTTTCATCCGGTCTCTGTTAGTGGCCGGAATCAAGAGACGTCCGAGCCTGTGTCAATCAGGAATCGTGTGTTGCTTGTGCGATCATACAACAAAATTCGGCGGCTTTGAGTACTTCCGTCCACCTCCGCCGACTGTGGTGAACGCGGAACTAGTTTTTGATTCTGGAACTTGCAGGGGTCCCGACACCTCAGAGCACGGCCGCCGTACTTCCGGTGGAACCAGCAGATTTCGTCTCCGTCTCCATACGTGCTCCGGGAACTGGATCGCGCTGCTGAACGGCTGCGGGAGAAGCTTCTGCCGCGATCAGCTTTGAGGTTACGAATTTCTTCGGTGAGAGCAGCAATTTGGCAGCGCAGATCGGGGTCTTCGGGCTTCGTCGTGGGAGCGCTGGACGCGGCGGAAACGTGACGCGTTGAGGAATCCATCATTTTGTCCGCCATTTCTGCCAGCTTGCCGACCGTCGTCCCGTCGCTGATTGTGAGAATGTTCTTGACGTCCGGCGGGAGTCGCTGAAGGAACAGCATCTTGAGCAGGTCGTCGGAGATTTTCAGACCTGCCGAAAGTTCCATCATTTTCGCGAGCAGATGGGTCGGCCGCATGTCCCCAGATCGCAGGCATTCAGAAGGCGTTCCAATCTGCCCTGAGGCGAAACTTGGAAACGAGAAATCAGGCGCTCCTTTACCGCTGCGTATTTGTTAGCTTCCGGCGGGTTCGTAATAATGTCGGCGACGTGACGAATCACCGTCTGGTCAATCTTGGCCACAATGTGATTGAACTTGGTGTGGTCCCGCACTACGTTGGCCAACTCGAACTGCGCCTCCGCCTGTGCGAACCACATGCCCGGATCGTTCTTCCAGAAATCCGGAAGTCTTACGGCCACGCTGGCGGCCACTGCTGCGTTTTCGACGACGGTAGGATCGGGGTCGGGCATTGTCGAAACTTCCGCTTTTACGCGTCGGGGTCACCAATTGTGGGGACCGATTCGGGACTCGTGAATAAAAACGAACCGTCTCGTTCGAGGTTAGAAAACAGTGTGTTTTATTCATGTGGTTTTTCTCTCTTCGCGGGTGTGAGTGTATGCGTGTGCTATTTAACGGGGGGTGCATCAATGCGATTGATTGCACCACCACAGATCCAACCATGCATGATTCATGACTTTTATGTATGATTTATTACTTTTCAATTCTTATGACTTTTAAGTAAACCTTTTTAATAATAAATTAAATCATTCAAGGCTAACAAAACTAATTAAATAAAAGGCTTAATTATAACATTTTTTTTATTTTGAGACAGTAGATAGAAAAAAGATGTAAAACTATCGGAAACAAAATATATTCAAGAATTCATTGAAAAAATAAATAAATTTGCACTAGCCTTATTTTGTAAAGAACGTTGTCGATGTGTCCCAGGCAATGTATTTTTTTTCCAGCGAAAAAAATGATCAATGGTTTAAAGGATTTTTTAGTGTTAAAATGGAAAATTTTGATCTGAATGGAATGACCTCTCTAAGTTAATGTAGATTCGCAAAGTACATTGAATGTCCGTATAAATTACATGACTCACAAATTTTGACAGCTAAGTAACGGGAAATATCAGTGATTTTTTAAACAATTTTCAACTTTATTAAATATAAAAATGTTTTTTTTAGAAATTTTGAGTACGCCATTTTTAAAACATTTTTTTAAGTTTATTTAATAAAACAAAGGTGTATTTTAAAGAAATTTTGAGTACGCCATCATTTGATCATTTGTGTAATTTTGAAAGGTTTAAAATATGTAGGTTGAATATTACCTGTTTTGTGATGTTATCTTACCGCAATTAGAGTCAAAAATTACAATACAACGGAATAGTTAGGGACCATCCATAAACCACGTGGACACTTTAGGGGGTTATGGCGATTGTCCATGCTCCATACAAAAAGATTTATTTTGTATGGACAATTGTCCACGAGGGGGGGGGGGGGGGGTTCGAGATTACCAAAAAAGTGTCCACGTGGTTTATGAATGGTCCCTTAAGTAAATTTACTCATTTTCAGATAAAAAAAATTTACTTTTTCCAGATATAATATTACCATGTTTTTTTTGTGAATCGGGTGTCAAATTATACACAAAAGTCCCAAATTGACACCAAAATTCTGAAAAACGTGCCATGGTAAAAATTCTGAAAATTTAAGGGGTCGTACCGTTCCACGGTCACGAAATTTCGAAAAATTAACCTCATATTCGTAAACAGGGATCGGAATTACCCTTCATAATTTTAACAAGTTTTGAACAAAAATTGAATTTTTAATTTGATTATAGAATTGTTTAACAAAGTTCAATCCTTTTAGGCCTGAATTTAAAAAAAAAAAATATTTTCTTTGTTAATGATGCGAAAATGATCCTGAGTACCATACGAAAATTACAGACTACTTTAGAAAATTTGGATTTTTGGGTCATATATCACCCATCAGGCCTGAAAGGGCGTGGCTTACATCAAAACCATCAAAATCATTCATATTACTTATTCTAGGAAGAACAACTTCGCTTCATTGTTGCAAATAACTGATAGAAAAGCTATCAATTGATTATCTCTGCACCAAAAATATCCGAGAGTATAGCGGCCGTCACTATAGCTTGTGAGATCTCTTTTTGTGTCTCGTGAATCCCAGGGATGCCAATCTCTCTCTATTACTCCTCCCCTTTTCCTCGACTATGCGCTCTCACCGCTGAGTCTCTCAATCTCTCCGAAAACTGCAATGAGAGAACGCGGGATGGTGATTAGGAGCCGACCACGCATGGCGTCCCGTTAAACTGCGTTTGCGAAATTGGTTTTGCGGCGGCTTTTGTGGTTAAACGCTGTTGCGATCGTGGAAGCGAGAATGAGAGAGAAAAGTATAATGTCAATCGCTAGTGTGTAAATACGAAAACGTATTCGGCTATGTTCGGCGCTGAGAGTTTTAATAAGGAGAGAAGAGCAGTGTTGTATATGAGGCATGAATATTAAGGCGGTATAAGTGTAGTTGCTGAGAGCTGATATTTTAATAATTTAACAACCCTGCTTCACCATTGCTATATTCTTTTACTAAGCAGTGGCGCGTTCTCTCTCGAATATTATTGTCGGTTTGTAATTTTAAACAATGAAGCAATACTTAATGAAAACAATACCTTATCAGCAAGCTATTCTCGCTTCTGCAGCTTCCTCCTCCACAAATTGCAGAAAAATCTGGTGTCCCCCATCTAAGTACTCACACAAGAGTGCCATAATTCCTCATCAAATGCATCACTCTGCGCCAGTTGTGCAACCGTATCGCAACAGTGTTGAACGCGTACAGAGTTGTGTACGCAGCTCGCAAAATCCTTGGAAATGCCTCAAGCTTTTCCGCCATTCCATGCTGGCGTCTGTGTTTGGCTTTTCCAGTTTTCCCTCTCGGGCGCCAACATTCATCCCGGGACGATGATGAGTGAGATTAATTGCTGGACGGATGAAAATGAAATGCTACTCGTCATAAATTGCACTGATAGATGGAGGGAGATTCTGCAAGTGACTGCTTCTCGTACTTTTAAGTTTGTATTACTGAATCACTAATCTGCAGAAAATATTTGCCTTTTCATAATTTCGAAATGATTTGCAATTAGTCGTCTCCGTTTTTGAGCTCTGAGAAAGAGCTCCATTTACAAAAATAATTCCATAACTGATGATGGACCCCAAGAGTACAGCCCAACCCAAGGACGCACTCCGAACGACGTTATTAAGTAATTCCATCAGAGGGTGAGCTTCTTTTTGCGAATAATTCGACAGTAAAAGCATCGTCTTCCCCTTGAGAGAGAGAGAGAGAGAAACCATTTTCCAAGTGCTCTGGTCCTTTGCCTTTTGATGAATGCGAATGAATGGCATCGGTCCCCGACCAAAGTCCACCAAGGAGAGAAGGGGGGGGGGCGGTCTTTTGTGGTTGTTTGCCTCGGAAAAGCTGTATTTACCCGACTCGAATTTCCATTGCACGCGTTCCGGCTGAGCTTTTTCCGCTTTCCTTGGAACGCAACGGACACTTTTCTGCCAAAGTGGAAATGCAAATTTCCTCGGACCTGGCGCCAGTTCGAGTTCTGGTTCTGGACGGCTATATGGGTGGAACGCTGTTGTTGCTGGTGTCTACTTTCGGGCTGTTATTTTTACATGGAAATTTAAACAACAATCTCATCTTTCAGTGCTTATTAGCGATTCAAGTATTTTGCCCTCAAATTGCTTTCAGAAATTAAATTGCTCTTAAAAAATAATAATACATTTTTAACAATTTTCTTCAAAGTAAACACCATGTAAACTTTTACAAACTATTTCGTATTCCGTAACAGTTACACCATCAACAACAAAAAAACGAACACAAAAAGAGTACACCCAAAGTAAGTACTTTTCACATGAGTTTCCCTGCAAGTGATGACCAACAAGAATTTAGCGAAAAAAAAAAGAAGCTTGCAGCAGTAGGATCTCCACTTTTTGTCCGGAGATTTACCGTTCGCCGCAATCTGACTCGTGTTTGGAGATGGTGTGGCGGCAATTCCCGAAATTTATGTAGCGCAACGAAAGCAGATTCCTGCCCAGGCTCGCCGCGCCGGAAACGATTAAAATGTGTCCCATGGTAGGGTCGCAACTGTTTGCGGGAGAAGCATGGAAAAGGGGGTGCGAAATTAACTTCTCTTTGGGGTTGTGTTAGTTATATGAGGTTTAATTTTAAAGATTTTTTTAAAAAAATTGATTATTATTCGCAAATTTAAACATGTTAACCCGAGCAGACGGAAATAACTTGGGAATAACATTTTTTGATATTTCAAAATACTAGGCCATCAACATTCTATGTTATTTATAACATGATTTGTTATTCTTCGTTATGATTTTTTTGTTATTGGATTGTTATTGT
This sequence comes from Culex quinquefasciatus, assembly GCF_015732765.1. Classification (NCBI taxonomy): domain Eukaryota; kingdom Metazoa; phylum Arthropoda; class Insecta; order Diptera; family Culicidae; genus Culex; species Culex quinquefasciatus. The sequence goes on from NC_051863.1 coordinate 32,776,971, forward strand.
AATAACAGACTAATGACATTTTACGTTATTCTTCGAACAAATCATTGTTATTATTTTTTTGTTATTTTAACAACTAATCCGATCATCCCAATAACAGTTGGCGGTATTCTTCCATGAAAAAAAATTTTATTCCCAAGTAGTTCTGGCTTTCAATCAATATCAGACCGATAACAAATTTTGTTATGATAACATAAACTGTTATTGAACTCTTATGTAAAAATTTATATTTCTGCTCTTTCTGTTATTTTAACAATATTTGTTGTTGAAATTGCATGAATTTAGTTATTACCGTCTGTTCGGGAAGGGAGGAATGTTGGTTTTTAACTGAATTTTAAAATTGAATTTATGAATGTTTCGATTCCCGTAGTCGACACTTTTGGTTTTTGTTTTGAAGGATGAACTTTTTTTGCAAATGAACCTCGAGAGCACAATTCTTTCGCCCATTTCGAGCTGTGTTCTCTGTGTCCGTGAATGGCACCACTATTCTATCTCGAGGCCATTGGTCTCTCGGATTGGCGCTGCCCAGTTGTATGATTTAAGCAAACATATTTTTGCCAAATTTACATTTAAAAACTTTGTGGATAAAATAATTGTTTTTTTTTTAGGTTTGGCAATGATTTCCAAAAATCCTAGATTTTCACGGGATTTCACGGAAATTGTGGAATTTCACGAATTTCACGCAGTCATGGGTTTTCTATGTACATAGTACTTTTTGAAAAAAGGAAGCGAGATTTCATCGCACATATATTTTGGGTTAATTTGCACCAAGTTTAAAATCATGTTTTTATTTTATCTGGAAATAAATTCAACTCTTATGTAAAAACATTTAATTTACATCATTACCATTTTGAATTTACTTTTTTTATTTGTTTTTGGATTATTTTACGCCTATCATTTAAAATTCAAAATGTTGCAAAAAACGGAGTTGTATCTCGAACAGGGGCGCCGACTCTGGGGGGGCATGATACTTTTTGCCCCCCTTAAAATTGGGCAGGGGGGGCAGCCCATACATTGTGCCCCCCCAGAAATTTAAGAAGAAAAATATTCTTATTTTGAATATTACAAAAAAAAATCACAGAAATAATTGAAAATAATATTTAAAACTGAATTGGAATTGGATAGAATTCTTGTAAGCAAACCTGTAAAATAGTTCAAAAACATTTGTTGTTTTTTAAATCAACAACGTTTCATCTATACTACTGCGCTCTCTTATGCTAACTAGGTAGGAAAACCAGCAAGCTTAGTATACAAGAGCAAACTTCGGCAAACTCTTGTCAAAACAATCATCAAGTTTTCAGACGCAACATTCTGCGATTTGCCATTGTAGATCAGGATTTAGCGAAAATGAACTGAAACACTTTTCAAAATGGTCATTTGATGACAACTTTACATTTAAAAAAATGCTGATAAATTCGATATTTTTTTGAGTAATTTTAGGTAATTTTTTTCTTGATTTCTTTTTAAAAAATTGCAAATTTTTGGTCGTATCAAATTGTCATAATGCTTTTTTTGATTTTATTAAAAATCGTTTGTGTATCTTTTTGGTTATTCTTCAATTCTGAAAATCTTAAATTCTGAAATTCTGAAATTCTGAAATTCTGAAATTCTGAAATTCTGAAATTCTGAAATTCTGAAATTTTGAAATTCTGAAATTCTGAAATTCTGAAATTCTGAAATTCTGAAATTCTGAAATTCTGAAATTCTGAAATTCTGAAATTCTGAAATTCTGAAATTCTGAAATTCTGAAATTCTGAAATTCTTAAATTCTTAAATTCTGAAATTCTTAAATTCTGAAATTCTGAAATTCTGAAATTCTGAAATTCTTAAATTCTTAAATTCTTAAATTCTTAAATTCTTAAATTCTTAAATTCTTAAATTCTTAAATTCTTAAATTCCTTAATTCTTAAATTCTTAAATTCTTAAATTCTTAAATTCTTAAATTCTTAAATTCTTAAATTCTTAAATTCTTAAATTCTTAAATTCTTAAATTCTTAAATTCTTAAATTCTTAAATTCTTAAATTCTTAAATTCTTAAATTCTTAAATTCTTAAATTCTTAAATTCTTAAATTCTTAAATTCTTAAATTCTTAAATTCTTAAATTCTTAAATTCTTAAATTCTTAAATTCTTAAATTCTTAAATTCTTAAATTCTTAAATTCTTAAATTCTTAAATTCTTAAATTCTTAAATTCTTAAATTCTTAAATTCTTAAATTCTTAAATTCTTAAATTCTTAAATTCTTAAATTCTTAAATTCTTAAATTCTTAAATTCTTAAATTCTTAAATTCTTAAATTCTTAAATTCTGAAATTCTGAAATTCTTAAATTCTTAAATTCTTAAATTCTTAAATTCTTAAATTCTTAAATTCTTAAATTCTTAAATTCTTAAATTCTTAAATTCTTAAATTCTTAAATTCTTAAATTCTTAAATTCTTAAATTCTTAAATTCTTAAATTCTTAAATTCTTAAATTCTTAAATTCTTAAATTCTTAAATTCTTAAATTCTTAAATTCTTAAATTCTTAAATTCTTAAATTCTTAAATTCTTAAATTCTTAAATTCTTAAATTCTTAAATTCTTAAATTCTTAAATTCTTAAATTCTTAAATTCTTAAATTCTTAAATTCTTAAATTCTTAAATTCTTAAATTCTTAAATTCTTAAATTCTTAAATTCTTAAATTCTTAAATTCTTAAATTCTTAAATTCTTAAATTCTTAAATTCTTAAATTCTTAAATTCTTAAATTCTTAAATTCTTAAATTCTTAAATTCTTAAATTCTCAAATTCTTAAATTCTTAAATTCTGAAATTCTGAAATTCTTAAATTCTTAAATTCTTAAATTCTTAAATTCTTAAATTCTTAAATTCTTAAATTCTTAAATTCTTAAATTCTTAAATTCTTAAATTCTTAAATTCTTAAATTCTTAAATTCTTAAATTCTTAAATTCTTAAATTCTTAAATTCTTAAATTCTTAAATTCTTAAATTCTTAAATTCTGAAATTCTGAAATTCTGAAATTCTGAAATTCTGAAATTCTGAAATTCTGAAATTCTGAAATTCTGAAATTCTGAAATTCTGAAATTCTTAAATTCTTAAATTCTGAAATTCTTAAATTCTGAAATTCTGAAATTCTGAAATTCTTAAATTCTTAAATTCTTAAATTCTTAAATTCTTAAATTCTTAAATTCTTAAATTCTTAAATTCTTAAATTCCTTAATTCTTAAATTCTTAAATTCTTAAATTCTTAAATTCTTAAATTCTTAAATTCTTAAATTCTTAAATTCTTAAATTCTTAAATTCTTAAATTCTTAAATTCTTAAATTCTTAAATTCTTAAATTCTGAACAAAAAAATTGATGTTTAATTTTCGATATTTTTTAAACATTGTTTTTTTTGTAATTTCCAAATTTCTGATTTTTTAAATTTCTGAATTTCAACTTTTGATTTCTTAACATTTTTAAGCCATGAGTTTTTTTTAACCCTAGGGTTTTTTAAACTTTTTTTAAATTTTGGAATATTTTTTTTCTGTTATTTTTATCTAAATTGCAGATTTGAAAAAAATGTTGTTTTTAATGTGTATTTTCCAATTTCTAAAGTTCTAAATTTTTGCTTTTTAATATTGTTTTCATTTTTAGAATATTTGTGTTGTTGAACTTTAAATACCTGATAATTTTCATTATTGACTGTTACTTCTGGAAAAAAAGTGAGAATATGCCAATTAGAAGGAATTCGCCTTCCAAACATATTAAAAAATTCCCCCAATAAACATTCTCAATCATGTTTTAATAAATTATCTTTTTCAAAAAAAAAAAAAAATGGATTCCGGATGAAAAAACTCTTATTACATCGTAATATTCAAATTGGTAAAATTCGTGATATACAATAAACTTAAACATCAAATCGCCACTCTCACCTAACGATTCCGGAAAACAACCGTGCCCCCCCAACATTTTGGACTAGTCGGCGCCTCTGATCTCGAATATGATGTAAATCTACATCTTATCATGTAAAACTCAACCTTTCTATATAAACTTAAGCAAAATTACATAGAAGCAGTTTCCTCGATTTTCATAAATTATTTTGACATTTTTAAATAAGTATAATGATTTATTTGGATGAAACTTTGTTCATACATTCCTTATGTCAAAAGAAGCAATTTTGCAAAATGAGTTATTCAATTAAAGTCTCCACTCCATGCGTTCTTGTAAAAATGTAAAATCCTATGGTAAAATCGCATGCACATCGCTAGGTTTAGTGATTGTTTACGTTCAAAAATTGCAAATTTCAAAACACCAAATTTCACGGAAACTGCGCGGAACGTGAAAAACTTTTAAATAACCCAGAAAATCTCATATTAAAATTACAGACTTTTTGTGCTCAACTTTATATTATTTTTTGATAAAAAAAAATTCTACGTATTTTATGGATGGGCACTTTATATATTTTGAAACGAAATTGATGATTTGCTTCGATTTCATCTTTTTACATTTTATTTAATTTCACATCAAAGCAAAATTTAACAATCTTGTCCAGCCAAAATGATTAAAATAACTTGAAATTTCTACGACATTTTGCCCAGTAATTTATTTTAAGGATTTCATCTTCAAGGGCTAAAATAAAAATCATGAAGAAAAAATAATTTAATCTGTAGCGAAATCTTAAAACTTATGTACAAATCAGAATTAAAAACAAATGTCGTGAAAAGAACTCAGAACTCAGCATAAATCTGAATTGTTCTTGAAAAGTGATTTTATAGGTCAAAAATATGCACTATTAATTTAGTATTAAATAAACCAAGCTTGAATCTTCAAATTTCAAATTTTCGAATGGCTATAACATTGAAGAAGAAGAAAAAACTTATAAACTGTTATTGCTACTCTAATTAACAATAAATTTTCTCAATTTTTTTCTCTGCTCCTATTAAATTCATTCTTTTATTCTATTCTTTTTGCTTACTCCTCCGGTCAACGATATATTGACTTAAGGAAAGATGACTGTTTGTTATGAAAGTTACTTTAAATTCAATATTCTTTTTCGTTGATTTCTAAAAATAAATCAATTAAAATTAAAAAAAAAAATGTGTGCGATCTTTGAAAAATTCACCATAAAATACTCGTTGAGTAAATTTTAACTAATTTTGGGAAAAAAAGAAACTTGTAAAAAATTAATCATTTTGTCATAAGAAAAACTGCAAAACTTATGATAGTTTGATGATTCCGAGAGTATGTTTTTTGACTGATTTTTGTTAACATCATTTAAGTATTCGTAGCATTCACTTCTCATTAAAAGTTTTAACAATATTTAAATGGCTTTTGAATTCAACACTAATAAAATTTACACAAAAAGTCTTCACGGATGAACAATTTATTATGATGTTACTTCCAAGCTATGATTTGAGAAAACTGATAAAATTCAAATTTTGCGAATTTCACGCTGTCCGCGACATCGTGAAAATTTACTAAGCATACACATCACCTTAGTGACAAAAGACATTACACACTACACGAACAATTTTTTTAAACGCAAAAAAAATGCAGCCGACGGGGTTCAAACCCAGCATCAACAATAAGGACTGGCGCGTTAGTTCGCTGGGCCATCAAACCAATGAAGAAATGAATGAATAATTTTAAATTAAAAAACATAATAATTGAAACAACAAGCCATAGTATCAACATTTTAATTTGAAAAGGGCTTAAAAATACATTTTACACCATTTCAGTATTTTGCAATCGTTCGTTTTCAAAAAAAAATAATTTGACAAAAACCAAAATTTTAGTGAAAAAAAAATTTAAGCGATATTGTGCATCAAAAATTCAGAAAAACTCTAAAGATTTTTGAAAAAAAAGCTCCAGCTTGTTAAACATGATAATAAACGCAAGGGATTGCATTTCAAATTGATTTCAGCTCATTACCTTGACTTTCTATTGAAATTTTGAAGTTTTATATAAAAAAAATTTCCCCTAATTTTATGGGATGATTTTTTTTTCTAAATATTTGTACCAGCCTTAAAATTAAGATAATTTGAAAATGTTTAAATTTGGTGAGAAAAATTATACATTTGTAGACCATTTTAGAGGTGATGCTTGATTTTAATGTTTTGAAACGGTTTTGCCTTCCTCACTGAGGTAAGGCTATAATCCTGCTCTAAAAATGAACTTTTTATTAAAAGCTCGACGACCCACCTTCATGTATACATATCGACTCAGAATCGAAAACTGAACAAATGTCTGTGTGTGTGTATGTGTGTGTGTATGTATGTATGTGACCAACATTCTCACTGAGTTTTCTCAGCACTGGATGAACCGATTTTGACCAAACCAGTTGCATTCGACTTGGTTTAGGGTCCCATACATCGCTATTGAATTGTTTGAAGTTTCGATAACTAGTTCAAAAGTTATGTATAAAAATGTGTTTTCACATATATCTGGATCTCATTTATATGCATGTAAACGATGTCCGGATCCATCATCCGACCCATAGTTGGTTAGGTAATCGAGAGACCTTTCCAACGAGTCCACAATATTGAAGATCTGGCAACCCTGCCTCGAGTTATGACCAGTTGAGTAATATTTATGTACTTTTTTGAAGCCGGATCTCAATTAAATGTATGCAAACGATGTCCGGATCCATCACCCGACCCATCGTTGGTTAGGTAATCGAGAGACCTTTCCAACGAGTCCACAACATTGAAGATCTGGCAACCCTGCCTCGAGTTATGACCATTTAAGTTATATCTGTGTACTTATTTTTCTGGATCTAAAAAAATAGCTGAAATATGTGTCCAAACCACTCATATTACCCATTGTTGGTAAAAAGTGAGGAAGGCATCAACCACATAGGTGGATTAAGTTAGTTTTTATTAAATAGATTCGAGATATCGTCCGTTGAAAATCGCAAGCTTATTAGTTTACAATTTGATACAATCTTCAAATTAACAGTGAAAGAATTGTAAAGCTTTTCAAAAATATATACTCAAAAGTGACTTTATCATCAGTACGGTACATTTTATCGAAAAAAAAAATTACAGCACTTTGCCAACTAAATTTTCGAAAACACAATTTTTCAAATTAAAACATATTTTGCACCATCTTGCACTCATGGTTCCAAAGAGTTTTTTTTCTGTCCCCTAAAACATATAATTTTTAAATTAACTAACTTGTATTTTTAGAACGCAAATGGAAAAATCTGATTTTTTATTGTTTGTCAACACAGTATATTTAGAACATTTGCGAAAACGGAGAGAATTTCTCCCACATAATTTAGTTGAAAAAACAATGTTATCTGAAATTGCTTTTAATATCCAAATTTAAAAAAATAGCAATTAAAATCCTATTTATTTAAGTCTTGACGGCTGATAGGGACCATTCAAAACCCAATTTAAAAGGATCCACAAATTGTATGATTAAAAAGAGTTTATCATTTGACTTCAGAAGTGTTGTAACTGCTTTCAAAAGAATAAATCAATTTCAAAAGTGAACTTGTTGTTCTGTATCTGTTTTTCCTTCAAGTTGAAAGTCAAGCAGCAGTGCACCCTTCAGGTTGCCAACCGGAACGAAACCATCGGAAAAAAAAACTTTTTCAATTCGAACTCGTGCAAAGTCCACTATCGCTAACGATCTGTTTTCTGTTTTCTCTCTTTTCAGGTAAGAACCGATTGGTAATGCCCATTCCAGTAATTGCAGGTACCTTTGATTTCTTTTTAACTGGATGAGCTTTTCACGTTCATCAAAAATGAAATGTGGACTTTTGCAAATTGACGGAAGCTCAACTTGCAGACAGTCAATCCGTATCTCCTACGGCAGTAATTACTCGAAATATCAAAAAGTAAAAGTTGGACAACTTTCTCTGTGTGTGTGTGCGTGTGGCAAGTGTCAGTTTTGGTGCTACAAGCAAGGTAACAAGTTGCCAGAGCCAGAAGCTGCAGGGTATTTTCCCTGCCGGGCAGAGAGACAAAATACACCGAAAGACAACAGTGTGGTGGAAGTTTTCCAATTAAAATTGAAACTGAACACCGGCGCCGGAAGTTGGCAGACACGTTTCGTTTCAGAGCCATTGCTGGGGCCCTGTCCAAGGGAAGGAGGGTTTCCTCTGGGAACAAATCAGAGAGACCCCATGGTGTTTGATACGTTTCAGTCACAATTTGGCAAACTTTTGTTTGAGTTACATTGAAAACGAGCTTTATTCAAGTTTTTCAAGTTCTGCCAAATCGATTAAATGTTAAGAAAAAAGAGGCCAACATCTTTTTCAACTATTAAACGCCTCGATCGCTGCGTTAAACCTGTCGTAAATCATAAACTTCCCCTCCCCCGTTCTGCGTGCTCATCAAACAAAAAAAAAACGTGCTTGGAAAACCGCCGCAAAAGACACGAAAAACAGTTTTTCCGCTGTCGCGTCACGTCACACCCCGACGCTCTTTAGTGGTCGTAAACGGGGGAGGTACAGTTTTTTTTTCGCGAGAAAGCCGCATAAAATTAGGACCCCATATTTTCGGGCCGGTTTATTTCGAGGTAGGTGCCAATGATGGAGCATTTTCATTGCGATGCGTGCCCGCCATTTTGGCAACATGCGACATTTTTAATGTGGGAAAGCATAAATTTTCGGTGGTTTGCGGAAGAACGTATTAACGATGGATTAGTGGCAAGAGATGCTCTTAGTAATGTCATTTTTTAAATTAAATGGTGTTTTCAAATTTATGTTCACATCACTCAAAGATAATTAATCTGATCTGAATTTTCAAGACTTTTGAATTATTTTTTTACGAAGATTTATTCATTACAATTGAACATGAATTTTGAAGATTTTTTTAAGTTAGAGATACAAGAAAAATATTAAAAAGCCTCATAAAACCGTGAAATTGTAACACCTTCAATTTCCTGAAGGTCCACAAAAAACAGCAATAAAACGTGCAAAGCATCCCCCACAAGAGATTTGTATTAAATGTGTTTCCTGTTTCAACCTACAATCACTACTCTCGATGTATTTTCATTTGCTTCTTTGGCTTCGTCGGTTTTTTTGCCATCAAGGTTGATAAGTACCTGTGCACAAGACTATCAGTTCGAAAGCCAGACCAAAGTAAATTGAAAAGCGCTAGAAATTCCATCCGAGTTGATTGAATTTTTGTGACACATCGATTGAGTGAATCCTTGCCCTGGTGGACTTGCGCCATCACAAATTGTCAAACCCTTACGGAAAAAGCTGCACCCAAAACTGGCAGCGCTAGTCCGAGAGAATGATGGTCTCGAGTCGAGAGAATAGTGGTACCATTCACGGACGCAGAGAACACAGCTCGAGATGGGCGATAGAACTATTCTCTCGAGATTCATTTGCAAAAAAAGTCCGTCAAACAAAAAACCAAAAGTGTCGACAACGGGAATCGAACCAGAGACCTTTGACAAACCAATCAAATGACTTAGCTGCCTCGGCCACCACAGCTGTCGCGTCACGTCAAGGAGAAGTCAGAAGTCGATGTATGACACTTGTTGGAGATTTATTGATTCAACTAACGAATGAACTCATTTGTTATGATGGTGTGAGTTGGTACCATCATTCTATCGATTTTGGCACTGAGCCCTCAATAAATTTTGAGAGAACGATTATCTCGACTCTGAATTTTGGGTGTGGCAATAATTCTCGCTTACTTTTGCAAAAGGTCCTATGTACATAGAAAACTCAAACAAACAAAAATCGAAATTTTGCCGCATGACAATTATAAAACATTGAAATTTCACGACAATTTCACGGTTCTCTAAAAACTGCTTAAAATATACGAGCAATTCCAGCTCAAATAAAAAAAAATTCTGGTACTTTTTTACCCGACCCTTTCCGATTTCAATGAAACTTTGTAGACATGTTATCCTGGGCCTATATAAGCCATTTTTGTGTATATAGAGCCAATAGTACTCGAAAATAACATTTGAGATGGGCGTAAGGTATTTAAATATTTTTGTATTTTGTAATTTAAATATTACTGTATCTCGAAGCCGTTGCGTCGTATCAAAAAGTGGTCAAAGACAAACTTGTAGGAAATTGGGCGGGCTTTCTGACACTGAAACAAAAATACACGCCACTTCTAGTAGATTTTTTTGATTTTTAAGTCTAAAACTTAAATTTAAAGGTGATGTCACGATTTTTTTCGTTCAAAATTTTTGAGGAAATAGCCTAAAATTTTACCAAAAGACTGACGAAAAATAAAGGATGGTATGTCTCTTCTAAAAAAATACAAAAATCATTTACTAAAACTGTTTTTTTTTTTTTTTTGAAAAGTGGTCTAAACGTCAAAATTTAAAAAAAAAACCAGTAGTGGGGATCGATTCTCCAGACAATTTTACATAAAAGTCTCCATATTGACCATTGTCCTATGTCCAATCATTGGGAAGATACAGCGGTTTTAAAAATAAAAATGTTGAAAAAACGGGTTTTATTGTGGTTTTCGCCAATTTCTACATGACAGACTTGGTTTTTCAGTCTCGTAAATAATTTTACCGTGAAGTTCGTCCAATTTCCCATAAGTTTGCCTTTTTGCCCCTATTTTTAAAACCGCTGTATCTTCCCAAGGATTGGACATAGGACAATGGTCAATATGGAGACTTTTATGTAAAATTGTCTGGTGAATCGATTCCCACTACTGGTTTTTAAAAATTTTGACGTTTAGACCACTTTAAAAAAAAACAGTTTTAGTAAATGATTTTTGTATTTTTTTTAGAAGAGACATACCATTCTCCATTTTTCATCAGTCTTTTGGTAAAATTTTAGGCTATTTCCTAAAAATTTTGAACGAAAAAAAATCGTTTTAGACTTAAAAATCAAAATATCTCATAGAAAAGGCGTGTATTTTTGTTTCAGTGTATTTTTTTCAGAAAGCCCGTCCAATTTCCTACAAGTTTGTCTTTGACCTCTTTTTGATACGACGCAACGGCTTCAAAATACAGTAATTTTTAAATTACAAAATACAAAAATATTTAAATACCTTACGCCCTTCTCAAATGTTATTTTCGAGTACTATTGGCTCCATATACACAAAAATGGCTCACATAGGACTAGGATAACATGTCTACAAAGTTTCATTGAAATCGGAGAGTGTCGGGTACAAAAGTACCAGAAAAATTCCTGATTTGAGCTGGAATTGCTCATATACGTAAAAATCATTTCTTTTCTCATAATTAAGAACAGAAAAGTATCTAAAAGTTTAGCCCGCATTTTAAGATTTCAAAAACGCTTGGCACACATTATTTATTATAAAAAAGTTGTTTACCTGGACAGACGGTTGGAAAAAAATTAATAATAATTCAATAACAAATCCTGTTAATATAACAAAAAGTGTTACAAATCCTGTTAATATAACAAAAAGTGTTATTATTCTATCCTGAACTTCAGCTTCAAGAAGAAAAAATAATAACAGTTTCTGATAAAATAACAAGATTTGGTATTGAAGTGATATTATATTGAAAATGTTTAATAATACGGTAAATAAGAGGAAATGTTATACATTTCAAAAACTCTCTCAATAACAAGATTTGTTATTCGTCTGTTATTCTGACTTAGAAATAAAATTACCATAAATCGCACAAACGGAGTTTCTATGTGTTCATAACGCATTGTGTTATATTTTTTTCTTTAATTAAATATGTTTAGATCTTTTGGATAATTTTGTCCAATTTCGTTGGGGTCATAATTTTGGCCATGAAATGGGGTCCATAAGCTAAAATTATTCTAAAAAGTTGAAATTTTGAGAGTTCACTTTTTTAATTATTTGTTATACCCCCTAAGGGACTTTGTTTAAAATGGCTAGAACTATGGGATAATTTTGACCAATTTCGTCAGGGTCATTAATTGGACCATAAAATGGGGTCCTTAAGCTAAAATTATTCTAAAAAGTTGAGATTTTGAGCGTTGATTTTTTATTATTTGATATTCCCCCTAAGGGACCAAACTAATTTTGACAAATTTCGTCAGGGTCATTTGCTTAACCATGAAATGGAATCCTTAAGCTAAAATTAATCCGATAAAATTAACTTTAGAAAGCTGATTTTTTTTTTGTTATATTTCATATGGGAATTGATTTATTTATGAGAATTTTTGAAATGTGAATAACAAAAACTGTTATTATTTTCACAGAGCGTGGAAGTCGGTGCTGACGTTGATGTTCAAGCTGGAGTGAGACCTCGGAGACTGCATCGGATTCAGCTAATTTTCAGCAACTTTCACTTGGGGTCGGAATCAGTGAAGTCCTGTATTTTTGGAGAGCTGAAGTCGGCGTTGACGTCATATCCTGCATCCAGAGTCGGAGTTGTCTTCAAAGTATGGATTCAAAGTCGCTTGAAGGAACCCGACTCTGCAGCCCAGGCTAGTACAGAAGAGTTATGGCAACTGCAGGTTTTTTTGCAAATGGCAAATAAACCAAAACAATAACTTTTTTTTTGTTACGGAGCCATACAAGTTCAATAACAATTTTTGTTATTATGCTGCTCCACCTCTCCGCACAAAATAACAAATCTTGTTATTCCTTCATGATTCCTTCTGTGTTATTGGTGTGTAATTGCAATAACAACATAATAACAGTTTAAGTTATTCTTCGAACAAATCTTTGTTATTGATTTTTGTTATTTTAATAATTAATCCGATCATTCCAATAACATATTTCGATCTTCTCACAATATCAAAAACTGACCTTCCCAAGTTATTTCCGCCTGCTCGGGTAAGATTATTTTTGGGATATTTTAAAGAAGATCAATCAGTAAAATTTATGATTCAGCTATTTTATGTTTTATTGACATTTTAGAAATTTAATTTGCTGAAATATCTCTTAACGCAAATCATCACAATCCAAACAGATTGTATACCCTCTGTTGGGTCGCGGACCCTATTATGACATAATTTTGTATTACCCCCCGGTCACGCAGTGTTTCCCTCATTGACCGCTGGGAGCGCTAGTAGGTTGACAGTACAGACTGTCACGTTTGTTATTGTTTATCTTCGTGATGTAATTTCTGTGATTTATATTTAAGGTTTCGTATTTGTAAAATTGTGAAATAAAGTTCTTCTGTGTTGAACCTCCGAGGAGGCAGGTGGCCTCTCGGAGCCTTTAAAACCACCGTGTTTTACTTGTTCGGTGAGAAAAGTCTGCGTCCGCCATCGTCCCTGAAGCTCCACCGTCGTCCGTGAGTTGTTGGTTCCGGCAGTCCCGCAAAGAGTTAGAACACAACGTAGGGACTGGCCGATTGGGCCGAACACCCTCAATTGTAGGTTTTTATCGATGGCAATTTTGTGAACTTTTGCGAGAAATTAAAAAAAAACCTCACCAACACTCACTGGTGTGAACCTTCACACTTAATCAGCCACTTGCAGATAATTTCGAATTATTCACGCCAACGGCAGCCCCTCCCCAGTTTGGTGTGGCACACCTGACGCGCACAATTGGCATCTGCTCCAGATTCCACCGCCCATCATTACGACACACACAGAGAGAGAGAGAGAAAAGTGAGAGTTGAGGTGTCACTTTAATTGACACGTGACAAATTCCCACCGGCTCCCAACTAATCACCAACGCGAACCCACCTCCCCCAGGGAAAATGGCGATAAATCATCGTCAGCGCAACCACAATTTTGGAGGGGTGAAAATTTGAACCCTTTTACGTGCATTTCGAGGGAGCTCGGCGTGTGCCATCTTGCAGCAAGTGTCAGAAGGTATGGCATGTGGCGATTTCCCATTGAATCGACGTGCGACAAAATGACACATCGGTGACAACTAGCGCCAACCAACCCTTCCAACCGAGTGCAGTGTTGCCTGCAGGCAATAATTTTCAAATTATGCAAATTAGGTGCGGTTGGGTGGGGAAATGTGTTTATAAATCAATTGGTGGTATTTTTCGGGGACGACGACCACCACCAGTGCAGCTCAAGTTCTGATCCAGAAACGTGACCTAGTCGAAGGGGATTACGACAGATAATTGTCGTCGGTTTAGGAGGGAGGATTTCTGTGGACACGTGTTGACTGCAGCAGCTGCCTCGGGGGGAATTAGTGGGGTCGTTACATAATTCATAGAGACGAGGGACGACAAAGGATTATTACTGCACACACTCACACACTGTTTGTCGATGTGAAATTGATGCTTAAAATTGCATTAGTTTGTGGTGGCAGCACTTGAGTCAACAGAGAAAGAGAATGATGAATAGGGTTTTAATCGAAACCGCATTGGTAATAAATTCAATTTGCTGTGCACCAGTTGGGAAAATTTCATAATTACCATTTTGGCCGCCATCTTGGATCTAAAAATTCTAGATCAGTTTATAGTATACAATGCAACGAAAAAGTGGTAAAATTACACATTTTCATGACATAAAAGACGTACCCCTTCCTAGATGTAATATTACCACGATTTTTTTTTACTGTGTAGTGTATACTACTTAAGCTCGACAATCAAAAAATAAGACAAGACAACGCATACGATTTTTTTATCGTGACTCGACTATCAAAAGTTTTTTTTCCCCTAAGCCTTGCGAGAATCGAGTCTGGACTGTTTATACATTTATTCATTTTTTAAAAATTAAATTAATTAAGTTATTTCTTTTTACTGATTTATAAGAAATTTTCAATTAAGTCTAAGCTTCCTAACTACGAGTTCATTTTTCTAAAAAAGTATGTGTGTTTTTCATAATTCATGGCTGTTACAAAATTTATCACAACGTCCTATACTTTTTTATGCTTCAAAATGTATCGTTTTTTAGTGAGAACCATAGTGCGCCATTAGCTTTATTTTGTTGCAGATATGAAAAAGCTGATTTTTGCTTTGGAAGGCCAAAATTCGAAATTCAAAGCGATGATCTATACTTTTTATCGATGGAAAATATTCAAAAATGTACAAAAAAAAACAATTTGTAATACGTATTTAAAAAATTGCACATTAATAATATTTATTCAGAGCAAAACATTGGGAAAAATCATATTTCTTTAAAATGGAATTTCTAGAATATTTCAAAATTTTCTTCAAAGTTTCAAAATTAAAAGCGACGACCAATATGTTCTGGTATCAATAAAATTGAATGCAATATGTGGGAGTAGTGAACAGCTATAAAATCACTCGAAAAATGAACTCCTTAATACGAGTTCCTAGACCAGGGGTGCTCAAAGTTTTTGAATTGCGGGTCAAATTTGAAGCTCACTTGAGCTTGCGGCCAGATGAGAAAAAAATGTTTTTTTTTTAATTTAAATTTGTAAAACTAAAAAAAAATATTAAAAAAACAAAAAAAACGAGTTTTTTACAAAAAAAGCCTGCAATTAATTGGTTTTTTATATTAAAATCAGAAAATAAAAAAAATACCAGCATAAACATTAATAATCTGCTTTTCAATGCAACTTTCGTTATATTTGTGAAATCACGATTGATAAAATCGTTTCACAAATATAATGAAAATTTTAAAGTTGTGTTTAAATTGTTTATTTTTTTGTTAATATATTTAAGAAACTTTGTAAATGTGTGTAATTTATTATTTAAATTTTGTGCAATCTTAATTATAAATAATTGCTAAAGGATTTTTCGAAAATTATTCCTCTGATCGTAATAAAATTTCAATAAATGTTTGATGAAAATTTTGACATAATTTTCTTTTTTAAACCACATTTAAACCTGTTACGAAACGTGTTTAAATAGGCATAAACTGAACCTTGATTTCCTGCAATTATAAAATCACTTAACGTGAAGACTTCCAGCATTGCCATGATTTTTCGTTCAAATCAAAGATATAAATTTGCGTCCCTATTAATATTTCGATAAAATTCCTTCTACAAGTTGTTTAGAATAGCGCCCTACACACAAAAAAATACTTCCGAATGTACATCATTTATGATGTAACACTTTTGCACGTCATTTAACATTTAAACTTACATGCAATTTGATGTAAATTTGCAACAAATTATACGTAAACACATGATTTTACGTGTAATTCAACCGTTTACGTTGAATCTCAAGTTTTTTCTTTTTTTTTTTGTAGAGCCTTAATACCACTGCGACCAATTATAGGAATATTGTGGTGTGACCCATTTTTTCTAGCAAATCAGGTTAACCCATCACCATGGAACGGTGAGGGGCAGCTCCTGTTTCTCAAGTTTACATCAACTGAGTTTACATGTAATTCATTTTTTCCGTGCCGAGTAAATTTACATATTTTTTTCTGTGTACACTTGCTGATTCCTTTTGGTAACGATTATCCTTGCAAAGTTATGAAAATCGTCCTCCTTCAGTGGCTTCAAGAAGACAACAACCTGCACATGTTGATTAATTTTAGTGCAGAAATTCTAAAAATTTAATTCAATACAGAGCATTTTGGAGTGATGATCAATTTTCTTTGAAATTGATCAACGGCTTCACCTTAAAGATGCGTCAAAGGGCCATTTTACATGATCATCCAAAATGGGTCCGCGGGCCACAAAAAATGTCCTCGCGGGCCACGTTTGGCCCGCGGGCCTTACTTTGATCACCCCTGTCCTAGACCCACCTTTACGTATACATATCGACTCAGAATCAAGTTCTGAGCAAATGTCTCTGGAAGTGTGTTGGTATGTGGACAAAAAATTGTCACTCGATTACGTCTGGACTGGATTTTGACCGTTTTGGGCTCATGCGATCCGTCTTGGGTTCTCATAAATCTCTATTCAAAATCAGCAAGTTAAGTAAAGTAGTTCAAAAGTCATGCTAAAAAAATCATTCTGTCGAAATTTAGGAAGATTGTGGAAAAGGTGTTTTTTGTAAGAAAACTAGACTTGTCATTCATTTCTAGAAAGGTCTGACAATCCTATCAAAAGTTATTTCCACTTAAGTTTTAAGTATCCTTTTTTTTTTTTTTTTTGAAGCCGGATCTCAGATATTTTGATAAAGTCCGGATCAATCATGCATTGTTAGATGCGTTAACAAAAGACCCTCAAATTTCATTAAAATGTATTTAACCAAGGGTTTCGTAGAAACAAATATGAATCTTTCTTTAAAATAGTTTTAAAATACTAAATGTCACCCTAAAGCTGTTCATCAACGTCAAACAAAAGTTCATTTCTCCATAAAATAAGCTCAAACAAACTTTCCAATAACTGATTTCACGAGCAAACTCGCCCAACCCAGTCTGTGCCGTTGCGGTCACCGACGAAATTTGGTTCGTAGCATTCATATCCCATGGGGGGGAGGCAGCAGATTGCACCCGAGTGCATCATATTTACGATTTAACTGAATTTTAATTGGTTCGCAGCATATCCCTCTGCGGAGGAGGGAAAACGTCCAACATTTCCCTGTGGATTTGGTCGAGCGGTAGATGTGCATAATGTAAATTTCATTTCGACAAAATTGTGTGTTCTACAAGGGTGGCAGCACTGGAACTTGTGTTCGGTTATGTCGAGGGCACACTGTTACTAGAAGTACACCAGGGTTTAGCATAAAAGAGCAGAATTGTGCATCGGAACTTGTAATTGGCTCTAGCAGCAATTAGAGATATTTACAGTGAACTAAAATGAGTTTTGCTTAAGCACATATTTGGTTTCCGTGCACGAGCTACATTGTTGGCACATATTATGAATAGATAATTTTGGAGTTACAGGAAACGAATTTGCAGAACGAATAATATTTTGACAAGAATTCCTGTGAGTTTTCACCGATAATTAATTTTCATAACAAATAAAGATGATTTGAAGAATTTCAATTAAATTTAATTCTTGTTCCAATCGATGTTCAAACCCGATCCAAAAAGGCATTATTTGCACCTAATTGAGTTATAAACGGTCAATATTCGGTCTATTTATTCGCTGAATGGCCACCACTCGGCATGAACCCCGTCTGCACAAACGGTTGCTCTCTAAGCTGATTCGTGGAAAAACAACAACAATATTGAACACGGCAGCTCACCGCCCGCGTCTCTTTCTCTCTATTTCAAACCTCGGCAAAAAAAAACATCCCCCATGAAAAGCTGTGAAAATTGATGATGGGTGGTGGGGGAAGGTTTGTGGGCGACAATCACACACACACACAGATTTATTATTCATTTCCATAAATCTCGATTATTGTGTGTTTATCAGGCTCCCATTGTTACGCGATAAATGTGCTTCCAATCGGGTAACTCACCGAGCCCTCACCCCCTAGAAAACAGGGGGTGGGGGTGATAAAACCTACTGCCACCCACTACGCCCACCCAGTGGGCGTCTCGTTTTTCCTTCCACATTGACACTGTCGTGCAATCTTGTCGCACGTCGCTGTTTAACGTTCCACGCAATATAAACAATAACAAACACGTTTTGTTTGGCTGACCCCGAAGTGGGTTGAATTTTGGTTCTAAAGTCCAAAGTTACAATTACAAATGTTTACGGTACTCGGGCATGTACGTGTGTCAAATGCGTTCTGAATTGAATTCCCTTTGACCAGTTGTCGCACTTACATCAATTTTCTGGGTGTGTCAAGATATGAAAAGTGACGAGAAAGCACGTAGTTTTTTTTTAGGTTTTTATTGATGATCTCAGGATTTAAATCGAGTTTTGGGGATATGTGAAGGTCAAAAAGTGAAGCATTGTGAGCTGCACAAAATGGCGTCCTTGACTCAATTTGGCCCAAAATGCAGTGCGACAGGATAGCACGACAGCGACGACATTGGTAGCTCCCGATTTTCAACTCTGCACCGTCTCTTGACACGATTAAAAAGTTTGTTTTTTTTTCTTCGAAACAATTTTTCGCAAAAGTTTAAAAGCCATTTTTGAGAAAAGATCTTTATTGAATTTTTGACATAATTGCATTATTTTCTGCCCCCACAAATAAGTATTGTGCATAATACGATTTTTGTTGTGACACCGTGACTGGGCTTCGCGCTGTGATGTAATCAGATTTCCTCAATGAAAGTACGGAGGAAGCGAATGTCGATGGGATGACGGCATTACGAAATGTATCAAATTTGCACCACGAGCTTAATCAGTTCTGTTGATTTGCTTCGTGTAGGTGTGTACTCGGAGGATATTATATTTCAAATTTCTTGTTACATTATGTTGCTGTACAACAAATGCCAATTAATGTGAACCTCTAGGGTTGCCTGAAACTTCCAGGAAGTGAGGATTAAACTTTGTTAAAGGTTATATAATTTAAAACATTGAAACTATCTCAATACCAATACCTTACAAACTCTGAGTCTAGGACTTCTTGAGTCAGCAAACAAGCACAATCTACCAACTCAAGTGCTGTTGTGGCCTCCAACATCATGGCACTGTAATTAACGTGTCCTAATCCGGTCCTTCCGGGCGATTGTGAACAGCAACCGAGATGATGGTAGTAAAAAAATAAGGCCGACAATGTGTTCCATTTTCCCAAGAACATCACTCCCGCCTCCTATCGCTTATCAGCCAAAGTGTACGGAATAATCTTCTTCACAGTCGATTACATCCTCAACTTTGATCGAGAACTGTTGATTATGGTGTTTTATATAACATGACGAGCTCACAGAGACAATTTAAGCAGTTCAAATTTGAACTGGAATTTAAAAAATAATTATTTTCAGTAAATTGATTAATCAAGTTAATAAAATCACAAAAAAAATCACTTCCTTTTTGCTGCGTTGAAGCAAATATTGCTTATCTTTCTCAGTGGTAATTAATTTTGAAAACGACTCCAGGATTCACCCACAAGTAACGAAATGTGTGCCAAACGCAAACAATGAAATACCCCACTCGTCGCGTCGAAAGTCAGCGGCACCGATTTCTGGCAAACCGTGAAACCAGCAGCAGCACATTTTCTTCCAACCAGAGGCCTGCGCTAATGAAATTAAATTTTAATCTGCTTGCCATGTAGACAGACGACTCGTCGCAGCTCGTGCAAACCCAGTTTTCCGGAATTGTCACGGTAACGGGTCCTTCCTCGCTGTCGAGGTTGGCCCTCACCAAAAAAAGGAGGAGGCTGCCATCTCGGCATGTGTGACAAAAGTTCCCTCCGGGGAGTTTGTGGGGAGCTGGGGAGTGGCTTGGTGATGGGAAGCACACAATCAAATATTAAATTGTGGAGTGGGTTGATAAGCGGACATATAATGAAACGATATTTAGGGACTTGCCATGTGAATCTTTCAAAATATATATTTTATCAATTATTGAGTTTCTTTATTTTAAAATTTTCAGAATGGCTTTAAGACCATCGCTTTTTGCATCAACCCTAAGAATTTCAGCTGTCTAAAAAATGTATAAATTCTCAGTTTAAAAAAACTCAAACATTGATAACGAAAATTATTATTCAATTCCCTACAACTAGAATATCCAAGATGATCCTGATGAGTTATTAGCAATGCACAGTGGACCAGATCGCTAACCTTTTTTTTGTCTTCTAGACAGTATTTGGGCTTGCCAATCCAAGCACCTTTGTCAAAAACGCCAAAATTTTATCACGCAATCTGCGTCTTCCAACACTAAAATTTAGTTGCATAGTTGCTCTGTAAAAACAAACCATTTTATATTTTGACAAGTCACTTTGGTTTTAACCCTCTACAACCCATCCCCGCCCTAGACGGGCTTCGATTTAAAAAATCGTCAAAAATATATTTTTCAACCAATTTTTGATCTTTAAAAAGCACTAGAAAGTGAACAACGGCATGACTGTAGATTTATAAAGTTTTAAATTTCATGAAGTTTGACATGTCAGATGGTAGAGTTACTTTCATAATCCGGGACACCCCAAGGTGCCACCGGTAACCGGTTCCAGATTGGCTAGGCTGGTTCAGCGAACAACGGCATTTCCAAACATAGACATACCTTTCAATTTCATGAAGTTTGATGTGCAACATGATCGGTTTTCAACAAAAAAAAGGCAAGTTGGCCGTTCCAGATTACCCGTAAGTGACCACTAACGTGAAACACAGTAAAACATGAAATTTTCGGATGTTCCGGATATCCGAAATCGGTAGGTCACCTGGCCCTGATATTAATATTTTTTGTCAATGTACAGGTAAATACCTGTTGAATGCAACCAGTCGTCGTCAAAGTTGGGCTTTCAAAAAGGTCTTTTTTCGGTTGTAGCCGATTCCCGGTGGCCACAGTGACGACCTAAGCTTTCATTTGTGACCAAAAGAACAGAAATCCTTCAAAAATAAGATTTTTGACTTTTGTTAAATTTTTGGGGTCGATAAGGACCCCAATACCTTTAAAGTATTTTTTTTTATTATGGACGCTCCACTAGAGATCGTATGAGGTTTATTTGTTTTGTGAAATGTGTATTTATAATATAAATTTAATTTCAGAAAATTTCAAGGCTGCACTAAAGTTATGACAAATTTAATCTTCAAAAAGGCCGAAAAGGACCCCAATACCGTAGGAAGGTTAAGTAAAAGAAGTATGTAGTATTTTTGTAGTGTCCCAGACTATGCCTCTACACATTTTTTTACAATTTAAATGATTAATATGCCATCCTATAGCAGAAAATGTCAAAAACAAGCAAAAAATTAAAAAAAGTGGCCATAAAACATGAAAAATTAGAAAGGCCAAATGTAATGACTTGTGGTGGTAAAATAGGCCAAATACTACCAAACACAAACATAAACTATACAAAATTAATGCTAATTAAAACACTAAAAATAAAACAAGAAAACCCTGAAACAGGAGAAGTTAATTTTTCGTAGAACAAAAATTGCTCAAAATGACATCTGAGCACGGGAAATATAAATGTTTTCGAAAAAAAATAGGCGGTAGAGGGTTAAGGCTGTGGTCAAAAGTAATCGCAATTTAAAGGTGAAAAAGATGCAAGTTTAAAACTTTGTTACCACCAAGTTGCATTCGAAAGGGGAGATCTAGCACTACAAACGCTGAAAAAATGTTAGGTTTGTTTTTCTTTAAATTCAATTCTAATTTTCAAGAGAATAGTGTATGTAATTTTGCCCGCTGAATCTGAATCTGCCCTCGTAATTTTGCCAAAAGTGAACACAAATCAAGTTTTGGTATTTTTTGGGTTACTATGTAAAATTTTTATCAAAAATCCTAACGAAAGAAAGGGAAAAAAACTTTTTTTTTTTGAGGCAAAACATACCCAAAATTAAATAAGAAAAACCAAAATAAAAGTTTCAGATGGATCGCATTTTGCTTAACTCTTGCAGTTTTGTTTTTGGTCCAATAATGTTCGAGTTCATCAATTTTTAATCAAAGAGGGCGGCGAAACTTGACCGTGCCGATAAATTTCAGGGGTGCTTTTCCATAATAGAAATTTCTTGAACTTGATTTACAAAGCCAAATCTGCACCGATTTCAATGCAATTAAGATCATACTTTTGTTGAAAATTAAAAAAAATAACATAAATGGATAATTCTCCGCCAACTCACAAGCAGTTGCCCCGACTTAAGGGGTTACATACATGTAGAAAATCACAAAATTTTATATTATAGATTATTTGATAAATCCACTCAAAACATGATTTTTAATCACTCCTGAAAGTTTCATGAAGATATTTAATGATTAAACTGAGTTAGAGACGATTTAAGTTCAAAATTTTTCCATGCGCTAAGCGAGCTGTCATACTTTGTTGGCGTTTTTCTCTAAACCCCGAGTTGATTTACGGGTGCCGCGATATCTCGAGATGGGATGGACCAAATTGGCTGAAGTTTTAGGTGAAGACTCTCAAGATGTATCCCATGTGCATGACGAAGCCCAATTTTTAAAATTAGCTTTTTAAAAAAATACAAAAATAAAAAATAAACGGTTTTTTGATATGAAAAACACAAAAATATTTTTATCTTTTTTTTATAATAAACTTTTTGAAAATCGGGCTTCGTCATTAACGAGTATTCACCAAAATTTTGAGCCGATTTGGTCAAGACTGTGTTGAGATATCGTGGCACCCGTTTTTTGAAACTGCTAACTTTAAATTGCTGTATCTCGGCAACGAAGCAACCAATTATTTTCAAATTTGTTTTAAAAGTAGGTGAAAATGTATATTTAAATGACGTGAAAAAAGAATTTAAAAAAAGTTGAGGTGTGTGCTCATATTAACCTCTGACTTTTTGCCAATATACATATATGTAACCCCTTAACTTTTGTCGTTGATCACGAATCCGAGCTCCGTTTTTTTATACTTCGTGACGGAGGGGTGGTACGACCCCTTCAAGTTTTGAACATGCGAAAAAAAGAGATGGTTTTCAAAATTTGCAGCCAGAAAAAGCTTTTTTTTGTAAAATCGCGATAACTCGTGATATTTAAAAACAAACCCCTTATGTCTATATATCCAAATTTTTGTAATTGTCTGCTTTACAACTTTGTACAACATTGTTACACTCTAAAAAAAACCCTACAAAGTTAGAAAAAACACGAAATTTTAAAATGAAAATTTTTGTTCTAAACGAAAAAATACTCTTCTGGGTCAATGTCTTAAAATGTCTTAAAATGTCATGTTCCAAAAAATTTTACAGCTAAGTAACGGAAAATGGGAGAATTTATAAAACTTGTTTAGTGTTTTTTTCGATGAAAAATACGTTTTTTTCGAAATTCTGAGTAAGCCATCAAATTGGGCGTCTAATTTTACATAAAAGTCCCTTTGACACCAAATTTCTATCTCATCACCGTTTCAGGCTGCAAATTATTGAAAAACACCTCTTTTTTCGCATGTTCAAAAATGGAAGGGGTCGTACCGCCCCTCCGTCACGAGATATCAAAAAACGAACCTCGGATTCGTGATCAGGGACAAAAGTTACTCCTTAAAACAAAGTTTCACGCAAATCGAAGAGGGGTCGGGACAACTTTTCTCGATTTCGTGTGAGTTGGTAGAGAATAACCCAAATTCAATAAGCGATTTTTATAAAAGACCAAAAATCCAAATCAAAACCATCCACATTAACGACCCCCGGGTCTTTTGTGGTCTCTATTGCAAGTTTCTGCTCGAACCTAGGAGTCCGAAGGCTTGAATGGGGAGAGCGCCCAAACCTCTTTTACTCCAAGGAACCTTCCACCCCAGTGTTTGAACTGACGACCTTTGGATTGTGAGTAAAACCGCCGCCAGCGATTCCACCGGAGTAGGCTTGGTTTGGTGTGTTGTTTGTACTTATGGCATGGAGACGACTCCTACACGTGGATTGACTTAACGGCATAACAACCAAGGCCGGGACCGACATTTTACTTCCTCATCCGATGGAAGGTTGCAGCAGATGGGAATCGAACCCAGAATCATCCGCTTACAAAGCGGACAGCGTAACCATTCGGCCACGCACTGCGTCTACCAAAAATCCAAAAACCTCCGATTTTTTCCAT
Source organism: Culex quinquefasciatus (assembly GCF_015732765.1). Classification (NCBI taxonomy): domain Eukaryota; kingdom Metazoa; phylum Arthropoda; class Insecta; order Diptera; family Culicidae; genus Culex; species Culex quinquefasciatus. Next base: position 32,801,188 of record NC_051863.1, read on the forward strand.
CAGCCTATTTTTGCATTTCATCAGAAAATTTCTTCTCTGCATAAATTTAAATATTGATTAAATCTTTAAATGCCATTTTTCTATGTCCAGTCCGGCAAATTTCATTCCAAACCAAATCAAATTGAATGAAAATTCTTCCGGTGAAAATTGAAAGATCAAAAAATAATCATTAAAAATGTCATCTAATAAAAACGACAAATTACAGGCACAAATTATGCTCTCGAAACACCGCGTCTTCCCCAGAATTGCAGTGCAGTGGCTGATAACGCACGACCCAGAGAGCTTCGAGCTCGCCGCAAACCCATTTGGGGCCGCCTTTCGTGTGGAAAATCTTGTCAACCAGCGCGAAGAGATACGGATGCGATGGTTGGGGCGTGTTTCCACAGCCCCACGCGCTGCTGGGGTTTGCCAAAACATATTAAGTCCGCCCATACAATGTTCTCGAAATTAGAATGTCTTTCAATGACACTCCGCGCTGCCTCACTCTTCCCCAAGTCGTGTTGGACTCCTCCTTTCAGAAGTAACAATGGCAGTAGATTTTTGGCACAGTGAAAAGTTGCTGAAGTTTTGAACCTTTTTGTTTCCCAACGTGGAATGGAATTTATTCCATAATAAATTTTATGGCTCTTTTTTATTATTTGACTTAACCAAAATTTTCCAACCGTGCAGCTGCCACTTCTGGCGACGATTTGTGGAAGAATCTGGTGCACATTACACGGACCGATGTGTAGCGAGATAGCGATGACAAGTCCTCCGCAGCCACTTGTGGTGGCCGGGGCAGATATAATCCGATTCTTGGTCGTTGGCGGTTTCCCGAGGTGGACCCGGATGAGTGATGAAATTAGGTGACCATGCCATGTGGTGTAGTCTAGGAACATTGAGAATCTTCCCACGCGACCCAACCAAACGGTGGTCGACTGAGGGCCATTTCGGGGAGGGATATTTGTGGGTTTCTGAAGATAATACTTGAGTTAAGTCCATGTTGGGAGGATGCGTCGGATAATCGGACTAGAAAATCAGAAACAAATTCAGACAGGAGATAATACGTTTGGAGCAAATTGAATTTTGATTGTTTTTTAAGCTTTTCTTTTGCAGGCAGCTTATCCAAATCAGTCAAATCTTTGACAATCGCTCAAGAATTATTTCGATTTTCTTAATTCACAACCCCAAAAATTTTTGGATCTCTCCTTAAAGCTCATCCAATCCTGGAAAACCCACAGAGAAACGCAACGCACTTTCCTTTCGGCTCTTCGGGGGCCAAAACAAACTGTGCTGGCACCACGTGGCCTAAATGGTTCCTCGCAACGGCCAACGCAGCCAAGGCCGGTTGAACCAGCCGACACGGAGGCGACTATTTGTGGGAAAAAAAGAAAAAAAACTTTTCTTTTTTCTTGGCTTTTCCAAACGGTCAATTTCACATGCCAATAATGGGCAGATTATTAGATATTATGGCGCCAATTATGTAAAAAAGATGAAATTCTATAGATCCCATGAGGTCAGCTCAGGCTGAGAGATTTTTTCTTTTTTGTTTTTTTTTTTTCGTGGTCACCAGCAGATGGAACCAAACTGGTGATGATGATGTCTTGATTGGAGAACAGCACATTTTGAGTGTTGCTATAATAATATTCATAAAAATGTACGTTAATGACACTACTCCCGCTGGTCAACTAACTTTAATCGTTTTTTGTCTACTTTCAGGTAAAAAAAAACCCTCATTTTATAATCTACATCGATTAATTTGGTAAGTTTATCTTTTGCTCCATAAAGCACGGAATTTGTTTCAATTTAACGCCCGAAAAGTTTTGCCGCGACGCTTATCGCCCTGCCGCGATAGCAGCTTGTAGCGAAATTTTCATTACAACAGTTTTACAAATTTGCGCGATAAAATCCGTCAAAAGTACGAACAGTACTTTCAGCGCTGAAGCAACAACTCTTTGCCAGCGAACCAACTCTATTTTGAGGGGCGAAAAGTTTTTCCTCCCCGTTATCAGCAGCGGTGCCATCTTTGGGAAAATCTTACTCTGCTTGTGGGAGAACTCGCAAAAACAGGACGACTGCTGAAAAGTGTCTCCAAACAGAAGAAGCTAGCAGATGGGACGTCTTTTATGGGTGAGCTTTTTGTTTGGCTCAGTTTTTTCGCTTTAAAAGCGAAGGGTTAGAGTCGTTGTGTGCTCATCTTGAATCTGTTTGTAGAGTTAGAGGAGAAAGTGACCAATTGTGTGTCAATAAATGTGTGATTTTACTTCAGGAACTGGTGAAATGTTAATCAGTTTATGTTTAAATATTTTACACAATATTTTACATAAAATTACTCACTATTACTATTACTTCTATATATTTAACCAACCAAAGAATCAACCGATCAATTGTTTCTATTCAATATTATTTTAGAAAAAAAAAAAACTTGTTTTGATGTTGTTTTTAAAACAAACTTTTCTTTTTATAAAATAAGCAATTCTGGAGTTTTTTTTTTTGAAAAGGTCCAATAAATCACATTTTCAGTTTTTGATTTTTGGATGTTTTTGAAACCGCCTTGAGTCAGGGGTATTAAAAAACACCCAAAGAGCAAAAACTGAAAATTTGGTTTATTGGACCTTTTAAAAAAAAACTCCAAAATTATTTTCATTTTGAAAAAAAAATTCAAAATCATTGTTTTGAAATTCGAGTTTAAGTTAGACTTGCAATTTTCACCAAGCCAAGGAAAAATATTGAAAATCTCAAAATATCATGATATGATTCATAGATTAATGATTGATTCATGTTTCTAACGCCCATTATCAATGTTTATGTACAACGGTAATATACACGCCCAAATAGCGTTCACAAATCACTTTTTTTTATTTTAATGCAAAAAAAATCGACAAAACAACATTTTACGGTGGATCAACCACACAGAAAAAAAACATGGTAATATTACATCTCGGAAGGGGTACATGTCAGAATGTTAGAAAAAAGGTGTAATTTTACCTCTGGAAATGTGTAATTTTACCACTTTTCTGGTGTAATGTCACTTTTTCAGTCTAAATTAAGGTAAAATTACATCATAAAAGAGGTAATATTCAACCTTCCAAAATTACAGCTTCCAAATTAACATTATTTTTTCTGTGTATGGTCTCCTACACAGTAAAATAAATGGGTAAATTTGGTTCAGTTTTCGAACGTTGACTATTACCTCTTTTATGATGTAATTTTACTTCCATTAAGACCTACAAAGTTACATAACATCAAAAATGTGTAAAATTAAAAAGTAAAAAAAATCAAAGAAACATTACATCTGGAGAGAGGTACATCTTTTATGTCAGAAAATTGTGTAATTTTACTTCTTAACATGTGTAATTTTTAAACTATTCTGGTATAATGCCACTTTATCATTCTAAATTGAGGTAAAATTACACTTTAAAAGGAGTTCAACCTTCCAAAATTAGCAATGACCCCTTGGACGATTGCTGTGACTCGTGCATTGCGAGAATAAGAATTTTTCGGTTTGTTTTTTTTTTTTCATTTTCAAAATAATCTCCCACATACAAGCAGTGCACAAACCGCAACAATCGTCTAAGGGGTCATTATTAAGCAAAATTAGCTGAACATTCCGAAAAAAAATACTTTCAAAAGCACACGATTGAGTTTTTGGGGTTAAAAATTCGAAAAACTGGTCAAAAATGGTCAAAATCATAACTTTTTCAAAACTTTTTTTCGTAAAATCGCGATAACTCGTGATGTTTATAAGCAAACCCCTTATGTCTACATATCAAAATTTTTGTAATTGTCTTCTCTACAACTTTGTAGAACATTGTTACACTCTAAAAAATAATCCTGCAAAGTTAGAAAAAAACACGAAATTTTAAAATGAAAAATTTTGTTCTAAATGAAAAAGGGTCAATGTAGATTCGAAAAAAATTTAAAGTCGAGTAACGGAAAATGGGAGAATTTTTAAAACGTTTTTAGTGTTTTTTTCGATGAAAAATACGTTTTTTCGGAATTCTGAGTACGCCATCAAATCGGGCATCTAATTTTACACAAAAGTCCCTTTGACACCAAATTTCTATCTCATCACCGTTTCAGGCTGCAAATTATTGAAAAAATACCTCTTTTTTCGCATGTTCAAAAATGGAAGGGGTCGTATCGCCCCTCCGTCACGAGATATCAAAAAACGGACCCCTTTAAAAAAATCTAGAAATTATCTTTTAGTCACTACCAAACGGTGAAAATCAGGACAACATTCTGAATAGGTACAAGAGATTTTAGAGCAATAAATTTGGTAATCGGTGTACTAATTGTTTTGTTCTGTTCTTTTTTTAATCGGAATCAACCAAAAAATCAAAACATTATGCCAAAAAAATAGCTTAAACAGCTGTCTTAATTTTATACATTTACCACAGGTGCCGACGATTGACTTAAAATAAATTAAATATGAAATTATATTTTGAAATCGTGGATAAATACTCATTTTTTAAACATATATGCAAATAAATGGAAAATATTCAAAGGCATTTTACGGATCCAAAATTTTAACAATTGATATATGCTGTAAATTTTCTTAATGCTTTAAAATTCTTATCGATTTCTAAGTATTTAACTGTTCTTCTATTTCCACAACCAAATCTGAATTTCCAAAAAAAAATTTCAATTTCAGGAACTTTAGGGCAAAATATAAAAAAAATCCCGGGATTTGGGAATTCTCGGTTTTGGAAAAATACCGCGATTCGGGAATTCTCGGTTGTGGAAAAATCCCGGGATTTTTGTACCGGGAATTCCTAGGATGAACGCACTAATCATGACATCTGAAAAAAAAACAGCAGAGCAACTCTCTACGAAATCGGCCGATTTTTATTTTTATTTTTTGTATTTTTTTATTTGACTTAAACTTTGTGGGGGCCTTCCCTATGACCAAATAAGCTATTTTGCGTCATAGGTTCACCCATACAAGTCTCCATACAATTTTGGCTGCTGTCCATACAAAAATGATATGTAAATATTCAAACAGCTGTAACTTTTGAGTAATTTTCTGACCAATTTGGTGTCTTCGGCAAAGTTGTAGGTATTTTTAAAAGTTCAGAAAATTTGCTATAAAATTGTCTAAGAGACATTGAAGATTGGACCTGAGATAGATCCACTTTAAGAAAAAGAAACACGAAAATTCTAATGACGATATCTCAGCAACTAATGGTCCGATTATCAATGTTAATACATGAGCAATTCTCTACCAAAACCGGAAATGGATTTTATTTGTATTTTTTTATTTGGTTCAAACTTTGTGGGGGCCTTCCCTATACCCAAATATGCTATTTTGTGTCATTGGTTCACCCATACAAGTCTCCATACAATTTTGGAAGCTGTCCATACAAAAATGGCATGTAAATATTCAAACAGCTGTAACTTTTGAGTGAATTTTTTGATCAATTTGGTGTCTTCGGCAAAGTTGTAGGTATTGTTGAGGACTTTTGAGAAAAAAATAGGTACACGGAAAAAAAATTTGAGGATTTTTTTATCAACTTTTTAAACTAAAACTCAATTTCCCAAAATACGTATTTTTGATTTTCGAGATTTTTGATATGTTTTAGGGGACAAAATCCGCAACTTTTGAGCCATAGAAACATGGTCAAAATCTGCCGCCGAGTTATAAATTTTTGAAAAATAGTGATTTTGGAAAAATCGAAGTTTCATGCAAAAACAAGTTTGACATTATTTTTTAATGCAAAATTGAATTTGCAATTGAAAAGTACTTTACATATTTTTTGATAAAGGGCTCCGTTTTCTAGATATAGCCACCGAAAGTTTAATTTTAGCGAAATATTTGCAGTTTTTCATTTTTTAAAAATAGTGACCATGAGTGACCATTTCTAAAAATATTTTTTTTGAAAGGTTCAGAAAATTTGCTATAAAAATGTCTAAGAGACATTGAAGATTGGACCTCTGGTTGCTGAGATACAGCGGCTTAAAGAAAAAGAAACACGAAAATTGAAGTTTTCTAAGTCTCACCCAAACAGCCCACCATTTTCTAATGACGATATCTCAGCAATTAATGGTCCGATTTTCAATGTTAATACATGAAACAATCGTGAAATTTTCCGATCTCTTCGAAAAAAATATTTTGAAAATTTTAAAATCAAGACTAACATTTTAAAAGGGCCAAACATTGAATATTACGCCCATTTAAAATGCTAGTCTTGATTTAAAAATTTTCATAATATTTTTTTCGAAAAGATCGGAAAATTTCACGAATGTTTCATATATTAACATTGAAAATCCGACCATTAGTTGTTGAGATATCGTCATTAGAAAATGGTGGGCTGTTTGGGTGAGACTTAGAAAACTTCAATTTTCGTGTTTCTTTTTCTTTAAGCCGCTGTATCTCAGCAACCAAAGGCCCAATCTTCAATGTCTCTTAGACAATTTTATAGCAAATTTTCTGAACTTTTCAAAAAAAATATTTTTAGAAATGGTCACTCATGGTCACTATTTTTAAAAATTGAAAAACTGCAAATATTTCGCTAAAATCAAACTTTCGGTGGCTATATCTAGAAAACGGAGCCCTTTATCAAAAAATATGTAAAGTATTTTTCGATTGTAAATTCAATTTTGCATTAAAAAATAATGTCAAACTTGTTTTTGCATGAAACTTCGATTTTTTTTCCAAAAATCACTATTTTTCAAAAATTCATAACTCGGCGGCAGATTTTTTGACCATGTTTCTCTATGGCTCTAAAGTTGCGGATTTTTGTCCCCTAAAACATATCAAAAAATCTCGAAAATCAAAAAATACGTATTTTGGGAAATTGAGTTTTAGTGAAAAAAAAGTTGATAAAAAAACCCTCAATTTTTTTTTCCGTGTACCTATTTTTTTCTCAATAGTCCTCAACAATACCTACAACTTTGCCGAAGACACCAAATTGATCAGAAAATTCACTCAAAAGTTACAGCTGTTTGAATATTTACATACCATTTTTGTATGGACAGCTGCCAAAATTGTATGGAGACTTGTATGGGTGATCCAATGACACAAAATAGCATATTTGGTCATAGGGAAGGCCCCCACAAAGTTTGAGTCAAATCAAAAAATACAAAAAATAAAAATGGTCGAAATCGGCCGATTTCGTAGAGAGTTGCTCACATGAAACATTCGTGAAATTTTCCGATCCTATCGAAAAAAAAATATTTTGAAAATTTTTAAATCAAGACTAACATTTTAAAAGGGCCAAACATTGAATATTACGCCCATTGATAAAAAAATCTGCATTTTTTTCCGTGTACCTATTTTTTTCTCAAAAATCCTCAACAATACCTACAACTTTGTCGAAGACACCAAATTGATCAGAAAATTCACTAAAAAAATACAGCTGTTTTACATATGGACAGCAGTCAAAATTGTATGGAGACTTGTATGGATGAACCAATCATACAAAATTGTTTATTTGGTCATAGGGAAGGCCCCCACAAAGTTTTAGCCAAATCAAAAAATACAAATAAAATCAATTTCCGGTTTTGGTAGAGAATTGCTCAGCACACTTCTTAATTTTATATTGCACTTGAAAAATCTATTCTTGGTTTGATAATTAAACTTTAACAATATATTCTACGTTTTTCCCTAAAAAAATAAATTTCTTAAAACATCATTTAAAATGAAATTACAATTGAAAATTAATTTGAGTTAAGTCCCACTAAATTTGAAACGATTTTCAGAGCTTGTGCCGAAAATTGGATTGTTTCTTTATCTTTTTTGAGGCTCAAGTATCTTGACCTGTTTTTATGTTGCAGTTTTTGTCCGTCGCTTGTCCCCTTAAAAAAGTGGAGCATCAACACTTCCCGTCTTCCGAATCCCTTTCCTTGTCCCTGGTGCGCTGTGGAGATGGGGGCGGCCGGCAATGGACGGCTGTCATGGTGGTGAGAATCGGGTTCAGGTGGAGTTGGTTTTATTCCCAATTATCAATTCCTAGGCATCCTTGGGCTTAGACAATCATCACTTAACATGGCGAAATCCAGTCTGTAATCCGCTAAAATCACCGTCTCCTAGCGAAGCGAAGTTAGACAGTTTTATTTTGAGAAGCGTTATTTCAACTCATTCTAGGCCATTTTTTCGAAACTTGTTTAATAAAAACTAGGAAATGGGGATATTTTTTCTGACTCTAAAAAAAATTCATATTATCATGGTTTTTTTGATGAGTTGATTGCTGAGTAAAGTTTTTATTTATTTTGCATTTAAGTCTTTTCAACGGGATTTAGATTGGTACAGTTGATAAATGCAACCCAAACCTATCAAAACAAGACTAATTTAAACGCTCCCGCTTTTTGCTTTTCTTGGAACACGGCCAAAGTTTACCCTCCTGGCCAAGCTCCTGTCCGAGACAGCTCGATTTGCCGCCACTGACATTCCAATCGGGGCCTCTTAATCGAATTCACCACCCCCTTTGTTATCAAACGCCCCTCCCACAAACTTTAATGGGGGTGGGGGTGACATGCTGCTTTGGGATATTAATTTCCACTATCACAGTAAAAAAAAATCATGGTAATATTACTTTTAGGAAATATTGCTTTCAAAATTGTGTAATGTTTCATCTTTTTATGTGTAATTTAAGGTAAAATTACATAGAAAAGAAAGTAATGTTCAATCATCAAATTATTTAACCTTCCAAAGCTATTATTTTTACTCTATTCACAAGAACGCTTATCGATGCGCTGGCGAGCCAAAGTTGCCGCGAAAATCATCAGCAAAAAAAAAGAACTTTTCCATAAAAAAGGCAAACAAATTTCCCCAGATCGTTACTTTCGGTGGGAGAAAACCAGTAACAGTAACAAACCCGAAGGCACCAATCTGCTGAACGCTGGTGTCGGAGGGTGAGTGGGTGCCCCAGATGAATGAATAATAACAATCGTTGAAAGACACCAGGATTACCCCCACCCCCTCGGAAAAGCTTTGGAAGCTTGTCATCCGTGAGGTAAATTGAATTCAGATAAATGGCGCGCCCCTCGCAAAAAAAAGAGTGTGGCGGCAACCGGCGGCAGCAGAGCAAGAAAATGTCACCCCGTATTGTGCGGTCCGCGGGAACAAGGGGACAATATATTTTTCATATTTTTCCCTTTCCGCTTAAACCCCCTGCCCTGGCATGACAATGGGGATGAGGAGGAAAACTTTCACCGTGATGGGACAATTTCCACGCCAGAACGAATTCGATCGAAAGTGGCGATTGAATGTTTTGTTTGATTCAATTATGGGTATTTTGCGATTGGGGCAGACGTTTTTGCATTTCAATGGACTTTCGCTTTTGTCGAATAATTATGAGAATCTTAACCATGTAAATAACGTGGTGTGATTTGCAAGAATCATTTATCTTCCAAACAAGTTGATACTTATTGATAAACGATCAAGAAATTTCAAAATACATTTTTGGGCACAATTTATTTTTAACAAATTCAAAAATAATATAAAATTTTAAGTAAAACAAAAACAAAAATTTAAATAACAAGCAATAGTCTCAATATTTCAGTGTAAAATGTGTTTTAAAATGCATTTTAGTAGTTTTGCACTCCTTAGTTTCCAAAAAAAGTAAGATTTGACGCAAACAAAAATTTTGGCGAAAAAAGCTTTTTGGGGGGGGTGACAAAAACTTCAATTTAAATTTGTACCAGCCTAATTTTTCGTAATAATTCAAACGCAATTTTTTTTTATCCAAAGTCAATCATTCATCCTCCAAAGTTTCCTTAAACAATCAAAGGTAAAAAAGACTTGAAATAAAAAAATTTAATGGAAAACCTCGTAGAATCGATTTAATTATTGTAGAACGTTAGAAATTGTGTATCAAATAAGGCTATTTAAATATTTTTTTCCAAATTTTGAATTGCGAAACAACAGATTTAAAAAAAGACGTTAAATTTTGTTTAAAGCTTTATTATTATTATTTTCATGACAATAACATAACTAAGGCTACCAACTCTTGCTGAGCAAAAATCCGTACACTTTGCCGATATGACACCATGGTATAAAAAAACTGTCAATGAATTATTAAGATAAATTAAATTAAATAAATTTGAGAATTAAAAATATAAAACTGTGTCGTTTTTACAGCTAACAAATTTCACAAAATGCTATCAGAGTGCTTATGACTTGCACGTTTAAAAGTATTTATAAAATAAACCGTGGTTTGAATCAAATCATTATGTTTCATTTTTTTGTTAAACGTTTAAAAGTTTACGAAATGTCAAGTTTTCTTTTACGAATAATATCGTTCTTAGTATTTTCACGAACCACGGCGTATTTTCTAGGCAACCTTAAGGAGAAAAAATAGTCATCGTTACTTTCAAAAGTGTCTTATAGGAAATTTTCTCAGTTTTCCAATGCTTTTAAAAGCGAAATGTTTCATCGGGAAATTTCTGAGATATCTCAATTTTAATTAGTTTGTTTTAAAATCCCTAATCATTCATTGGAAACTTTTAAATAACAGTCCAGGAAACTTGTCAAATAATGTGTTTCATGTGTCATTTACTCATCAAAATGGGCAAAGAAAAGACAATAAACAACTTTGTAGAAGGTTGTAAACCGCTAAACATTTTGAAAATGAAGTTTTAATCGAATTTTTTAATATATGGGATTTATTCAGAAATTAAAATCATAAAACCGCATCAAAATATCATTTTCACAAGAACAAATAGATTGTTATATAATTTTTGTGTACAAATAACACCGGTCTGCTCTGATTCAGCTTAGAATTAGCTGCTACAACCGAAATTTTTACAGGTTTGAGATTGATAGGGTATTACAAGATTTTTATGAATAAATATCATATTTCCTTAATCAAACATTAACCAGTTGCATAGATATGTTTTGTTTTGTATTTGTTTAATACTCGAAATTTAACTGCAAACTACTGTTGCAGGCTTTAGGAAAAATACTTTTCATTAGTATGAAATGATTGTTTTAGTTTTTTTTGTATCAAATGATCACGGAATTACCAATATTTTAGAAGTTTATAAGACTCTCATCTTAAATCTTATCTCTAAAAAAAATATTTCTTGATTTTTGTTCAAATAGTTTTGAAAAGGATTTTGTTTGATTTTTTTTTGTTAAAATAATATTCAAAAAAAAAAGTTTGTGACAGTGTTTCCAGCATTCTTAATCGGAAGACTCGAGTTTTATTGCTACTTTTAAGTGCATTTTCAACAGAAAATATTTTATAAAATTTTATCTTTATTTTATACTCATGAAAATATGACTTTTGAAGCTTGCAACAGTAATGTGTAGTACATTTTCGATTTTAAATCATATTTGTATTTATGTTCCTGGTTAATGTTTGCTTAAGAAAATATCAAATTTATTCATTAAAATTTAATAATACCATTAACAATCACAAACCTGCCAAAGATTCGGTTGAAAAGGGTAAATCAGAGCAGACACGTGATATTTGTGCACAAAAAAATTAATAATCTAATTATTCTTGCAAAAACTATATTTTTACACTGTGTTATGATTTTAATTTCCGAATAAATATCATATATTCAAAAACTCAGACAAAACATAATTTTCAAAACGTTTAGCGGTTTGCCACCTTCTACAAAGTTGTTTCTTGCCTTATTTTGCACATTTTGATGAGTAAATGATACTTGAAACACATTATTTGATAAGTTTTCTGAACTGGTTGTACAAAATTTCCAATAAATAATAAAGGAATTTAAACCAAAAAACTTAAAATAGAGATATCTCAGAAATTTCCCGATGAAACATTTCGCTCTTAGAAGCATTGGAAAGCTGAGAAAATTTCCTATAAGACACATTTGAAAGTAGCGATGACTATTTTTTCCTGAAAAGTTTGTTCTAGGAAACACGCCGTGAACACTCTTCCAGAGTTTTTTTTTTTATTGAAAAGGTCCTATAACATGTGAAACACAACAGTTTATAGGACCTTTAAAAAACTCTAGATTTGTTAATTCAAATGTTCAAATGTTTTCACAAGTTTTAGAAAGCCTTTGGAAATGGATAAATATATTTAGTAAGAAATTTCTAAAAGAACAATTCTAGAGTTTTTTTCAACATATGAAAGACCATAGTTCAAAAACTCTAGAATTATTGATAATCAAGTTTGAATTGAGGAAAACCCGGAAAACTCCCTTTTAAAATCACATAAAAATATAAATTCCTAGTTAACAAAAGCTTTGACCAAATCAAAAAAGCAATTCAATTATTAAAAAGTTGTTAAAATTCCGTACAAATCCGTATTATGCGTATAATTCCCTACAAAAATTCCGGCCTGTTAAAAATCCGCGAAGAGGTTCTAAAATCCGTATGGTAAGGAAAAAATCCATACAGTTGGTAGCCTTAAACATAACTGTAACTTAGTCTAAAGCATTTTGTGGTACTTTACAATTCCAAATTTTGAATTGAGGCTTGCCATCAAAAAAAATTATGCCTCCCCTTCTCTTTCGACTTTGACTAGAGCTAGGCTACAACAAATTTTGATTAAACTGGTACTAGCCTAACGTGAATAAGATAATTTCATGACAAACAAAGGGAATCAAAAGTTACAGTCACAACTCCTCTCTCTTTCGCGGTTGAAAAGGGTTCGCAAGCGAAAATGATTTTTTTTTTTGGGATTATTCCATCCCTCACAATATAATAAAAGTGAAAAACTAAATTTACTATTGATATTTATATTTTTTATGGATTTTGCGCAGAATACAATTATCAGCCACCCATTCAAAATTACGGCCTGTTTTTTTTTTGTTTTCGAATTTTTGCCTTCCTCACTGAGGTAAGGCTATAACCCTGCTCGAAAAATGAACTTTTGAAAAACAGCTCGTAGACCTATATTCATGTATCCCTATTGAGGTTTTGCAGCGCGCCTGTGTTTCAAATGTAGGTGGCGCCAAAATGGGGTTACTTGCCCAAAATCGTATTCCTTTCTGCTGGATTGAAAAACAAAATCGCTTATTTCTCATGATTCCCTGCATCAATCTTAATGAAACTAGTTGCAAAAGAAGAGAAAAATTTTTTGCTTTAAAATAATGAACATCATTTTCTGGGCGCGCAAAAATTTGTGAACTTTTTCTTTAAAAAACATGTTTTGGAACACGAAAAAATGAGTTTCCCCGTAAATATCAAAGAAATAAACAGTTATATAAATAATAACAGATGTGTTAACGTATATTCAACAATTTTCATTGATTTTTGACAGACTTTCTTGCCAATTAGTCCAAATTTCTATCGTTTTCTAAATGTCCAGTTTTCTCAAAGAAAAATCAAACAAATATTGGAAAGTTATACAACAAATTGTTGGAAATAATTTTTCTCATCCGAATCCGGCATAAGTTCAATAAAAATGTTGATTTTGAAGGTAAAAACACATTTTTTCGAAAAATCATAGGTTTACGCTATTTGTTCATAGGTGGCGGCATGTGTCTTTTAGATTTGCTGCAAATTCTCTATTGACTCAGAATCGCAAACTGAACAAATGTCAGTGTGTGTGTGTATGTATGTATGTGCCCAAAATTCTTTCCAAGTTTTCTCAGCACTGGCTGGACCAATTTTGATCAAACTGGTTGCATTCGACTTGGTTTAGGGTCCCATGCATCGCTATTGAATTGTTTGAAGTTTCGATAAGAAGTTCAAAAGTTATATATGAAAATGTGATTTCACATACATCCAGATCTCACTTATCTGAATGAAAACTATGTCCGTATCCACCATCCAACCCATCATTGGTTAGGTAATCTAAAGACCTTTCCAATGAGTCCAAAACATTAAAGATTTGGCAACCCTCTCTCAAGATATGTCAACTTAAGTGATATTTATGCACTTTTTTGAAGCCGGATCTCACTTAAATGTATGTAAACTATGTCTGGATCCACCATCCAACCCATCGTTGGTTAGGATACCGAAAACCTTTCCAACGAGTCCAAAACATTGAAGATCTGGCAACTCTGTCTCAAGATATATCCACTCAAGTGATATTTATTTACATTTTTATTCCGGATCTAAAAAAATAGTTGAAATGTGCGGCCAACCCAATCATATCACCCCTTGTTGGTAATGAGTGAGGAAGGCTCCAACCACATAAGTGAATTAAGTTTGGATTAAGTTAGTTTTTTATTTGAGGCCGTTGCAAATATTTTTCAAAGTTCATGTTGCCCACCTCCCCCCCCCCCCCTCCATTCCTCTTTAAAATTGGTCCGAAAAATCAGGGGGCAAAAAAAAAAATTTTTTAAAACTCTTCAAAATTTTAATGACAATAGAAGTCAAATCAACTTTTTTTCTGTTTGAGTATCAAATCAACTTAGGAGCGGCCGTGGCTGACTGGTTACGGTGTTCGCTTTGTAAGCGAATGGTTCTGGGTTCGATGTCCATCTGCTCCCAACAAGAAAGTTAAGAACACAGAAATTTGAAATGATGAATATGAACGAAAAATCAAAGTCGCTCGAAGCGGGGTTCGATCCTCCGTCCTTTGGATTGGTAAGCAAAAATGCTAACCACTAGGCCATGACGACTTGGTGAGCTTGGACTGGAATTAGGAATACTGTTACAGAGAGCGAGTTGTGGCGCTATAACCACGGCAAATAGTGTCCAGGGCATTCGTGGAAATACAATGTCCCATCCCAGAGGGTCCCGGAGTACCAAACCTTCTTAGCATGGTGCTTCCAACGAATACAACCAAAATCACGGAGCGTATGGTGGTGTGTCCCCACGCTTCTTCCCCCCCTGTCGATTCAGAATTGTGTTGTAGTTCGAACACTCAGTGCTCAACCCAATTACGAGTCATCTCTGCGATACGGCTTTACGCAGTAGGCCTGACCGCTTTAACGCTTGTGATGTTTCAATGCATTTCGATGCTATGGCGCACTACAAATGTTAATGAATGGCAAGAAGAGTGCTAGGCGTCATCTAACCTAAGGCACTCTCCAGGATCCCTTCGAAAGATTGGCTGCGCTAGGGTCTGATTAGATTAGATTAGATTAGTTTGAGTATCAAATCAACTTGAAACAATCTAAAATGCATTTTTCTGCATTTGTAATCATATTTAGCATGTCTGGGCTGGAAAAAAGTATTTTGAATTTTTTGAAATTCCAATGTACAGCACCGCAAAATTTTTTTTTTGCAAAAAAAAAAATTTCATCAATTCATAGGTATTTTGGAAACTAATGATTGCAAAACAACTGGGCAGGTGTAAAATGCATTTTTAAACACTTTGTTCATTCAAATGTTGAAACCACGGCTCTTAATTTCAATTTTTAACTTTAATTTTATCAATGGCCTAAGTGTGCCAAAAATATATAAGTCTCATATCTGATTCTTAATTTTTTTTGGAAAAAATCATGTTTTTTTACCAATTTAGTAAATTTTACGAAAAACATATTTTAAAAATTAAAAATTGTAAAAAAATTGAAGATTTGAAGATCTGAAGATTTGAAATTTTGAAATTTTGAAGATTTGAAGATTTGAAGATTTGAAGATTTGAAGATTTGAAGATTTGAAGATTTGAAGATTTGAAGATTTGAAGATTTGAAGATTTGAAGATTTGAAGATTTGAAGATTTGAAGATTTGAAGATTTGAAGATTTGAAGATTTGAAGATTTGAAGATTTGAAGATTTGAAGATTTGAAGATTTGAAGATTTGAAGATTTGAAGATTTGAAGATTTGAAGATTTGAAGATTTAAAGCTTTCAACATTTTGAAGATGGATGGATAATGAAAAGCTACTACATTTTACAAAAACATAACAAAAAATGATCACAATCTCCTAGGTTTCTGCGATTTGGCATGGAAATTCCCCCCAGAAGCTCCACACTATCCACCAAGTCCAGCAAGTCATCTCACCACACGTGGCGTGTGCCCAAGTTGGCCCCCATCCGACACGTGTATGAAGATGAACGAGCTCGCTCTCGCACACAATGAATATTTATGGAAATACGGACCGACCCGCGCGAAGCTTTTTCGTTCTCGGGACACGGCGTTCGCTCGCGGGCTTATTCCCGCTGAAATGGGATTTTCACTTGTCGACGCTTTCTGCTTGAGCTTTGCACCGAGGAGTGGTTAGGGAAAATGGAAATTGATATCCGTTGGAAAATGTGGCAGCAGGAGAGATGATCCCTCGAAAGTGATAACAAGAATTAACTTACCGACATATTTTTTTTTCGGCGAGGGATATTTCGTAAAATAAACTGTCTGTTTCAAAGTTTCATTCGAAGTTGCATTTCATTGACTTTTAATTTGATCTCACATCTTCGATTGAATGGAGACACGCCTCTCCGTCAATAGCCCAAGGTATTGCCGACTCACCAAAAAGCAATTGATTTTCTGCTTCGAATGAACGTCTGTTCAACTAGTAACCTGCAAATGAAGATTCGAGTGGTGGCATTTGTTGGCCATCCTCGTGTCGTATGGAAAACGTGTCCTGTCCGGAAGGCGTTTCCTTTCATTGGGTGCAGTTGGATGGCAAACATTTTTGGCTAAAAAGTTCCTACCCTTATGCACACACACACACAAGCACACACTTTTGCATCTGACATGTGAGAAAATAATAAAATTTGCAATATCCTGTCGGAATCGGGGGTGGTCGGCCCATTCTTCTGTTCATATAGACATAGTGCATACTTTGGATGTTCCGGACTTTGGGAAGGACTTTTCGAACAAGGGTCAGAAATAGTTCAAGCACACACACTAACATGAGAAATCCCCAGGTTTCATTTACCGATAATCTTGGCTTTCAGCTGCAAATCCGGCCTGTAACTGCAGAGGGATTGTATGCAACTGATTTCTTTTTTGCTCTTGGGTTTCCTACATTCAATGGACCATACTGATGTTATCATCGGAAGCTCTTAGGTTTAGGAATTTCCTAATGATTTAAGTCGATTTAGCTTGATTTGATTTTTCAAATAGGTGGAATTATAAAATTTACTAATGTTGTTCGAAATCAATGACACTTATACAAAGGTTATCGCTGACACGATCATGATAATATCAGGTTTAAGAAATCAATTTTTAAATGGTTTTCTGATCGATTTGGTGTTTTCGGCTAAGTTGCAAATATTGATCATAAGAATTCAGGAATAAGATAACCACAATTGAAAAAGTCAATGGCCGGCAGTGAAATTACGGAAAAGTTTATTTTTTATCTGTCTTGGATTACACTGACACAGCGTATCTGAGTTTTGATTACTAGGCGATGTTAGCCCTCACGCTGCTGTCAATAACTCTATCCAGAATGACCGAAAACCTTACAGAAAATCATTTGTTTACTTTAACTTTCATTCTCAAAAAACCATTAGCCAACAAACTTGCCTCGAAGACCTCGTAAACAACAATCAATCTTTGCGCATTCTTCAAGATGTTTATTGCGATTTACTTTTTTCCGCAAATCTGCAATAAACAGCTCGGGATGTAAATCGTTCCAAAAGTAATAACGTGGCATCTCGATTGCGACGACGTTTCTTTTTTGCCTTCCTCACCTTACTGAGGAAAGGCTATAAAATCACTCGAAAAATTAACTTCTTAATTCGACCTCGTAAACCCACCTTCACGTATACCTATCGACTCAGAATCATGTTCTGAGCAAATGTCTGTGTGGATGTGTGTAGGTGGGTGGACAAAAAAAATGTCACTCGATTATTTCCGGACTGGATTAACGGATTTTGGCCGTATTAGTCTCATTCAATCCGTCTTGGGGTCCCATAGGTCTCTATTTAAAATCAGCAAGTTTAGTTAAGTACTTCAAAAGTTATGCTAAAACAACAATTTCGGCGTATGTCCGGAAGATTGTAAAAAGGGTGGTTTTTGCAAGAAAACCTATCATGTTATACATTTTCAGAAAGGTATTAAAAAGACCTTTCCAATGAGCCCAAAACATTGAAGATCTGACAACCCTATCAAAAGTTATTAGCACTTAAGTGTTATTTATTCACTTTTTGGAGGCTGGATCTCAGATATTTCAGTAAAAATTATGTCCGGGTCCATCATGCGACCCATCGTTAGTTAGATAATTGAAAGACCTTTCAAATGAGCCTAAAACATCAAGGATCTGACAACCCTATCAAAAGTTATTGGCACTTAAGTGTTATTTATATACTTTCTGGAGGCCGGATCTGAGATATTGTGATAAAAATATTGTCTGAATCTTCCATGTGAACTTTCGTTGAATAGGTTTTTTTAATCAGACCTTGCCGATGAGCCAGAAAAATTGAAGGTCTGCGAACCCTATCAAAAAAATTGATTTGTTAAACATGTTAAAGGAATGTTGCTATTTTTACTGAATGTATTGACTTTATGAATGTGAGGAAGGCACCAACCACCTAAAGGTGGATTAAGTATCGTTTTTTCAGTTTAATCTCAGCTTCCCGACATCCCTTCAATCGTAAAAGACAATTGCTTCTCGAGGGCAGCGCCGTGTTTACAGTGTTCTACTCAAATTGTCGAGCATCCTTTTTCGGAGCAGTCTGGCTGCCTTTGTCTTTTAGCAGCGCTTAGTGCAGTGAAAATACACTTGTCAAGGATGCTTCTTTTTCATCATTTTTTATAGGGGTTTTTTTTCTGTCGTTCATGTTTGTTTGACAGCAAAGGACAATAAAAACTGTTTACCGAGCCATCGTCCTCGTTGTGTTGTTCTTGTTTTTTTTCCTACAACGAGGGTCCTACGTTAGAGGATTTTAACCCTCAAATGTTCATTATCAACATATTTTTGTTCAAAAATTATTTTTGAAACCTGGAAAAATATGAAAACCAGCAGAAAAATGAGACGGAAATGAGGCAATAGAAGGTTAAAACGTTACAAAAATGTCGAAGGGGTCTCTCCCGAGTCAGCCGTCTGCCCTTCCGGAATGGCGGAACAAATCTGGAGCGCTATTAAGTTAACAAGGCACAGAGCCAGCAAACAGCCACCGGGCGCGATTTGGACGCTTTCGATGAAAAGCGGGAAAATTGCCCCGGAAAGGGGAGCTGAAAAAAAATCTGAAGACTTTTCTTTTCCGCCTCCCGGGTGGAACGTCAAGTCAAACTGAAGGGGTTAAACTTTTATGGGCGTTGTAAACTTTTCAGTATGCCCACCGGATCGACCTCGTTTGAGCATGGTTAACAGAGTAGCTTGTGTTGACGAGGTTAAATTCTTTATCACTGCAACAGACTTCGTTTTTTGCGAAATACGTCCTTTCTTAGTGATTTTATGGCAACTTAGCAATTCTCTCAAGAATGAGCAAATTATATTTATATTTTTTTTTTAGTTTGGATGAAACTTTGTGTGTCATTTTGCATAATTCGTCCATACAAATTCTCGTACAATTTTAGCAGGTGTCCACGAATTCACGTGGTTCACGAATATATGAAATATATGACAAACGTGTTTGATTTCGAGCGCATCATCCGGAATTTCAAAGTACAATTACCGCAGAAGCTAACCTGCAAATATTAGCTAATTTGGTTAAGGTATAGTGGCTCCAGTTTTGATCTGTAGTTAGTAAGGAACTTTAATCAAATTGCACTGGAGAATTGTAACTCTTTTCATCTTTTTAAATAAAATTTTCCCAAACCCCTATCAAATTTTCCTATTTTTAGGTTTCTGATAGATTTTAATCCGGGATAAGAGGGTGACGAGCGGGAATTCCCGGGAAATCGACCATTTTTGGACCTCTCGATTCCCGGGAAATTTGGTTGAGACTCCCGAGAAATTTTATGCTTATAAATATCGAAGCAAAATTATACAATTCTAAATTGTATAGAACATCAGAAGTTCAATGTTCGATGTCCAAGTTCGAATACCCGAGCAGGGGTAAATAACACGGGAATACCAAATTTTGGTATTACTTGGGCTAACAACAGCGACCAAAATGTGCCCTTGGTTGCCCAGTAATAGATGGTAAAATACCATGAAATCATACCAAAGTCTTGTATGTGAAAGGGAACAACAATACCAAAACATGTTATTCCAAAGGTAAAATAATACCACAAAATAAAATCATTTTAATACCAAGTTGAGGTCTTCTGAATTTTTGAACATTGCTTGAATACCAAAACTTGGTATTGACATGGTTTTATTTTTAGGTATTCCCGCGCCCTTGGAAAATCAGATTTTGGTATTCCTGTGGTCTACCACAAACATGATTTTGGTATGATTTCATGGTATTTTACCATCTATTACTGGGCAACCAAGAGCACATTTTGGTCGCTGGTATTTGCACAAGTAATACCAAAATTTGGTATTTTCATACCATTTTTAGTGCAGCAGTTGCAGTTTGTGAAAAAACGGAAATGATCCATATGCAACAGCCAAATCTACTCACCTGATGATTCCATGTTGTTCTTAGTGATATTCTTCACCACACCGAATGCATTTGTCATTGATGAACGGCCTGTGCCTTCAAGTTCTTGAAGCTTCTGAAAAATAACAAGATTGAAAAATAAGTATTATTAAAATGAAACCGGATTGAAATTCACCAAAATTCAATAATCTGTTGATAGACTCGCTTTTCAAAGTATTTGGTTATCCCGACTTAAAGAAATTTCAACGTTTTTGAAAAAAATATTAGTGAGTATATCACAAAAAAAATCAGCTTTAACATTTTTATGTTTCAAGTCATTTTAGCGCTAAATTAATTATCTCGCCAAATTTTTTAAAAAAATTCCATAGTTTCAGAGTAAATTGATGAAACCTTTCAATACCAAAATAATACCAAAATGTGCCATCCTGACTTAGAAAATTTTCCACAATTTCAAGTCTTTCTGTAAGGGGTATATCAAAAAAGTTTAAAATCAAGTTTGAAATTTCCGGTTTTCAATGAAAGCATTCGCTTTGAGACATCATTTTAGCGCAAAATTAATTATTTTGTCAAAATTGGTCAAAATTTTCCCAAAGTTTCAGAGGAATTTGATAAAACACTGTAATACCAAAATAATACCAAAATGTGCCATCCTGACATTGAAATTTTTTCACAATTTCAAGTCATTTCTGTAGGAGGTATATCAAAAATGTTTAAAATCAAGTTTGAAATTTCCGGTTTTTAATGCAAGCATTCGCTTTGAGACATTATCTAGCGCAAAATTAATTATTTTGTCAAAATTGGTCAAAATTTTCCCATAGTTTCAGAGGAATTTGATAAAACACTTTGATACCAAAATAATACAAAAATGTGGTGTTCGACCATTGACAAATTCTACAATTTTGCAATATCAAAACAATACCTTAAATTGGTATGATACCACATTTTGCTCTTGCATAATCCTTAAGACATATTTTCAAGGGTCCAGGAATACCAAAATTTGGGATTGATACCAGAGTAAGGTATTATTATGCATTTCCCTTGTTATTTACCCATGCTCGGGTAAACTAATGCTTCTCTGATCTTTTTATTCAAAATGTTTAAAATTTAACTTGTCAAAAAATCCAATAACTATAATTGAGAGAAGCCAAAAAAAAATATGGACCCCAAAATTTATCTTGAAGCATGCTTAGCAGTTACACCCCAGAAATTGAATCTAAAGTTTTTATTATTATTTTTATTAATTTATTCTAAGAGCTTTTCCATAATAAGTGCAATTTCCATATCCTCTCTCGAGCATAGCAATCCTCTCTAGGGTAAGTTCGCTGTATCAAGGTAATTTCCTTTCTTGATGTCAATAAGTCATTTTGTGTTTCATGTCAACCTCAATATTCAATTATATTTTAGAAAAAAACAATTGTGAATATTCGGGTTTCCCTGTTATTTGTAAATATTTCTTCAATTAATATTTACGCGTTATCAACAAAAATCAAACGTCGTTTCTGAAAAAGAATTCAAAATGTTTTGTTTCGACTTCTTTCTATATTTTTCAAAAATACAGTTTTTTTTTCGAAAAAATTTCAACAGTGCCAAATGGAGTTTGACCAACTTGTGAGGGCATTTTTTAAATCTAAATATATCTCAAAATGAGATTTTTCACCAGTGTTTTTTTTTTTTGTCCTAAGCAATACCTATAACTTTGCGGAAGACACCAATACGATTAGAAAATTCGTTCTCAAGATTCAGATTTTTGAATATACAGTCGTGCCCCGGTTTTGCACTGCCCCCGTTTTGATTCGTTCAGCTGCCTCGGTTAAGCACGGCTCAGTGCTGAAGCACAGAGTTTATGAGATTTCTGATATATGGGCCACATTGGCAATATCATACAAACATCAACAAATTATAGTGTTTTGGAATCGGGATGATATCGGCTATCGATTGCACTTATAATTACATGACAATTTTCACCAAAAATCGTATTTTTCCTGTATTTTGAAAATGCAATGTTTCTCGAAAAGATACTCAAAATTATTGTTATTGCAATATGGGTATCAAATGATCGGAATTTTCAAAACATTTTGAATTTTTTTTCAAATACTTAAAATGTTGACAAACGTATTTATAAAAAACTCTAAATTTTTGTTTTTTACAATATGGTTATCAAACGATCGGGATTTTTTCATAAATTTCGAAGTTTGTAACATATTTTTTTGAAAATACTAGTTTTTTCACAAAACTACGTATTTTTGAAAAAAAATATTTTTTTCACAGTTTGGGCATCAAATGATCGGAATTTATTTATACATATCGAATGTTATAACATTTTTTTAAACACCTCAAAAAAATCATAAAAGCTACGTATTTTTGAATAAAATACAGTTTCATTCAATATGGGTAACAAATGGTTGGGATTTTTTCATACAATTTGAATATAGTATAATTTTTTTAAGCACTCAAAATTATCATAAAACTGCATATTTTCGAAACAAAAACAATCAAAATTTCATTTTTTTTAATATGGATACCAAACAATCGGGATTTTTTCATAGGGTAGAGTAGTCATCAATGAGACACGGGGAACAATGATAAAATGGCTCTCATAAGTCGTAGTTTCAACCAATCAGGCTCATATTTGGGGGAAAGACGTGTCTACTGGATACACGTCTGCCATATAAGTGACTTTGGTTATGGACGCTCCCTTGAAAAGTAATTCATAAATGTTTGATTCTGGGGTGTAAAAGTAAATCATGGACAAAAAAACTACTTTTTCGCTCGTAGGCTGCCATTTACACCAAAACTAATATTTCTTCAAATTTCTTTCGACGTTCTATAGGGATTAAGTTGGGCTACAATGTCCTTTCATTAGATTTGGCCAAAATTTAGAATATACCCAGAATCCAGGGCTGTCTCATTGTTCCCCCACTCATTTCAGCCCATGGGTAACTATGAGACACTTTGATTTTTCTTCAATAAACTTTTCAAAATCGATGGAAATCTTTCCAAACATGAATTAAAAGTGATTTTTGGCATATTTATAGAGTTTAAACTTCATTTAACCAAAAATACAAAGTTATTTGGTATTAATATATGGATTTTACAAAATTTAAATACTTTTTAGTGTAACTTTTGTTAATAAAAGTTTCATGTTGGCAAAATTGCTCTAAAATGTTCAAGGCAAGTCACCTGCAATGGAACAATACAAAAACATGATGTTTTGCTAGAAAAATGTTGATTTTCGTAGAGTGTCTCATTGTTCCCAAGCTGTCTCATTGTTCCTGCCAAGTGCGTCTACAATGAGACAGTTGAATAACTCGGGCTGTAGATGTCGGATCGATCTCATATTTTGTTCAATGATAGAACACATTAATAGAAAGATAATGCAACTAAAAGCTCATTAAGACATGCTGATGAAAAAATTAGAAAAATCGTTGAAAGTTGAAAACCAAAAGTGTCTCATTGATGACTACCCTACCCTACATTTCAACACATTGTTGTAACACATTTTTTTGAAAAGACTAACAATTTTTACAAAACTATATAATTCCAAAAAATTGCTCATAATTTTAGTTTTTCACAATATGAGTATCAAATGATCGAGATATTTCAATATTATTTTAAAGCTATAACAATTTGATTTGAAAATACTCACAACTTTCACAGAATCCATATTTTCTAAAAAAATCTCAAAATTTCAAAGTTTCAAAATTTATTACATTCGAAATGTTTCAATACATTGCGATCATTTGTTACCCAACTGAAATTTTGAGTGTTTTTTTTCGAAAATACGTAGCTTTGTGAAAATTTGTAGTATTTTCAAAGAATGGTTGTTATTACATTCGAAATGCATGAAAAGTTCCGATCAGTTGACACTCATATTGGCAAAACTGTAATTCTGAGTTTTTTTTTCAAAAATACGTAGTTTTGTGAAAATTTTGAGTATTTTCAACATTGTTGTCATTTCATTCCAAATGTATGAAGAAAGTCCCGATCATTTGAAACCCATATTACAAAAAACTAAAATTTTGATTATTTTTTTTTTCGAAAATACGTAGTTACGACGCGTTGCAAACTAGCTCGAGATATAAAGTTGAAAAAAAATATTTTTTTTCAGTTAAGACTTATATTATGAAGAAAAGCATCAATTTATAAATGTTTTCGAACATCTGAGAAAATATACTCACATTTTTGTTGATTTTCTGGTTGCGTTTCTCAGCAACCCGAAAATCATCAAAAAAGTGAGTAAATTTTAAAGCTTTTAAAGTTTATATCATAAAATTTTGTGTAACCATATGTTCGATATTTTCCATAAATTATATTTTATTTAAAAAAAAACAGAACTTCGATATTAGATCATGAATCATCCTAAATTCTAGTGCAAAAAATGCCGTTTCGAATCTCCAAAACAAAAAAATAATGCAATCCAACAACAAATTGTAAAAATTCAAAAACAAAGGGTAAAATGGCGAGGCACATGTAGTAAACATAAAATTAATTGCATTGTGATAAATAATTTCATGAGTATTTAACTTTTGGTACTTAAAATTTAAAAAAAACTGATTTTTTCGTGTACCTGATAAACATTGCTTTCATTTTTGTTAAAACTCATCAACTAAAGGTTGATTCAATGATACGGAAACAGATTCTTTAAAATAATCCTGTCAAATAATTGCATAATCCTAATTGCTGTATTTGCCCTCATTCAATAACCTATATCACTCAAACTTATTCTAGTATCGAGCCAATATTTGCGCGCAAATAACACCCGCAACACCTGTTTGGACCCCTGGCCAGGCTAGATAAGCTCGATTTGGAGTATTTGATCGATACTCATGGACACAAAAAAAAACGAACCCTCACATGCTGGGCCCACAACACAACCCAACGTCATCCGATGAGGCCGATTCCGGCCAGGTAAAATTTGATCAATTTGGGAAGAGAGAGAGAGAGAGAGAGAGAGACTGCGACGAGGTGCCAAAATAAACACACATCCCTTTCGTAAACAACCACCTAGCCGTGCAAATAGTCGAACTGGACGGATTTGGGTGGGTTTGGGTTGGGGTGCACTGGTTTTGTGCTTTTGGGAGGGGAAACTCATGGTTATGTAACTGAAAAAGAGGATTTTTTGCACAATTATTAAATCGTTTTTTTTATTTCATTCATTTATTGCAAAATTAAGGTTATTTTTTATTGTTTCTTTTCTTTTATTGCTTGAAATTAAGTATTTGTTATTCTGCTGCACTTTTTATCATTTAGTTTTTTAATTACTTTGTTGTGTTACTTGAAGTGTAAATTTCTCATACTTATTTTCTCTTTCTTCAATGAACTTTCACCATCCTTTTGAAAAAAAGACTTTCTTCAGTAATAAGGCTTGAAGAGCAAAGGTGCCGACTCCAGAAATCTAAGGAAATAAATCAAAAGCACCCAAGAACCTTCCTATCTGAGGGAAGGATCTGACGAGCTGCTAAAAAAAGTGGAACCTTTTCCTCCCGAGTCAAAAGCTCAGTGTGTTCATTCAGGCCCATCATCATTGATGAAGATATCCCCGTTGAAGCCAGCAGTTGGATCCCGCTCAAGAGGCCCTCTGCGCTGACTTCTTCTAACCATGGTGCCACTAGAGATGTAGATAATGACACGTTTTGGTTCGGTTCGTTGAAGACGAGGGAGAGAGAGAGTCTCGAGACCTTTGCTTGTTTTGGGGTTCAACCTCACTATACTTCATGTTCCTCGCTCTCTCTCAAGCCCTGGGAAAAGGTGTCGAAATTGACTTGGCAGAGATCCCTGGAATATATCAGACTGGAGTCAACAGAGTGATGGGTGGGGAGGAAGAGCTCAAAAGTTTATCCAATCGGAATGTTTGCTCTGGAAAGTTCCAACGGCAAACTCTGACGCCGACATCTCTGGGAGCTCAAAGAGTGAAAGAAGAGCGGATAGAATTTTACACCCGGTCAATTAAGGTGAACTTTATCATTCGGGGGTAGATGCTGGTGGAAGCAGGGGGAGAAGTCTGAAACGTACCCTTAATGAATTTGTGGAATTGGGTTAGTTGTTGAGCTGACGATTTTGGTTTTGGATTAAGGGTCACTGTTTTATTGCGACAAAGTATCCCCTTTTGAATGGAATTCAATTAGCAGGTTTACTTAAAGCGATATTTAAGTGGTTAGTCCGGATTAGTTATTCTTCATTTTATGAAAGTTATTCAGTAGAAATTTTCAATTAAGCCAGATACTGAAGTGCTTGGAACCCTGCTAAAATCTAGTGCTACACAGAAAAAAAATCATGGAAATATTACATCTGGGAAGGGGTACATCTTTTATGTCAGAGAAAAGGTGTAATTTTACCTCTAGAAATGTAATGTGGAGGTAATATTCAACCTTCTAAAATTACACCTTTCATATTTACACAATTTTTTGTTGTGTAAGATGTTTGATTTTAGCATTTCAATCTTTAATGTTTCTTAAACTTATGTGGAGCAGTTCTCTATGATAAAGGAGCCATTTGCATCATTTTCATACTCCATAATTTTCCATACAAATTTGGCAGCTGTTCATGCAAAAGTGATACATAAAAATTCAAAAATCTGTATCGTTTGAAGGTATTTTTTGATCGCTTGGTGTCTTCAGCAAAGTTTTAAGTACGGATAAGGACTACACTGAAAATAATGATACAAGAGAAAAAAAATGGTGATTCTTTATTTCACTTTTTGTCGCTGAAACATAATTTGCAAATAAAACAATATTTTTATTTTCTGATATGTTTAAGGGGACATCAAATGCCAACTTTTCAGAAATTTTCAGACAGAGCAAAAAATCTTTGACCGAGTTATGATTTTTTGAGTCAATACTGATTTTTTCAAAAAATGGAAATATTGGTCGCAACATTTTTTCAACTTAATTTTTCGATAAAAATCGAATTAAAGTACTAAATTAAAGTACTTTACATGCAAAGGTTTAAAAACAGGAAAATTGATGTTTTATAAGTTTCACCCAAACAAACCACCATTTTTTAATGTCGATATCTCAGCAAATAATTGTCCGATTTTAAATGTAAAAATAAGAAAAATTCGTGAAATTTTTGGATCTTTTCGAAAACAATATTTTCTAAATTTTAAATGCAGACAAACATTTCAAAAGGGACAATTATTGAATATTACGCCCTTTTGGTGTTTTAGTCCTGATTAAAAAAATAAAAATATTGTTTTCGAACGGATCGAAAAAAATTCACGAATGTTTCATAATTCAACATTGAAAATTTGAGCATGAGCATGAGCATGAGAGATCACCCATGGTTGTCCTTCTCCGTTGCTGAACAGAACCGTAATATCCTTTCAGCACTACTGATCATAGGCTTCGACTATCAAGTGGTTTTTCCCTTATCAACAGCATGTATGAATGCGCTGAAAAGATAAAATACCATGATTGCCAAAACAAGATCAGTTGCGAATAGGTAACAGTCATTGGCCACCAACGGCGCCCGCCATGTCAGTTTGTAGATCTCGATTTTAAGGGACGGGAATGTTAGTTAGCGCAGGTTGCTACTAGGGTAGCTGATTTACTCTGTGCTTACACCCCACGAGCGCCAGGAACCTGAAAACTTGTTAATAGGATAGGGTGTTTGGTCAGAATTCATCATAGAAGATGATGACATAATTCAACATTGAAAATTTGACCATAAATAACAAAAGAAAATGCTGGGTTGTTTGGGTAAGATTCAGAAAACATCAATTTTCCTGTTTTTAAATCTTTGCATGGCAATATCTCAGCAACTAAGGGTCGTATCAACAAAGTTTAAAAATGAATAATATTGAGAATTTTCTCAGCTTTTCAAAAAAAATATTTATTTCGAAAGTGGGCAAACATGGGCAATAATTTAAAAAAAAATAACTGCGACTATTTTCAAAAAAAGTATCTTGTGAGTACATTTTGATTGCAAATTTTATTTTGCATCGAAAAATGAAGTTGAAACTTGCTGTTTTTTTTTGCGAATCAAGTTTTAGTGACAAAAAGTTAAATTAAAAATTACCAATTTTTTTACCGTGTATCATTTTTTTCAGTGTAGTCCTTATCCATACCTACAACTTTGCGAAGACACCAAATCGACCTTTGGGCACACCGAAGGCTTCAAAATAGTTTCAACCGGATTAAAAAATACAAAAAAAATAGAATGACAAAAATCTCAGAGAATTGCTCTGTGTAGAAATTTTCTGAAATCTTTGAGACCTGAATTTCACGAAAAATTAAAAAAAAACATCAAAAAATTAAAAAAAAACGGAGGCAAAAGGAAAGAGGTTGGATGTGAAAAGTCAAATGCTACGAAATAAACTTTAATTAAACAAAATAAATGTAAATAAATGTAAATTAAAATATTAAAAATACAACAACCAAAAAACATGAATAAAGTATTATTTTCGTAGAACAAAAGATTCTCATAATAATATCCAGAAACAGAAAAAAACAACAAATATTTAGGCATTATAGGGTTGAGAAGTTGTAGCGAGAAATGGTGAAAATTTATAAAAAAAAATATTTTTGTATGATTTCGGTTTTGAAGTCTACGAAAACAAATAAAAAATCCATAGAATTCAACTTATTGTGACATAAACATAAGTTACAAATCCTTATTTTTCCTTAATTGTCCTCAAACAAAAACACCTAATTTATCGTAAAATCCGTTTCCAAGCTAAAAAATCCTAAAAATGTACGTAATATTTTTATGTGTAACTAGTGTGTCCATAAAAAAGCCTTCAATAAATAAAAAAAAACATTTACGATTTTTATGGAGAGTTGCTGATTTTTCCAGTATTTAATAAAATTAAAAATTCAAAAAAAACTTGTTTAATTAAAAAAATTAAATACCTTGAAAACTTCTCAATAAACAGCAACGAAATAAATCAATGCGTAAACAAGATGAAGAAATCACAAAAAAAAACAATGTCATTCACTTGAAACGTGGTGCATTCGCTCCAAAACCTCAAACTCAATGTTAAATGATGCATTTTTTGGCACCGGCTCCAGCACTATATTAATCGCCGCAATAAACTACCCACCACCCACAAATATCAGGTTGCATTTTCGCACAGCCAATTGGCTTCTTGCCTTTTTTTTTCTCTCTACCCTTAAAACCAATGCCAAAAATCCTTCGCATACTCACCCAAAAATTTGAACAAAACAATCCCCCGAATGAAGCACAAAAAAAAATAATCTCAATTGCAATTTTGGATCTCCCTCAAAAAAATGAAATGATCAACGTTTCACGAAGCCTCTTTCCACATTGAAAAAAGTTTGGTTTGCGCGTGGTCAGTGCTGGGAAAAATTTCAAAAATATCACTTCTTCAAATATAAGACGAACTCAAAATCAACTACCAATTTCCTTCAACTATTTGAAATTTTTCGTTTTGTTTTTCAATGTTTCTTCAAACATTGTAGTTCTAGACCCAGATAATTAAATGATCCTTCTCGAGCCTTTCCCAAACCCTCCCACCCCCCGCTGATGGAAAACAACAACCTTCCGTTTGATGGCATATCTGTGCCGGATGGACTGAACTGCCCGGGCCAAAGCTGGACCGAACCAGAACACTGCTGCTGCTGCAGAAAAGCATTAAATCATTTTATCGGTCAAACGACGTTGCGCCGAGGCCGGGTCCGGATATTTATTTGAAATGCAACTTTCAGTTTTTTTGTTTTGGCGTGCAATTTTTATTCCGAATTTGTTGGCATTCGGGGATGATTTTTCTTTTTCTTGCTCGTCCTGTGTGTCCGATTTTGTTGCCAGCAAGGACACTGGTCAAGCTTGACAAAAACAAAAGTTAGAAATTTAAAATAGAATTTGAAATATTGAAAAAATTCAAAGGCAAATTTATGAATTTTTATCAGTAAGAAATTCTAAAAAAATCGAAACGGTAATGAAAATAATGATTTAAGCAATTCTGTCGTAAAACTATTTTGTGCTTATTTTGGACTATTAAAAAATAGGTACACGGAAAAATAATTAGCTGATTTCTGTATAAACTTTTTTCTCATTTCTCAAAATACGTATTTT
This sequence comes from Culex quinquefasciatus, assembly GCF_015732765.1. Classification (NCBI taxonomy): domain Eukaryota; kingdom Metazoa; phylum Arthropoda; class Insecta; order Diptera; family Culicidae; genus Culex; species Culex quinquefasciatus. The sequence continues at coordinate 32,831,446 of NC_051863.1, forward strand.
TTTGATTTTCGAGATTTTTTGATATATTTTAGGGGACAAAATCCACTTTTGAGCCATAGAGAGGTATGGTCAAAAAATCTGCCGTCAAGTTATAATTTTTTGAAAAAATAGTGAGTTTTGGAAAAAAAAAATTGAAATTTTACACCAAAAAAAAATTGACCTCAATTTTTTATGCAAAATTGAATTTGCCATCAAAAAGTACCCTTTTAAAGTGTTAGTCTCGATTGTAACATTAATTCATAATTTCAGAGCAACTTTTCAAAAAAAAAATGTTCAGAAATGGTTACTGCAAATATTTCGTTAAAAACAATTTTTCGGTGGCTTTATCATAAAAACGGAGCCCTTTATCAAAAAATCTGTAAAGTACTTTTAGATTGCAAATTCAATTTTACAAAAAAAAATTGATGTTGAATTTTAGTTTGGTATAAAATTTCATTTTTTTCCAAAATTTTTTTTTTTTTCAAAAAATCATAACTCGGCGGCAGATTTTTTAACCATACTTCTCTATAGCTCAAAAGTTGCGGGATTTGTCCCCTAAAACATATCAAAAAATCTCGAAAATACCAAAAAAAATTTTTTGGAAATTGAGTTTAAAAAAAATGTTAGTTCAAAAATTGAGTTTTTTTTGACGGGTACCTATTTTTTTCTCAATAGTCCTCAACAATACCTACAACTTTGCCGAAGACACCATCGGAGTTACAGCTGTTTAAATATTTACGTACCTTTTGTGTATGGAAAATTGTTTGGAGACTTATATGGGTGAACCAATGACAAAAAAGCTTCTTCCCAAGCAGACGGAATTACCCGGGCAGACGTTAATAACAAAATTTATGCCATTTCAATAACAAATATTGTTAAAATAACAGAAAGTGTTATGGAATCTTCTTGAAAAATCAATTTTTGCATAAGGGTTTCATAACAGTTTATGTTATCATAACAAAATTTGTTATTGGTCTGATATTGGTAGAAAGCCAAAACAACTTTGGAATAACGTTTTTTGTTATGGAAGAATACCTGAAACTGTTATTGAGATGATCGGATTTGTTGTTAAAATAACAAAACAAAATAATAACAAAGTTTTGTTCGAAGAATAACTAAACATGTTATTAGTCTGTTATTACAATAACAATCCAATAACAAAAAAATCATAACGTCTAATAACAAATCTTGTTATACATAACATAAAGTGTTATCAGCCTAGTATTTTCAAATATCAAAAAATGTTTTTTGATATTTAAAAGTACTAGGCCAATAATATTTTATGTTATTTATAACAAGATTTTACATAACATAAAGTGTTATCAGCCTAGTATTTTCAAATATCAAAAAATGTTTTTTGATATTTAAAAGTACTAGGCCAATAATATTTTATGTTATTTATAACAAGATTTGTTATTGGACGTTATGATTTTTTTGTTATTGGATTGTTATTGTAATAACAGACTAATAACATTTTTAGTTATTCCTCGAACAAAACTTTGTTATTATTTTTTGTTATTTTAACAACTAATCCGATCATCCCAATAACAGCTCGAGGTATTCTTCCATAACAAAACATGTTATGCCAAAGTTGTTTTGGCTTTCAACCAATAACAAATTTTGTTATGATAACATAAACTGTTATGCAACTCTTATGCAAAAATAATTTTTCAAGAAGAATCTATAGGGTAATTCTCCGCCAACTCACACAGCAGTTGCCCCGACCCCTCTTCGATTTGCGTGAAACTTTGTCCTAAGGGGTAACTTTTGTCCCTGATCACGAATCCAAGGTCCGTTTTTTGATATCTCGTGACGGAGGGGCGGTACGACCCCTTCCATTTTTGAACATGCGAAAAAAGAGGTGTTTTTCAATAATTTGCAGCCTGAAACGGTGATGAGATAGAAATTTGGTGTCAAAGGGACTTTTATGTAAAATTAGACGCCCGATTTGATGGCGTACTCAGAATTCCGAAAAACGTATTTTCATCGAAAAAACACTAAAAAGTTTTAAAAATTCTCCCATTTTCCGTTACTCGACTGTAAAAATTTTGGAACATGTCATTTTATGGGAAATTTAATGTACTTTTCGAATCTACATTGTCCCAGAAGGGTCATTTTTCATTTAGAACAAAATTTTTCATTTTAAAATTTCGTGTTTTTCTAACTTTGCAGGGTTATTTTTTAGAGTGTAACAATGTTCTACAAAGTTGTAGAGCAGACAATTACAAAATTTTGATATATATACATAAGGGTTTGCTTATAAACATCACAAGTTATCACGATTTTACGAAAAAAGTTTTAAAAAGTTGGTCGTCATCGATCATGGCCGTTCATGGTCACCCGCGACAGACACGGACGACGAAACAAAGAGAAACGCAAAAAGTAACTTTTTCAAAACTTTTTCGTAAAATCGCGATAACTTGTGATGTTTATAAGCAAACCCTTATGTCTATATATCAAAATTTTTGTAATTGTCTGCTCTACAACTTTGTACAACATTGTTACACTCTAAAAACAACCCTGCAAAGTTAGAAAAACACGAAATTTTAAAATAAAAATTTTGTTCTAAATGAAAAATGACCCTTCTGGGACAATGTAGATTCGAAAAGTACATTAAATTTCCCATAAAATGACATGTTCCAAAATTTTTTACAGTCGAGTAACGGAAAATGGGAGAATTTTTTAGTGTTTTTTTCGATGAAAAATACGTTTTTTCGGAATTCTGAGTACGCCATCAAATCGGGCGTCTAATTTTACATAAAAGTCCCTTTGACACCAAATTTCTATCATCACCGTTTCAGGCTGCAAATTATTGAAAAACATGCATGTTCAAGGAAGGTCGTACCGCCCCTCCGTCACGAGATATCAAAAAACGGACCTCGAATTCGTGATCAGGGACAAAAGTTACCCCTTAGGACAAAGTTTCACGCAAATCGAAGAGGGGTCGGGGCAACTTTTCCCGATTTCGTGTGAGTTGGTAGAGAATTACCCTATAACGCTTCCTGTTATTTTAACAGTATTTGTCATTGAAATGGCATGAATTTAGTTATTACCGTCTGATCGGGTTTGGTTATAGAGAAGGTCCCCACAAAGTTTGAACCAAATAAAAAAAATACAAAAACTAAAAATGGTTGAAATGGGCCGATTTTTCAGAGAATTGCTCAATTTTAAAATCAGATGATTTTTTATCTTTTTGAATATTATTAAGATATTTGGAGTAAAAATAAACAAAAATGTAATAAAGGTAAAAAAGTTCGCAAATTTTTAAGATATATGATGCATATAGAACTTTGTCCCATTGTCAAAAGAAGCCATTTTGCGTATTTTTTTTATTAATTTTCTGGTCTCCATACAATGTCGGTCACAGATTATGGGATTTAGAACATTCGAAAATCTGCAACTTTTGAAGCGATTAATTGTTCGGTGTCTGTAGCAAAGTTGTGGGAATTTAAATTGAAAAAAAAATCAGTCGTAACATATTTTTAAATTAAAATAAACTTTTTTGATTTTTTTTAAAGTAGTATTTGAAAGCGTATTCTTTAGAAACGCTATCCCGAGGAGACGGTAATAACGAAATTCATGCCATTTTAATAACAAACACTGTGAAAATAACAAAAAGTGTTTTGGAATCTTCTTGAAAAATCAATTTTTGCATAAGGGTTTAATAACAGTTTATGTTATCAAAACACATTTTTTTAATGCTATGATATTGTTTGAAAGCCAAAACAACTTTCGAATAACATTTTTTGTTATGGAAGAATAACTCCAACTGTTATTGATATGATCGGATTAGTTGTTAAAATAACAAAAAATAATAACAAAGATTTGTTCGAATAATAACTAAAAATGTTATTCGTCTGGTATTACAATAACAATCCAATAACAAAAAATTCATAACGACGAATAACAAATCTTGTTGTGAATAACATAAAAAGTTATTGGCCTAGTATTTTCAAATATCAAAAAATGTTATTCCTAAGTTATTTCCGTCTGCTCGGGATAATTTGAAGTCATTTGCAAATTTTATTCTGCTTCCAAAAATCATCCATATTTCAAAAATCATAAGTTTAACGTAAAAAAGTATTTTTCCACCTTTTTTTGAAATTTATTTTATTTTTTATTTTTTTCAAAATTTCATGATCTTAAGTATATACATTTTGTACAACTAATTTTTAAAACTGTTTATAGATACTTGCTGATCACTTCTTAGCAACACAGAAAAAAAATCTGGTAGTTTTCATCAGAGAATGATGACAGATTTGTGTTTAGGAAAATGTTTAAAATAACATCAGGAAATTTTCATCAGGTTTGCCATTTTACACATTTTTAAGTAAAATTACTCGAAATAGACGTAATATTCATCCAAACAAATTTTCAATCTTCCAAAATTCAACTTTTTTCTGTGAAGATAATTATTACATAAACTCAGATAACTTAATTGATTTCATGGTTCCTTATGAATGCCTACTACTTCGACTAAGACGCTTTCGATAATTATATGGAAAATAATTTAAAAAAAAAAGTTTCAACCTGAAAAAAACTATAAATATATTTTTCAAAGTTTTATGACATCTGGAAATCTTTACAGAATGCACATTTAGAATTTAACTCTACATTTTACCACGCTACAAAAATTCGTGTAGTGTCATCTTTGTAATTTAAACTTTTCAGTGTTTTTAAATCTTTGATTTGGAACTCATCGGCCCGATGAAATTCCTCTAAACCCCATTCCAAATCTCCCAAAAATATTCCGTTCACTTTTAAAAGTCGCATGGGTTCCCTGCACTTTTGCCACTAGTGAACAACAAAAACATCCCCTCCCAAATCCCCACGGGACTGTATGGGCGTAGCCTTGGAGCACAGTGTGGAAATTTACGTTCTTAAATATTCTTGGTTGTACCGGGCAGCAATCAAATTATCTAAGAATATTGAATTGACCATTGTGGCACTCCAAACAGCATGGTGCAGATCCGTTATGCTATGCTATGCTATGCTATGCTTTTAAATCTTTGATTTGGAACTATCAGTTTTTTCATGTTCTCAGTTTAAAAAATATGTCAATTTTCTACAAATCTATTTAAACTAAAATCATTTTGAGATTGATGGTTTCGACTTGCTTTATGTGAATTTGCCCACCACAGTTTCGAGCTCAAACCAGTGCAAACGCTGCCTGGGGTCACGCCAAAAAGCCGAATGTCCAGCATTTTTTAAATAACGACATGCGATGACCATTTCTGGCAGCGGTTCAAAGTTTGGAAGCTCCCCGGGGAGTGTAAGAACGAGATCCGGTCAGCAACACTGCTACCACTAAGCTCCTGTCAGTTTCAACTTTTGAGCGAAAAGACTACCACCAGAACCAGTGCTCTGCGTAATTGAATTCCACCAAGTAATCACGGTGTGTCCGTTACAGCTTTCATTACATTTGCAAGATTTTCTTGCTATCTCTCATCGGGAGAGAAAATTAAAGAAAATGAAAAAGGACCCAAGTTAGTCGAAATGTCGACTGGGTTCATAAAGCATTCCTGCTCGGAAAGACGCAAAAAAGTGGGCTGAGCTTTCCTACAGAAGAAGACAAAAAAAATCGAGGACATTACGAAGTCAACTTTTTAACCGCACACTCAGTCTCCAGGCTCCTGCACCCTGGCTGATAAGAGCAAAGTAAATTAATCAAACTTTTCTGCCCCAAGGTGTGCTCTCTCGTTACCACCCACACAATTTCATTCTTGCCAGGTAGATGGAAATACAGTGAAAAAAATATCTGATTGCTGCTCGCTTTTTTTTGCAATTTCAAGGTTTTGGTAAAAATGTTTTTAAATTGACATTGTTTTCTTTTTCTGTTTTATTATAAAAGAAATCTAAAAACTTGTTTTTTTCCTGGCTGGTCGTTACCCAACAATTTCCACCTAGTTTTCACCTGCTAGCCTGAAAGTGAAAAAAACACCCCCACTTTGCTCCCACCCTTTCAGTGCCACTGTAACCAGACTAGAACACGAAAACTAGCATTTTTCCCGGGCTAGGCAAAAGTTTCCACCTGGCTGGCTAGCCGGGCCTGGCTCTCCCGGGGGGTAATTTGATTATGCCAACTTGCGAAAGAACCCATTTTCATCATCATCATCAACGCCCTCCCGTTGTCGCCGTCAACAAGCTCATCGTCGAGGAGCTGTGCTCATTTTTGGGTGACACCAGAGTCTGGGTTTTCTGCACGACAAAGGTCAGGTTTTGACAGTTACTACTTGGTGTAATTACTGCGCTTCAGAAAGTGGGAAACTTTGCTTTTGTGTGCGCACAGGACAGTGATACTTCCTAGTTGGAGTAATTAAATTTAATGAGTTTTAGCGTTCGTAAATGATACCGGAAAAAGTTGCGGTTTTTGGTTAGAGTTCTATTAAATTGCACTTAGCCAAATTGTTTTGAACCAAAGGTGATGACGATAACTCATTTATAAAATCTTTTTTTAAATCGATCAATTCAAACATATCATGTTAAATTTTCAATGCTTTCACTAAGAACATATTAGTTGAAAATGTAGTGAGTTAAATTTTTTTTTTTTTTTTGAAAATATTCAAATTTTCAAAATATGCAATATGGATATCAAACGAAGCAGAATTCTGCATGTTTCATACATACCTTCAAATTGTGTATGCTTCATATCATACACAATTTTGCGTCGTTAGATACGCAGATTGCAAATTTAAAAAAATGAGTATTTTTGAAGAAAATAGGTAATTTGTAAAAATTGTATTATTTTCCAAAAAAAAACTCTAATAAAGTCAAAAAAGCATGCAAAATTTTGCTTCGTTTGATACCCATTTTGCAAATTTTTTAAAATTTGAGTATATTCGAGTAAATTTGAGTACAATATACGGTAGTTTGTTTGTTTTTTATTTTATACGGTAATTTGTGATTTTTTTTTGTATATTCAAAACAAAACTCAAATAAAGTGAAAAAGCATGCAAAATTTCGCTTCGTTTGTTACGCATATTGCAAACTAAACAGATTTGAGTACATTCGAAAAAAACGGAATTTTGTAAACAATTTAGTATTTAAAAAAAAACTACATTGATGTGAAAAACAACAAACAAAATTTCGCTTCATTTGATATCCATATTGCATATTTTGAAAATTTGAGTACTTTCGAAAAATACGGTATCTTGTGAAAATTTAAGTACTAAACAACAAAAATCTAAAAAAGTGAAAAAGCATACAAAATTTCACTTCGATAGATATCCATATTATAAATTATGAAAATTTGAGTACTTTCGAAATAAATACGGTATTTTGTGATAATTTGTGGTATTTTCAAAACAACTATCTAAATGTGAAAAAGCAAACCAAATTTCGCTTCGTTTGATACCCATATTGAATATTTCATAAATATGAGTATTTTCAAAAAATACGGTATTTTTTGAAAATTTTAGATCTAAACAAAAAAATTCTAATAAAGTGAAAAAGCATACAAAATTTCACTTCGTTAGATACCCATATTGCAAATTATGAAAATTTGAGTACTTTCGAAAAAATACGGTATTTTGTGAACAATTTTGAGTACATATTATACTTTGAAAGATATTTTTTAATGAGCTATCAGCGATAAAATTTTCGATAGAATTATCATTATCGAGCCTCGATAATTTTATCGTTAACAACCTTGCTTGAAATGCAAACAATATCTTTGCCAGATTTGTAACCAAAAACACGGAATTTTCAACATAAAAAAAAATCCGAGGAAATATGTAAGCTACATCAGCCTTTGAATTGAATAATTATTCAAATATCTGTACCCTGAGTAAACATTTTCTGATCGAGTTGCAGTTTTCGGCAAAGATGTACGTTTTGAATAGAGCTGTTCAGAAGAAAGTAGTATTTTAGTTTTTATTTCATTTTTATTGACATTGACAACGTTGAATCCTCAATGCACATAATATGTAATAAATATTTAACTTATTGTGCTCAATCTGGTACCGTAGTTAAGCAGAAAACCTAAAAAAATTCATACAAAATTTTGAAATTAATTTTTAGATGCAAAATATTTTTTTAGATAGTTACATTACCATTTTTTTGATAGAGTGCAAGTGATAGACATTTTTCCTGATCATTTTTTAAAATTAAAATATCTGGGTTCGATTTTCAATGTAAAAACTACATTGTTGTGAAATTTTGTGTTTTTTTTTTGCAATAAGGCCGTTGCAAATATTTTTCAAAGTTTATGTCGCCCTTCAAGTTGGCCTGAATAATCAGGGGGGAAAAAATATTTTTTCGAAAAACTTAAAAATTTTAATGAAAATTAAAGTTCAATCAACTTAAAAACCAGTTAAAATGCATTTTCCCGTGTTTATAAGCATATTTAGCATGTTTGAACTCCTTTGAAAACATTTTAAATTTTCATGAAATACCAATGTACAGTTATTTTGTGCGAAAAAAAAATCCGTCAATACCTCGATATTTTCAAAACTTTTGATTGAAAAGCAACTGTACGCCTGTAAAATGCATTTTAAAACACTTTATTTTATCCAAATGTTGAAAACTAGGCTTGTAATTTCAATTTTTATATTATTTATATTTTAGGCACATTAATTTGCAATAATAGTCTCTTTCAGTCATGTCGTGGACGCCAACAATTATGTTTTTTTCGTATACCCAAGCGAATGATTGCTGTAAAGTGACTTAATCTCAAGGTGATAGCATTAAATCGCAGCTTCTCAACCAAAAAAATATGTGTGGAATCGAACCAAATGCAAAATAATTTTTAAAAAAGAATCCTGAAACATCAACGTTGGCAAAAAAATAGAGTTCTTTCATTTGCCAAAAAGTGCAAACTAAAAAATAAACAAAATAAAAAAAGTTTAGTCGAAAAGAAAATGTCATGTCATGTCTTGTTTTAAAAATATAATTCATTTACAACAAACCTCGATAACAAGTAAACACAAAAAATAAACAACTTATTGCATTGCAGATCATTATCGTTTGATTTTTTGAATTGAATGCCAACGTTCCACATGTACTATTTCACGCTAATTGTTCATTTTCGTTCGGTAGACATTTACACAGTTAGCGCGAATTTGCAATCCACTTATACGTGCGCTTTTAATTAAACTTGCAGAAATTTTCGAACAACCCACTGCAAGCAATATTACATGTCAGTTTTCTTTCCACGAACTGTTCAGTAATCAACAAAAGCTGCCCTTAATCATCTTTTCAATTAAAATAATTCGCATCGTACTGAAAATTACAACAACATTTGTTTCAAGGAATACATAGCATTTTCTTCAAACTCAGTTGTACATTTTCGGGAAGCGAAAAAATAAACGTTTCATTTAATAATTCTGTTTACTAGAGTTTTTCGAAATTGTAAAAATAACGGTATTTCAATATTATAACGGTTCGTCTCAATATTACAACTTGACTTGTTTCATAACTGCTACATTGAACATTAAATATGGTTGACAACAATTTTCTGAAAGCATTTCCGCTTCCTGTCATTGAATGGGAAATTAAACCCCTCCAAGGGTATTTAATAACTGATATGTGAGAAATTTGCGATTCCCCTTAAGTAAACGAGCGCAGTAAAATTATAGTTTCCATAATTACCATCAGTTGACCCCACCCGCAGGTAATTGCAGGGTGGGGTCAGCAAGCTCACAAATTTCCACAGGTCATTAGTGTGCAAAACATGAAATTAAAAACTTTCCCATTTTGGAAGCCGGTTTCTGTTACTCGTGGAGAAAGCGGGAAATGTGACTCGCACACTGAAATTCAGGAGCAGTTTGAGCAAGGAGGAGGAAAAAGTATGATGAATGTAGCTCACCAAATTCGAGCAGTAGCTACGCTTGGCACGTGGTGAGAATTTCCATCCCACACAGGAACTGATTTTCCGGGAAAGAATGCAATACTCACGGGCGTTCAAATTTCACATGATTTTATGCATTCTGTTCAGCGCAAACGAGGTTAATTAGCTTCACTGTCGAGGGTTTCAGTTTCTCATTTGAATGGTTTCGGATTTACGTTATTCACGGTAAAGTTGTTACAGCTTCAAGTTGTGCTGGAATTTTGATATTTTTTTATTTTTAAAAGGTGATTAAGCTGCAAATAACAGGCCCAGCCACAACAATGATGATTTTTTACGTAATATTACACACAAACACATGTAGTACAATAAAACAAAAAAAATCTACTTGACCGAAATTTCAAGCTCTTTTTTTTCATAAAATTATTTTAAATTTCAAGCTCTCCAAATTTTCAGTTTTTTGCCCTCTTGATATGTTAATCTCGATTCCAAAATATTCAAATTTCGCAAATGAGCAATTCTTTACGAAATCGGAAGATTTTGACCATCTTCATTTTTTGTATTTTTTGATTTGGCTCAAACTTTGTGGGGGCCTTCCCTATGACAAAAAACGCTATTTTGTGTAATTGGTTCACCCATATAAGCCTCCATACAATTTGGAGTCTTCGACAAACTTGTAGGTATTGTTGAGAAATATTGAGAAAAAAAATAGGCACACGGAAAAAAATTCAATTTCCCAAAATATTTATTTTTGTGATTTTCGAGATTTTTTGGTATGTTTAAGGAGACAAAAACCCGCAACTTTTGAGCTATAGAGAATTATGATCCAAAAATCTGCCGCCAAATTATGAATTTTAGAAAAAATAGTGATTTTTGGAAAAAAAACTAAATTTTATAACAAAAAAAATGACCTCAATGTTTTATGTAAACCTAAATAATTTGAACCGTTTTTTTTTTTTTGTTTGGCGATAGGGTGATCCTGTCTTAAGTAGGGTGGTCCAAATAAATAATTTTTTGACGGTTTATGCTAAAACCCCATTTGGGAAAAAAACAATCACAGCGCGCCACATTGCAAAAGAATAGAAATTAACGTGACTTAACCGCAATATGGTCATTGGTATCTTTTTTTAAAGAGAAAAGTAAAATGAATTATTTACTATTACAGTTGACAAATTACTTTAAAAATTTAAGCATCAACAAAAAAGTTGAAAATCCACATTTTGTTAGGTGAGCAATTCTCTAGGATTTCGGTCATTCGATTTTTTTGTATTTTTTAATCCGACTGAAACTTTTTTGGTGCCCAAAGAAGCCATTTTGCATCATTAGTTTGTCAATATAATTTTCCATACAAATTTCGCAGCTGTCCATTTAAAAATGATGTATGAAAATTCAAAAATCTGTATCTTTTGAAGGAATTTTTTGATCGATTTGGTGTCTTCGGCAAAGTTGTAGGTATGGATACGGACTATACTGGAAAAAAATGATACACGGTAAAAAAAATTTGGTGATTTTTTTATTAGACTTTTTATCACTAAATTTTGATTTGAAAAAAAACACTATTTTTATTTTTTTTTTTTTTTTTTGATATGTTTTAGGCTGGTACAAATATTTTTAAAAGTTTTTGTCACCCCCCCCCCCTTCAAAATTGCCCCGAAAAATCAGGGGGCAAAAAAAATATTTTTACAATAATCTTCAAAATTTCAATGAAAATTCAAGTGCAACCCGCTGAAATCAAATTAAAATGCATTCTCCTGCGTTTAAAATAATTTTTAGCATGTTTGGGTTTATGAAAAAGATTTTTTGAAAACATTATTTTCAAAATTTTCAAATCAAGACTAACATTTCAAAAGGGCCAAACATTCAATATTACGCCCTTTTAAAATGTTAGTCTTGATTTAAAAATTTTGAAAATAATGTTTTCGAAAAGATCGGAAAATTTCACAAATGTTTCATATTTCAACATTGAAAATTGGACCATTAGTTGCTGAGATATCGACATTAAAAAAAGGTGGGCTGTTTGGGTGATACTTAGAAAACATCAATTTTCCTATTTTTAAACCTTTGCATTGCAATATTTCAGCAACTAAAGGTCGTATCAACAAAGTCCGAAGAAGCAAAATATAGAGAATTTTCTCAGCTCTTCAAAAATATTTATTCCAAAAGTGTGCAAACATGTGCACTAATTTAAAAAATGAAAAACTGCTACCATTTTCAAAAAAGTCACCTAAATATGGATTTAACTTGAAAACGGTGCACTTTATCAAAATTTCACTACAGTACATTTTGATTGCAAATTTGATTTTACATCGAAAAATGGAGTTGAAAAAATGTTGCGACCAATATTTCGATTTTTTGAAAAAAATAAGTATTGATTAAAAAATTCATAACTCGGTCAATGATTTTTTGCACAACCTGGAAATTTCTGTAAAGTTGGCATTTTATGTCCTCTAAAACATATCAAAAAATGAAAAAAATTAAAAATAGTGTTTTTTGCAAATCAAGTTTTAGTGATAAAAAGTTAAATAAAAAAATCACAAAATTTTTTTTACCGTGTATTATTTTTTTCCAGTGTAGTTCGTATCCATACCTACAACTTTGCCCAAGACACCAAATCGATCAAAAAATTCCTTCAAAAGATACAGATTTTTGAATTTTCAAACATCATTTTTGTATGGACAGCTGCCAAATTTGTATGGAAAATTATATGGACAAACTAATGATGCAAAATGGCTTCTTTGGGCATGTCAAAGGCACCAAAAAAGTTTCAGTCGGATAAAAAAATACAAAAAAAATCGAATGACCAAAATCCTAGAGAACTGCTCATGTTGTAAGCTTCTTAGCATTCTTAGTTGAAAAACTAACTTAATCCACCTATGTGGTTGGAGCCTTCCTCACAACAATGGCTGTACACAAGTTTCATCTATTTTTTAGATCCGGCTTCCAAAAAATACATCGATATCACTTAAGTGGCCATATCTCGAGACAGGGTTGCCAGATCTTCAATGTTTTGGGCTCGTTGGAAAGGTCTTTTGATAACCTAAGTAAGGTTGAGTCGGATGATGGACCCGGACATAGTTTACATACATTTAAGTGAGATCCGGCTTCTGAAAAGTACTTAAATGTCACTTAAGTGGCCATATCTCGAAACATGGTTGCCAGATCTTCAATGTTTTGGACTCGTTGGAAAGGTCTCTTGATAACCTAACCAACAATAGGTCGGATAGTGGATCAGAACATAGTTTACATACATTTAAGTGAGATCCAGCTTCAAAAAAGTACATCAAAATCACTTAAGAGGCCATATCTCGAGACAGGGTTGCCAGATCTTCAATATTTTAGACTCGTTGGAAAGGTATTTTGATAACCTAACCAACGTCGGGTTGGATAGTGGAGTCGGACATAGTTTACATACATTTAAGTGAGATCCGGCTTCAGAAAAGTACATCAATACCACTTAAGTGGCCATATCTCCAGACAGGGTTGCCAGATCTTCAATGTTTTAGACTCGTTGGAAAGGTATTTTGATAACCTAACCAACAATGGGTCGGATGGTGGACCCAGACATAGTTTACATTCAGTTAAGTGAGATCCCAATATATGTGAAAACACATTTTTATACATAACTTTTGAACTACTTATCGAAACTTCAATCTGTATAAAACTCGATCTATGGGACCCTTAACCAAGTCGAATGCAACAAGTTCGGGTCAAATCGGTTGAGCCAGTGCCGAGAAACATGAGCTAGTTTGTTGGTCACATACATACATACACACACACATACACACACACATACACACAGACATTTGTTCAGTTTTCGATTCTGAGTCGATATGTATACATGAAGGTGGGTCTACGACGTTTTTATACGAAGTTCATTTTTAGAGCAGGATTATAGCCTTACCTCAGTGAGGAAGGCAAAACAAATCACTCAAATCACTGCTCGGTACAAATTTTCTAAGTTAACCCGTAAAGACCCGGGAAGTTTTGTGTTTAGTAAAATCGATGTAGCGCAGCCAGTTTTCAACCGATTTGAGTGCTTCAAGTTGCAAAATCAAGGGGATTAGTTGCGCCATCTTTTAAAAGATGACCCATCCCCCCTGACCCCTCCCTCCTTTAAGGGGAGGCAAAACTAGCTGTCTCTGAGTCAAAAATCGAGGATAATCTATTGTAAAAAATTGGGAAACCCATAAATTTCAACCAATTTTGCTCTTTTAACACTTCTGAGTCACACAGATCAACTTCCGGTCACGTAGAACCAACACCGGATGTTCCGGATACCGGTTCTGGAAGTTCTCGGAGCTAGGCAGAACTTGGTCATAAATCTGATTGAAACATCATTGTAATCCTCAATATTTACAGCAAATATTATAAAAAAAAGTATCATTGTTGCCAAAAAACCTAAACTGCTCACAGTATGGCCACCCCAGATGTTCCGGATACCGGTTCCCGTGGGGCCATTTTTCAAAATCATTCAAAATGGTCATGTGACACTTCAAACATCGTGGAATCAGAACGATATTTACTCTACAACTTATTTCTAGTGTCCTCGACAAGATCTTGCCCAAATATGGTCACTCCGGATGTTCCGGATATCGGTTCCCATGGAGCCACTTTTCAAAACCACTCGAAATAGTCAAGCGACACTTCAAACATCATGAAATTAGCCAGATATTAGCATTATAACTTATGTAAAGTACTCTCGACAAGATCCTGTCAAAGTATGGCCGACCCGGATGTTCCGGATACCGGTTCCCATGGGGCCATTGTTCAAAACCACTCAAAATGGTCAAGCAACACTTCAAACATCGAGGAATCAGAAAGATATTCACTCTACAACTCATTTCTAGTGTCCTTGACAAGATCCTGTCCAAATATGGTCTCCCCGGATGTTCCGGATACCGGTTCCCATGGGGCCACTTTCCATAACCACTCGAAATAGTCAAGCGACACTTCAAACATCTTGAAATTAGCCAGATATTTGTATTATAACTCTTGTCAAGTACCCTCGACAAGATTCTGTCAAAGTATGGCCACCCCGGATGTTCCGGATACCGGTTCCCGTGGGCCATTGTTCAAAACCACTCAAAATGGTCAAGCGACACTTCAAACATCGTGCAATCAGAAATATATTTACTCTACAACTTATTTCTAGTGTCCTTGACAAGATCCTGTCCAAATATGGTCTCCCCGGATGTTCCGGGGGCCACTTTTCATAACAACTCGAAAAAGTCAAGCGACACTTCAAAAATCTTGAAATTAGCCAGATAATTCTTGTCAAGTACCCTCGACAATATCCTGTCAAAGTATGGCCGACCCGGATGTTCCGGATACCGGTTCCCGTGGGGCCATTTTTCAAAATCATTCAAAATGGTCAAGTGACACTTCAAACATCGTGGAATCAGAAATATATTTACTCTACAACTTATTTTTAGTGTCCTCGACAAGATATTGTCCAAATATGGTCACTCCGGATGTTCCGGATACCGGTTCCCATGGGGCCACTTTTCAGAACCACTCGAAATAGTCAAGCGACACTTCAAACATCTTGAAATTATCCAGATATTCGCATTATAACTCTTGTCAAGTACACTCGACAAAATCCTGTCAAAGTATGGCCACCCCGGATGTTCCGGGTACCGATTCCCGTGGGGCAATTTTTCAGAACCACTCGAAATAGTCATGCGACACTTCAAACATTGTGGAATGGCCAAGATATTTACTTTCGGAGCCGGAGGTGTAGTGACACCCCAGTTGTTCTGAGTTCGGTTCCAGTCGCCCCCGTTGGCATTTTCGAGGCGAGGTTTGTCTGATCATGCCTTCCGTCGGACGAGGAAGAAAATGTTGGCCCCAGCCTACCCTAGAAGTTAGGTCGTTAGTTTAGTCCAGGTGTAGCAATCGTCTCCCTGGGAGAATAACATGGCTTGGTAGAGTCGTTGGTCGGCAATTTCAAATGTCGTCAGTTCAAATCCTGGGGTAGATGGGAGCTTAGGTGTAAAAATAGGTTTGGATTGCCTCACC
Source organism: Culex quinquefasciatus (assembly GCF_015732765.1). NCBI lineage: Eukaryota > Metazoa > Arthropoda > Insecta > Diptera > Culicidae > Culex > Culex quinquefasciatus. The sequence continues at coordinate 32,847,227 of NC_051863.1, forward strand.
ATTCAAGCCTTCGGATACCTAGTTTCGAGTAGGAATCTCGCAATAGAAAACGCATAGGCAATTCAGTAGAGCGAACAATTTGATATTTATTTATTCACTTTACAACTTATGCCAAGTACCCTAAAAAAATCCAATCAAAATATGGCCACTCCGAATGTTCTGGATATTAGTTTCCGAGGGACCGCTTTTCAGGAACCGTTATGTCCCGGATACCATTTCCCATGGGGCCATTTATCAAAAATGAGTGGCTCATGTTCATGCTTCAAACATTTTGAAATCAGTCAAATATTTACTTTATAACTCTTGTCAAATACTTTCACAAGATGCTGTCAAAGCATGGCTACACGGAAGGTTCCGTATACCGGGTCCTATGGGGACACTTTACAAAACCACTCATAATTGTCAAGCAACTTATCAAACATCGTGAAATGATCCAGATAATTTTGACAGTTTGATATTTTTTATTTACTTTACAACTCTTGCCAGGTACCCTCGACAAGATCATTCCAAAATATGGCCACCCCGTATGTTCCGGAAACCGGTTCCTATGGGACCACTTTCCTGAACCACTCAAAATGACCAAGTGTCACTTCAAACAACATAGATTTGGACAGATATTTTCTTATACCGCTCAAAATGGCCGGGCGGCATTTCAAATATCTTGGAATTTGCCAGACAACAACTTTAGTCAAATGTGTTCGTGAACGGAATTCAAAATATGTGGAACCGGAACAACAGTTGCCATACTTTGACTCCAGTCTTGATGTGTTACAGTGCCGTATGACCATTTTGAATGATTCTGAAAATGGAGTCTAAGAACCTGTATCCGGAATATCCGAAGTGGCCATACATTGACAGGATCTTGTCGAGGGTACTTGACAATTGTTAGAAAGCAAATATCTGGCTTATTCAAAAATGTTTGAAATGTCACTTGACAACTTGACACTTGACATCCGGGGTGACCATACTTTGGCAGAATCTTGTCGAGGGTACTTGACAAGAGTTATAATACAAATATCTGGCTAATTTCAAGATGTTTGAAGTGTCGCTTGACTATTTCTAGTGGTTCTGAAAAGTGGCCCCACGGGAACCGGTATCCGGAACATCCGGGTCGGCCATACTTTGACAGGATCTTGTCGAGGACACTAAAAATGAGTTGTAGAGTGAATATCTTTCTGATTCCTCGATGTTTGAAGTGTTGCTTGACCATTTTGAATGATTTTGAAAAATGGCCCCACGGGAACCGGTATCCGGAACATCCGGGTCAGCCATACTTTGACAGGAAATTGTCGAGGGTACTTGACAAGAGTTATATGGCTAATTTCAAGATGTTTGAAGTGTCGCTTGACTTTTTCGAGTGGTTATGAAAAGTGGCCCCATGGGAACCGGTATCCGGAACATCCGGGGAGACCATATTTGGACAGGATCTTGTCAAGGACACTAGAAATAAGTTGTAGAGTAAATATATTTCTGATTCCACGATGTTTGAAGTGTCGCTTGACCATTTTGAGTGGTTTTGAACAATGGCCCCATGGGAACCGGTATCCGGAACATCCGGGGTGGCCATACTTTGACAGGATCTTGTCGAGAGTACTTTACAAGAGTTATAATGCTAATATTTGGCTAATTTCATGATGTTTGAAGTGTCGCTAGACTATTTCGAGTGGTTTTGAAAAGTGGCTCCATGGGAACCGATATCCGGAACATCCGGAGTGACCATATTTGGGAAGGATCTTGTCGAGGACACTAGAAATAAGTTATAGAGTAAATATCGTTCTGATTCCACGATGTTTGAAGTGTCACATGAACATTTTGAATGATTTTGAAAAATGGCCCCACGGGAACCGGTATCCGGAACATCCGGGGTGGCCATACTGTGAGCAGATTAGGTTTTTTGGCAACAATGATACTTTTTTTATCATATTTGCTGTAAATATTGAGGATTACAATGTTTCAATCAGATTTATGACCAAGTTCTGCCTAGCTCCGAGAACTTCCAGAACCGGTATCCGGAACATCCGGTGTTGGTTCTACGTGACCGGAAGTTGATCTGTGTGACTCAGAAGTGTTAAAAGAGCAAAATTGGTTGAAATTTATGGGTTTCCCAATTTTTTACAATAGATTATCCTCGATTTTTGACTCAGAGACAGCTAGTTTTGCCTCCCCTTAAAGGAGGGAGGGGTCAGGGGGGATGGGTCATCTTTTAAAAGATGGCGCAACTAATCCCCTTGATTTTGCAACTTGAAGCACTCAAATCGGTTGAAAACTGGCTGCGCTACATCGATTTTACTAAACACAAAACGTCCCGGGTCTTTACGGGTTAAACCACCGAGTAACTCCATCAATTTTAGAACGACCATGCGCCTCCACCAACATTAGTCAAAAAGTATTAAAACGAGGTAATGCGACAACAACAAAACTGTTTTCCCCCAACGAATCTCTTGTTTTTTTAAGACACTCACACACACACCTGCCGCGTGACAGCTCTGTCAGAGTGCTGTCCGCCTCGTCCCGGTAATCATTGAGATAATGCTTCTCATCGTTCAAACGGAATAACAAGCCGTAAAACGGCCATAAATCATGCTCCGGCGGCGGCTTAGATTTCGTAAATCAGAATTTATTACCATCGTGGGCAGGATAACCAAGTGGGGGGGGGGGGAGATTGTTTAAGCTTCACCGAAATTTTTCCTCACCATCCTGACGTGTCGCTTGCCCATTTTTACCTGAATGACAGATTTTCCCTCTAAAAAATGGAGCCCGTTCTCCCCAACCCCCCCAGGAAGGAAAAAGCCGCAAACATTTCACTCAAACCCGTGCTGCTGCGGTGTGTGTGTGCGCCGTTTACTTCCTTTTTTTTTTGTTTATCCAGTATTTGAAAAGCTTCCCTGTCAGCGGCAGTCAGTGAGTGTTTGTGTGTATGTTCTACAAAGAGCAAAGAATTATGAATTATAATCTTCAATTTCTCGTTTTCTCATTTTGTGTTGTGAAACTGAGAACAAAGCAGCGAGCGCGCTCACACACACAAACACACACGAGGAGCTTTGGTTTGAGCCTCCGCACGAGGAAGCCCGTTAAGACTCACTTAGCCTCCGTTAGGCGTGTGTGTGTGTATGTGCACACGCGAAACGGCTTCATCATGTGAGTGTACTTTCTGTGTGTGTGTGTGTTTGCCACAGACTGAACGGAGGCTCAGTAGCTTTTGAGACTGAAGGAAGAACTCTGCTACTCAAAGTCGGAAGAGATGTTTGAAAAAGAATCACAGAGAGGTGAAAAGGGTTTAGAGCAATAAAATGTATCACATTTTTTATTGAAAACTGTTTTGTTAAGGTAACAGTGCATTTTTGGTTTCAAAAAATTAAAATGTCCAACATAATTGTTGATATCCGTTTGATTTCGAAATCATTTTTTATAGATAAGAGTAGATAATTTCCCAAAACTTCATTTTTGACCATCGAAAATCTAACCTATTTTTTTTGAGACATCACGAGTTCAAATATAATGCCTAACTTTAAGAAGCTCTATCTCTAGCCTTTAAATACTTTTTTCTTAGCTTTTCGAATTAATTGTATGCATTTCCTTATTCACAAATGCAAAAAAATGCGCTTGGAAAATTTCACCAAAAAAATGCCAATAACTTCAAAACAATGCATTTTACAAAAAACGTGTTAGATAATCTTCGCTTGCAAATTTTAGTAATAAAAAGAAATACAAAAAACGCGTTTTTTTCGCCGAAGACATCAAATCGGGCAGAAAATCCGTTTTAAAAATAGAGACATTTGAATATTCACATTTCCATTTTGTATGACCAGCAGTATGGATCCATGTATTGAAGAACTTATGATGTAAAATGGGTTCTATTGGCAATGCATGGACAAAGTTGCATACAAATCAAAAAATACAGAATTAAAAATCTCAATAAACTAAAAAATGCATATTAAATCTGATTGATCCTTTTCTAATAACTATGTTACTTCCCATAAAAATTTACTTAAAATTTGTATTTTTAGTTTTAATGTCTAAAAAATACTTTTTGCTATTCCGTCGTGAAACAACATACATTTCCCGTCATTTTTGAACAACGAAATGGCCTACTTTTCTGTACCAAAAAAAAACAGAATCGAATAGCAACACTTTTCAAAATAACACGTTAACAAGAGAAAATGTTATACATTTCAAAAACTCTCCTAATAACAAAATTTGTTATTCGTTCGGTATACTGACTTAGAAATAAAATTACCATAAATCGCACAACTGGAAAAGTTTCTAAGTTTCCATAACACAATCTGTTATTATTTTTTCTTTTGTTAAATATGTTTAGATCTTTGGGATAATTTTGTCTAATTTCGTCGGGGTCATTATTTTGTCCATGAAATGGGGTCCTTAAGCTAAAATTATTCCAAAAAGTTGAAATTTTGAAAGTTGATTTTTTAATTATTTGATATACCCCCTAAGGGACTTTGCTAAAATTGGCTAGAACTATGAAATAATTTTGACCAATTTCATCGGGGTCATTTATTTCACCATGAAATGGGGTTTCAAGCTAAAATTAATCCGAAAAAATAACTTTTGAGAGTTCAATTTTTTTAAAATATTGTTATATTCCCTAACGGAATTGATTTATTTATTGAGAATTTTTGAAGTGTGAATAACAAAAACTGTTATTATTTTCACAGAGCCAGGAAGTCGGAGCTGACGTTGAAGTTCGAGCTGGAGTGAGACCTCGGAGACGGCATCGGATTCAGCAAATTTTCAGCAACTTTTACTTGGAGTCGGAATCTGTGAAGTCGGGTATTTTTGGAGAGCTGAAGTCGTCGTTGACGTCATATCCTGCATCCAGAGTCGGAGTTGTCTTCAAAGTATGGATTCAAAGTCGCTTGGAGGTACCCGACTCTGCAGCCCTGACTAGTACAGAGGAGTTATAGCAACTGCAGGTTTATTTGCAAATTACAAATAAACCAAAACAATAACTATTTTTGTTATGGAGACATACCAGTTCAATAACATTTTTTGTTATTATGCTGCTCCACCTCTCCGCACAAAATAACAAATCTTGTTATTCCTTCATAATTCCTTCTGTGTTATTGGTTTGTTATTGCAATAACAACATAATAAAAGTTTAAGTTATTCTTCGAACAAATCTTAGTTATTGATTTTTGTTATTTTAACAACTTATCCGATCATCCGAATAACATATTTGGATCTTCTCACAATACCAAAAACTGACCTTCCCAAGTTAATTCCGTCTGCTCGGGAAAACACATAAACCTTTGACTTATAACTTCACTCAAAGGGTGTTTTTCGGAATTGCAAAAAAAAATGTTGTATGGAACTCGTTGCAAAACTTGATTTTTCAGCACTCGTCGTATTTATCCAACTCGGTGAACCTTGTTGGATAAACGTACGACTTGTGCTGAAAAAATCCTCCTTTAATATTTTTGCTTTTTTTTCTCTTTTGCTTTTTTGCTTTTTTGCTTTTTTGCTTTTTTGCTTTTTTGCTTTTTTTGCTTTTTTGTTTTTTTGCTTTTTTGCTTTTTTCCTTTTTTGCTTTTTTGCTTTTTTGCTTTTTTGCTTTTTTGCTTTTGCTTTTTGCTTTTGCTTTTTGCTTTTTTGCTTTTGCTTTTTCTTTTTGCTTTTGCTTTTTGCTTTTTGCTTTTTGCTTTTTTGCTTTTTTGCTTTTTTGCTTTTTTGCTTTTTTGCTTTTTTGCTTTTTTGCTTTTTTGCTTTTTTGCTTTTTTGCTTTTTTGCTTTTTTGCTTTTTTGCTTTTTTGCTTTTTTGCTTTTTTGCTTTTTTGCTTTTTTTTTGTCAACCACCCAACGTCCCTGACCACCTTCCCAGGGTGACTCCCAAAAGAGGTCGGAAACAACTCCCCCTTCACTCCCCGCTGACAGCTCTGGGAAATTCCCGGTGGCAGCCTCCCTGGGAAGACACACGTGTCAGTGTAACTAAGCACGTGTGTGTGTTTGTGCTCGCGCGGTACGTCTTCATGTTTGACGCGGTCGCCACGGGGGAAAATATGAGATGAGATTGAAGATGAAAGCTTTCCCCTGTTTCACTGCTCCCCCTCCCCACGTGTCACACGTCGCCGTCACGTGGCAAAACGTCTCCGTTTTGTCGCCCGCTCAACAACAATCTGCTGTTTTCGGGTCGGGGAAAGCCCTTGAAAGCTCGTCGCCAAAAAGTTGCCGGGAAGACACTGCGGCGCTGACATGTTCTCCTTAAACGACTGGGGATAATTAATTTTCCTCGTACGTTTCGGCAGCTGGCTTAAATAGTGGCATCTTTGCCGAAGCCACCGCCGAGGAAAAACTTGTTACCGCACACGTTAATTGAATTTGTTCTCGACAGTGATTTGGTTTTGGTGAAATTGATTGGATTTTACACGCAAGTGTTGAAACTGTTTTCAAAACTGAATTTAAGTTTCACGCTTCAAAATCTCAAGCGAAAAAAAAACTATTTTTCAAACAATGTTAAGAAGGTATCCCGAAGATATTCACTTCAAAGTGTTCACCCTCGAGAGGAGATTAAAGTGCCCTTTGATGAAATCTTTTCAACCTTTTTACTTTATTTACAATTCCCGGGTCAATCTTCAAGTCAAATTCAGGCTCAAAAGTTCGGCTGACCGAGTTCGGCCCAAACCCAGCCGGGCAATAAAAAGCACACTCCCCGAAGGCACCCAGATTCCGCGAAATTCACCCACTTTGGATAGCCTTAAGGCTCACGGTGAAATAAAACCCTAACCCGAGAAGAGTGTGCCCCCTTCAAAACTACCGTAAATCCTTTCGAAATGATCCAATAATGTCACTTCCGAAAGTAATTCGTCGCCGTCGTCGGTGGGGGATTTACAACAAATTACTGGGTAGTGCTGCTGGTAGACTGATTAACGACCCCCAGGTTTGTCGCCACCCCCGCACCGGAAATGGGCTGTCACGCTAAATTGTTTGGCCGGGAAATTCGAACCTTTCGGATAACAGCCGGAGTTCCGAGAGGAGCGAATTTATCGTATCCGATTAGAGAGTTACGCGGAACCTGTGGTGGCGGGATCAACGAAGTCATTTTCGTGGAAAGAGATTCCCCCGTAAATTATTGCTAATTTCGATTCGGGAATCAGTAGAAATTCCAATTTTCGAAACAGGACTGATAAGCTGAAGCCCATGTAATTATATGGAGCAGATTGCAAAATAAAGGGATTTTTTTATAATGAAAACATACATAATGCTTGTGTAATTCATTTCAGAATTGAACCCGAGCAGGGGTAAATAACACGGGAATACCAAATTTTGGTATTACTTGGGCAAATAACAGCGACCAAAATGTGCCCTTGGTTGCCCAGTAATAGATGGTAAAATACCATGAAATCATACCAAAATCTTGTATGTGTAAAGGCACAACAATACCAAACCATGTTATTCCAAGGGTAAAATAATACCTCAAAATAAAATCATTTCAATACCAAGTTGAGGTCTTCTGGATTTTTGAACATTGCTTGAATACCAAAACTTGGTATTGCCATGGTTTTATTTTTAGGTATTCCCGCGCCCTTGGAAAATCATATTTTGGTATTTCTGTGGTCTTTCACATACATGATTTTGGTATGATTTCATGGTATTTTACCATCTATTACTGGGCAACCAAGAGCACATTATGGTCGCTGGTATTTGAACAAGTAATACCAAAATTTGGTATTTTCATACCATTTTTAGTGCAGCAGTTGCAGTTAGTGAAAAAAACGGAAATTATTCATATGCAACAGCCAAATCTACTCACCTGATGATTCCATGTTGTTATTAGTGATATTCTTCACCACACCGAATGCATTTGTCATTGATGAACGGCCTGTGCTTGAAGTTCTTGAAGCTTCTGAAAAATAATAAGATTGAAAAATAAGTATTATTAAAATGAAACTGAATTGAAATTCAAAAAAATTCATTAATCTATCGATTGACTCGTTTTTCAAAGTATTTGGTTATCCCGACTTAGAGATATTTCTACGTTTTTGAAAAAAATATTAGTGAGTATATCACACTAATTTTTAAAATCATCTTTAACATTTTTGGGTTTCAAGTCATTTTAGCGCAAAATTAATTAACTCGTAAAATTTTTTAACAAATTTCCCATAGTTTCAGAGAAAATTGATGAAACCTTTCAATATTCCAATAATACCAAAATGTGCCATTCTGACTTAGAAAATGTTCCACAATTTCAAGTCATTTCTGTAGGGGGTATATCAAAAATGTTTAAAATAAAGTTTGAAATTTCCAGGTTTTGAATGAAAGCATTCGCTTTGAGACATCATTATAGCGCAAAATTAATTATGTTGTCAAAATTGGTCAAAATTTTCCCATAGTTTCAGAGGAATTTGATAAAACACTGTAATACCAAAAGAATACCAAAATGTGCCATCCTGACTTAGAAAATGTTCCACAATTTCAAGTCATTTCTGTAGGGGGTATATCAAAAATGTTTAAAATCAAGTTTGAAATTTCCGGTTTTGAATGAAAGCATTCCTTTGAGACATCATTTTAGCGCAAAATTAATTATTTTGTCAAAATTGGTCAAAATTTTCCCATAGTTTCAGAGGAATTTGATAAAACACTTAAATACCAAAATAATACCAAAATGTGCCATCCTGACTTAGAAAATTTTCCACAATTTCAAGTCATTTCTGTAGGGGGTATATCAAAAATGTTTAAAATAAAGTTTGAAATTTCCAGGTTTTGAATGAAAGCATTCGCTTTGAGACATCATTATAGCGCAAAATTTATTATGTTGTCAAAATTGGTCAAAATTTTCCCATAGTTTCAGAGGAATTTGATAAAACACTGTAATACCAAAAGAATACCAAAATGTGCCATCCTGACTTAGAAAATGTTCCACAATTTCAAGTCATTTCTGTAGGGGGTATATCAAAAATGTTTAAAATCAAGTTTGAAATTTCCGGTTTTGAATGAAAGCATTCGCTTTGAGACATCATTTTAGCGCAAAATTAATTATTTTGTCAAAATTGGTCAAAATTTTCCCATAGTTTCAGAGGAATTTGATAAAACACTTCAATACCAAAATAATACCAAAATGTGCCATCCTGACTTAGAAAATTTTCCACAATTTCAAGTCATTTCTATAGGGGGTATATCAAAAATGTTTAAAAAAAAAAAAAAGTTTAAAAATACAGTTTGAAATTTCCGGTTTTGAATGAAAGCATTCGCTTTGAGACATGATTTTAGCGCAAAATTAATTATTTTTTCAAAATTGGTCAAAATTTTCCCATAGTTGCAGAGGAATTTGATAAAATACTGTAATACCAAAAGAATACCAAAATGTGGTGTTCGATCATTGACAAATTCTGCAATTTTGCAATATCAAAACAATACCTTAAATTGGTATGATACCACATTTTGCTCTTGCATAATCCTTAAGACAAATTTTAAAGGGTCCAGGAATACCAAAATTTGGTATTGATATCAGAGAAAGGTATTATTACGCATTTCCCTTGTTATTTACCCATGCTCGGGAATACCTACTAGGGTGCCCAGAAAAAAGACCGCAAGTAACACAAGCGGAAACGTTAGTTAAGATTAACCTATTTATACCGGAGCCTAAAGTTGATGAAATAGTAGTTTATGCAACAAGTTGCAAAAAGAGGTTTTTTTCAGCACGAGTCGTACATTTATCCAACGAGGTTCACCGAGTCAACTTTTCAGCACCCATTTCAGTGCTGAAAAGTAGAACTTTTCAGCATTTATTTTGAAAAGTGTTGTTATTCGATTCTGTTATTTTGGTACAGAAAAGTAGGCTATTTCGTCGTTCAAGAATGACAGTGTAAGTAAGTAGTTTCACGACGGAATTGCAAAAAAAAAGTTTTTTTCTGCAAAATTAGCTTTTTTAAATCGCTTATAACTTTTCAGGATCGAATCTACGGGTGTTTTCTCATAATTTGACATTGTCAAAATTTACTTAAAAGCATGGAAAAAGCCGGATTAAATAAACATTTTTATGTTAAAATATGGAGACTTTAATGTTAAATTGAATTAAGAATCGATGTCGTGGTCATTCAAAATGTTGACACTTATGCATTTATATAAATGTTTTTTTTTTGTATTTCTTTAAGTTGCTTCATCCTGCATTGTATTATATACGTTTTTAAACATGTTCGACATTTCTGAGGCTAGTGATTTTTCACGACTCAAAAATTGAAATTTCGAGGCATGCCAACTACCAAACATTGGTATTTCCCGTCAATTTCACTGTACTCAAAAATCTGCTTGAAATAAAAGCAAAAATATGTTATTTTACTCTTATTTTGTAGAGGAAAGTTACTTTGAGAATTAACAATAGTTGAGCAATTCTCTACGAAATCGGTCTTTTTTCTTCAATTTTAATTTTTGTTTTTTTGAATCCGACTGAAACTTTTTTGGTGCCTTCGGTATGCCCAAAGAAGCCATTTTGCATCATTAGTTTGTCCATATAATTTTCCATACAAATTTCGCAGCTGTCCATACCAAAATGATGTATGAAAATTAAAAAATCTGTATCTTTTGAAGGAATTTTTTGATCGCCCAAGTAACATTTTAGGTTTTAAGTAGGCCATAAAAGCCTATTTAGGCCGTATCAGGGTTTTCAGAACCATGATAAAACCTTTAAGTTTAAAAATGTTACTAGGGCGATTTGGTGTCTTCGGCAAAGTTGTAGGTATAAATACGGACTACACTAAAAAAAAAGATACACGGTAAAAAAAATTGGTGATTTTTTTTATTTATTTTTTTATCACTAAAATTTGATTTGCAAAAACACACTATTTTTAATTTTTTTATTTTTTGATATGTTTTAGAGGACATAAAATGCCAACTTTTCAGAAATTTCCAGGTTGTGCAAAAAAACATTGACCGAGTTATGAATTTTTTAATCAATACTGATTTTTTCAAATTATCGAAATATTGGCCGCAAAACTTTTTCAACTTCATATTTCGATGCAAAATCAAATTTGCAATCAAAAAGTACTTTAGTAAAATTTTGATAAAGTGCACCGTTTTCAAGTTAAATCCATATTTAGGTGACTTTTTTGAAAACAGTCGCAGTTTTTCATATTTTTAAATCAGTGCACATGTTTGCACACTTTTGGAAAAAATATTTTTGAAAAGCTGAGAAAATTTTCTATATTTTGCTTCTTCGGACTTTGTTGATACGACCTTTAGTTGCTGAGATATTGCAATGCAAATGTTTAAAACAGGAAAATTGATGTTTTCTAAGTCTCACCCAAACAGCCCACCATTTTTTAATGTCGATATCTCAGCAACTAATGGTCCGATTTTCAATGTTGAAATATTAAACATTTGAATGTTTGGCCCTTTTGAAATGTTAGTCTTGATTTGAAAATTTTGAAAATAATGTTTTCGAAAAGATCGGAAAATTTCACAAATGTTTCATATTTTAAAATTGAAAATCGGACCATTAGTTGCTGAGATATCGACATTAAAAAATGGTGTGCTGTTTGGGTGAGACTTAGAAAACATCAATTTTCCTGTTTTTAAACCTTTGCATTGCAATATCTCAGCAACTAAAGGTCGTATCACCAAAGTCCGAAGAAGCAAAATATAGAGAATTTTCTCAGCTTTTCAAAAATATTTTTTTCAAAAGTGGGCAAACATGTGCACTAATTTAAAAAAAATGAAAAACTGCGACTATTTTCAAAAAAGTCACCTAAAAATGGATTTAACTTGAAAACGGTGCACTTTATCAAAATTTTACTAAAGTACTTTTTGATTGCAAATTTGATTTTACATCGAAATATGAAGTTGAAAAAATTTTGCGACGAATATTTCGATTTTTTGAAAAAATCAGTATTGATTAAAAAATTCATAACTCGGTCAATGATTTTTTGCACAACCTGGAAATTTCTGAAAAGTTGGCATTTTATGTCCTCTAAAACATATCAAAAAATAAAAAAAATTAAAAATAATGTTTTTTGCAAATCAAATTTTAGTGATAAAAAGTTAAATAAAAAAATCACCAATTTTTTTTTACCGTGTATCATTTTTTCCAGTGTAGTCCGTATCTATACCTACAACTTTGCCGAAGACACCAAATCGATCAAAAAATTCCTTCAAAAGATACAGATTTTTGAATTTTCATACATCATTTTTGTATGGACAGCTGCGAAATTTGTATGGAAAATTATATGGACAAACTAATGATGCAAAATGACATACCGAAGGCACCAAAAAATTTCAGCCGGATTAAAATATACAAAAATTAGAATTGAAGAAAAGAGACCGATTTCGTAGAGAATTGCTCTTAGATAAGATGGTTTAGAATTTGAATATTTTTTAGATACTATTTATTTTGAAAAAATCTGACTTTTATGGACAATTAGGTAAATTCAAACAATGGTATTTTGTGAAAATTTCACTATTTTACACCCAAATCTTTATAGTTCAACTATTCAGAACTAATTTACAACAAATTAAAGATGTTAAATAGTTTCTTTTGTTCTATGACATTAACTTTGATTGATTGTTTGACTATTTATATTAATCATTTGAAAAAAAAACCTTTTAACTTAAGGCAGGTTTTTAAATACCAACAAAATTTGCACTCAATTAGGAAGGCATGAATTTGATGTTTGAAATATTCTGTTTCTGTTTTTAGCTGATCATTTTACTATTTCAGGACCTCAAAAGTCAATGCCATGAATTGTTCCAAAGATGAATGACGTCATTCAGGTCCTTTAACAAGTGAAACTAGTTTTGAAACACTCGAAACGCAGTATTGTGCACGGTCTGAAATGTGTTAAACAAGTTAGTTCCTTCCGTAGCAAGTAGACAAAATGAAATTACAAACTCTTCAAAATATGTAATTTCCCGGTCAACTCTCAACAATGCTCTCGAGCAAACTTTGACAAAGTGCATTTCAAAAAAGTTTGACGGAGAATGGGGTGGAGAAAAAAAAACACATCCAGCAGTGCTCGACTTTTCCACCCTGTTGCGCTGTTGCTGTTCGCAGGGAAGGCTGACAACTCACCTGACATGCACACTCTTATTTTGCAGCCGAAATGCAGTGCCGTCAGACCACGTGAATGTATGTCACGGGATGCAAGTTACACACACACACACACACACACACATACTAAGTGCATGGGTAAAGGAAAAGTACTTGACTGTCTGTGCTTGTTAGTTGCGTACACATACATTTCAGGACGAAATACTTTTCATCTTGTGCGAAAAAACTTTCCCCATTATTTTCCACTTTTCATGGCAGCATCTTTTGTGTGAGCTTGTGCTGTTGTTCCGAAATTCACACACACACACACACATCGACACATTCACTTTTCGTCCCACAATCGCGAGGACAAGGGAAAAGTTTTCCACCGCCTATTTTCGTTTTTTTTTTCTTCCAATTTTGTGTGAGCTTTTCCTATTTTCCTTGTGCCTTAATTCCTCACAGATAAAAAAAAATGCAGAAATCAAACAAAAACTTCTCGTTGCACGTGAAATGGCTGGGAAATCACGGCGCGGAAATAAGACCCTGCACAAAAATGGGAAAGCAAAGCTTCGTGATGTTTACGACTTGGATGGGGAAAAGGAAAAGATATCTGAGCAGAGCTGATGATGCACCTGGCAGTTATTTTTCCACGGTTTAGTTTTCCGCTTAGAGGCATTTGACTCATTGTCGTTGGAAAGTTTTCTCGTTAATTATTTTTTTTAGCCGGCAGAGACTTTCCGGGAAAGCTTGATTTAGATGTTGAATCAGGAATAAAAAGCACATTGCGAGGACGTATTGAGTCTAAACTAATTTAAAGATGTTCTGAAAGGATGAGCAATTGAAAGAAGCTTTAGTTTGAACTGTGTTACTCGACTGTAAAAAATTTTGAAACATGTCATTTAATGGGAAATTTAATGTACTTTTCGAATCTACATTGTCCCAGAAGGGTCATTTTTTCATTTAGAACAAAATTTTTCATTTTAAAATTTCGTGTTTTTCTAACTTTGCAGGGTTATTTTTAGAGTGTAACAATGTTCTACAAAGTTGTAGAGCAGACAATTACAAAAATTTTGATATATAGACATAAGGGGTTTGCTTATAAACATCACGAGTTATCGCGATTTCACGAAAAAAAGTTTTGAAAAAGTTGGTCGTCATCGATCATGGCCGTTCATGGTCACCCGCGACAGACACGGACGACGAAACAAAGAGAAACGCAAAAAGTAACTTTTTCAAAACTTTTTCGTAAAATCGCGATAACTTGTGATGTTTATAAGCAAACCCTTATGTCTATATATCAAAATTTTTGTAATTGTCTGCTCTACAACTTTGTAGAACATTGTTACACTCTAAAAATAACCCTGCAAAGTTAGAAAAACACGAAATTTTAAAATGAAAAATTTTGTTCTAAATGAAAAAATGACCCTTCTGGGTCAATGTAGATTCGAAAAGTACATTAAATTTCCCATAAAATAACATGTTCCAAAATTTTTTACAGTCGAGTAACGGAAAATGGGAGAATTCTTAAAACTTTTTTAGTGTTTTTTTCGATGAAAAATACGTTTTTTCGGAATTCTGAGTACGCCATCAAATCGGGCGTCTAATTTTACATAAAAATCCCTTTGACACCAAATTTCTATCTCATCACCGTTTCAGGCTGCAAATTATTGAAAAACACTTCTTTTTTCGCATGTTCAAAAATGGAAGGGGTCGTACCGCCCCTCCGTCACGAGATATCAAAAAACGGACCTCGGATTCGTGATCAGGGACAAAAGTTACCCCTTAGGACAAAGTTTCACGCAAATCGAAGAGGGGTCGGGGCAACTTTTCCCGATTTCGTGTGAGTTGGTAGAGAATTACCCATATAGCAATTCCTCCTATGGTTCCCCCCGGTAGTGACGGCAATTCTACATTATTCTGTAAGTTTAATCTAATACATACAACCTTTTTTCAAATAAATAATTTGTATCGAGTTTTTTTCATTTTGTATTTTGAATACTGCTTAATTTTTAAACTCATTTCTGTTTATAATTATGATATAAAAACACATTATTTTTTTTATTTTGAACAGTGAAATTCCAATGATTTGTAATTGGCATGCCGCGAAATATCGATTATTTTGCCGTGAAAAATCTCTAAGTCTAGTCAGGATTATCAATAAAAAAATAATTTTTGAACTATCAGTAAAATTTTCACACTTTTTGAATTAACTTAGAAAATTTTTTAATTTTTTTTATACGTTTAAAGAAAAATGCAAATATTTTTCAATGTTTTTGTGCCTTGACTTGGCCTCGACTTTGGCATAGTATTAAAAATAAAAATTGAAATTGCTGCACACAATTTCCACATTTCAATAAAAAAAGTAAGAAAAAACTTCCTGATATGCCTGTACATTAGACATTTTTAAATCGCTAATAACTTTTTAGAATCGTGCTTTACTGTTTTGGTTTGTTTTAAAAAGTTGTATAGCAATTTTCAATGACTCACATTCGGTAATATTTGGATGGACGTTGCGCACCATGCAGACCAAACCGTAAGACAGTTATGTTTTTCATTATTTTTTTTTTTTCGATTTTTCCCACACAAACTACAACCCCGAGTAAATTTTGACCGATTTAGCTCATATTTGGCCCAGAGTCCTAAAATAGCTCAAGAAACAATAATCAGCTTGTGGAGTGAGATTTAAAAAAAAAATCATATTTTGGGCACCCTACTGTACATCCAAAATTCACTTGAATTTAACAAAATATGTTTAAACTAATTTAAACAATAAAATAAAAACTAACTTAATCCACCTATGTGGTTGGAGCCTTCCTCACAACAATGGCTGTACACAAGTTTCATCTATTTTTTAGATCCGGCTTCCAAAAAGTACATCGATATCACTTAAGTGGTCATATCTCGAGACAGGGTTGTCAGATCTTTAATGTTTTGGGCTCGTTGGAAAGGTCTTTTGATAACCTAACCAACGATGGATCGGATGATGGATCCGGACAAAGTTTACATACATTTAAGTGAGATCCGGCTTCAAAAAAGTACATCAATATCACTTAAGTGGCCATATCTCGAGACAGGGTTGCCCGATCTTCGATGTTTTGGACTCGTTAGAAAGGTTTTTTGATAACCTAACCAACGATGGGTCGGATGATGCATCCGGACAAAGTTTACATACATTTAAGTGAGATCCGGCTTCAGAAAAGTACATAATTGTCACTTAAGTGGCCATATCTCGATACAGGGTTGCCAGATCTTCAATGTTTTGGATTCGTTGGAAAGGTGTTTTGATAATCTAACCAACGATGGGTCGGATAATGGATCCGGACAAAGTTTACATACATTTAAGTGAGATCCGGCTTCAGAAAAGTACATAATTGTCACTTAAGTGGCCATATCTCGATACAGGGTTGCCAGATCTTCAATGTTTTGGACTCGTTGGAAAGGTTTTTTGATAACCTAACCAACGATGGGTCGGATAATGGATCCGGACAAAGTTTACATACAATTAAGTGAGATCCGGCTTCAGAAAAGTACATAATTGTCACTTAAGTGGCCATATCTCGAGACAGGGTTGCCAGATCTTCAATATTTTGGACTCGTTGGAAAGGTTTTTTGATAACCTAACCAACGATGGGTCGGATGATGGACCCGGACATTGTTTACATACATTTAAGTGAGATCCAAATATATGTGAAAACACATTTTTATACATAACTTTTAAACTACTTATCGAAACTTCAATCTGTATAAAACTCGATCTATGGGACCCTAAACCAAGTCGAATGCAATGAGTTTGGGTCAAATCGGTTCAGCCAGTGCCGAGAAACATGAGCTAGTTTGTTGGTCACATACATACATACACACACACATACACACACACATACACACACACATACACACAGACATTTGTTCAGTTTTCGATTCTGAGTCGATATGTATACATGAAGGCGGGTCTACGACGTTTTTATACGAAGTTCATTTTTAGAGCAGGATTATAGCCTTACCTCAGTGAGGAAGGCAAAATAATAAAATAATTATAAACGCAGGAGAATGCATTTTAATTTATTTTTACCTGATTGGTCTCAGAATGTTGTTGAAAATTGTGAGGATCTTGAAAAATTATTTTTATCCCCCACCTTTTTAATGATTTTAAAAATATTACCCCTAATTGCCATTTCGTTCCTGTGAAACAACCCCTAAAATTAAAAGCACTCAATTTTGAAATGCCAATATTTTAGAAAATCTGGAACAACATTTGAAAAGGGGCGCATAAGCATTTAGACAGCTGGAACTATTTCGGTAATTCTCAGGCGTCAGATAGCAGAAATTTGAACGATCGAAAGAAAGAAATTTATAGCTAGCCTCCCAACCTATCAAAACAGATGGGATTTTGCAAAACAGTCTATGCTTCCAAAAATGGTTATGCGCCCTTTTCAAATGTTGCTCTAATGTTAAATGTCAAAAATCAAATCAATAGCTAATTTTCGGATCTCTTTAATAAAAATGGAATGTCTGTAAGATTAACAATTTAAAAGGTACGAAAATTCCATACTACGTCATTTTCAAATGTAAGCCCTGATTTTTTACATTTGCTTTTTGGCATTGAAAAGTGAACAATTATTCGCTGAGATTTTCTATTAAAAAATTAGGGGTGACACTTAGATTACTTCATTTGTGTTGTTTCCTTAACATAAAGGGACTGTTCCTTTGAAAAAGATAGACCTGTTTTCAAAGCTTCTTCAAAGATTTTATATGAAATTTCCTAATCCGGGCATTTCAATTTTAAAACGAAAAATTAATGATTTTTTTCTCAAAATCAAACTTACATTGCTATACAGCAATTCCCCACGAAAACAGCATGATTCGAAAAAAAGTTCTCCGATCTGGCTCAAAATTTGTCTGGGGGTTACTTGGCCGAAATAATTAGACCTGTTTTTTTTTGTTTGGCCATTAGGGTGACCTACACCGTGTTAGGGTGGTCCGAAAAATGGAAATTTTCGTCGATTTTCGCAAAAACCACTTTTTTCATATCTCGTATGAAAACTTAAAATGCTGTTTTGAAGGTCCCGGGCCCAAAGTGCCTATGTCTGAAAATATGTTTACCTGCTTCCTCGGAAAATTTTACATAATATATCGAAAAATGGTGAAGTTATGTTCTTAATACTCTGAGATACGATTTTTTGAAAAGGGACCATCCATAAACCACGTGGACACTTAAGGGGGGGGGGGGTGTATGGCGATTGTCCATGCTCCATACAAAAAAGTTTTTTTTGCATGGACAATTGTCCACGAGGGGGAGGGTTGGATTTCCAAAAAAGTGTCCACGTGGTTTGTGGATGGTCCCAAATAAAAACTGGGGTTTTCGACGCGCTACGCGCAAAAATGACAAAATGACATAAACGCAAAAAATCGACTTTTTTCACTAAAACAGCGATAAAATTTCGTTACGGATTTAAAAAAGTGGTTTTTGCGAAAATCGACGAAAACTGCCATTTTTCGGACCCTAAAACGGCGTAGCTCCCCCTAATGGCAAAACAAAAAAATACAGGTCTAATTATTTCGGCCAAGGAACACCCAGAAAAAAGTTGAGCCCGATCGGAGAACTTTTTTTTCGAATCGTGCTGTTTTCGTGGGGAATTGCTGTTTTTTTAAACATTCGAAACGGGACCACGCGGCCGCTTCTTACAAATTGAAATGTTTCCATGTATTTTTAGATTTTACATTCTATACATGCAAATAACTCGCATAGGCATTTGGAAGGTGTTAGCTCTGCCGAGCTTCGGTGACCCATTTCTACGCTGGCTAGCCGAGCGCGAGGTACTTCAGCTTTATCGACAAGCCCCGCCCTGAAGAACGTTTGGACCAATCGTATTCAAACGTTATTTAGAACTTCCGAACCCTTGTCAAATGGACAAGGACCCAGCGCGTATGTAGTTGATAGTAACAGTATTCCTAATTCCAGTCATAGCTCACCAAGTCGCGAAGGCATAGTGGTTAGCATTTTTGCTTACCAATCCAAAAGACGGGGGATCGAACCCCGACTCGAGCGACTTTGATTTTTCGTTCATGTTCAGAGTTTCAAGGTTTATATTTCCTATACTTTCTCGTTAAGAGCAGATGGGAATCGAACCCAGGACAATTCGCTTACAAAGCGAACACCGTGACCAGTCAGCCACGGCCGCTCGTGCTGTTTTCGTGGATAATTGCTGTATGACTCAAAAATGATGTACTTTTGATGAAATTTGAAAAAAAAAGAAAAAAATCAAAGGCCTAAATTCACACGAGTTTCATGTTTTAACATAAAAAAACGGAACAATAGTTTCTAAGATAACATCGATTAAAAATTGAGGGGCGCAATAAAAACTCATTTTCTGTAATTTTAAATATTTGCTGGATCTAAGCAACCAATGCAAGTCCTAACAAAAAAAGTAAAGAATAAAAAAAAAAGAATGAATTAAATACAAAGTTTCATTCTTTACGAAAGTTCAACTCAAAAATGGCTTTCACTCGAAAACGGTGCATTCTATCAAAGTTTCAGTAATGTTCAGTTACAATTTCAATTTAACATCCTAATATGATTTTTGAAAGCTGTTTTGGGTATATTTTCAATACATTCCAAAAATCTATATTTTTCAAAAATGCATAGCTTCTAAACTAACTGTCATAGCACGATTTTGGCATTTTTTTGGTACTTTTTGTAAAAGAAAACAAAATCTTATAGGGTATACCGAGTTTTGCGATAAAAAATAATGTCTATTTTTAATGTGCCTAATCGCCCCTACAACTTTGCTGAAGTCACCAAATCGATCAGAAAATCCCTTCTCAAGATACAGATTTTTGAATATTTGCATAGCATTTTTCTATGGACAGCCCTCAAATTTGTATGGAAAAATAATGATAACCACAGTTTCATTGAAATAAAAAAATACCAAAATTTGTTTTGTGAAATTCTCGTGAACCGCTCAGATTTTCGCATATTTACGTACCATTTTTGTATGGATAGCTACCAAAATTGTATGCAAACGAGTAAGAGCAAACCAGTGCTGCAAAATGACTTCGTTGGTCAAAGGAAGCTCCCAAAAAAGCTTAATTTAAAATATATAAATGAAATCTATTTGGGACCATCCATAAACCACGTGGACACTTTTGGGGGAGGGGGATGGCGATTGTCCATGCTCCATACAAAAATTTTTTTGTATGCACAATTGTCCACGAAGGGGGGGGGGGGGGGTTCGAGATTTCCAAAAAAGTGTCCACGTGGTTTATGGATGATCCCTTTCCGGTTTTCTAAAAAAAAAATGCTAAGATCCATAAAGTTTATTTAAAAAAAATCACATTCTTCTCATTTTTAAAATTTCAATAGAAAATGGAATAAATATAAACATTTCATCTTATTATAAAATACTTTTAAAAAGGGAAACATTCCAATTCATTACACCACTTTTTGAATATTTCAAATTTTTCAAACAATTTCAAACATCCGACCACAAACCGGACTTCAAAAAACTTGAAACCGATCACCCACTGCGTCACCGCGCCAGGTGCGAGGACACTTCCGACCCAGAGTCGGCTGGCCACCAATTAGGATAATGGTGCTGTCAGGCGTCAAACCCAAAAAACCAGCCTCGCCGCCAGATGGTGCGCTCTGGTAAATTAGCAAAAGTTTGACCCAAAATCTCTCCTTCTGGTGGGGGGGGTCGTTCTCGCGGCAATGCAAATTTAATCAGCTTTATAAACACACAATTTTATACGGCTAATAAATTGCAATTAAATGTGGAGCACTTTTCTGCGCGGGCCAAACGTCGACATTCTGAGAAATATTGTGCCGTTAAATAAATCACAAACGGTTAATTATTTTTAACGGTCTTTTCGAGAGCGGCTCTGAAAAAAACTATTTACAACCGTCCTAAACTAGCCCTAACGCTAATTCTAGTTGTTTACCAGCTCTTTCTCTCCCGTGCAAACTAGTTGAAAAAACATCTGCGGGATTTGCTAAATAAATTCCCCTAACCAAGCACTTTCTACCGCAGTAAACATGACGCCCAGAGCTTTCCGGCAGCGGGGCGAGCTTTTGCTGATGCTGGTTTGGTTGCACTGGTTTTGGTCATTCTAAAACACCATGGCGTGGCTGCCAGGCCCAGGTTTATCAGCGGGATCGTACACAGTGAAAAAAATGGGTTGAATTGAGCTGGTGGTGACAGCTCTGTTGGTTCGCGCGCGCTTCCGCAATTACCGAGTAGGGGTTCAAATCTCGTTGGAATAAAAAAGTTTTTTCTCAGTGTCTTTTGTTTTTTCAACAAACTACACACTTTTTGCCGGAAAAGTGCTACCCAGAGAGCTGAAAGCTTTTCCCCACTGGGGAACCATGCAGGATGAAAAATTACAGTGGCTAGCCGGAACGTTTTTGTGGTGCTGGCCGTCACTCACTTGGGAGCTGAAGAGAGGGCTTCCACCAGCAGGCCCGAATACACACATAACTCATTCATTACGGGGTGGTTTTTCGAAAGGTAAACCTAAGCCCCCGTTGTAAACTGTTGCTGAATCAAAAGAGGATTCCCCGGAATTGGTTGGAAACCTTTTAGCAATTACTTTCACAATGTGGTTACTTGAGTGGCTCATCAGCTTGAACTAATTTTGAGAGAAAAGTTTTGAAATACTGAAATAAAGCGTTTGAAAATCTCTATTTTCTTAGTACAATGTTCCCTCCTCAAACCACCCAAAGCGTTCAATTCCGCACAGTCATGACTTTAAAAAGTTGGCACAACTTCCCGCCGTCTGTCTTTGGGACGCAACACAACGGGCGCAGTTCAGTCAACTTTAGAACAAGCTTTCCCAGCAAGATGTTTATCATTTTACTCTCTGACTCTCGTTGCAGTGCCGTTCATTTCTTTTTTTTTTTTTTTGGTTCTACAGTGTCGCAGCATAATGCTGCTGTGCACTGCAGCATAAAACGACAAGAACTTTGGGCGAAACTTTTTATGCGTGTGTCGTCGACGACGGGGTTTCTGCAAATCTGGGCTCTTTTTTTTGGAGGATGGTATAGGCTTCCCGTAGAAGAAAGGGAAGGTTCTAAAGGAGTTGCTATCTGCTAGACGATTCGTAATTCAAGTGATTTATTTGTCTGGGAGAGTGTGTGTGCTTGATGACAAGGATGCAGCATTTTAAAGTGGTTTTAATTGTATCCAGTTTGTAGACTCAAGCTTCTTAGAATTATTTTTTGGGTTTTTTTGAATTGCAAACAAATTTAGGTAATGAGGTATAAATATGAAAAAAAATCATCTGCAGTTAACCCTAAATTTAATCGAATTGTTAAAACATTAAGTTAGTATAGGGTAATTCTCTACCAACTCACACGAAATCGGGAAAAGTTGCCCCGACCCCTCTTCGATTTGCGTGAAACTTTGTCCTAAGGGGTAACTTTTGTCCCTGATCACGAATCCGAGGTCCGTTTTTTGATATCTCGTGACGGAGGGGTGGTACGACCCCTTCCATTTTGAACATGCGATAAAGAGGTGTTTTTCAATAATTTGCAACCTGAAACGGTGATGAGATAGAAATTTGGTGTCAAAGGGACTTTTATGTAAAATTAGACGCCCGATTTGATGGCGTACTCAGAATTCGAAAAACGTATTTTCATCGAAAAAACACTAAAAAGTTTTAAAATTCTCCCATTTTCCGTTACTCGACTGTAAAAATTTTGGAACATGTCATTTTATGGGAAATTTAATGTACTTTTCGAATCTACATTGTCCCAGAAGGGTCATTTTTTCATTTAGAACAAAATTTTTCATTTTAAAATTTCGTGTTTTTTCTAACTTTGCAGGGTTATTTTTTAGAGTGTAACAATGTTGTACAAAATTGTAGAGCAGACAATTCCAAAAATTTTGATATATAGACATAAGGGGTTTGCTTATAAACATCACAAGTTATCGCGATTTTACGAAAAAAAGTTTTGAAAAAGTTACTTTTTGCGTTTCTCTTTGTTTCGTCGTCCGTGTCTGTCGCGGGTGACCATGAACGGCCATGATCGATGACGACCAACTTTTTAAAACTTTTTTCGTAAAATCGTGATAATTTGTGATGTTTATAAGCAAACCCCTTATGTATGTATATCAAAATTTTTGTAATTGTCTGCTCTACAACTTTGTAGAACATTGTTACACTCTAAAAATAACCCTGCAAAGTTAGAAAAAACACGAAATTTTAAAATGAAAAATTTTGTTCTAAATGAAAAAATGACCCTTCTGGGACAATGTAAATTCGAAAAGTACATTAAATTTCCCATAAAATGACATGTTCCAAAATTTTTTACAGTCGAGTAACGGAAAATGGGAGAATTTTTAAAACTTTTTTAGTGTTTTTTCGATGAAAATACGTTTTTCGAATTCTGAGTACGCCATCAAATCGGGCGTCTAATTTTACATAAAAGTCCCTTTGACACCAAATTTCTATCTCATCACCGTTTCAGGCTGCAAATTATTGAAAACACCTCTTTTTTCGCATGTGCAAAAATGGAAGGGGTCGTACCGCCCCTCCGTCACGAGATATCAAAAAACGGACCTCGGATTCGTGATCAGGGACAAAAGTTACCCCTTAGGACAAAGTTTCACGCAAATCGAAGAGGGGTCGGGGCAACTGCTGTGTGAGTTGGCAGAGAATTACCCTATAATAATAATGGTTGTTTCTCACAAAAACAAAAAATCTACTAAAAATGTAAGGTTGATTTTTTTTTGTAAAATGAAACTTTGTTAAAACAAAACAAATTTTGAAGAGTGTATTCATTGTAATACTTTTAAAGTGTCATGATTTTCTCTATGATTTTTCTAATCTAATCTAATCTAACATAAAGGAATGTTGTAAAGTCTGAAAGTGATCAGATTACGCCCCAAGCACTTTTCTTGACATCATTAATAATTGCAGTGCATCCGAGAACACCCGAAAATGTATTGCAAAAATTGAAGCAGCCAGCCCTACTCCGCTGTGTTTACCGCAGAGAGGATTCTAAGAACGGATCACATTTCACAGAATCTACAGAAGAGGAAAGATGCGTGGACATACCGTACCAAACGCTTCAGTTTTCAGTTTCATATGTAATTTGTATGATGCGTGTTTAGTAGTATTTCATTTAATAAAATCCCTCCACTCAACCAAGCTCGTAAACAGCGACACAAAAGAAATGAAAATGAGCAGAATAGAAAAAAAAAACGTTTAAATAAATGTAAATGACTAATTGACGAAAATGTTCTAGATGTCATGTGATTAAAAGAACAAAATTCATTTCATAAAAATAATAACACAAAAACAAAGCCAAAAACTCGCGCCCACAATTCAAAATTCGAACCAAACAAGTGCAAGCAAAGAGACCTGACTTCTGTCAGTGGGCCGAAAGAGACGGGACATCATTATTTTTTTTATTTTTTTTTTTTTCCTTTAAAATCAGAAAAAAGCTAATAATAACTTTTAAGTGATTTTGAAACAGAATTTCATAAATATCTTTAAATATGCAGTAAATTTTAAGTAGAATTTAATTTTCCTGTTTCTTTATCTGTAAAATTTTTGAGTGAAGTTTATGTTTTGTTTTTCGAAGGTGCAAAAATATGGATTATTAATTTTTTGGTAAAAAACAATATTGATTCGAAAATCGGCAAATAATTTGTCAATGTAACTATTATGTTTAATTTTACGAAACTTTTTTCAGAAATGCTCATTTAATTTTGGGTAGCCCATTTTTCTCAGCAAAACCAATACATGCATCTTGTTGGAAATTTCATGGCGAACATTTTTCCCTCTAAAAAAATGCAATTTCGACACTGTAGAGCCGAGATATTTGAGTTTTAGTGAGAAAAAAAGTGCCAATTTTCCAAAATTTCTCAGAATTCTGAAGCAAGGCCTACTAATTACATGATGTTGAAAGCACATGTCAGTCAGGGTATGCTTTCTTACGGTAATTTTGGCCGCTGAATACGAATTTGAAATCAAATTTCATGTAAACAGTGATGTTTTGGAGCTAAACCCTTTTGTAATGTTATTTGCTGCAATTTAAATTGCTTGCAAGTTCGGTCATACTTTTGTCAGTTTTCGTTCCACTTTGATATTTTACGATCTGATTATGTTAATTAATTCGGAAATCGCATATTTTTATTTGGTGGGGGCTTACGCTAATATGGATTTATAAAAAAAGAATACAAGAGAAAATTTTAGGAAAAGTGGCTGCATTTGGATAAATTTGTTTGGAAAATTGCAATCAGATAAGTTGTAGCAGACATTTCCGAAAAAATTTCATTAAAAAAATATATGTAACAACCATCAAAAATGCTTCAGAATTTTAAGTTTTCTCATTTATTAACCAATCCTAAATTCTAGTAAGGGACCATTCATAAACCACGTGGACACTTTTGGAGGGGGAGGGGTTCAGCTATTGTCCAAGCTCCATATCAAAATGATTTGTTTTGTATGGAAATTGGACAAGCAGGGGGGTCTGAGATTTAAAACAAAGTGTCCACGTGGTTTATGGATAGTCCCTAAGCCCCCGCCAGATAAAAATATGCGATTTCCGAATTGCTTAACATAATCGGAAGGTAAAAAAACATTAAACATAAAGTGTTCTGTGAGTAAAATATCAACCAAAGTGGAACGAAAACCGAGAAAAGTAGGACCGAGCTTGCAAGCAATTTAAATTGCAGCGATTCAAACACGCAAATAACATTCCAAAAGGGTGTAGCACCAAACATCACTATTTAAACAAAATTTGATTTCAGATTCGGATTCAACGGCCAAAATTACTATAAGAAAGCATGCCCTGACCTTTAAGACATATGCTTGCAACATCATGTAATTAGTAGGCCTTTCATCAGAATTCTGAGAAATTTTGAAAATTGGCACTTTTTTTCTCACTAAAACTCAAATATCTTGGCTCTGGAGTGTCGAAATTGCATTTTTTTTAAAGAAAAATGTTCGCCATGAAATTTCCTACAAGGTGCATGTTTTGGTGTTACTGGGAAAAATAGGCTACCCTAAAATAAATGACCATCTCTGAAAAATGTTTCGTAAAAATGCGATTTTTTCGACATAAATCCGTCTGGGAAGGTCCAAAAACTTAAATTTTGGTCCAATATTGATAGTGTATCTTAATCTATGGACAAAAACCTATCGTTTGAAGATAATACACACCTGATCGAATCAGTTTTTATATTGATTCCAAGCGATTTTAGCAAATTTGTTCAAAAATGGGATTTTTTTCAGTAAATCGACTAGGGGGTGCGAGAAAGTATTTTATTATTTTTTCATGTCTAAGAAAACATTGTTTCTAACATCATAATTTATCATTTAAGAAGTGAGCACCTGAAATAACTTAAAAAAAGTTTGATTTTGCGCAACACTCTGTCCTGTGAATTCAAATCCGAAATAAGTTTCTCACATATAAAAACCGAACTATTCCTCCCTTTTTGTTGAAAAGTACACCATGTACTTCCGAGTGCTACGCAAAATCAAAAATCAAATTAGTTTTAGTAAAATCGCTGTATTGTGCTAATAGTTCATTTTAGTTTGAGGTTTACATTGATTTTTAAGTAAAATTGCTCGGGCAATACGATGGTGATAAAATAAAAAAATATAAGGAATTGGTCAAAACTGAATTTTAATACTTAAAACGTTGAAATATAATTTAAGGGGGCATTTAAGTGTTAAAACATTATTTTTATCGAATTCCTTGGACAATTTTCTATAAAATGCAACCTCTAGAAAGTCTTTTGCTCAAATAGTTGCAAAGTTATGATAAAAAGAAAAAAAGTTTTTTTAAAAAATCGTCTAAAAAAGAGGGCGGTGCCAAAAATAGAGAGATGGTCCAATCAGCACCAAACTTGGGATTTCTGATAACTATCGATAGATGAACGTTCCCTCCAAGTTTGGTCCAAATCGGTGAAGGTCGAGTCCAAAAGTGTACCCAGTTGACCTGTAATGGAAACCTAATAATAAAAAATTATTTAATCTGATTGGATTTCAAATTATAACCAAACATGCATAAAAACTTTTCCAAAAACAAAAACATCAGTTGATGGCACACAAAACATAACTCTGTAATTTTAATCAACACCCACATACTCCCGTTTAGCGAACAACAAACTTTGATAGTGAGGTTTAATTTATGGATCCACCCGTGCCACAAACTAGCAAAATGACTTCTGTTTAACCCGGTCGAACCGTTGTTCTGGTTTCCCGCTAAATCTCTACGCAACCATCCACCGCACATTGGACAGCTGCCACCCACGCGTACAAAAGCATGCATGTGTGTGTTGTCGCGCGCGGAGTAAATTTAATTAAAAACTTTAATCAATGTTCGGTATCGGCGGCCCAAAATTGCACAATTGAAATTCAGAAGTTCGCTTCGTTTCATCACCGAAATGCAAATATGTGTTATGGAGAGCTGTCGCCCCATTTTGGCGGCACACCACAAACTATTTAAGCACTTTTGCAGGTGTGTGTGTGTGTGTTCGTTTTGTTTGTGTGTACCACCCTAATCGCATAGCCGTGGCCGACCACTTTCGCACGCAAATATTTTGCATATTTTGCAGCATAACTGTATCAATTTGTGTTTCAAATTAGTACCCCTTTTCCGCTTTGAAATTTCGCCCAAATTTCAGCTAAATTTTAATTCCACCGGAAGCCTAACCAAATTTCAATCTCTCGTTCTCCTTCCCCCCTCAGATTCTGGACGGGTACTACCACTTCGAGCATCGGCACGTGCAGCGGCGTTCGGTGAACCCGGCGGCGCCCCACCAGCGCCGGCTGGACGAGGACGACCGGATCCACTGGTCCCAGCAGCAGCGGGCCAAGCGGCGCACCAAGCGGGACTTTCGCCCCCTGAAGAGCCCCTACCTCATCCAGCTCAACGATCCCAAGTGGCCCGAGATGTGGTACCTGGTAAGGTTTTTTTTTCAAATTTATGTTTTTAACAATGTTGAAATTTCATACAAAACAAGTCAGTTTCACTCAACTATG
Source organism: Culex quinquefasciatus (assembly GCF_015732765.1). Taxonomy (NCBI): domain Eukaryota; kingdom Metazoa; phylum Arthropoda; class Insecta; order Diptera; family Culicidae; genus Culex; species Culex quinquefasciatus. Next base: position 32,875,197 of record NC_051863.1, read on the forward strand.
ACAATTATTAAAATTTCCATAAATTATCTATTTTTTACCAACAAAAAATCAAATTTAGTCTTCTGGAAACACCTTAAAACTACCTTAAAATTTAAGTTATAAGAAAAACTAAACAAGTTTGATGCCTTTTCTCCACAGAACCGAGGAAACGGCCTGGACATGAACGTGATACCAGCGTGGAAGGAGGGAGTTACGGGGAAGGGCGTCGTGGTGACGATCCTCGACGACGGCCTCGAGTCGGATCATCCCGACCTGGAGCATAATTACGTGAGTATAGTTCGCTGTTTTTCTTCGTAAATTGATGTCCTCAAAATGTATTATAAATGGGACTGACGGACAAGAAATTAAAACATTGCTAGCGTTTTTTAAAAGGTTCTGTAAGTTTTGGAAAGTCCTATGTTTATAGAACCTTTTAAAATAAAAACTCTATATTTATGGGTTGTTTCTGGAATTTAGAGTTCTAAAATTTATTATAATCTAAATCTTGTTCACCTTTGAAAGAATCTTGAACCTGAATTTAAGAAATAAGTCCAGCCTTTTTCCAAAAATATCAGTAGATTAATTCTCCAGATTGTCGCAAATTACTTTGCGATTTTGAAATTTGTGTTGTTTTTTTAAATGTGCGAAAAAAGGTCGAAAGACATATGGTCGAATGGACAAAACTTTGAAAGGACAAAAAGTCGAATGTGCAAAAAGGAAACAAATAATAATAATAAAAATAAACTTCTATAAAATTTCTTGCAAAGAGAGAAAAAAGGGTCAATCATTCAATATTACGCCCTTTAAAAATGTTAGTCTTACTATTTTTTTCAAAAGTGGCAAACATGTGCACTAATTTGAAAAATGAAAAACTGCGACTATTTTTAAAATTTCATTAAAGTACTTTTTAATTGCAAATTTGATTTAACATCGAAAAATTAAGTTGAAAAATTTGGCATTTGATGTCCTCTTAAACATATAAAAAAAACAGTGTTTTTTGCAAATTAAGTTTTAGTAATAAAAAGTTAAATGAAAAATCACCAAAAAAATTTTTACCATGTATCATTTTTTCCGGTGCGGTCCGTATCCATACCTACAACTTTGCCGAAGTCACCAAATAGATGAAAAAAATCCTTCAAAAGATACAGATTTTTGTATTTTCATACATCACTTTTGTATGGAAAATTATATGAACAATCTAATGATGCAAAATGGCTTCTTTGGACATACCGAAGGCACCAAAAAAGTTTCAGTCGGATTTACAATACAAAAAAAATCGAATGACCGAAATCTGAGAGAACTGCCCTGCTATGTTTTTGTGATTTTTTTTATTATTTCAAACATAAGCATTTCATCCAAAAAAAGTTCGACTTCTAAAATATGTTGAAGGTTTATTTTTCTTTTTAAAAACAACTTTTGCTTATTTGTTGTAATATTTTTGTGAGTTTTTCTATTCTTTCAAACATGAGCAGTTTTTCAAAAAAAGTTCGACCTCTAAAATATGTTTATGTTTTTTTGCCTTTCTTACTAAAGAAAGGTATAGGTTTTACTTTAAGGCTGGACGTCATTTTCATCTTCGTAAATATGTCGATTCAGCATGAATTTTCTTCGGAAAAATCGTCAAAAAATCACACTGCATCGATTTTAGACGCTCTATCGATTCACCTTGACAGAACTCACCTATCTCCAACCCTCGAATTTTGAGAAAAGAAATTCCGTGGAGTTCGAGTGATGTCCGTATGTGGTAAATTTTTTACCAAATTTTGTGTCGCGTAATCCTCGGCTCCTCTATTTTCGATTTTGATTGTTCCAAGTGCATTTGAAAGCTGGTGTGCTGAACAAGGGTCATTTTGAGACCGAATTTCGAAATATCCATCTGTTTTCGGATGCGGCCAGACTTTTCAACAAAATAAACAGTTTTCAAATGAAAATATGGTCAAAATTTTTCATTTTCATATCTTTTATTTATCTCAAAAATTGCATTTTTCGAGCTCTGCAACCTCCCAAATTTTCATCCAGATCCATAATCTGGTTCTGGAGTTAGAGCCGTTTGATTAACCTACCAAAAGAAAAAAAATCCCTAAAAAAAGGTAAAAGCCCACCTTGTGACCTTTGCCAACACTTTTCATTTCCGATTTTATCTGAAATTTCTTTCTACACTCATAGTACAGACCATGAGTGAGCATCTGAAACAAATTTGATATCTATCGGCAATCCGGATCAATTTTTAGAGCGATTTACTTTTTGCCTTTCTTACTAAAGAAAGGTATAGGTTTTACTTTAAGGCTGGACGTCATTTTCATCTTCGTAAATATGTCGATTCAGCATGAATTTTCTTCGGAAAAATCGTCAAAAAATCACACTGCATCGATTTTAGACGCTCTATCGATTCACCTTGACAGAACTCACCTATCTCCAACCCTCGAATTTTGAGAAAAGAAATTCCGTGGAGTTCGAGTGATGTCCGTATGTGGTAAATTTTTTACCAAATTTTGTGTCGCGTAATCCTCGGCTCCTCTATTTTCGATTTTGATTGTTCCAAGTGCATTTGAAAGCTGGTGTGCTGAACAAGGGTCATTTTGAGACCGAATTTCGAAATATCCATCTGTTTTCGGATGCGGCCAGACTTTTCAACAAAATAAACAGTTTTCAAATGAAAATATGGTCAAAATTTTTCATTTTCATATCTTTTATTTATCTCAAAATTGCATTTTTCGAGCTCTGCAACCTCCCAAATTTTCATCCAGATCCATAATCTGGTTCTGGAGTTAGAGCCGTTTGATTAACCTACCAAAAGAAAAAAAATCCCTAAAAAAAGGTAAAAGCCCACCTTGTGACCTTTGCCAACACTTTTCATTTCCGATTTTATCTGAAATTTCTTTCTACACTCATAGTACAGACCATGAGTGAGCATCTGAAACAAATTTGACATCTATCGGCAATCCGGATCAATTTTTAGAGCGATTTACTTTTTGCCTTTCTTACTAAAGAAAGGTATAGGTTTTACTTTAAGGCTGGACGTCATTTTCATCTTCGTAAATATGTCGATTCAGCATGAATTTTCTTCGGAAAAATCGTCAAAAAATCACACTGCATCGATTTTAGACGCATCGTCGCCAAGTCGACAAGTTGTCAAGTTGAGCTTCTAATGCTGGCGCGTACTGCTGGCGCGTCCTGTTATTGGGATCCAATATACTCTAATATGTGTTGGGTGCCCCATCGATTTTGTTTTGCTACAATAGATATCGTTTATTTTTCGGCTCTTTAGTATTATCATTATATGCATAACTGTCCAGTATTTGTTTTGAAACCTGCGACATGAGACCATTATGCGATTTAAATTCTGTCATTTATTTTTGTTGTGTGGTGGTCTAGAGGTTTGTGTCTTAACTAATATTTTATCTAGATCAGAGGCAAAAGATTTAAATCTTGAGAAACATTGAGGTGAATTTGAAAGAGCTTTTAGAGAGTGGGGATCTTTTTAGAAAGTGGGGATCTTCTTCGAAAGTTCTTGGCTTGCTTCTTGTTGTTGGGTGAAAAAGGAAAGCTTTGATCGCATCGAGCGAGGGAGAGAACTTATATTCCTTTCCTCTCCACACTCGCGCTCACCGCACACGGCGCCTTGTGTAAAGAGGCGATGGTGTAGAGGCATAACTTCAAGCGTTGTGTTGTTTTTTTTTTTTCGTTGCCAACTAGTGCTTCTTCTTGCTCGCGGGCAAAAAATCGCTGGCAACAGTGTCTGCGGCACATACTGAAATGCCGCGCGGCGTGTACCTTTGAAAAAAACGGACAATACCAACACACAAAAGGGCTCGTACCAAAGCTAAAAAACCAAAACCGCGGTGTGCGTTGTCACTGGCACATGGGAAGCTTGCTATGATCGCGTTTGTCATTCAATATTATTTGGTGAAAATTGCGTTTTTTAATTCCTTTGGAAATCATATCATTTGTAATACATTGCTTTCATCATAAGACTTTCTTTTGTGCTGACGTTATAAATAAACAAAGTCGATGTTATGAATTGAAAAAAGTTCTACCATTGTTATATTCTTTAGTAAGAAAGGCTCTATCTCACCCCAGGTGGGATTAAATCGGGTTTTTTATTTAAAAAAACCTATTTTTGATTGTCAACATATTTTTGTGAGTTGGCCCAAAAAAGGCCGATTCTTGACTGTCGTAATGATTTGGTGATTTTTTTCAAGTCTTTCAAATGTTAGCGGTTCTTTTTAAGAAATACAACTTTCTAAAAAAAAACATTTTTTATAAAAATAGTTGGAATTTTTTAGAGATTTTTAAATTCTTTCAAATTAAAATTTAAATAATTTTGAAAAAAGAAAAAAAAAATATTTTAAAATATTGTTGCAAGTTTTCTATCCATTTTCATTCTATCTTTCATGGTCATAATAGATCCTAAGAAAAATCTGACTTGAAAAACAAAGCTGTATATATAAAATACGATCGTATTTATTTATATTTTTAAAAGATAGACCCCTCTAAACCAACAAACACCCCCCTTCCCCCTCTCAAAAGTCTTCAACCATCCGGGGGCAATTTTTGTTCAGAAGACATCTAAATTTTAAAGAATATATGACTGAAATTTAAAAAAAAAACGTTCAAATCACCTTTCCATAGCTGCTTATCAATATTTGTGTACTTAGTCTCAAATCAAAAGTTTTGTTTTGTAAAATGTTTTTTTTTTAATTCGACCTTTTATCCTTTCGACGTTTTGTCCACTTTCGACATCTTGCCCATTCGATCATTTGTCCATTCGACCTTTTGGCATTCGACTTATATCTTTCGACTTTTTGTCTCACGTTCTTTTTTTATTTGGTTACAATTTTTGCATAACATTCCCAAAATAATCTTCGTTTTTTTTTAATATTTATCAGGGGACTCAAAAGACACCATCTTTTGATCCATAGTAGTGCAAAAACTGGTTCAAAATATAGATCTCTGGATTTTTGTTTTTTAAGATATCTTAATTGGGTAATTTAAATCGAAAAAAAATATATACTTAATCAAGTTTGTAATTGAAGAGTACTTTTTTGAAAAAGTGTACCAGTAATTTGAACACTTTTTGCAAGAAAAAAGGCCAACCGCCAAAAAAGATTATTTTTGAAAAGCTAACAAAATGTCCAACAATTTTCTCGCTGAGACTTTAAAAATCGGACAATTAGTTTCTGAAGTACAGCCTCAAAAAGAATTCGAATCGATGAAAATGATATCTCGAAAACTAATTTTCTGATCCAAAGAAAAATTCAAAATTATAAAATTCGGTCTAAAATATTTAATGAGAAAAATTATCTATGTATTTGAAGTCATTTTCAAAAGCTATGCTTGATTTTTTAAGAACATTTTTAACACATAATGACTATTCCATCCTTGATTTGATCCGATTAAAAAAGCCACACAAATATTATAATGTAGCTACAGCTTCATTGCAAATTCTGGGAAATATATATTCCAAACAATGCTTCAGCTAAATCCTCGCCCCACAGGTACCGAGGAAAACTTTCATAATTACACATTCACGTACAGTTCGTCCGATGCAGTTGTGCAACGAATAAAACCTACCCTAAATGACCGGTTTGAAAAAGTTTTTTTTTACTACCTTGTCCCATATATGTGATCCTGCTCTCTTTACATTCGACAGTCATTTAGCCGGTGGAATCACACAGATTTTTTGTTCCACTTTTTTGTGTCAACTGTGGAGTAGTTGAAATCCCAAACCACACAGTTCAGCATTCGGCAATTGTTGTTTTATGGTACAGCAGCAGGGATGGTCAAGCCCAACTTTTACCCAGGTGTTTTGGCCAGAACAAATTTATCTATCCCTTCTTTTTGTTTGCTCTGCTTCGTGACCGGTGTCCATCCAGGTTGTTCTAACGTTTTCTGGGTGACAGTGCTAACCCTTGAGATTACCTTTATTAAATTATTAATTAAATATTGTATAAAAATACATAAATGACAATTCAATTATCTAATTTTTAATCAATTGTAATTTTCACTTCTGAAAAAAAAACACATAAAAAGAATATTGATGCACCAAAGGTTAGACAAAAGGTACCGTTGAACGAGTTGGATTTGCTGGATGTCCCAACAACCCGAATGTTCTCCCAACTAAACCGTGTGTGCAAAAGGTAAACACCATCAATCGCCAATTCTGAACACGTTTGTCCCAATTCAATCGTGCGTTTTTCCTCTCAAAAGTTTCTGTTTGCCCGCGAGCTCGCTGCTGCTGTGACAGAGCTCGTGTTTTTCCCTAGCTCGGTTGATGGAAAAGTTGAAAAAAAAACTTTTTTCACTTAATCTGTCGAGGATGCCACAGTCGTGACCGAAATGTAGCACGTGGTAGAGTAATTTACTTGTTTAAGATTTTGGATTAATTTCTTTTAAAATCAATGTAAAAGCGACCTATCAATCGCGTTTGTAGAACAATATGCTAATTTGGGGAGTGTGGAGTAAATTGGACACCCTAAGGAAATTGCTCTGCCACGGGCTGTATGGATATTTTAAAGGAATGTGGATGACACCAGAGGATAACAGAGACCATTTTTTTGGAAAAATTTCATGAATTTTGATAAATTTAGAAGAAAAACCCATATGGGGTAATTTGGACATGACTTGTGGGGTAATATGGACACCTTTTGTGGGGTAATTTGGACACATGTTGAAGAATAAGTTAAACATTTGATTATTTGAACATGTTTTTTAACCTTCAACCAGGTTTTGTAATTGATTTATATTTTTAAGTGTTTTTTTTTGCTCACAATATCTCATCAAAGGTTTAAGTAATGATTTTGTGATAGAACTATAATTCAATAGGAAGATAACAAATATTTCAGTGTAGTATACATAATTTAATCATTCATTCTGTAATGAATTAAACATTGATTTGGGATTAGGCACAAGTTTTCGTTTTTAGTGATTAAGGTATCGTTTAGATTTATCTAAATCAGTCTGTATAAAGAACTAATTAACCTGAAACCATTCATTTTTTAATTTTGAAATCCGTAGCCTTTCAAATTAAAATATTATTGTAAACCAGCATAGAAATCAGAAAAGTCAAAGAAATTAATTAAAATCACTCAACATTAGAGTCTAGTTGAATGCCAAATGTGCAGTAATCAGAAATAAAATATTGAAATAAATTTATCTGAATTAAAAAAATTTGGTGAAACTTCTAATTGCTTAAATTCCTCTTTGAGTGTTTGAAATTTTAAAACCTCTAAATATATCTAAATCCTTTTAAAACTCAACCAACCATGAATGTTAAATTACCCCCAAGCCATGTCCAAATTACCCCCATAGCATGTTCTATCAAAAATTGCAATTTTTGATGATAAAAATGGATAAAATGCACAATATTTATACGCACATATCTCAGGCATCGTCCAAGCAGCCCCCTTAAACAAAAATTGTCCACTTTTTTGCCCTATAATCCTTGCAAAGCCTTATTTACCAACCCTCAAATATTAGAACTTAAGTCAGTGCCAACTGGCCTTTGGAAACTTTTACAGTCATGCCTCGGTTTTGTACGCCTCGGTTTTGCACTGCCCCGGTTTTGATTCGTACAGCTGCCTCGGTTAAGCACGGCCCAGTGCTTAACTGAAGCACAGAGCTTATGGGATTTTGGCTATATGGGAGACATTTGCTTTAAACGTATGAAATTCATGCAAACATCAATAAAATTATAGTGTTTTGGAATCGGGATGCTGTCAGCTATCCGTTAAAATTATAATTTCATGAAAATTTCACAAAAATACGTATTTTTCCTGTATTTTGAAAATGCAATGCTTCTCGAAAAAATACTCAAAATTTCAGTTTTTGCAATATAAGTATTAAATGATCAGCATTTTTCATACATTTTAAATGTAATAACAACGTATTTTGAAAACACTCAAAATTTTCACATAACTACGTATTTTCGAAAAAAATACTTAAAATTTCAGCTTTTTACAATATGGGTATCAAACGATCAGGATTTTTTCATACATTTCGAATGTAATAACAACATTTTTTGAAAATACTCAAAATTTTCACAAAACTACGAATTTTCGAATAAATACTCAAAATTTCTGTTTTTACAATATGGGTATCAAACGATCGGGATTTTTTCATACATTTCGAATGTAATAATAACTTTTTTTTTGAAATACTTATTTTTTTACAAAACTACGTATATTCGAAAAAAATGGTCAAAATTTAAGTTTTTACAATGTGGGTATCAACCGTTTTTACAATGTGGGTATTTTTAATGCATTTCAAATGTAATAACAACATTTTTTGAAAACCTAAAATTTTCACAAAACAACTTACAAATGTATGAAAAAATCTCGATCGTTTGATACGCATATTGTTCAAACTGAAATTCTAAGTGATTTTTCAAATATACGTAGTTTTGTGAAAATTTTGAGTATTTTCAAAAAATTCGCTATTATATTCGAAATGTATGAAAAAATCCTGATCGTTTGATACCCATATTGGGAAAACTGAAATTCTGAATATTTTTTTTCCAAAATACGTATTTTTGTGACAAATTTGAGTGTTCTCAAAAAATGTTTTTATTACAACCGAAATGTATAAAAAATCCCGATCGTTGATACCCATATTGTTTAAACGGAAATTTTGATTATTTTTTCGAAAATACGAAGTTTTGTGAAAATTTTGAGTATTTAAAAAAAATTATTACATTCGAAATGTATGAATAAATCCTGATCGTTTGATACTTATTTAGCAATAACAAAATATTTTTGGTATATTTAGAGAAAAAAATTGCATTTTCAAAATACAGGAAAAATACGTATTTTTGTGAAAATTTTCATGAAACTTTAATTTAAATGGATAGCTGACATCATCCCGATTCCAAAACACTATAATATTTTTTATATTTGCATGATTTTACATACGATTATAGCCAATGTCTCCCATATAGCCAGAATCCCATAAGCTCTGTGCCTTGGTTATGCACGCCTCGGTTTTGCATCCCCCATATGCGGTGCTAAACCGAGGCATGTTTGTACATATAATACCAAAATTACTCAACCTATTCCAACTTGTTTGGTTTGTCCGTACTCCTAGGCCATTACTTGTACCTTATCACTTAAATTGCCGTTTTAACTTTATATCCGAAGAAAAGGTGATTTTTAAAGGGGTGTCCAAATTACCTCCACTAGTCCATATTACCCCAAACTCCCCAAATTTCGTAATAAGTTGGAAATGTAGAAATAACATCAGGATTTAGTATAAACAGTCAGTTTTAAGAGAATGCATGCAAAATATGTCTTTCCTAACAATTTGTCATCAGAATTTGAAAATTAAAATGACTTGTTGTGCTTCGAATCCCGAACACTGTTAAAAGCTGATTCGAAATCCGGACACTTTTGCTTCGAATTCCGGACACTCGATTTTGCTTATAAATCGCACAAATTTGGACTGAAATGTTAGTGAATGGCATTCTTTAAGTCTCAAATAAGCTGTTAACATAAAAAAAAATCGATGGTTTATATAAAAATTTGTTAGAATTTAAGAAAATCAAAAACATAAATTTCTGCTTTACCTTCCCGGTGCTTTGGACGCCTATGAAATATTTCCGTTGAAATGTTTCGCTTTATGGTAAACTTATAATTTTATTTTATTCAGTTGTTTTGGCATTAACTACACAGTAAAAAATAATGTAAATTTGGAAGCTTTAATTTTGGAAGGTTGAACATTACCTCTTTTATGTTGTAATTTTACCTCAATTTAGACTGGAAAAGTGACATTACACCAGAAAAGTGGTAAAATTACACATTTCCAGAGGTAAAATTACACCTTTTTCTGACATAAAAGATGTACCCCTTCCCAGATGTAATATTACCATGATTTTTTTTTCTGTGTACAGCGTTCAAACAAACTTTAAATGAAAGTTGATGTTAGAATTCATCAAATAACAAAGTTTTGACATTCATAATGCGAACTTATATTCAAATAATTGCTAAAACAAGTTGAAGTGTCCGGGTTTCGAACCATCCGGGAATTCGAATCATGACGTTAGAAAAGAGGTTTGGATAATCTCCTCATTCTAGCCTTTGGACTCCTAAGTTCGAGCAGAAACTTGTAATAGAGACCACAGAGGACTTGGGAATTGTTAAAGTGGATGGCCTGATTTATTTTAAGATTACCGGAAAATAACAGTAAGGCCAAACTCGCTACTAATCCCATTTGATTAATAATGGAAATTTCAATTCAGCCTAGAAAAAAAGGCCGCTGATTTTTTCTCGAATAATTGTTCCTTTTCTTAAACTTTTCAAACAAAATCATTTAATTACCAACTTTGAAAAAAAAATATCAGTCCCATAACATGAAAAAACAGAGGCCAGATGATTTTCAACCGAATGAATTCCACCTGCCAATTACGCATAATTATAGCGACGAGTGCTCGATAACACTATCAGGCACATAAATTGTACCGAATCAGTTGTTTGGTTGCTCCATTAGCTCCAAATATCAGGCTCTAATTAATGCTTGTTGATTGGAAAACGACACCCCCTTCCCGATTCGTCATTTCGGGGGGTAGTTGGTCAAAAGTGCGCAGTTTGTTATTTAAATTATCCAATTAGTCGTGGTGTGGTTGAACGCGAACATATTTGCCACAAATTACTCACAGATGGCTGCCCTTTTTCAGGGTAATTGATTTCAATTTGACTTTTTGGCGAGAATTCCAGAAAAATTCTAATTGTTGCTTTTTCTCCCCCCACCCGCAGGACCCCGGAGCGTCGTACGACGTCAACGGTAACGACGGCGACCCGATGCCCCACTACGACCTAACGGACTCGAACCGGCACGGGACACGGTGCGCCGGTGAGGTCGCCGCCACGGCCAACAACTCCAAGTGTGCCGTGGGCATCGCGTACGGAGCCCGCGTCGGCGGCGTCCGGATGCTGGACGGGGACGTCACGGACGTGGTCGAGGCCAAATCGCTCGGTTTGCACTCGCAACATATCGACATCTACAGTGCCTCGTGGGGTCCGGACGACGACGGGAAAACGGTGGACGGTCCGGGCGATATGGCCACGCGGGCCTTCATCGAGGGCGTCCGGAAGGGACGCGGTGGAAAGGGCTCCATCTTCATCTGGGCGTCCGGCAATGGGGGTCGCGAGCACGACAACTGCAACTGCGACGGCTACACCAACTCCATCTGGACGCTGTCGATTTCGAGTGCCTCCCAGGAGGGACTCGTGCCCTGGTAAGTGTGTTGCACGATGACCGGCGGAACAGTTTAATGATGCCAAGCTAACTTTCACGCACGGAACAGGTTCTCGGAAATGTGCAGCTCGACGTTGGCCACGACGTACAGCAGTGGGAACACCAACGAGAAGCAGGTCATTACGACGGATTTGCACCACTCGTGCACGTCCTCGCACACGGGAACGTCCGCGTCGGCACCGCTGGCGGCCGGAATTGCCGCGCTGGTGCTGGAAGCGAATCGAAATTTGACGTGGCGCGACCTGCAGCATATCGGTGAGTGGTGATAATTTACGTTGACTATAAGTCAAAAGTTACCTTTTGTTTGTTCTAAAGCGTTCTATGAAAGTCCCCGATAATTTTCTTAAGTGATTTAGTCTAATACAGTACTTGTTCGATAACTGGGCTGAACGAAAAATAACGAGGGGACCATCGCACTATGGGGTATTTCCATATAAGCGAGAGGTCAAAAAAAAATTTTTTTTTGCTTTTTTGTGAGTTTTTGTGTTGTTTGTACTTAGTATAATGAAAACAAATGAATGTTTGATATTTTTCCAAAAAAAAAAAGTTTAATTTTCGATTTTTTCATATATTTGAGGCCACATGCATTAAAGTGGTGAATTTTGATATTCTTGCTCTGTCTATTTGATGCACGGAATAGCGGTTTATGCTATGTTAAAGTTTCTGATTTACGTCCAATCTCCCTCCCCTTCTTCTTGAGTTAAAATCCACCTCCCCCTCCAATTAAAATTTGATTTTTGCGGTGTTTAAGAATTTTAGACGGTTAATTTTATGGAACATTGTATGGATTCTCGTCCACGTTTTTTGTTGATCCACTTGCAAAATTAACGTTTTCCACGATAAATTCTTCTAAATCAAAATCACTATGTAACCGATTGTCGTTAGATTACTTGAAATATGAACTTCTTCTATGGGCTTTTGTATACCTCGTTTTGAAGCTACAGAACAACATGCGAAGTTTTTCCTCTGTGGTTTTTCCCTGAGTTGATCATGTGATGGTTCTGCAATGTTGTAATTCTTACAAATATACTCGAAAGCAGTTCTCACGTTTTCAGAATAGTGCTTCCTTATATCGTACAGGGACACTACGGTATTATTTTCCATACTTTCAAAAGAACACAACAACGAACTGATATGAATATTCGACGAATCGTTTCTGTAAAATACTTAGAATAGGAATTTCTAATTTTATTAAACGTACCTAAGTACCAAGAAAGTCATGAATATCAAATCAATTTCAAAACATGCATAGCAGGTACGTCATTTTTGCCTCCGCAGGTAAATAATGTGATTTTAACCAAGCGTATACGCGAAATCATTAATTTTCTTGCATGAATCATTTTCAATTTTCAATTTTCAGATCGCACAAATGCACACAAAAAAAGTACTCCATTAAGAGCGAGTTTTTCACCAATGTGTAACAGGCCGTATCGAGGTGCTCCGATTTGGATGAAACTTTCAGCGTTTTTTTTTTTTTTTTTGAATTAAATATACTTTATTGAATCTTTCTTATAATAATTACATTTGGTTTACATAATAAGTGGTCAGCTGTGGCTCTTCAGCTTTAGTTTGCTTTTCGTGATTTAAACACTGTTCATTTTCTTAACTTTAAAAGTATATGATTTATCATTTTTGTAACACTAGGTACAATGAGAAAAAAAAAAAATAAAAAAATAAAAAAAAAAAATTAAGAAAACATAACCTAACCTAAAACTAACTTAATCTTACCATAAACTAAACCAATCCTTGAATCAAGGGGTATTCAGATATAGCACATTTTTCCCTGAATTTCAAACATTTTTCTTGAATCTTCTGATCCAACATTTTTACTTCTGCTAATTCATGAACCTCACTTGATCTTGTCCAGCCAGGAACATTCAAAACCATTTTGAGTACCTTGTTTTGGACACGCTGGAGCTTCAATTTATGAGTTCTAGCGCAACACTCCCAAACAGGTACTGCATACTCAATAACGGGGTAAATTATTTGTTTGTAAACTGCTAGCTTATTTTTCAAAGATAGCTTTGATTTTCTGTTAATTAAAGGATACAAACACCTGATGAGAATGCTGCACTTGTTCAATATTTTATCTACATGCTGCCGAAACAATAGTTTCGAGTCAAGTATGAGACCTAAATAGACAACTTCCTTTGACCAGGGTATTGAAACATCATTCATTTTAATCAAAACATCATCCTTTGGGACAAATCGGGCCGATTTGGAAAGTGGAAAAATGATGGTTTGAGTTTTGGCTGCATTTATGCGAATTTTCCAGTCGCCAAAGTATTCGGAAAGAACGTCAAGACCCTTCTGAAGACGGCCAACTAAATATCTGGTTATTTTACCCTTATAAATAACGGCAGTGTCATCAGCAAAAAGTGACAACACACCATTACCAGGAAGAGTAGGCAAATCAGATGTAAAAATATTGTACAGAAGTGGGCCAAGAATACTTCCTTGGGAACCCCAGCATCAATGTTGAATAATCCAGAAGCAATCCCATTCAGAAAAACCTGAACGATCTCTCCGAAAGATAGTGCTGGATAATTTTGATAAGATACATTGGAAAACCGTATAAATACAGTTTATGTATCAAACCATCATGCCAAACATTGTCAAAAGCCTTCTCAACATCCAACAAAGCCATAGCAGTTGATTTAGACTCAAGCTTGTTCTGCTTGATGATTTTAGTTACTCTCGTAAGCTGATGAGCAGTATTATGTCCCTTTCGGAAGCCAAACTGCTCGTTCAAAATTATATTATTATCGTTGGTAAAATCCAAAAGCCTTGAATAGATGACCTTCTCAAAGAGTTTGGACAGACTACTCAAAAGACTAATGGGACGATAACTTGTTGGCGATGTTGGATCTTTTGAGGCTTCAAAATTGGTATGACTTTGCCCAGTTTCCAATTGGTGGGGAAGTAACCAAGTTGCAAACATTTATTGAAAATATTGGCTAGATGTTGAAAGAACTGATCACTCTGTTTTTTCAACACTAGATTAAAATGTTATCAAAGCCTGGAGCTTTCATATTTTTCATTTGTTTAACTGCAACTTTGACTTCCTCACCAGAAACATGGGAATCTGCAGGAAATTCAAAGGTAGAGTCATTGATTGTTGAAATACTATTGGCAACTGATGTTTCTTTACGGCTGGTCATGGAAGCGCCAAGATTATGAGAACTAACAAAATGAAGCCCAAGTGCATTTGCCTTTTCCTCGGATGTAATCAAAGGAGAATCCTCAACAATAAGAGGAGGAATAGGCTTTGGTTTGTTTTTAAGAACTTTTGAAAGTTTCCAAAATGGTTTTGAATAATTCCCAAGCTGGCTTACATGTTTTGAAAATTCTTGATTTCTGATATTGTCAAGTCGGTCTTGTATGATTTTGTTCAAATTGTTCACTGAAATCTTTTGTCATAGTCCCCAGTCCGTTGATATTGTCTCCTATAAACATTCCTAAGTCTAATCAAGTGTTTAGTATCTACGTCAATATCAGTTACCTTAAAATTAACAGGAACCTCCCGAACGTTGGCAGCCTCTGCTTGGTTGATAGCCTGCTGGATCACCTCCAGCGAACGATCAATATCGGCAGAAGTTTCCGGGTGTTGATCATAGTCGATGTTGCTGTCTACCACTTGCTGAAACTGCTGCCAGTCAACGTTGTGGTAATCTTTCCGGGTTGGTTGCCGCTGCGGAGTAACGGAAGCTCCAACCTCCACAACCACCGGATAGTGATCAGAACTCAACTCTTCAAACACCTCAGGATGAGCCACGTTCTCAGCCATATTGGTAATGAAGAAGTCGATGATTGAGTGATTCCCAGACCGAGCCACCCTCGTTGGACGATCCGGACTCACAACGTTGTAGTATCCGTTTTGCAGATCGTTGTGCAGAATCACTCCGTTCCGATTCCTCCTGCTGTTGCCCCAAACTTCATGCTTCGCGTTGAGGTCACCAGCGATGATGTACTTTGCGCTCCGCCGTGTCAGCTTCTGGATATCGCTCTTCAGTTTTGCTGCTGAACCATCTCTGGAATTCACCTGACGTGGGCAGTATGCAGCAATGAAGAGTACTGGGCCAACCGAAGTGGGAATTTCCACCCCAACGGCCTCGATGATGTCCAGCTTGAAGTGTGGCAGCCGGCGTGGCTTGAGATCACGATGAACAGCGACAAGCACACCTCCTCCTCCAGAGGTGGTCCTATCGAGCTGCGTCGCGATCTTGTAGTTTTGCAGATAAACTTTTTCACCGGGCTTCAGATGAGTTTCCGTGATGGCAGCTACGTCGATCTCCTTCTCGCGAAGAAAATCCACCAGCTCTAAATTCTTCCTCCTAATGGAGCAAGCGTTCCAATTCAGCAGCTTGAGGGACCTACGATCCATACTGGATGACGAACGAGGTCAGCACTTCAATCTGCTGGGTCTTGGTTTTGCATCCACGCAGTGCAGCGGACATCTGTTTGAAAATATTGAGGAGTTCGGTTGAGGTGTAAAGATCATTACCATTTTCCTCAACTGCTGGTTCTTGGGTTGGTCTTGGCTCCTGGCTGAAGCCCGGTGGTGGCGGTCTCGGCTCCTGGCTGGAACCCGGCCGTGGATGATTCATCTCAGCTCTCTTCCTGGGATCCAACGGCAACGGTGCCAAGTTCGGGACCTGGCGTCGCGGTTGAAGAGGTGGAAAATTTTGCTCCACCAGGGCTGGAGGAGTTCTACGACGCTGAGGCTGATTCTTCGTCGATGCTTGCTGCCGAATTTTCACGAACTCAGCTCTCTTGGGGCACTTTCGGTCGGTTGACGAGTGCTCACCGTTGCAGTTGAGGCACTTCACCAGCGAATCTTGGATGCACTGGGATGTGATGTGCGCATCGGTACCACATTTGGCGCAACGACGCTTCAGGTGGCAGTTCTTACCTCCGTGCCCGAAGCCCAGGCAGTTGAAGCATTGTGTGACGTCACGATGCACTGGTCGGTATCGCTCCCACGACACGATAATGTTGAAAACCGCTCGAATTGCCTTCAGCTCAGGAAGCGTCGTCGATCCCTTAGCCAAATGCAGCAGGTAGAGCTGGTCACGGTACTTGATGTCTTTGTTGCGTCGGCTCATTTTGTGCACGGCCAACACATCCAGTTTCAAAACTTTTAGCTCGGCAGCTAATTCCTCCACTGGCATGTCGTACAGACCTCTGACGACGATTTTGTACGGCTTATCCATGACGACATCATGGGTAAAGTACTCCGCCTCGTTTTCGGTCAAGTAATCCTTGACCAGTTGATAGTGCTGCCTGGATTGCACCAGCACCTTAAATCCGTCCTGACACAGACGAATGTTGCCTTGGACTTTCCCAGACTTGATGAGTTCAACCAGCCCCGCTCGAAAGTCGATCGTTGCTGCTGATTGCCGCACATAAAAGGAGGCAGTTTCTCCTTTCGCTGTTTCACTTCATTCTCCTTTGCTTCCGCTACCTGGTCCTCGTCAGGCAGTCCAGCGAACTTGTTGTTCTTCAAAAGCTGCTCCTCGTGCGATGAAGAGTTCTCCTCCTCCTCATCCATCGGTACAGTACCGTCGCTCTTTTTCGTCTTTTGCTGTTCGATGTCACTTCCAAAAGCACCTTCCTTTTGGAAATTCCTGGTTTTTGGCCATCAGTTGAGGCCTCAACCTTCCTTTTGGAAATTCCCACTTTTTTGCCTGCTTGAGCCGCAGGTAGGGCAATATTGCCGGCGTTTTGCGCCGGGACGCGACGAGTCATGTTGATTCAGACAACCTTCACCAACGAATGCTCGGATAACAATGAACTTTCAGCGTTTGTTTGTCTATACATGAGATGAATTCATGCCAAATATGAACCCTCTACGACAAAGGGAAGTGGGGTAAAACGGACTTTGAAGTTTGAGTTCGAAAACACATAAAAAATCTTAAAAGATCTCTCTTAGATGCATTCGAAAGGTCTTTTGAAGCACTTCAAAATGAGCCATAGACATCCAGGATTGGTTTAACTTTTTCTCATAGCTTTTGAAAATTACTGTTAAAAATTGATTTTTTTAAAACCTTAATATCTTTTTGCAACAGCTCCAACATCCATACTCCCATAGGTCAAAAGATAGGTGATTTCATGGACTATAAGCCTGCGGTATTAACTTTTTGGCCAGTCGTAGTTTTTCTCATAGTTTTTCGATTTTTCTATAACAAGCATTTTACAACGTTAGTTTTTGCCCTGTAGACCGCCAAAGCGCCACTTTTTGGTCCAATTTTGTCATATTCGGAATCCTCGGACAATTTCAAGTAAGTTAGAAGTATTGGAGTGGTAAATTTGATTAAAAAAATGCCATTTGGAATGAATTAAAATATTTTTTTACATTTTGTCGGATTAGTGGTAAACAGGTTTTCACCTACTTGATACAGCATTTGACGTATTGATCACAGAATAAACCAAATTTTACCTTTTTTCAAAAATGTTTTATTTAATTATTTTTCAAAATCAAATTTACAACTCCAATACTTCTAACTTACGTGAAATTGTCCGAGGATTCCAAATATGACAAAATTGAGACCAAAAAGTGGCGCTTTGGCGGCCTACAGGGCAAAAACTAACGTTGTAAGATGTTTGTTATAGAAAAATCGAAAAACTATGAGAAAAACTGCGATTGGCCAAAAAGTTAATACCGCAGGCTTATAGTCCATGAAATCACCTATCTTTTGACCTATGGGAGTATGGATGTTGGAGGCTGTTGCAAAAAGATATTAAGATTTAAAAAAAAACAATTTTTAACAGTAATTTTCAAAAGCTATGAGAAAAAGTTAAACCAATCCTGGATATCTGTGGCTCATTTGAAGTGCTTCAAAAGACCTTTCGAATGCATCTAAGAGAGTTGGAATTGATGAAGTTTTACGGAAATACGAGCAATTTTAAGATTTTTCATGTGTTTTGGACCTCAGACTTCAAAGGCCATTTTACCCCACTTCCCTTTGTCGTAGAGGGCTTATATTTGGCATGAGTTCATCTCACGTATAGACAAACAAACGCTGAAAGTTTCATCCAAATCGAAGCACCTCGATACAATCTCTAGAACAAACCGAGCAATATTTACAAATACTGCCTCTTAACACTAGAACGCCCAACGCATGTCCAACTTACACGGACGCCCAAGCCTCCCAAAAAAGGTGGAACGGTAACTTCAACTCGCTGGTTCTCGGGCCTAACTCAACCAATCAAGATGATACTTCTTTCCAGTGATTTGTTAGGATGTCTAGATCATTCTAGAACTTTGCAGAACTTAATTTAAACAAATCTGTAATTTCTGCGACCGAAAACATCGTTCCACCTTTTTTAAAAAGACTGCCTCCGCGGAATTTTCGGCGATTTTTTTTTACACGCGAAAAAAAAAGTTGGAACGATGTTTTCGATCGCAAAAAATACAGATTTAATCAAATTAAGTTCTGCAAAGTTTTAGAATGATCTAGACATCCTAACAAATCACTGGAAAGAAGAATCATCTTGATTGGTTGAGTTAGGCCCGAGAACCAGCGAGTTGAAGTTACCGTTCCAACTTTTTTGGAGCCTTGGGCGTTGAACTGTTAACAAAGTTGAAAAAAACTAAATTTTGAATAAAAATCCATCTTTTATTATTTTTATTATTTTTTAGCCTGTAAAAGTGTGTTTTGTAAAATGTTATTGAAAAGTTGAATCAATTACCTTTCTGAATATATATAATGATGCAGGAAAAAATACATAAACAGCTACACAGTACAACTATGAAAAATAATCATTTATTTTTTTTGTCAAAAAACACGTTTTTTCTTATCATTTTCGCCTTTGAAGGTCTGCCATTCAGTGAATTTTAAACCTACAACTTTCAAACTCCGGATTTTTCTTTGTTAGAATGTTTATTTTCGAAAAAAATACCGAAAAAATAATTAGAGTTTGTCGGTTTTTCGATTTATGGCCGCCTGAAACCCCATAGTGCATCGATGCGTAATTTTCGAGATAAAATATAAAGTAAATGTAACCCAAATTTATATACAATGCTTACTTTTCATATTTCTCTAATTTTGACTTTAAATTACATAAAAGTTTGAAAATAGTTTGCAAAAACTAGCAGTTCCGTCGTGAAACTACTTACTATTCCTGTCATTCTTGAACGACGAAATAGCCTACTTTTCTGTACCAAAAATAACAGAATCGAATAGCAACACTTTTCAAAATAAATGCTGAAAAGTTCTACTTTTCAGCACTCAAATGGGTGCTGAAAAGTTGAACTTTTCAGCTCTTGTTTCGAAAAGCAACACTTTTCAACATTTTTTTTTTTATTTAAACGATTTATTGACAAAATACATGAAAATTTGACATAAAATTTCACTCAGTGTGTGTTTTTTGGAATTGCAAAAAATGTTGTATGGAACTCGTTGCAAAACTTGTTTTTTTTTTCAGCACTCTTCGTATTTATCCAACTCGGTGAACCTCGTTGGATAAATGTACGACTCGTGATGAAAAAATCCTCCTTTTGCAACTTGTTGCATAAACTACTATTATGCAACAAGATACAAAAAGAAGATTTTTTCAGCACGTGTCGTACATTTATCCAACAAGGTTCACCGAGCCTAATAAGCGGTCGTGTTTGAATGATGCTGGATAATCTGGAGCGTTCCTTGAAGTTTACTAAAACCAAGTACACCAACGAGTAGAGCAACTTTTTGTGAACATTTCTGTTTATTTTCACTTTTCTGCTATTCCTTTTATTAGCTTTTAAAAAATCCCAAATGCATTCTAATCAGTCAATTGCATTGGACCACGCCCATTTTCCTATTTTCAGCATAGTTCTTTTTTTTCTTCCAACGCTCTTTTGGGTCTGCTTAGTGCTGCCAAAATTGATGAAATTTTAAGCAGTTAACCTCTCATCTTGCGTGTGGATGTGTGTACCACCAAAATGATGAGAAATGGTCTCGCAAAATAGAAATTAAGATCAAAAGTGCATTAAATTTGATCTTTTTGGCCAGTAAATGGCATAAATTTGCGTGCTTACTTGAGGCGGCGGTGTTGCTGTTAAGTTAATAGCCTAAATATCATTTTTTGAGCTTTAATCGAGCATCAAACTCCTCATATGACGAAGATAGGTGTTTGATTAGAAAGGGTATATTTCCCCTAAATTAATTTCTAAAGACCCAAAAATAAATGAATTTTTTCTCTGATTTGACCTTCACAGAAAAAGGACAAAGAACATTTTTCGATATTTCAAACAAAAAGCCCGAAAAAATCTGAATTCAGACCGATGTTTGTAGAAATCATAAATTTTGTTCAATCTCTCAATTGCAATTTTACTAGCCTAAACTAGATTTTTTAATCTTTCACCCTGCTGCATCTTGCAACCAACTAACGCACACCTCCATCGTCCCCTCTTCTCCCCCAGTCGTCCGCACGGCCAAACCAGGCAACCTGAAGGACCCGTCGTGGGCAAAAAACGGCGTCGGCAGACGCGTGTCGCACTCCTTCGGGTACGGCCTGATGGACGCGGCCGCCATGGTCCGGCTAGCTCGCACCTGGAAGACCGTTCCGGACCAGCAGATCTGCGAAATCAACGCGCCCCATCTGGACAAGTAAGAGCGAACTTTTTTTACGCGAATTTCAAAATTTGCTGAACATTTCTCCCCCCCTCTACCATCAACAGGCAAATCCCCCCTCGGACCAAAGTCACCCTGCAGCTGCTCGTGGAACACTGCATGGGCGTCAACTACCTGGAGCACGTGCAGGCCAAAATTACGCTCACCTCGCAGCGGCGCGGTGACATCCAGATCTTCCTGACGTCGCCGTCCGGCACCCGGGTGACGCTGCTAACGCCAAGGTACGCAAAGCCGTCCGTCATTACGGTGGTATTTTTCATCATATTTTCCCGCTTTTTTTGTTTGCGTAGATCCCACGATTTATCCCGGTCCGGCTTCAATCAGTGGCCGTTCATGTCGGTGCACACGTGGGGCGAAGCGCCACACGGAGTCTGGCTGCTGGAGATCCACAACGAGGGACGCTTATTAGGTGAGATTGATGGGAGACGATTCATTTTTATTTTCCACCAACCTCGGCTCGGTTGGATGCTTCTGTCTGTGGTGATGGGCAAGCAAGTAGGTGGTGAAGGATTGGTTTCCAGCTAATAACAGCATTCGACGACGACGGCGAAGACAGTGACGAGAACTAATTGCGTTGGGAACGCTGGATGGAATTCTCGCGTGATGACGGACGATGGTGCTCGTCGAGATGTGTCCTGTGGAGTCCGTTGGACCCTCTGCCTTTGATCCGGATGATGCGATATCGATGGCGGTGACAGCGACTCAAAGTTGATTGTTGCAAATTGTGAACGACGTGCCTTGTTATTCTTGTGTTCGACTGCATTTTTTCCAGTGGACGACCATGCGTCTCCATAATATTGTTCAAACTGTTTTATTTCTGATGGAGACGCTTTATGTTTTATGATATGATGAGAATATTCCTTCATATGAAACAAACTCTAGTTTCGATCAACCAGAATTTGGTAAATAAGTATTATTGGCCATGTTTCAAGGCCAATAATACTTTATTTACCAAATTCTGGTTAATCGAAACTAGAGTTTTAGCTACCGTAAAACGGGGTGACCTATCAATTGTGATTTTTCCGCAAAATTAAGAGTACAATCAAAATACGTACGGAATTGTTTAGAATCATACTGACCGTGGTAGAGAAGTGTTCAAAGTACCTCAAAAAGAACTTTTCATAAAATTTAGAATTGTTTAAAAAGTTAGTTAACTATAATTAAGAAAATGTTGATGAAAGTCATTATTTTAAACTTCTCAAAGTGTCATGATTTTCTCAATGAATATGATTTTGAATCGGAAAACGGAATTCATTTTCGGATTCTTTGGACAATTTTCCACTAGGAGAAGGGTAAATAGGTTTTTTAAATAATAAATAATATGTGTAATAATAATGTATATGCATTTTGTTAAATAGCTTATAAACTTAGTTAACTAAATATAAACATTGATTTTTTTTTCTTAAAAACTATATCAGCTACTTTAGTGATGGTACATTTAACGTACAAATAAAGTTTGAACATCTTAAATATGATTTTAACAAGAAAAACTATGACTATCAAAGTCATCCTGGAATTTAAACTAAGAAATTTTAATGTAACTATTTTTCAAAAACACTATTGAAAAAACTTTTTTTTCCAAAATAGCGCATGGACTTTGTGTGGCCTACCCCAGTACATGTTTTGAAAATAATAATCTTGAGAAAAACCTAACCTGTTGGAAAATATTCCAAAAACAAATTGAAATCCTATCAAATTCAGCCCGGTTTACGGTAGTGACTACGGCAAATAAATTGAAATGTGCATCTAAAATTTGTCGAACCATTAAAAAAAACAATGTTGAACAACTGCCCGATGCTAAATTATCAAGATTATTTGAAATCAATTTCTTGATTTACAAAAATAATGGAAAAAGTTTGGT
Source organism: Culex quinquefasciatus (assembly GCF_015732765.1). NCBI lineage: Eukaryota > Metazoa > Arthropoda > Insecta > Diptera > Culicidae > Culex > Culex quinquefasciatus. The sequence goes on from NC_051863.1 coordinate 32,897,898, forward strand.
CAAGGTAGAGATAGTTTAAAAGGAATTTATATCAATTTAATTTAATATTTTTTTCACTTTTAAACTCTTCTTTGAGAAAGTTTTCCAGAAGCTATCTTTCTAATATTCTAATTTCGTCGACACATTTTTTCATGTAGAGCAATTCTCTGAGTTTTCGGTCATTCGATTTTTTTTGTATTTTTTAATCCGGCTGAAACTTTTTTGGTGCCTTCGGTATGCCCAAAGAAGCCAATTTGCATCATTAGTTTGTCCATATAATTTTCCATACAAATTTGGCAGCTGTCCATACAAAAATGATATGTGAAAATTAAAAAATCTGTATCTTTTGAAGGAATTTTTTGATCGAGTTGGTGTCTTCGACAAAGTTGTAGGTATAGATATGGACTACACTGAAAAAAAATGCTACGCGGTAAAAAAAAATTTGGTGATTTTTTATTTAACTTTTTGTCACTAAAACTTGATTTGCAAAAAAACACTATTTTTAATTGTTTTTATTTTTTGATATGTTTTAGAGGACATAAAATGCCAACTTTTCAGAAATTTCCAGAATGGGCAAAAAATCTTTGACCGAGTTATGATTTTTTGAATCAATACTGATTTTTTCAAAAAATCGAAATATAGGTCGCAAAAATTTTTCAACTTCATTTTTCGATGTAAAATCGAATTTGCAATCAAAAAGTACTCTAGTGAATTTTTAATAAAGTGCACCGTTTTCAAGTTATAACCATTTTTAGGTAACTTTTTTGAAAATAGTCGCAGTTCTTCATTTTTTAAAATTAGTGCCCATGTTTGCCCACCTTTGAAAAAAATATTTTTGAAAAGCTGAGAAAATTCTCTATATTTTGCTTTATTGAACTTTGTTGATGCAACCCATAGTTGCTGAGATATTGCTATGCAAAGGCTAAAAAACAGGAAAATTGATGTTTTCTAAGTATCACCCAAACAACCCACCATTTTCTAATGTCGATATCTCAGCAACTATAGGTCCGATTTACAATGTTAATACATGAAACATTCGTGAAATTTTCCGATCTTTTCGAAAAAAATATTTTCAAAAATTTAAAATCAAGACTAACATTTTAAACGGGCCAAACATTCAATATTATGCCCATTTGAAATGTTAGTCTTGATTTTAAATTTTTGAAAATATTTTTTTCGAAAAGATCGGAAAATTTCACGAATGTTTCATGTTTTAACATTGTAAATCGGACCTATAGTTGCTGAGATATCGACATTAGAAAAATTTGGGTTGTTTGGGTGAGAGCAGTTCTCTAGGATTTCGGTCATTCGATTTTTTTTGTATTTTTTAATCCGACTGAAACTTTTTTGGTGCCTTCGGTATGCCCAAAGAAGCCATTTTGCATCATTAGTTTGTCCATATAATTTTCCATACAAATTCGGCAGCTGTCCATACAAAAATGATGTATGAAAATTCAAAAATCTGTATCTTTTGAAGGAATTTTTTGATCGATTTGGTGTCTTCGGCAAAGTTGTAGGTATGGATACGGACTACACTGGAAAAAAATAATACACGGTAAAAAAAATTTGGTGATTTTTTTATTTAACTTTTTATCACTAAAACTTGATTTACAAAAAAACACTATTTTTAATTTTTTTTATTTTTTGATATGTTTTAGAAGGCATAAAATGCCAACTTTTCAGAAATTTCAGGTTGTGCAAAAATCACTGACCGAGTTATGAATTTTTAATCAATACTGATTTTTCAAAAATCGAAATTTTGGTCGTAAAAATTTTCAACTTCATTTTTCGATGTAAAATCAAATTTGCAATCAAAAAGTACTTTACTGAAATTTTGATAAAGTGCACCGTTTTCAAGTTATAGCCATATTTAAGTGACTTTTTGAAAATAGTCGCAGTTTTCATTTTTAAATTAGTGCACATGTTTGCCCAGTTTTGAAAAAATATTTTGAAAAGCTGAGAAAATTCTCTATATTTTGCTTATTTGGACTTTGTTGATACGACCTTTAGTTGCTGAGATATTGCAATGCAAAGGTTTAAAAACAGGAAAATTGATGTTTTCTAAGTTTCACCCAAACAACCCACCATTTTCTATCGTCAATATCTCAGCAACTAATGGTCCGATTTTCAATGTTAATATATGAAACATTTGTGAAATTTTCCGATCTCTTCGAAAAAATATTTTGGAATTTTCAAATCAAGACTAACATTTCACAAAGGCCAAACATTCAATATTACGCCCTTTTAAAATGTTTGTCTTGATTTGAAAATTCCAAAAATATTTTTTCGAAAAGATCGGAAAATTTCACAATTGTTTCATATATTAACATTGAAAATCGGACCATTAGTTGCTGAGATATTGACGATAGAAAATGGTGGGTTGTTTGGGTGAAACTTAGAAAACATCAATTTTCCTGTTTTTAAACCTTTGCATTGCAATATCTCAGCAACTAAAGGTCGTATCAACATAGTCCGAATAAGCAAAATATAGAGAATTTTCTCAGCTTTTCAAAAATATTTTTTTCAAAACTGGGCAAACATGTGCACTAATTTAAAAAAATGAAAAACTGCGACTATTTTCAAAAAAGTCACTTAAATATGGCTATAACTTGAAAACGGTGCACTTTATCAAAATTTTAGTAAAGTACTTTTTGATTGCAAATTTGATTTTACATCGAAAAATGAAGTTGAAAAATTTTACGACCAAAATTTCGATTTTTTGAAAAAATCAGTATTGATTAAAAAATTCATAACTCGGTCAGTGATTTTTGCACAACCTGGAAATTTCTGAAAAGTTGGCATTTTATGTCTTCTAAAACATATCAAAAATAAAAAAATTAAAAATAGTGTTTTTGTAAATCAAGTTTTAGTGATAAAAGTTAAATAAAAAATCACCAAATTTTTTTACCGTGTATTATTTTTCCAGTGTAGTCCGTATCCATACCTACAACTTTGCCGAAGACACCAAATCGATCAAAAATCCTTCAAAAGATACAGATTTTTGAATTTTCATACATCATTTTTGTATGGACAGCTGCCGAATTTGTATGGAAAATTATATGGACAAACTAATGATGCAAAATGGCTTCTTTGGGCATACCGAAGGCACCAAAAAAGTTTCAGCCGGATTAAAAAATACAAAAATTAAAATTGAACAAAAAAGACCGATTTCGTAGAGAATTGCTCGTGAGACTTAGAAAACATCAATTTTCCTGTTTTTTAGCCTTTGCATAGCAATATCTCAGCAACTATTGGTCGCATCAACAAAGTTCAATAAAGCAAAATATAGAGAGTTTTCTCAGCTTTTCAAAAATATTTTTTTCAAAGGTGGGCAAACATGGGCACTAATTATTAAAAATGAAAAACTGCGACAATTTTCAAAAAAGTTACATAAAAATGGCTATAACTTGAAAACGGTGCACTTTATCAAAAATTCACTAATGTACTTTTTGATTGCAAATTCGATTTTACATCGAAAAATGAAGTTGAAAAATTTTTGCGACAGATATTTCGATTTTTTGAAAAAATCAGTATTGATTCAAAAAATCATAACTCGGTCAAAGATTTTTTGCCCATTCTGGAAATTTCTGAAAAGTTGGTATTTTATGTCCTCTAAAACAAATCAAAAAATAAAAAAAATTAAAAATGGTGTTTTTTTGCAAATCAAGTTTTAGTGACAAAAAGTTAAATAAAAAATCACCAATTTTTTTTTTACCGTGTAGCATTTTTTTCAGTGTAGTCCATATCCATACCTACAACTTTGTCGAAGACACCAACTCGATCAAAAAATTCCTTCAAAAGATACTGATTTTTGAATTTTCATACATCATTGTTGTATGAACAGCTGCCAAATTTGTATGGAAAATTATATGGACAAACTTATGATGCAAAATGGCTTCTTTGGGCATACCGAAGGCACCAAAAAAGTTTCAGCCGGATTAAAAAATACAAAAATTAAAATTAAAGAAAAAAGACCGATTCCGTAGAGAACTGCTCTGTATTTATTTATAACATCGGAATAAATGTGAATTATGAAATATTAAAACTATCGGTTTGTAAAGTATCACTTGTAAAATAATAGAATAAACATTGAAACAAAAATCAGTTATCGAGAGTTTGTTCGAATTGTGTCTCGGAAAATTGTAATACATACTTTTTGTATTTTATTTTGCTCCGTGTTCCGTGGGAAATGAGGTTAAAAATTTAAAATAAAAATATTTCAAATTTCAAGCCCAAATATAAAAAAAAGTGAAGCAAAAGAATCACGAATTGCTTTATGCATTAAAACAGTTACGTTGACCCACAAATTTGCAAACAGTCTAAAAATGCCCAATTTGATGGAAAAAATACAATCATTTGTATAAGTATTATCATAGAAAATTCTAATTTCTGACAATATTTTTTTGAAATAAAATTTACAATGGCCTAATTTGAAACACTAATCAACCCCGAATACTATCGTAAACCAGAAAAAAAAGTACTTGATTCAATCGCTCTTAACGTCATGATTCGAATTCCCGGATGCTTCGAAACCCGGACACCTCATCTTGTTTTATCAATTATTTGAATTTAACTTCGCATTGTGAATTCTAACATCAACTTTCATTTAAAGTTTATTGCAGCGTTCAATGTAGTTAATGTCAAAACAATTAAATAAAATTAAATTATAAGTTTACCAAAAATTCGAAACATTTCACTGAAATATGTCATAGGCATCCGAAGCACCGGGAAGGCAAAGCAGAAATTTATGGTTTTGATTTCCTTAAATTCTAGCAAATTTTTAAATCAAATATCGATTGTTTTGATGTTAAGCCGTTCACTAATATTTCAGTCAAAATTTATGCGATTCATAAGCAAAATTGAGTCGAATCAGCTTTATCACTGTCCGGGATTCGAAGCACAACAAGTCATTTTAATTTTAAAATTCGGATGAATAACTGTTAGAAAAGACATATTTTGTATGCATTCTCTTTAAACTGATAGTTTATAAATACTACATCCTTATGATATCTCTACATTTCCAATTTGTTAATTGATTTTTTGCCAGCTATAACAAAAATGATATGCTACTAAGTGTCCGCATTTCGAATCATGACGTAAGTTTCTTTCTCAGAAGATTGAAAAAAGATAACAATAGGAAAGAGTTATTTTGCATAAATTACATAAGTAAATGTACAAGTTGAAAATAAAACCATGAAACAATTAAATATTTGAAAAAAAACATCTTAAAAATAGAGTGAAAGTTCTTTTCTTTCTCAAAATCCAAATTGACTTTTCAATTGTGCAGGCAGTTATGTTACACATGACCTATATGACAAAGAACTTTGCGTAAAGCTCTTAAAATTTATTCTATTTCATTTAATTTTAATAATTTGCAATTACCTACTCTCAACCTCCAGTCATTGAGGTGCACCAGCTTCTTCAGGTTTTAGCCAATATCCTAACAAATTGAACTCCATTGTTCCAGAGCATTTCGGTATTCTGGTGAGCCTTCTGGCAATCTTTATCAGGAAGGTAGCACAAACAATTTTTTTGAGAGTAGTCATTCACTTTGTTTTCTGATTTGTGTTAATCTGCCAGCCAGTAATTTGAACCTTTCTTTTTTATTTTTTGGTCAACACAATAAATGAAGAAATTTTCTGTTCAATAAAATTTCAATTTTGTCCAAAAATCAATATTTTTCAAAAAATCAGAACTCGGCGGAAAATGTTTGACCATACTTCTCTATGACTCAACTGTTGCGGGTTATTGGTCTGCAAAAGTTATGAAAAAAAACCCTTGGGTGAAAAAAAAGTATTAAAAAATCGCCAAGATACAACTTTGATTTCGAATAATCGAATCATGAACAAAAAAAATTTCTTACTTTTAACATACAATTCGATTTCAGACAATTTTGAATGATTGATTGCCTATTAAATTAAAATATGTATTTTTCAATATTTGAAAGTAGCCATTTTTGCCACCTTACCATCTTAGATTTAAAAATTCTAAAATATTTAAGAGTAAGATTGGTAAACAGTGTGGACAGCCGCCAAAATTGTATGGAGACTTATATGTGTGAACAAAATGACACAAAATGGCTTCTTTGGTTATAGGGAAGACCTCCACAAAGTTTGAGCAAAATCAAAAATACAAAAAAACAAAAATGGTCGAAATCGGCTTATTTCATAGAGAATTTCTGAAGTGGCTTAATGTTATTAAAACAGAATAATCCGTTTGTTTGTTGAAAGCTTTAAAAATATGTTAAAACAGTTTTCAAAAACCAGGGTTCAAATTGATTTGCGAAACAATTTAATCGTAAGCGAGTCATACAAATTTGCAGAAATTTGTGTGACTTAATCTCATTTTACGGACCAATTTTTTGTGATTTGATTACACAACTCGACAATTTTGAAGTTGATGTCAGTAAACGCTTCAGTTTCGTCAAGGTATTTTGATTTGGGCTTCCTGAACACGCTAAAAATGACTTAATTGATATTCAGTGAATTCCCTGCCAATTGATAGAATTGTAAGATTGGGTATCAATACTATAAATAGACGGACATGGTTGCTTAAGATGTTTCAAAACCATCATTTAAACCCGAAATTCACAATTTAAATTATTGTTTATCCGAGCGTGTTCAGAAAGCCTAATTTATCATACCTTGACGGAACTGAAGCGTTTACTGACATCAACTTCAAAATTATCGAGTTGTGTGATCCGAAGTTCCTTTGAAACCCCTTTAAAAATATTTATGGAAAAGTCTGCATTTTTATTTAAGTCTTACACGAAACCTTCCGATTTTTTTTCGATTTTTTTTTTAATTTTCCCGTGAGGTCATTTTTAGCAACTTTTGTTCTACGAAAAACTTTACTTCTCTTCTCTTGTTTTATTTTTTTCTTGTTTCATTTTTAATATTTCAATTTGCATTTATCTTGTTTATTTTATGTTTGTTTTTGGTGATATTTGGCCTATTCTGCCACCTCCTATCATTACATTTTGCCTATCTAATTTTGTTATGTTTTTAAAGTCACTTTTTCATTTTATTTTATTTTTTTGCTTGTTTTTCATATTTTCTGCTATAAAATGGCATCATTATCATTTTAATTGTAAAAAAATGCTGAGAGGCATAGTCTGAGACACTACCAAAATTACTACATACTTCTTTTTAATTAAACTATAGGCAATGTTAGGAAAAAACACAGCCAAAATTGACCCCTAAAAAAAGACATGTTTAAAAACATTGGCAAAGTGACATAAAACAAATCAAGCTTCCATCCCATAAATTTTCTTAAAATTTTAAGAGTTCTTCTTTCCAATGATTTTTAAAGTGCAAAAATTGGTTAGTTGGATTTTTGGCGATTTTTTAAATCGACGCCCGTCTAAAAGCGGGGTTGGGTTGTAGAGGGTTAAGTTGTGCAGAAGGTAGAAAAATTAAGAATTTTTTTAATGGTGCCAAAAACTTACCAACATTGAATTGATAACACCATATTGTGACACAGTTTTTGTGCTGCAACTAATTGATTCAAATTGAATTAAATTCGTCGAACTCAAATCATCAGCTCTAATTCAATTTGAAGTCCAGCTGACTTCTAAAAACAGATACACCCAATTCCACATTGCAATCTCCACTAACCGAGCTGGGCACGTAAACCTGTTTATTTAATTGATTCGCGCGCAATCAGCCGGAAATCGCATTCGCATCCGCATCAAACGCAAAAGCCCACTTGTGCGCTGTCGGAATCCATTAATTATGTGGCAAGGGTCAGCAAATTTCCTGAATTCCCATGATTATCTCACCAAGCACTTCCGTCTCGTCGTCCGTCATCACCTGGTTCCATGTACCTACCACTCTGCAGTAGTAAACTGCAGGGAGGCATTTTGTGTTTGTCATGTAATTAACTCTCATTTCCTCACCCCCTTTGTAAATTTCGTGCATGCCTTCACGCTGGATCTAACCTCGAATTAACTCTAACAAAATCCTCGCAAGGATACTCGTCGATTCGCGGTTGGTCGTTAATTTTGTACGGCACGAGCATTCCGCCGGATCCTAACGATCCACCCAACACTCCGCGGGTATTTTCAACGCCGGCCCTGCCACCGGCCGCGTTACCTCCGATAATCCCGGCTTCCGGGAGCTTCGGATCGTCCAAGAATTTCTACTCATCCTCCGCGTTGGGAAAGCCCAACCGGAAGCAGCAGCAACAGTACGGTGGTGCCACTTACACTCCGACGTTCGGGATGACCCCGGCGTATCAATCGCCACAGCCGGTGACGCCCCCGCGGAAGAACAACAAGGGCAAGAACAAACCCAACAAGAACCAATCGTCCAAAACGACCACAGCACGCCCAGTCAGTCAAACCACCCTGAACGTGTTCCTGAACTCGTACGGAACGGGAAAGAAGTACGAGTACAACACCGGTCCGCGGAAGAACCAAACGCCCAAACCCAAACCCATGCAGACCATCAACTACGGCCGGTCGGACAAGTACCACGCGGCCACGTCCAACATCCCTGAAAAGCAACCGATCGCCATCAAAGCGCCCAAGCAGGTCAAACAGGACAACGCGCCCAACTCACGCAAACTCCCCACCACAATCGGAACCTCCTCCAGCACCACCAACTCCGTCCCGTCAACTGCCACGGGGACAACCTCAGGCGGAACCACCTCCCAGACCACGCAACCTCCCATCTTCAACGAGCGATTCTCCACCACAAACGCGCGCATCCCCAACCGGTTCCAGCAGTACGAAAAGATCCAGCAGTTTTACCCCGAGCTCAAACCGTACTCCTCGATCCGGGACGACCTGGACCACCGAACCACACCCAACAAACCGGTCGCAGCTCCACCACCTCCCAAAAACACGCCCTCGATCGTAACAACCAACGGCAACGGGAAACCCTCCCGGGCCAACCCGAAGATCTTCTTCCCCGACACGGACATTATCGATGCGATCGCGCCGCGCAAGATCTCTTCGAGTCTGCAGCAGCAGCCGGTTCAGCCGGCGTTCTACGGGCGCACCCAGAACTCGCAGTTTGTGTCGAGCAGCGGTGGCAAGAACGGAAAGGGTACTTGATTATTGAATAGTTGATTGCTAATTGATGATCTCTTTTGTTGGCGATGTTGAGACATTTTTAATTCGTTCAGTGTTTTTTTTTTTAGTGTTATTCATAGAACACTTTTGCATGCTTGCTCCTTATAGTTTTTATGGTTTCGGTATGATCTTTGGTTTGAAAATAGATGACAAATTCTTCAAAATATGATACACAGCTGATAGCTGAGCAGTTTGTCTGAATCATCTCCGCTGGCCGGCAACGAAAATAGGAAGAGATTTTTCAATACCTTTCGTAAACAAAATTATAATAAGACGATTTTAAAACCCACTTTTTAACAATCTCACGCAATTTAGCCTAAATCTTTTTTAGCATAACTTTTTAAGTACTCAACTAAACTTGCTGCTTTTTTTTAATCTTTCTGAAATCGACTTTTTTCGTAAATCGTTAAATTTTTAATGCAGGGGTGCTCAATGTTTTTGAATGGGTGCCAAATTTAAAACTCACATGAGCTTGCGGTCCAACTTAGAAGAAAAATGAAAAAAATTGCAATCTATTCTGAAAAAAAACTATCGATGTGATTTTAATTTTAGGTCTTTTTAAGAACATTTTTGTCAATAAAATATAAGAACACGAAAAAAATATGTGCTTTCCGTAATTTTATTTTTAAATTATTTGCTAATGCAGCCCTGCCCAACGTCCGGCCCGTGAGGCCATTTCATCCGGCCCACGACGGCTTTCTTAAATATTTCTATGACCGGCACTTAAGGCTGTTCATGAAGTATTAAATAAATTAAATTATTGTCTGAATTAAAAAATAAGCTTGAGATCAAATTTTAACATATTGCAAGAACATTCTTCATGTTTGAATTTAATTTTTATATTTTTTATATTGATATTATTAAACTGAAAAAAATGTGCAGGAAAACAAAAATATCCATTTCGTAAAATTGTTAAATTTATGAAAAAACTTCGATTGTTATCTTAAAATTTATAAAAAAAAGACTAAATGTTATTTCTTTCAGTTTTGACTGTTTTTACTTCAATTTGAAGTTTTTTTTCTATTTTCTTTTTTTTAATAAATAAGTAAGCAAAACTAATGTGTTTTTCCAGAACAACTTTTTAGTGATAAAGGTTTTTTTTTTTTAAAAAAAAGCCTAAAAATCAAATTATTCATATTAAAAATAGATCGCTGAAAATATTTTTAAAATATTGAAAAATGTATCAAAAACTTGCAACGATTATTGAAATTTGAATGTTTTTTAAATAAAAAAAAAATATATCAAGGTATTTAATTGCAATCGTCAAAAACGATATCTATACAATTTTAAACAAGCAAAAATTAAAATAAGCCAAATAAACATTTTTTTTAAAAAGCTTAAAAATCAAATTATTCGTACTGAAAATAGATCGCTGGAAATATTTTTAAAACTTTGAAAAATGTATCAAAGACTTCAAAAACTTGCAATGATCATTGAAATTTTAATGTTTTTTTATTAAAAAAATATATCAAAGTATTTAATTGCAATCGTCAAAAACAATATCTATACAATTTTAAACAAGCAAAAATTAAAATAAGTCAAGTAAACAAATTTTTGAATGTTGTTTGTTTTTCATTTTTAAAATCAAGATATATGAATAACAAGCCTTACCCGACAAACTTCGTTCTGTCAATTTTCGTTTGCTGACGTTTTTTGCTTTTTTGCTTATTCAGCCTGCTATGATCAAAATATGATTTTACGTAACTTTCTCCATACAATTTGCCGATGCTCCGAAATCGGTTCCAGAGTGGCCAAAGTTGTAACTTTTTGACGTAAGAACCTTCCTTAGACTTATACAAACCCAACGCAACAAAGATTTTATATATATATAGATATTTGCAACACTAGTTCTTTTATGTATTAGCTTAAAAAAATCAATCCTATGAAAATTGAAAAAAATGTGTTTACTTTTTCAACTTTTATCAAATATTAATTCCGGCCCGCCACTGCTTCAGATAAATCAGATCTGGCCCGCAGGGCCAAAAGGTTGGGCACCCCTGTGCTAATGTGATGTGTAAATGCTTTGGTCACTCCTGGTTTAAAGTATAAATACTCAAAATTGTTCACAACACTCTGTATTTTTCGAAAGTACTAATCTTTTCAAAATATGCATTATGGGTATCAAACGATGCAATATTTTGAATGCTTTTTCACTTCATTATATTTTTTTTTGTTAAAAACAAAAAAAATCACAAAATGTCGTATTTTTCGAAACTACTCATTTTTTTTTTTTTAAATTTGCAATATAAGTATCAAACGAACCGAAATGTTGTATGCTTCCAATATACATTAGAATTATTTATGCTTCATATATTATTTACTTCCAAAAATTACGATATTTTGGGAAAATTTTAGTGATTCACAAAAAAAAGAGCAACATTTTCGCTTCATTTGCAATTTTTAAAAATTTGAGTATTTTCGAAAAATACAGTGTTTTTCGAAAATTTGAGAGTCTCTTAAAAAAACTCCTATAAACTGAAAATGCACATCAAATGTTTCTTAGTTTGATACCCATATTGCAAATCATGAAAATTTGAGTACGTTCGAAAAAATACGTTATTTTGTGAAAATTTTGTTTTTTTTTCAAAACAAAAGTTAAATAATGTAAAAATGCATAACAAATTTCGCTTTGAGTATTTTCGAGAAAAAAATGCGGCATTTTGTGAACAATTTTGAGTATTTATACTTTTAACCTTACTATATTTAAAAAATATATTCTTAGTGAAAGCATTGAAAAAATTAACATGATTTTGTTTAATTAAGTCGATTTTAGAAAGTTTTTAAAAATGAGTTATGGCCCATTATCGACGGTAAGTAGGGCTGGTGATTTTTCGCGATTTCGCGGAAGCCGTGAAATGCCGTGAAATTTTAACTATTTTTTAGAAAAAAATACTTTTTAGAGCAATAAAGCATTGATTTTTGTTTCTTTTACACTTTACAAGTATCCAAACTATGAAAAAAATGCATAGAACATTTTATACAATTTTTGGAAAATATTGTTCATTACAAAATTTTCGATGTACGGAATTAATTTCGAATTTTTCAGCAAAATTTCTTGACTCCGCAAAATTCTAATAGAAAAAGAACTTTATTCAAAACTACAGTAAAATAAATGAGCTATATTATTTTTTAAACCTTGTAAAATTAATTAAAATGTGGATGTCTCCTTGAAATTATTCGACTATAACTGAACTTTGAATATGAACAAAAAACGAAAAATATGGATATCTCCTTGCATACAACGTGATATAAATGAGAAAAATATTTTTTATATTTTGATTGTAAATAAAGTTTTTTACACAATAAAATACAATACAGGTTGAAATAAAAATTACTTGGCATTTTTTATGGTATCATAATTTTCTGCAATAATCAATAAATGTGAAAAATGCTTCAAATGAAATTTGCCTTACCTTTGTTAAAATGCAAAAATTCTCTTTTACTGAAATGTATGAAAACAAACAAAATGTTTATAAAATTTATTTTGCCTATTCTACTTTTTGGATTTGCTTCGCTTTAGAGATAGTTTAGCAAAATCAATTTCTAAAATGTCAGTAAAATTAAAATAGCTGAATCATAATTCGACTGACAAATTTTTTGCATAATTTAAAAAAATAAAACAATAATGTTTTTATGAAAATAAATAATATGTGTAAGGGGTTTTATTTGTTTCATGAATTACTACATACTTTTTCAGACACTTTTCTGTACATAGTTGTGCTTTTTTAATGTAATTTTGATTTTAAAACACACACAGACATTTGCTCTTAAATCGATTCTGAGTCGATATGCATACGTGAAGGTGGGTCTAAATGGTCAACAAAGGAAGTTAATTTTTCGAGAGATTTTACAACCTTTCTTCAGCGAGGAGAGAAAGGCAAAAACTTCTTTCCGCCTCACCGCAGTGGGAACGCCTCCAAATTAAACCTGGTTTAATTCATTCAAAACTTTCGCCGGGTGGTATCTAACTTTCCAATTTTCTTCATTCGAACATGTCGGCCAAAGTTCCAATCCCAAACAAGATTCTTTTTACCTCGGACAACAAGCTTAACTTTGTTTTTTCGCCGAAGGGAAACCTTTGTGGTTAAGCCACTTAACGGTAAAGTTCACCTGGTCACCACCTCCCGAAGTGAAAGTTTCCACGGTAAAACGAAAACAGAAAGAAAAAAAAACTGAAAACTTTTCGGTTTGTATGCTGCGGGTAAAAAGTGAAAGAATTTAATTCTACCCCATTGCCCAAAGTCCCTCCTCTTTTTTCCTTTCTCTATAGTTTTTGTGTTTTTTTTTCGTAATTTGGATGGGGTTTGCAAAATTGTTTTTGCGGTTTCGTCAGCATTCCCAGAAACTGTCTGTGGAGACCTTAAAAGAGAAAAAGTTAAATCTCTTCCACTTTGGCCGTCCCTTAACAGTTGGGGACTCTCGCAACCACCAACCGTTGCACGTACTGTGAAAAGACAACCGAAAACGGGGAAACGCTGTTCCTTGGAAGGAAGCAGATTGTTCCTGTCATACGATGTGGTGTGGTTTGTTTGGGGACCGGTTTCGTGATATTTTTTCATTTTCACCCTCTAATACAGCAGAAGCAAACTTAATTGTGCCTGAAAACTGCATTTTTGTCCTGAAGCAAGTTAACCCTTGCATGGCAACTACTCGACGCTGTCGCGTTTGGGACGGTATGTCCACGCGTCCTTCCTTCTCTGTAGATTATGTGAAATGTGATCCGTTCTCAAAATCCTCTCTGCGGTAAATACACGCAATGTAAACAACAACAAACACGTTTTGTTTGGTTGACCATTCTGTGCATTGTCCCGACGATTGGTTGAATTTGATTGCCGGAGTCCCAAAATATAATAACAAATGTTTACGACAGTCGGACATGTACGTGTGTCAAACGCGTTCTGACCTGAAATCCCTTTGACCAGTTGTCGCACTTACATCAAGTTCCAGGGTGTGTCAAGATAGCACGACAAGATTGAAACTTCGTTCATATGAAGAGTGACAACAATGCACAGTTTTTATTGAATATCTCAGGATTAAAATCGAATTTTACTGATCTGTGAAGGTCAAAAGGTTTTTTTTAGAATTTTAATTTTAGTGTTTTTTAATCTGACTGAAACTTTTTTGGTGCCTTCGTTATGCCCAAAGAAGCCATTTTGCATCATTAATTTGTCCATATAATTTTCCATACAAATTTGGCAGCTGGCCATACAAAAATGATGTATGAAAATTCAAAAATCTGTATCTTTTGAAGGAATTTTTTGATCGATTTGGTGTCTTCGGCAAAGATTTAGGTATGGATATGGACTACACTGAAAAAAATGATACACGGTAAAAAAAATGGTGATTTTTTTATTTAACTTTTTATCACTAAAATTTGATTTGCAAAAAAACACTATTTTTAATTTTTTTTAATTTTTGATATGTTTTAGAGGACATTAAATGCCAACTTTTCAGAAATTTCCAGGTTGTGCAAAAAATCTTTGACCGAATTATGATTTTTTTAATCAATACTGATTTTTTTCAAAAAATCGAGAGTTCAATTTGTTGGGTGGTGACGCGCGGTCAATTATGTGGCATTGTGTGTGAAAAGAAAAGAATTTTATTTCGTGTTTCATCCTGGTTGGCTTGCCCACAAGCAGAAGAAAATCAGTTCAATTAGTTGGGTGGTGACGCGCGGTCAATTATGTGGCATTAAGAAAATCAGTTCAATTAGTTGGGTGGTGACGCGCGGTCAATTATGTGGCATTGTGTGTGAAAAGAAGATAATTTTATTTCGTGTTTCATCCTGGTTGGCTTGCCCACAAGCAGAAAAAAATCAGTTCAATTTGTTGGGTGGTGACGCGCGGTCAATTATGTGGCATTGTGTGTGAAAAGAAAAGAATTTTATTTCGTGTTTCATCCTGATTGGCTTGCTCAAGTCCTTCCTACATCATCGTTGATCGGGAGGCACGACGTCGTGAATTGTTGCATTAAAATAAGTTTAAGTATTACTGTAAATGACTGTAAAAAGTCCTTCCTATATCATCATTGTCGTCTGGGTAATCGTGATGAAAATTACATTTATTCAGTATTTAAATACCTGTGCGCGAGTGTTTTGGTGTGCTAATTAGAAAGACCTTCCCATAGCATCGTTGCTCGGAAGGCTCGCCGACGGGTCTGTTATGAAAGTCCTCCCCATAGCATCGTAGCTCGGGAGGCATCGAAAAGCCTATACCTTATCCTACTAACCCAAAAAAAAAATAATCACGTGATGCTTGAAGGAGATGCTGTGGATTCAACGGTCTCAAGCGGTATCAACAAGTATATAGCGAAAAACTGTGTGCTTGATGAGTCTGCAACTTCAACTATCGGACTAACATTCCTCCCTTTTGTTGAACTGCAGGCTTCTTGGGAGGGCGCCGGTATTGACTAATAAAGTCGGGGTCTTCAGGGGTTAAACAGTGAACGGATGGTTAGCTCCCACTGATCATTTTTGATTCATTGTTTAACTTCAGCTGATCTGTCAATAACGGAGTAGCAGCTCATTGGCAGTCAACCATGCTCATGCTCATGCTGCTCAATACTGATTTTTTCAAAAAATCGAAATATTGGTCGCAAAAATTTTTCAACTTTATTTTTCGATGTAAAATCAAATTTTAAATCAAAAAGTACTTTAGTGAAATTTTGATAAAGTGCACCGTTTTCAAGTTAAATCCATTTTCAGGCGACTTTTTTGAAAATAGTCGCAGTTTTTCATTTTCTTGAATTAGTGCACATGTTTGCCCACTTTTGAAAAACACATTTTTGAAAAGCTGAGAAAATTCTCTATATTTTGCATTTTTGAACATTGTTGATACGACCCTTAGTTGCTGAGATATTGCCATGCAAGTGTTTAAAAACAGGAAAATTGATGTTTTTTAAGTCTCACCCAAACAACCCACCAGTTTCTACTGTCGATATCTCAGCAACTAATGGTCCGATTTACAATGTTAAAAAACATTCGTGAATTCGAAATCTTCGAAAACAATATTTTTGAAAAATTTTAAACCAAATATTCAATATTACGCCCTTTTAAAATGTTAGTCTTGGTTTAAAAATTTTGAAGATATTTTTTTTCGAAGAGATCGGATAATTTTACGAATGTTTCATATTTTAACATTGTAAATCGGACCATTAGTTGAGGAGATATCGACATTAGAAAATGGTGGGTTGTTTTGGTGAGACTTAGAAAACATCAATTTTCATGTTTTTAAACCTTTGCATGGCAATATCTCAGCAACTGAGGGTCGTATCAACAAAGTTCAAAAAAGCAAAATATAGAGAATTTCTCTCATAATTTCAAAAATATTTTTTTCAAAGGTGGGCAAACATGTGTACTAATTTAAAAAAAATGAAAAACTGCGATTATTTTCAAGAAAGTTACCTAAAAATGGCCTTAACTTGAAAACTGTGCACTTTATCCAAATTTCACTAAAGCCCTTTTGATAGAAAATTTGATTTAACATCTAAAAATAAAGTTGAAAAATTTTTGCGACCAATATTTCGATTTTTTGAAAAAATCAGTATTGATTCAAAAATTCATAACTCGGTCAATGATTTTTTGCACAACCTGGAAATTTCTGAAAAGTTGGCATTTGATGTCCTCTAAAACATAACAAAAATGAAAAAATAGTGTTTTTTGCAAATCATGTTTTAGTGACAGAAGTTAAATAAAAATCATTAAAAAAAATTTACCTGTTATCATTTTTTTCAGTGTAGTCCATATTCATACCTAAATCTTTGCTGAAGACACCAAATCGATCAAAAAAGTCCTTCAAAATATACAGATTTTTGAATTTTCAAACATCATTTTTGTATGAGCAGCTGCCAAATTTGTATGGAAAATAATATAAACAAACTAATGATGCAAAATGGCTTCTTTGGGCACACCAAAGGCACCAAAAAAGTCACAGTCGGATTGAAAAATACAAAAAAAAATCGAATTACCGAAATCTGAGAGCACGATAGTGACGAACTATGGAATACTGTAAAACAAAAAGATGTTTTTTGGAGTTGAACCGAAGAAAAGTATTATTTTTCTAAATAAACATTCAAGAAGCAAAAAGTTACTCTGTAGATGTAATTTTACATTAATTATTAAGTAAAAAAAATCGAAGATGTAAATTTCAACAGGATGTCTAGAGGAAAAATCGCTCTTTTTTAAGACGAATTGTTCATCATTTGACGGTTTCCACGCGAAATCGACCATAAAAATACAATTTTGAACCGGACCATTTCCGATCTTAATAAAACTTGCTGGATCGTTTGTCCTACTCAAATCAACAACTCCTGTGCACTCAGTTTAGTAATTTACAATGGCATTTGAATTTTAGGAATTCTTTTAGTTTTAAATTATTGGTAATTACATTTAAATTGGAAAAATCATATCTTTCGAAGCAGATAATCAAAAAATCGATCGAAAGTGTGTTTTAACGAAAATCGTGCGCTCTTTTCAATGAAAATATTTCCAAAAGCCGAAACTTTCATTTTCGATCAAAAAACAGCCAAAAATCCAATTTTCTTCGAAAATCAGGCTGAATACACCCTTTGATTCAAATTTTGCCATTACCATTCGAAAGAGCGGACAATTTTCCACATTTCTTCCATAGACACCAAGTTGGAGCGAAAGCGTTTTCGAGTGGTTTGTAAATAAAAACCTTTTTTCGTTTTTTTTATTTTTTTCCAAAAAAAACTAAATTACATGTTTTATGGCAAATTTTGTAACAGATCCCATTTTTAAACTTAAAATAAAGTTCTGCTTCCGTGTTTTTGAGTTATTCCTTGACGTACCAGTTTCAAATACATATAAAAGGAACGAAATAATTACTAAAGATAACCAAAAAAGGTGCACTTAAGGTAACATTTCCTTAACCACTTTTATTATGGAAAAATGTTTATCTCACTCGTCAGTGTTGTTAATACCTGCAAAATATTTTTTTCCTATTTTTTATGGGTCTTAGGGTGATTCCTGTCGCGTCAGGGCGGTTTAAAGATGACAATTTTGAGTATTTTTTAATAATCATTGTCAAACGCCGTTTAAACTGAACTCTTGCGTATTTTTCCTTGAAAGCCAAATTAGTAACTTTCCATGTACAAACCGGATAACTTAAGTTGGTTTAAAATATGTGTTTTTTTTTTTTTGCAAAATCGCCATAATTTCCATTTTAAAGCACACCCTGACGTGCCAGGAACCACCCTAATTACCTAACAAAAATTATGTATAAAACCCGAGAATCCCGAAGATTTGAAGCCGATCTGAGCACCTTAGAGTTTGGCCATGCCGTTTGCCTGGAAAATTGTTGTAAGTCGGTTAGCAGAATTTTGTAAGATGTTCAATAATTTGTCAACGTATTTTTTTCCTACAATTAAAATAAAATTAAAATCCAACACAGGATTTTTGATTTGTCATCCTGAGAAAAATTTAAGTAATAGTAGGACGAAAAGGGAATAAATATCACAAAATTTTACAATTTGCAGCCTTTCTATACAAAAATTGTTGTAACTTTTCAGAGATTTGATGAAATAGCATGTTTATTCTGCAAATTTATTCTTGATATAATTAGCTTCAAATCTACGCAAATAGTTTTGATAAACACGAATAAATGATGTTTCCAAATGAATTTGGAAAATAAAATAAGAAAAAAACTATTTTGCAGGTATTAACAACACTGACGAGTGAGATAAACATTTTTCCATAATAAAAGTGGTTAAGGAAATGTTACCTTAAGTGCACCTTTTTTGGTTATCTTTAGTAATTATTTCGTTCCTTTTATATGTATTTGAAACTGGTACGTCAAGGAATAACTCAAAAACACGGAAGCAGAACTTTATTTTAAGTTTAAAAATGGGATCTGTTACAAAATTTGCCATAAAACATGTTATTTAGTTTTTTTGGAAAAAAATAAAAAAAACGAAAAAAGGTTTTTATTTACAAACCACTCGAAAACGCTTTCGCTCCAACTTGGTGTCTATGGAAGAAATGTGGAAAATTGTCCGCTCTTTCGAATGGTAATGGCAAAATTTGAATCAAAGGGTGTATTCAACCTGATTTTCGAAGAAAATTGGATTCTTGGCTGTTTTTTGATCGAAAATAAAAGTTTCGGCTTTTGGAAATATTTTCATTGAAAAGAGCGCACGATTTTCGTTAAAACACACTTTCAATCGATTTTTTGATTATCTGCTTCGAAAGATATGATTTTTCCAATTTAAATGTAATTACCAATAATTTAAAACTAAAAGAATTCCTAAAATTCAAATGCCATTGTGAATTACTAAACTGAGTGCACAGGGGTTGTTGATTTGAGTAGGACAAACGATCCAGCAAGTTTTATTAAGATCGGAGATGGTCCGGATTTTGAGTGGTCGATTTCGCATGGAAACCGTCATTTATATATCTGCGAGGAAAATTTATCATCTTTTTGCTTGTAGTTAATATTTTACACATCAATTCGGTTTAGATTAAATCAAATAAATGCAGTTGCAAAAGCAAAAGCAGCAGTCAAATGAAAGCAGTTTGAAAAGGGCACAAACCAAAACAAAAATGCTCAGATCGGGCTAAAAATTGGACTACAATATAAGATACTTGATCAATAAAAAATAAATTAATAAAAAAAAACCTACTAAGCGTAACTTTGAACACCCCAAAGGGTGTTCCAAAGTCATGATGAGCAGCGCAACAACTTGAAAACTGTCTGGTTGCTGCAGAAAAAAAGGACGAAACGAAACAACGAAAAACTCGTTCAAGTTTCCTAGCAAAACTCGTTTTAAAGTTTTCCGTTCTTTAATATTCCACTCAACTTTCGCTGCAGCTCGGCGTCATTTGCGCCAAACGGTTCCCAAGTGTTTCGAATTTTTGTGTGTTTTTTATGCTCCTCTTGGAGAGCAATTTTCCTCGCGTTCTATTTTGGGTGACTCCGGGAGGAGACAACTGGGTTGGCCATAATTTCGTTGCAAAATTAACATCTCGTTAGCTAATTTAGGATGCTGCTCGGTACGAGTTTGATGGTTGAGGTGCAGAGTTTTTTTTTTGTAATCAAATTTATCAGCTTGTTGGCTTGTTTAGCGAGTTGCTATCAAATTGCAGAACAAGGACGAGTCATAAGCTTAATTTTTGGTTTAATTAGAATAATTGTTTTGTAAACTTATACTGAACTTTAGATTAAAAAAAATGTTATTAGTATCTGCTCGAATATGTTTACAAACTATTTTACAACTTGCATGTTTGTTGTTTTTGATTTGTGTGTGTAGATTTCTGACAGGAAGAAGTTCACTTTTTTCAATTCTTATGTTAAGTTTTTTAAGTATATATTTTTCATTGTTGAAAATTTCACCATCACTTTCATTCTTTCACCCCCAAACCAGCCCAAATCACCCAGTGGAATTTGATCTTCTACGGGACGGAGACGCCGGCCCAGCCGGATGACCCGACCAGAGTGGGGAAGCCCGGCTTCAGCGACAGCAACTTTGGCGGAGAAATCGAACACAACTCGCTCGAGTTCGAGAGCGGAGTGAGCAGTGACCAGTGGCGGAACATGCAACAGGTAAGGATAGTTTATGAGCCATACCGATTCCTGGGGGGGTGGAAATACCTCGGCGAATGGCAGAAATGCTTTTCCTTTTACCTACCTCCGGTTATTAAATGGACTTCCGAGAATGGCAAGTCAGTACGTGATGGTTTATGATGGAACGGTCTGAAGTTATTTCTCAGAAGTGGGTGAATTGAATTGCTGATTGGTAGCAATTGAAACAACATATTTCTTAAACATCACAGCAGTAAGGATACTTAATGCAATATAACAATTATGCTACTAACAAAAAATGCCAAATGTCTATGAATTCATGAAAACTTACGTTTAATTTTTTTGAAAAGATATATTAATTCCAACAAAATAAATAATAGAAATCACAGAAAAAGCCAAATTATTCTGAAATCATAATGACCGATTCTTAGCACTTGTTTACCAAGCAGTCATTTTTTCAAGTTGAACTTTGGATGGTTCTGATAATTTTCCATGTTTTCCAACTTTTTGAACCACACAAAAAAACAAATTTCCACACCAAAGTTCCTATTCTAAACATATCTATGAGCAGAAGTTGTAAAATGTATAAACGCTGGAAATTTTTAATTTTCCCTGCTTTTTCAAATAATTGCTCAAATTAATGGATGGAATGCAGATATTTAATTATTCTAAACGGAATTTTATAGTCAAATGCCTCTTTTATAAGCCCTCTTATTGACAAAAGCAGATTCTGTAGGTATAAAATTATACAGGACATTTGAAAAGGGGGTATATAGAAGCGTTGTCCCGTCACGAAAAAGGACAATTGTTTAATTTGCAATAGTTCGTGAAATCGGATTTGCATCATATTTTGGATTCTCTTCGTACTCATAAAACCCTTCAAAATGCTTATTAGAAATCGAAAATTGGTCAAAAGGAACCAGAGTTACGAGTGACGCAAGTTTGCGTTGTCCCGTCACGCCAATTTTTTGGCCAAGGCACGAATTAAAAAAAATGTGCTCATCTGTTATGTCTAGAAGCAAATCGTGTAACAGGCCAGTTTTTGATCGATCTAGATTAAATCAACCCTCCTGGAAGGGAAGCGAGATATTCAAGATGGCGTCTAATATGGCGGCTGAATGGAAAAATCACCATAAAAGGATTTATAAGTTCAATCAACTAGTCAAATTTAACTAATTTGGGGTCGCTGAACTCGAATATGAGCCATATAATATTCCAAAGCACTCAGGGAATGTGCAAACAAATATGGCGGCCAAGATGGCGATTCTAGAATATTCGATATTTTATAAAGAAATGAAACCGGCAATCAACAGGTCAAATTTAATAAATTTGGGGATGCTGAACTCGAATATAATCCTTAGAATATTCTTAAGTCCTTAGAACAGTCTGTGGCTGTGCGGCATAATGCCAAATACGGTGACAAATAAATAAATAAGTACTCAGGGAATGCAATTCAATTTTCTAGCATCGCCATTTTGCCAGCCATCTTGGATTGCACATTCGCTGAGTACTTTGGAGTATTATATGGCTCATATTCGAGTTCAGCGACCCCAAATTAGTTAAATTTGACCCGTTGATTGTCGGTTTCATTTCTTTATAAAATATCGAATATTCTGGCACCGCCATATTGGCCGCCATCTTGGATTGCACAATCCCTGAAAACTTGGGAGTATCCTAGGAGTCATATTCGAGCTTAGCGAGCCTAAATTAGTTAAAGTTGACTTTTCAGTAGAGATTTTCACAATTGCTTCATTTCGTGACGGGACAACGCGAGCAAAACCCTCTTTTGCAAAATATCTGCGTTGTCCCGTCACGAAAAGAAGTACCTGTCAAATCAACAAAATTTGACGAAATTGGGTGATCCAGGAAGCAAAATCTTCGTTTTTCATTTTAGAAACAACTGTAGAAAACGGTTTTTTCAAAAACTTACTAGGAGAGCAGAGTTTTTCACTTTTGTGTATAAAAATCAAAATGATCCAATTGTACGATGTTGTCCCGTCACGCTACATATGTATCCCACTTGACTCAAACTTTGTGTTATTAAATGTTTGCTGGAGTGCATCTTATAGGAAATTTAATGTACTTTCCAAATTTGTATAAATATTGGTACCTTTTCCCACAGATTTTAAAGTTATCAGCAAAAAACTGAAAACATATGCGTACAAACGTTGTCCCGTCACGAAAGAATCGGTCAATGAACATTTCAAAAAGGTGCAGATGCTCAAATATGGGTTCAAAACATTGAGGATAGTCAATCAAAAGGAAAACAAATAGTAAAACGGAAAAACTTTTCATATATAATCATTTCCCCTGGTTTCCGAGAATCTGATAAGCAAGTTTAAATAGGAATTTATTTTAAATTTGTTGTTACATTTCAGAGATTCGTACTGCCACCCAGAAATCCCTGAAATTTTTGTATACGGTCCAGATCCCAATTATCAGAATTCTTCTCAAAAATTCACTTCAAATCATGAAAAAAAAACATATTTTTTTTCGTCATATTTGACCTCAAATATAACTTTAAAAATAATCTTATCTGAAGTTCAATTATGTGAAGGTTTGTATGAGACTTCGGATAATCAAATCATGAAAAAAAATCCGGATTTTTTCTTTTCTTATTTTTTTACAAATTCAAATTCGGAGTCCCATTTTTTGTCAAATTTGAATAGTTGATTGCCTATTAATTCCCATTTTGGCAGACCTATTGGATTTAAAAATTCTTAATTGCTATAGCGTAGTTTAAGGGGTATCCTTAACCCTCTACTGCCCAATTTATTTTTTTCGAAAATTTGTATTCCAGTAATCATTTGAGTCATTTTAAGCAACTTTTGTTCTACAATTTTTTTTTTTGGTTTTTGTTTCATTTTTAGTATTTTAATTTGCATTTATCTTGTTAAGTTTATGTTTGTTTTTGGTATCATTGCACTTTACGTTTCTAAATTTGTCATGTTTTTTCAGTCACTTTTTCAATTTTTGCTGATTTTTCACATTTTCTGCTGTAGAATGGCACCATTATCATTTAAGGCCGTTGCAAATATTTTTTGAAGTTTATGTCCCTCGGCTCTAACCAAAGGCGAGGTGGGTGTCAAAAAGATATAAAAATTGAAAATACAAGCCTAGGTTTCAACAGTTGGATGAAAAAAGTGTTTGGAAATGCATTTTACAGGCGTACAGTTGCTTTCCAATCATTTGTTTTGAAAATATCGAGGTATTGATGGATTTTTTTTTTCGCAATAAAAAACAACTTTTCGTGGGACTGTACATTGGTATTTCGTGAAAGTTTAAAATGTTTACAAAGGAGTCCAAACATGCTGAATATGATTATAAACGTGAGAAAAGGCATTTTAACTGGTTTTCAGTTGATTAAACATTAATTTTCATTCAATTTTTGAAGTTTTTTGAAAAAAAAAACAATTATTTTGCCCCCTGATTATTCAGGTCAACTTTGAAGGGGGGCGACTGAACTTTGAAAGATATTTGCAACGACCTAAATCGTAAAAAATGCGTAGATACAAAGTGTGGAACACTGGAAAAATTACTGCATACTTCTTATTACATCAAATATAGTAAATGTTAGTAAAAACACAGCCAAAGTAGACGCCTAAAAAAAATAAAATTTTAAAAACATTGAGAAAGTCACTTAAAACAAGTCAAATTTCCAACCCTGAAATTTTCTAAAATTTTAAGAGTTCTTCTTTCTAATGCTTTTTAAAGATCACAAATTGGTTGAAAAATTGATTTTTGGTGATTTTTCAGATCGAAGCCCATCTAAAGGCAGGGTTAGGTTGTAAAGGGTTAAGAGTTTTTCTCTTGTTTTATGTTTTTCTTCATTAAAAAAAAATCATTGTTATCCGAGCATTCGTTGGTGAAGGTTGTCTGAATCAACATGACTCGTCGCGTCCCGGCGCAAAACGCCGGCAATATTGCCCTACCTGCGGCTCAAGCAGGCAAAAAAGTGGGAATTTCCAAAAGGAAGGTTGAGGCCTCAACTGATGGCCAAAAACCGGGAATTTCCAAAGGAAGGTGCTTTTGGAAGTGACATCGAACAGCAAAAAGACGAAAAAGAGCGACGGTACTGTACCGATGGATGAGGAGGAGGAGAACTCTTCATCGCACGAGGAGCAGCTTTTGAAGAACAACAAGTTCGCTGGACTGCCTGACGAGGACCAGGTAGCGGAAGCAAAGGAGAATGAAGTGAAACAGCGAAAGGAGAAACTGCCTCCTTTTATGTGAGGCAATCAGCAGCAACGATCGACTTTCGTGCGGGGCTTGTTGAACTCATCAAGTCTGGGAAAGTCCAAGGCAACATTCGTCTGTGTCAGGACGGATTTAAGGTGCTGGTGCAATCCAGGCAGCACTATCAACTGGTCAAGGATTACTTGACCGAAAACGAGGCGGAGTACTTCACCCATGATGTCGTCATGGATAAGCCGTACAAAATCGTCGTCAGAGGTCTGTACGACATGCCAGTGGAGGAATTAGCTGCCGAGCTAAAAGTTTTGAAACTGGATGTGTTGGCCGTGCACAAAATGAGCCGACGCAACAAAGACATCAAGTACCGTGACCAGCTCTACCTGCTGCATTTGG
This sequence comes from Culex quinquefasciatus, assembly GCF_015732765.1. Lineage (NCBI taxonomy): Eukaryota > Metazoa > Arthropoda > Insecta > Diptera > Culicidae > Culex > Culex quinquefasciatus. The sequence continues at coordinate 32,923,077 of NC_051863.1, forward strand.
CTAAGGGATCGACGACGCTTCCTGAGCTGAAGGCAATTCGAGCGGTTTTCAACATTATCGTGTCGTGGGAGCGATACCGACCAGTGCATCGTGACGTCACACAATGCTTCAACTGCCTGGGTTTCGGGCACGGAGGTAAGAACTGCCACCTGAAGCGTCGTTGCGCCAAATGTGGTACCGATGCGCACATCACATCCCAGTGCATCCAAGATTCGCTGGTGAAGTGCCTCAACTGCAACGGTGAGCACTCGTCAACCGACCGAAAGTGCCCCAAGAGAGCTGAGTTCGTGAAAATTCGGCAGCAAGCATCGACGAAGAATCAGCCTCAGCGTCGTAGAACTCCTCCAGCCCTGGTGGAGCAAAATTTTCCACCTCTTCAACCGCGACGCCAGGTCCCGAACTTGGCACCGTTGCCGTTGGATCCCAGGAAGAGAGCTGAGATGAATCATCCACGGCCGGGTTCCAGCCAGGAGCCGAGACCGCCACCACCGGGCTTCAGCCAGGAGCCAAGACCAACCCAAGAACCAGCAGTTGAGGAAAATGGTAATGATCTTTACACCTCAACCGAACTCCTCAATATTTTCAAACAGATGTCCGCTGCACTGCGTGGATGCAAAACCAAGACCCAGCAGATTGAAGTGCTGACCTCGTTCGTCATCCAGTATGGATCGTAGGTCCCTCAAGCTGCTGAATTGGAACGCTTGCTCCATTAGGAGGAAGAACTTAGAGCTGGTGGATTTTCTTCGCGAGAAGGAGATCGACGTAGCTGCCATCACGGAAACTCATCTGAAGCCCGGTGAAAAAGTTTATCTGCAAAACTACAAGATCGCGACGCAGCTCGACAGGACCACGTCTGGAGGAGGAGGTGTGCTTGTCGCTGTTCATCGTGATCTCAAGCCACGCCGGCTGCCACACTTTAAGCTGGACATCATCGAGGCCGTTGGGTGGAAATTCCCACTTCGGTTGGCCCAGTACTCTTCATTGCTGCATACTGCCCACGTCAGGTGAATGCCAGAGATGGTTCAGCAGCAAAACTGAAGGGCGATATCCAGAAGTTGACACGGCGGAGCGCAAAGTACATCATCGCTGGTGACCTCAACGCGAAGCATGAAGTTTGGGGCAACAGCAGGAGGAATCGGAACGGAGTGATTCTGCACAACGATCTGCAAAACGTTGTGAGTCCAGATCGTCCAACGAGGGTGGCCCGGTCTGGGAATCACTCAATCATCGACTTCTTCATTACCAATATGGCTGAGAACGTGGCTCATCCTGAGGTGTTTGAAGAGTTGAGTTCTGATCACTATCCGGTGGTTGTGGAGGTTGGAGCTTCCGTTACTCCGCAGCGGCAACCAACCCGGAAAGATTACCACAACGTTGACTGGCAGCAGTTTCAGCAAGTGGTAGACAGCAACATCGACTATGATCAACACCCGGAAACTTCTGCTGATATTGATCGTTCGCTGGAGGTGATCCAGCAGGCTATCAACCAAGCAGAGGCTGCCAACGTTCGGGAGGTTCCTGTTAATTTTAAGGTAACTGATATTGACGTAGATACTAAACACTTGATTAGACTTAGGAATGTTTATAGGAGACAATATCAACGGACTGGGGACTATGACAAAAGATTTCAGTTAACAATTTGAACAAAATCATACAAGACCGACTTGACAATATTAGAAATCAAGAATTTTCAAAACATGTAAGCCAGCTTGGGAATTATTCAAAACCATTTTGGAAACTTTCAAAAGTTCTTAAAAACAAACCAAAGCCTATTCCTCCTCTTATTGTTGAGGATTCTCGTTTGATTACATCCGAGGAAAAGGCAAATGCACTTGGGCTTCATTTTGTTAGTTCACATAATCTTGGCGCTTCCATGACCAGCCGTAAAGAAACATCAGTTGCCAATAGTATTTCAACAATCAATAACTCTACCTTTGAATTTCCTGCAGATTCCCATGTTTCTGGTGAGGAAGTCAAAGTTGCAGTTAAACAAATGAAAAATATGAAAGCTCCTGGCTTTGATAACATTTTAATCTAGTGTTGAAAAAACAGAGTGATCAGTTCTTTCAACATCTAGCCAATATTTTCAATAAATGTTTGCAACTTGGTTACTTCCCCACCAATTGGAAGCTGGGCAAAGTCATACCAATTTTGAAGCCTCAAAAGATCCAACATCGCCAACAAGTTATCGTCCCATTAGTCTTTTGAGTAGTCTGTCCAAACTCTTTGAGAAGGTCATCTATTCAAGGCTTTTGGATTTTACCAACGATAATAATATAATTTTGAATGAGCAGTTTGGCTTCCGAAAGGGGCATAATACTGCTCATCAGCTTACGAGAGTAACTAAAATCATCAAGCAGAACAAGCTTGAGTCTAAATCAACTGCTATGGCTTTGTTGGATGTTGAGAAGGCTTTTGACAATGTTTGGCATGATGGTTTGATACATAAACTGTATTTATACGGTTTTCCAATGTATCTTATCAAAATTATCCAGCACTATCTTTCGGAGAGATCGTTCAGGGTTTTTCTGAATGGGATTGCTTCTGGATTATTCAACATTGATGCTGGGGTTCCTCAAGGAAGTATTCTTGGCCCACTTCTGTACAATATTTTTACATCTGATTTGCCTACTCTTCCTGGTAATGGTGTGTTGTCACTTTTGCTGATGACACTGCCGTTATTTATAAGGGTAAAATAACCAGATATTTAGTTGGCCGTCTTCAGAAGGGTCTTGACGTTCTTTCCGAATACTTTGGCGACTGGAAAATTCGCATAAATGCAGCCAAAACTCAAACCATCATTTTTCCACTTTCCAAATCGGCCCGATTTGTCCCAAAGGATGATGTTTTGATTAAAATGAATGATGTTTCAATACCCTGGTCAAAGGAAGTTGTATATTTAGGTCTCATACTTGACTCGAAACTATTGTTTCGACAGCATGTAGATAAAATATTGAACAAGTGCAGCATTCTCATCAGGTGTTTGTATCCTTTAATTAACAGAAAATCAAAGTTATCTTTGAAAAATAAGCTAGCAGTTTACAAACAAATAATTTACCCCGTTATTGAGTATGCAGTACCTGTTTGGGAGTGTTGCGCTAGAACTCATAAATTGAAGCTCCAGCGTGTCCAAAACAAGGTACTCAAAATGGTTTTGAATGTTCCTGGCTGGACTAGATCAAGTGAGGTTCATGAATTAGCAGAAGTAAAAATGTTGGATCAGAAGATTCAAGAAAAATGTTTGAAATTCAGGGAAAAATGTGCTATATCTGAATACCCCTTGATTCAAGGATTGGTTTAGTTTATGGTAAGATTAAGTTAGTTTTAGGTTAGGTTATGTTTTCTTAATTTTTTTCTTCATTGTACCTAGTGTTACAAAAATGATAAATCATATACTTTTAAAGTTATGAATATGAACAGTGTTTAAATCACGAAAAGCAAACTAAAGCTGAAGAGCCACAGCTGACCACTTATTATGTAAATCAAATGTAATTATTATAAGAAAGATTCAATAAAGTATATTTAATTCAAAAAAAAAAAAATTCTTCATTAAAAAGAGGGTAAAACGGGATAACTTCGACAGGTTGTAAATAATAATTATTATGTATTTTTTAACATAATTCAAGAAAATCTCGAAATTTATAGGCATTTTCAGTTGAACAAATTTCATATATAATGTGATAAATTCTGATTCGTGCTTCAAATTCAGATCAAAATGCAAAATAAATCGATAATTTTATAAAAGAAAAACTAGTTGAACGAATTTTAGGCAAAATTTTAACATTTTAACAGTTTTACCTTAAAGTTATAGATATATTTCATTTTAAAGTTTATAAACTTAGTTAACTACCTACAAACATTGTTTTTTTCTTCTTTCAAACTACATCTGCAAGCTTGGCAATGGTACATTTGACGTAAAAATACTGATTGAGCACCTTAAATCTGATATTAACAAGAAAAACTATAACTATCAAAGTCGCCCCGAAAGTTTAGCAGTTCTCTCAGATTTCGGTCATTCGCTTTTTTGTATTTTTTTTTAATTTTTTGGTGCCATCGGTATGCCTAAAGAAGCCATTTTGCATCATTAGTTTGTCCATATAATTTTCCATACAAATTTGACAGCTGCCCATACAAAAACGATGTATGAAAATTCAAAAATCTGTATCTTTTGAAGAAATTGTTTGATCGATTTGGTGTCTTCGGCAAAGTTGTAGGTATGGATAAGGACTACACTGAAAAAAAAATGATACACGGTAAAAAAAATAAGTGATTTTTATTTAACTTTTTGTCACTAAAACTTGATTTGCAAAAAAAACACAATTTTTAATTTTTTGATATATTTTAGAGGACATAAAATGGCAACTTTCCTGGTTGTGCAAAAAATCTATGACCGAGTTATGATTTTTTAATCAATACTGATTTTAAAAAACAATCAAAATAATGGTCGCAAAAATTTTTCAACTTCATTTTTCGATGTTGAATCAAATTTGCAATCAAAACGTACTCTAGTGAAATTTTGATAAAATGCATCGTTTTCAGGTTAAATCAATTTTTAGGTGACTTTTTTGAAAAAAAAAAGTCGGAGTTTTTCATTTTTTTTATTGGTGCACATGTGGGCAACACTTTTGAAAACAATATTTTGGAAAGCTGAGAAAATTCTCTTTATTTTGCTTTTTTTGAACTTTGATGGTGCGACCCTTAGTTGCTTAGTTTTCTAATATCGATATCTCAGCAACTAATGGTCCGATTCACAATGTTAAAATATGAAATATTTATGAAATTTTCCGATCTTTTCGAAAAAAAAATTCAAAATTTTTAAACCAAGGCTAACATTTTAAAAGGGCATAATATTGAATGTTTGGTCCTTTTGAAATGTTAGTCTTGATTTAAAAAAAAATAAAAACATTGTTTTCGAAAAGATCGAAAAATTTCACAAATGTTTCATATTTTAACATTGTAAATCGGACCATTAGTTGCTGAGATATCGACATTAGAAAATGGTGGGTTGTTTGGGTGAGACTTAGAAAACATAAATTTTCCTGTTTTTAAACCTTTTCATGGCAATATCTCAGCAACTAAGGGTCGTACCAACAAAGTTCAAAAAAGAAAATTATAGGGAATTTTATCATCTTTTTAAAAAATATGTTTTTCAAAAGTGGGCAAACATGGGCACTAATTAAAAAAAAATAACCGCGACTATTTTCAAAAAAGACACCTAAAAATGGATTTAACTTGAAAACGATGGACTTTATCAAAAATTCATTACAGTACTTTACGATTAAAATAGTACTTTACGATTAATAATTTTATTTTACATCTAAAAATGAAGTTGAAACATTTTTGCGACGAATATTTCGATTTTTTGAAAAAAAAACAGTATTGAATAAAAAAAATCATAAATCGGTCAAAGATTTTTTGCACAACCTGTAAATTTCTGAAAAGGCATTTGATGTCCTCTAAAACATATCAGAAAATGATAAAAAATAAAAATAGTGTTTTTTGCAAATCAAGTTTTGGTGACAAAAGGTTAAATAAAAATCACAAAAAAAATTGTTGCGGTGTAGAATTTTTTTCCAGTGTAGTCCGTATATATACCTACAACTTTGGCGAAGACACCAAATCGAGCAAAAAATTCCTTCAAAAGATACAGATTTTTGAATATTCATTTATCATTTTTGTATGGACAGCTGTCAAATTTGAATGGAAAATTATATCGAAAAATTAATGATGCCTCGAAAAAAAAAGTTTCTGATTTCGTTTTTCGATCCTTGGATTGTTGTTTTTTTCTAGAGAAAAAAAATATCAAAATCTGGGTGAGGCAACTATGCATTTATTGGACAGTGTACAGCCTATCTACAAATTAATTGTTTCTGTATCTTGCTTTTTTCTAAATTTCAATTCTCTTTGAGTGTTTCTACATTTTTATATCAACTAAATGAATCAAGTTGATATAAAAATGTAAAAAAAATCTTTCAAACAGGTACAACTGCATTTTTTGTGTTCCAATAAAATCTCGGAAATTTTCGTTCTCAAATAAATAACACAGTCCAACAAGATTTTGTCTCTAAGACGAGTATATGTATTCCTAGTAGAATTTTGCCTGCTGAATCCGAATCCGGGTCCAGAATTGCTCCAAATGGTCCCAATTTTGAGATACACCCGTTTGAAATGTTAGTTTGGGCCAAAATTAGCTACTTTGTCGACTATTTTACAAAAGAACTATTGAATAAACAACTAAACCAATACATGTATCTTATCTTATGTATGTTCACGTTTTCCCCTTTCTGAAACACCCCTGGTTTTTGAAATTTGATTGTTTCTACGCATATTTATAGCCATTTTAAAATTATATTTTCAGTTGGTTCTCATTCAAGTTTTTCCAACTTGCATGCAAGTCAAATTCTAATTTTAAAATGGCTATAAATATGCGTAGAAACAATCAAATTTTCAAAACCAGGGTGTTTCAGAAAGGGTAAACGTGAACTTTAAGATACATGTATTGGTTCAGTTGTTTATTCAATAGTTCTTTGTAAAATAGTCGACAAAGTAGCTAATTTTGGCCTAAACTAACATTTCAAACGGGTGTATCTCAAAATTGGGACCATTTGGAGCAATTCTGGACCCGGATTCGGATTCAGCAGGCAAAATTCTACTAGGAACACATATACTCGTCTCAGAGACAAGAAACATTTGATTTTTTGTTGAACTGTGTAATCATTCGTCTCCATCAAAAGGAATTTCCCACTGTTATTTAATGTGAGCGCACGGTGCTTGATCTCATAAACCTGCAATTCAATGTAATTTTCCGTTATTCTTTCCTCCTTCCAGATCGGCGAGAGTCACGTGGACGTCCAGCGGACCGCGTCGAGCGACGTGACCAGCCTGGCGTGCGCCCGGTACGACCGGGCCCGCTGCTTAGGTGCGTGTTTGCTCGTTTTGTTACTCTTACACTTCCAACTCAGACAGCAGCTAATCAGCCGCCCTAGTAGGTAATTAATAATTGACTAAACATTGAGCGAAAAACCAAAAACAAAAAAAGGAAGCACGAAGCAAGAACAAATTTCTGATTCTGAAGCGCCTAACGATCGTGTCGCGCAAAAGCGCCTTTTGCATCGTAAATCGTGTTATTTTATATGGCCTGCACAGAGCGAGAGAAAGAGAGAACATGTGGTCGGTGGAGAAAAATTGACGCGATACATGAAAACATATATATAGATTAAACGTAATTGTATTAAAAAAACGAAATAAAACGGCAACTCGCGCGCGTGAACGGTTTTTATATCTAGTACACAAAGTGAAAAAAAAACAGAAACACTCAAATTAACATAAACGTAGGAAAAAAACAACGCGGGGAACAAATTAAAATATATAAATTTAATTGTAAAAGGATCTGAGCCAACTCATGCATTTTGTACATTTTAAATGAGGTTCAAAGGGAAAGCGTGCATTCAAAAAAAAACTGAAGATATAACGAAATCCAGCTTGAAAAAAACGTAATAAATTCAAATAAATGGAAAATAAATTAAATGTTATTGCAGGCGCGTACGTTCGAGGTAGGGTAACAAACAAACGAAGAAAAAAAGTCGAATCCAAAGCACTGGTCCATGCACGGATGTGGACCAGACAAATGAGCTCCCCTGAGGGAGTGGGAAATCTGCTCGTTGTGTCAATTCGAAACAGATGTTTTTTTTAATCCTGTAAAGTTTAACGAGATCCTTCACATTAATTTGTCATCTGAATTGGGAGTTTGTGGCATAATAACAAAAATAATAATTTCCACTCAACTTGACTCTGTTCAAAAATTAAAATTAATATTTCAATAGGCAATTGACTTCGGAAACAGCACGTCAAAAAGCAATTGTTATCCATTCAAGTAAAATTACAAGCATCATTGAAATTTTAAAATAATTCTCAAAACCACCCAACCGCGCTTTAGTTCCTAAAATCAATCCACTTCACAACAAACCAGCATGCGTGTCCAAACCATGCGTTCAACCGCCGACCAAGTTCGGCTCACCATCTGCCAAATTCTGGTTCCGAATGAAATTGAATTTCCCCGCGAAACCAACTTCCTCCCAAACGCACGCACTCCAAATTTAAAAAAAAAAATCAATTTTACATCGCAAACAGCTGAATCGAAAATATGGCCGCACTTTACATAACCGGGAGGGTAAATAAATTAACGCCGGTTTTTTTTTCGGTGGAGAGAGTTTCCTGCACTGGACACGCTACCACTTAAATGCAATTTGCGAGTGTTACAACTACAGCCGGAGTCTTGTGACTGGTTTCGGATCAGTTTGAATCCTGGCCGGGGATAATCTCTTTTGATCAGACGGATAAAACTTACCAATTTGTGGAACATTGGATGCGGAATTAAACTTGTTTTTCCTTACAGTTTAAATACAAGATTTTTACTACTGAAATAAATATAGAAATTGGAAACTACACAGTAACAGATTGCTGAATATATTGAAAATCTTAAATAACCGATATGACGATCCTTTGGGTTTGAATTGAAACCAATTAGGACTAGATCGTCCAAATTCCCGTCCCGAGAAAAAAAATTCGGAATTCCCGGGATTTCCTGTTTCCCGTGTAATTTGTAAATTTCCCGGGAAACTATGTTACAATTATCACTATAGTTATAATCTTGATCAAAATCTTCAAAACTGGCCTCAGAAGCAGGTTTAAAAAAATTCATGCTGTAATGAGTATGGATTAATTTCAAAGTATAAATGCTGAAAAAAAATCACATAATATCGTATTTTTCCGATATTAGTAAAATTTTAATAATTCGCAATATCACGCGATTTGAAATTTTGTATTCATTTTCACTGTTTTAGAGTTTTTTGAATAAAATTCTAAAATTTTCACAAAATACCGTAATTGCTAATAATACAAATTTGAGTACTTTCAAAAAAATAAGATATTTTGCAAAAAAAAACAATTGTTTTCGAAAAAATACGGTGTTTTGAAAAAATAAGAGTTTTTTTTTCAAAAAAAACTGGAACATTGAAAATGCATACCAAATTTTGCTTTGTATTTTTTTTATATTTCGACGTCGTCGTGCTATCTTGTCGCACCCGCCATTTAGACGTTCCGAGAAAAACGCGTTTTAATGTTTGACCTTGAATAAACAAAAACGAGAGCACGCAATGTAAACAATAACAAACACAATAACAAGTTAGCACGATGGCGATGATTTATGCTTTAAAACTTACTACATTATCAGAAAAAATGCCGAGGGGACCATCAATGTGTTATATTTTCTTCGTAACATATTAAATTAAAAATTACCTGAATTTGTGTGTTTTTCAAGTTTCCTTCAATTGTGACTTGAAATTTAACAAAAAAAAATTAATAAAAAAATTATTTATTGAACTTGATTATTGCATCCATTAACCCCTCGGTCATTTTGGTTTGTTTTTGTTTTTTGACGTTTGTCTGCTTTTTAAGTGGGCTACAGACCAGTTATCGAGCCCCCAGTTAAAAAGCAGTTCAGTTAAACAACGCCCAGTTACCGAATACTACTGGGTAATTCTCCGCCAACTCACACAGCAGTTGCCCCGACCCCTCTTCGATTTGCGTGAAACTTTGTCCTAAGGGGTAACTTTTGTCCCTGATCACGAATCCGAGGTCTGTTTTTTGATATCTCGTGACGGAGGGGCGGTACGACCCCTTCCATTTTTGAACATGTGAAAAAAGAGGTGTTTTTCAATAATTTGCAGCCTGAAACGGTGATGAAATAGAAATTTGGTGTCAAAGGGACTTTTGTGTAAAATTAGACGCCCGATTTGATGGCGTACTCAGAATTCCGAATAAACGTATTTTTATCGAAAAAACACTAAAAAGTTTTAAAATTCTCCCATTTTCCGTTACTCGACTGTAAAAATTTTGGAACATGTCATTTTATGGGAAATTTAATGTACTTTTCGAATCTACATTGTCCCAGAAGGGTCATTTTTCATTTAGAACAAAATTTTTCATTTTAAAATTTCGTGTTTTTCTAACTTTGCAGGGTTATTTTTAGAGTGTAACAATGTTCCACAAAGTTGTAGAGCAGACAATTGCAAAAATTTTGATATATAGACATAAGGGGTTTGCTTATAACCATCACGAGTTATCGCGATTTTACGAAAAAAGTTTTGAAAAAGTTGGTCGTCATCGATCATGGCCATTCATGGTCACCCGCGACAGACACGGACGACGAAACAAAGAGAAACGCAAAATTAACTTTTTCAAAACTTTTTCGTAAAATCGCGATAACTCGTGATGTTTATAAGCAAACCCTTATGTCTATACATCAAAATTTTTGTAATTGTCTGCTCTACAACTTTGTAGAACATTGTTACACTCTAAAAATAACCCTGCAAAGTTAGAAAAACACGAAATTTTAAAATGAAAAATTTTGTTCTAAATGAAAAATGATCCTTCTGGGACAATGTAGATTCGAAAAGTACATTAAATTTCCCATAAAATGACATGTTCCAAAATTTTTACAGTCGAGTAACGGAAAATGGGAGAATTTTAAAACTTTTTAGTGTTTTTCGATGAAAATACGTTTTTCGGAATTCTGAGTACGCCATCAAATCGGGCGTCTAATTTTACATAAAAGTCCCTTTGACACCAAATTTCTATCTCATCACCGTTTCAGGCTGCAAATTGTTGAAAAACACCTCTTTTTCGCATGTTCAAAAATGGAAGGGGTCGTACCGCCCTCCGTCACGAGATATCAAAAAACGGACCTCGGATTCGTGATCAGGGACAAAAGTTACCCCTTAGGACAAAGTTTCACGCAAATCGAAGAGGGGTCGGGGCAACTTTTCCCGATTTCGTGTGAGTTGGTAGAGAATTACCCTACTGTAAATGATAAACATGAAATGTAGTAAATGACCGGCGGTGCCCAAAGTTTTTGACTGGCTAAAACTAAAATCTGTATCTTGATAAAAGATTTTCTGATTGATGTGGTGTATGGGGCAAAGTTGTAGGTTACGATTGAGATTTTTTATTTTTTTAAATAGGTATACGGAAAAAATTCCGATTTTTTATAAACTTGTTATCACATAAAGTTCCAACATAAATATTTTAAAGTGTTTTAGGAACTAAAAAGTAAATTTTTGCGCTGATAGGTGGTGATTTTTTCCAGAATCAAAGACCATTCAGAACGATCCTTGTTTTTTTTAGCAAAACAAGTCACGCTAAACAGCACGGAGAAAACCCAATTTCTAAAATTTCCATTTTATTACTAAAAGTGTATTTTCCAAAATACACGTACGAAAAAATCTAAAATATTGTAAAACAAATTCCGATAATCATTTTTAGATGTAAAACGAAAACCTACATTCGAAATAATTTTATTTGAAAAAAATCATAAAAGTTTCACTTTTTACCAATAAACATCGAACCAATAGTTTCCGAGATATCGCAAGTTGAAAATGAGAGCTTATTAGACGACACTTAAAAAACTATTGTTTCACTAAATTTAAACTCCAAGAGACTGTATAAGTTGTAGAAAATTTTCCAAGCATTTGAAAATTGGGGTGCTTTTTCTTCAGAAAGTATTTGAAAATTGAAAAAAAATGCACATTTTCCTGCAATTTTCACCTTACTGGGTGTACTTTATCAAAAAAAAAGTTAGATCATAATGAATTGGAAATTCGATTTTGCATCTTAAAATGATTTATTAAATTTAGTTCAACAATATTTTAGATTATTTCGTATGCGTTTTTTGTGAAATAAGCTATGTGAAATAAGTCAATTCAAGAAATTGAGATTTTTTCCGTGTACATTAGCGTGACCCATTTTGCTAAAAGTTTCACGTTTTAAGCTTTTGATCTTGTGTGTCCCGCTTGTGTAGATCAATCGGACCGCGCACTGGACTCACAATCCAGAGGTCGACGGTTCGAATCCCGCGGCGGGCGCTCTAAAATTCTTTGTGAAAATATGGGTATTCGGCGCCGTCGCTCCGTGCCATACTTTCATACACTTAGGAGCCCAGGGCGGCGAAGTCCTTGTAGATAAAAAGGAAGACACTAGTGGTTGGTACGAGCAATGGTGGCCGACAGCTATAAAGTCAACTTCGTTCGTTCTTGTGTGAAAATCGATAAAATAATCGATTTTGATGATTTTCAATCCATTTGCGCTTTTTTTTCAAAATCAGCGTGTCGATATTTTTTCAAAGAATGAAAAGTGCTGTAACATAGATCGCGCATTTTTTTAAACATTTTGTTGAAAAAATCAAAATAATTTGTGATTTAAGAAATTTGAAATGGCAATAAAATTGGTTTTTGAAACATTAAAAAGAACTTTAAATTATTTGTATTTTAAAATGGTTATCAAACCAGACAAGATTATTTCTAAAATAATCTTCTTGAAAAAATCAGTGGCAATTTTTTTGCCAATACATTGACTAAACGAAATGTTTAGATTGTATTCGACTTATGAAAACACTCCACTAGATTCCCATTTTCCATCAAGCATTTTCTAAAACATTGACATTGACATTGAGTTTCATTGGAATGACAAAAAAATACTTCTGTTGCAGTTGTCAATCGTGTGCCAAGTTAAAATTTCATTTTGAAGATACCATTTTATTGTTGATTTCTAACTATTAGAAAAATAATAATCGTTTATCAATGGTTTTATTTATTAGACCAACCAAACAATCAAAAAACGCCCACGAATTAATTAAATTATACTTTTTTTTGCGAATTCGATACTAATTAATCCACTCGATTGTGGGCGCGAGGAAAAAAAAGAATCCAATCCAGGCGTAATCGAACCATATCATTTGCACGCGCAAGCACTTGCACAATCTGTTAATTATGGACGACATTCGGTGGTGTTGTTATTGCAGTCTTTTTTTATCCCCCACGATGAGTGCTTAATTATGTATCGCACACACTTCAATCATCAATTTGCCGATTTTTTTTAAGTGGACAAATTATGTATAATATTGGCGCGTCAATTATTCCGGCTCTGGTGAATGGGACACATATGTTTTTTTTTGTTTCGTGGATATGTTTTATGTGATCGAAAACCTTGGGGAAGAAATTGATAAAAAAAACGATGTCGAAAAACATTAAAACAATGTCCTGTAAATTAACGCGCGATAATAATTATTAATTGAGTCATGCTTACCACCGCCAGTGTTGCGTAAAAGGGGAGGAGGGCGCGGGGCACTGAATTCAATATTGTGTTTTACATGGGTGGAACCGCGGCCATTTATGGTCAAACGAACAAACAACATAATTATGGAGATTCGAAGGGGGGTGGAATTTTCCCACGGGATTTTTCTGTTTGATTTCAATCAATCTTTTCAATCAGTGTCAAGAGAGTGTTGTTCCGAAATGTCATGCCACAAACTCCCACGATTTGTCAATTAGTTTCGTGCTTTCGATTTAAATATCAAACTTAGAATCTTAAATAAGTTCAATTAACGCGCTTCGTCAACATATCCTTTCATCAGCGAAAAAGCTATCAAATAATCAACCAATCATCACACAAATCACGTATAATCAAAAAAAAGCCAAATGAAACAATAACACTTTACAATTAATTATTAAATATCTAAACACTTATCAATATATTTTACCCTAACACACACTGTAGCTATAACCTAATATCAAATATCATTCTGTTACGTTTATATATCGCGAATCCTGTGCTCAAGCCAAATCAAACAAGGATTTAAGTTTACTTAAAACAACATATTTGCTCCACTTTTAGTGCGCGTTACATATCTGCGAGAAAACAAAACCCATTAGTATCGAAACCAATTAGCCAATATTGTACAAAAATCCCGGAACAATAAGCGGAAACCAGGTGGATGTACCTCGTCGTAATTCAATTTCGAGTGCGCATTTTCCGCGCGCAATGCAAATGCTCGAACTGCGAGTGATGCTGCAAACAGACAGCCAAACATATGTCGCCGCCAATCAGTTCAATTAAAATGCGTTCGTTGATTATTATTGCATATTTTATTAGCTGGGTGGGATTTAAACCCAAATCCCTCCCCTCCCGCGAACGAAATCTGTTCCTGTTAAACCAAGTGTTCATTTATTTCAAACGGTCTGATTTTGTTAACTGTGTAAATACTTTTATTTTTCTCGTTTCCAAACATCACTCGTTACAGTTTAAGAGCACACAGATTGCACCTTGAAAACACACGCAATTTTGTAAATGTTCTGTTCACACGTTTAACGCGAGATTTAAGGGCTGTTTCTTAATACATTTTGCATAGCATTTTTCCTCAGAGAGCGGCAGGAATCGGATTTTTTTTTTTGTTGTTTTTTGATCATTCTCCCGATCTAAATTTTCTTCTAGAAACTTTATTTTATTATATTTTTTTTAACTTTTTTGGGTACTTTCTCCTTTTAAAAAAATAAGCGTTTTGCATGCACTCGTATGTTTCACAAAGTCTCCTTACAATTTTTTACAATTTTCAATAAAAATCGATTTTGAATTTTCGGCAATTTTTTTTTTTTTCAAATATATCAACGAAAATATTGTTTTCAATACAAATCAACAACTCTCGATAACGACCAGCGCAACGATATTGTGGATTTAGCTGATAGCTAGATTTTCAGGCATCTTCTCACGGTCATTGGAAACGGTCGTGAATAGACCTAGGGGTTACCAATTGTAGGGAAAAAGTTCAAGTTATAGAAAAATTATGGATTAAAATTTTCATTTCTAATCACTTCTCCGACATCAGGAATAATTGTTTGAACATACTCGCAAATTTTTCATTCAGTCGGAAAAATATTAATTTTCCGGAAAAAAGTTTCATTTTTAACCACATGATCACCCCTAATTCTGACTCGATGCCGCCATCAAACGACCGCGTTTGTTTGTCAACAAAGCTGCAGCTGGATGGTGGGGCGAAGTGAGAGGGGGAGAGGTTTTGACATGTTTATGCCCGCATCTGGCCCGCCGCCTATTTCGTCGGTCGTTGAGCCGACGGTCGTTTCCAACGACCGAGTTGAGCAAGGTACTGATCGTACAATAATGAACATCTGATAGGCGCCCCAAACCAAAGCTAAAAACTCGATTCGCCACCTACATTCGAGTAGGAGAATTTTGGTGCAAGGTTACGTTTACGTTTTTGCGCGATAAGTGCTAAGGCGAGTGAAAACTATTTTAAGGTTTTTTAAATTAAAATTGATCTTTTGGAACAAAATAAAGTTAACAGGAGGTAAGAAATAAAAAGTTCTATCGATTGATTTTTTGATTTTTTTGCTAAGTTGCCTTTTTCATTGAAAATTCTTAGATCCGGATTGAAAACGCGAGAATGAGGTTAGATTGCAAATTTTGAAAATCATTCCAATTACCATTTTTCAAACAGTGCTTTGCTTTTATGGTAGATGTGACTTTAAAAAAATATTTGTCCACTTGAATAATCTACATTCTCAATTGATTAGTTAGGTTTTGGTTGATTAAAACATTCCCTCAATTTGATTCAGATAATGAACAGGTTAAATCGGCCATCACAAAAATATTTTCGTTTATATCAATCAAGCTATTTATTTCTTACCTGAAAATGGTATAATTCGCTATTAATGTTGATTTTATGATGAAATAAAACAATTTCAAATTTCAAGCCAACTTACTCGCTGTAGGTTATAATGAAAACATCACCCCAAGTTTCAGCGCCCTCTAGTGGGGGGTAATTTTGACGTTTGATTGCCTATTGGGCAACCAACAACAATCACGCCAAAAAGAAGGCTCTGGAAGCCAACTTTTTGCGTAGAACTACGTCGATAAAATGTATTATTATAGTTTTTTTTGTATTATTTTTCAAAACTTGGCCAAATTATGGCAACAAACAAATAATTCATTAAAACACGCAGAAAAATAAGGCATATTTGAATCAACAAAACGTTTTGTTGATTTGAAAATCATAATTTTTGTTGAATCAACGCTAAACGTCAAAGCAGCTTTTTCAAAACAACAAAAGACTTTTGTTGAATAGAGAAAATCAAGGTTTGTTTCAACCAAAATCGGCGTTGATTATATTCAACAAAAATTTTGTTGATTCAAACCTCGTACAGGCTGATTCTACAAAACTTTTTTCTGCGTGAAAAAGTTTTATTCTAAACATTATTTAAATTTGAAAATTTCTATTTCACAAGGTTTGTAAATTAGTACAAAATTTGTTATGATACAGTTACTTCGTAAAAAAAAGTTTTTTAATTGTCACCAAACATCAAATTTTGTTAAATCTCACTCAACTCGACCAACAAAATTTTCCCTAATTTTTTTATTACTTCAAAAGAACCTTCTGTTACCAAGCTGTAAATGAAATAGTTGCAAGAAACACCAATTCTCTATGAACCAGCCATTCTCAAAAATTGTTAAATTGTTATTTTGCTAAATTTCTAATTATTGCTATTTATTTTTCCAAAATTTAAAAATAACTTTTGACTCGATTTTGAATCTGAAAATGTTTTAGGCAAAAACTAAAAAATAAGCAAATTGCTGACTTTTTAAATTCAAAATTTTGAAATATACGCCAAATTCAAGTCATTAAAAATTAAAACTATAGTTGATTTTGAAACTGAGATTTAACATCTGATTATCATGCGCTGAACTCAATTCATTTGAGTTTTTCATTTCAATTAAACAATTTTAACACTTTCAGAAGAAAACAAATAATTCATAATTCATAACTTTTACTCTAACAATGTAATGGTCATTTTTTATTCATTTTCAAAAATTCAGATTTAAGTTTTTTTTTAATAAGAATTTATTTTTTTCAATCTCTTTTCGGATAACATAATTGCTTTCGCGAAGGGTGTCACTCTCCACACAGTAAGGAGGGTGAATTCTTGAAAGGTTGAATATTACCTCTTTCATGATGTAATTTTACATCAATTTAGACTGAAAAATGACACTGCAGCAGAAAAGTGATGATCGTTATAAGGGATTTTATCGCATATCTCTTTACTAGTTAATTTAATTTAATTTAAAAAAGGTACATCTGCCCAAAAGTTTAAAAAAATGCTTGCAATTTAAAATTTACTTTTTAGGATGTTGCAACGTTAAAGATTTTTGTTCAATTCATAAGTGGATGCAAATATTTAAAAAAGTTTTCATTTCTTGACTCTGGCCGAGGTCTAAAAAAATATAAACATTCAAATGTCATGCCATAGTCTCAACATTTGAATGAAAAAAGCGTTTTAAAAAACATTTTACACTAGTTCAGTTGTTTTGCAATAATTAGTTTTCAATAAATTTAAGATTTGAAGAAAAAAAAATCAGCAAAAAAAGTATTTGCGGCGAGATTTGATTTTGAACAAACTCATTGCAATGCGTTTTATATTGATTTCAGCTGATTGCACCGCATTTCCGTAAAAAAATTAAATAAATTTTCTACGAAACAAAATTTATTATTTGTAGTTTGATTACCAGTTCTTAAAAGACACCTCGTCAATTTCTCTTTTTTTATTTTTTTATTTTTGTTATGGCTGTTAAAATGGAACAAGGAAGAACTACTAATGCAAAATTTGCTGTTAAATAAGCGAGAAAGTACCCACAAAGTTTAACCAAAATTAAAACACAAAAAATAAATCACTACTCGAAGTCAACAGAAATAGATCTTTTCTGTCAAATATCAGTTTGAGAGAGAGAGAGAGAATGCGATGTTTTCTAGTTTCTTTAGATGTTTTGAGAGAGGCGTGCGAAAAAGTTTTGGGAGAGCAAACGCTCTGCTGCTGCGAGAGGAAAAAAGCGTGAGCATGAATGCTCAAACAGCACCGAATCGTGATTTTGTCGGAGAGCGTTTTGCTGCCTCTCTCTGTGTGCAAACAAATTCGTCAAGCTACGTTGATCGCGAAGAGACTTTGTGTTGAAATTAAAAACCTAAAAAAATATCTAGTTCAAATGTGGACACTGCCATCACCGTTCAAGCAAACAAAAACAACAGTTTCTGCTCCTGCTCCGCTAGGGACGCCAAACAAAACGCAATCAATTTTGTATAGAAGAAAAAAAAATCACTAAACGATAGAAGCAAAAAAAAACAATTTTGGGATAACAGAAAACGCAAAAAATAATAATTGGTGCTGTTAAATAGAGACACGACGAAGAAGAAAACAAAACACAAACGCAGGCTTACGCTCACAACTTACTCACACGAACTCAGTTTTTTGTACGACAGTGAAACTTTTGCAGCAAAACTATTAATTACCTACTACTTGAATAAATAAAATACTCTCTCGCAAACAAATGAGGTTGAAGCCGGCAAGGCTGCCAGCCCCAGAACAGGCAACTTACTTACTGGCAACTAAATTCAACTGAATAAGAGCAGAAAAAAATGTTAAAAAATAAATAAATAAGTAAGCCAATGAAAGAGGGGTATAATCTAAGCCGTAGTCGAGAACAGAACAAACTCTTCCTAGCTAAATGGAAACATAATCGGCAAATTGCCACGAGCGATGTCGTGGTGAAGGTTTATTAGGCAAAACTTTAAAAAAAAAGATAAAAAAGCACAAATTTGTAAAATATCCCGTTTCCAAAGCCAGATTAGGACGACTCGTTTCCAGTAGGCAACTAACAGAACAGAAGCAACTTTTAATGAATTGAAGAGGTAAAAAATCAAGAATCTTGAAATGCACATTAGATAGGCGAAATCAAAGCGGAAATAAGAGCAAGTTATGTATTTATGATTTTTATTTCCAAATAAAATAAGGCTACTAAAGAAACAAGTGTAAGAAATTGGGAAACGGATGGTGAAATTAATGGATAAAATTAATGTAAGCGAAAAAAGAACACACACACACACAATAAGTAATGCGAAACCAATACCGACTACGTTTCGTACTTTATAACACTACCTTAGGCCATCCAAAAAAGAAATACACACACACAGACACACAAACAAATTAATTTAATAACGTGCAAAAATTGAGATAAAAAAAAACAAGGTTTGTTGAGAGAAAGAAAAACGAATAAATTAAAAATCGTACTCATAACAAAATTACGAATCAATGGTAGTTTTACTGCAGAGAAGAATACGAAAAGAAAACCAGTTTTTGGAGAGACATTATTAACACCGTTTCATTATTTTTACTTTGTCTGGTTTGTTGATTGCATTTCGTTTGGTTCTTACTTATTTATTTATTTGTGTATGGTTTAGTTAGAAAGCATTTTTTCGCAGAACACCCACCCTCCTGTTTCATACACCATATCAAAAAAGGCCTCTTCATTTGTTTGCTTGGAGTTGTTTTATTTATTCGCTGATTAGTTCTGTTTTGTTATGTATAGTAGGTTTAGTTTATTATTAGTTGTAATATTATGTTTAACACATAGGTTAAGTTTGATCAAAACCACATTTGCTTTGTACATTTTGATTGTTGTTTTGTCACACCACATGGTTTTTTTGTGAGTTTAACACGATTGGTATGGTTAATACCTTCTAACTAGCATTAACTCATTCATCTTTGTAAGTACTAACATGCATGCTTTGATATAGAAACTAAAAAATATTATGTGTTGTAATTCACATTGTCATAATTTTCCTAGGGAAAAGACAAAAACACTGGAATTGTGTTGAATTTACTCATATTTTTAGGATTTTTTCCCACATAAAAGATGTACTTGTTGAAATTTGCATTTAATTTTAATTTTAATTCTGGCTACACTCCTGTCTTGAGGTCCAATAAGTCCCTGTTGAAAATTCCAAAGTGATGCTAAAAAACGATGTTGACTAAAGTGAGGATTATTGTAAAAATTGTGGTATTGCAAGAAAACTTGTCATGCTTAACATTTTTAGGAAGATATTTAAAAGACCTTTCTAACGACTCTAAAACATTGAAGATCTGACAACCCTATCAAGATTTATAAGCACTTAAGTGTTATTTATGAACTTTTTTGAAACCGGGTCTTAGATATTTCGATAAAAAGATTTATTATGCGAACTTAACAAAAGACCTTACCAATGAGAAGGAGGTGTCTATCAGTGTCCTTTTCTGAAAACGTTGTTTTCTAATGGTTCATTTTTTTTAAATTTGTCTAAGGCTGGTACAAATATTTTTAAAAGTTTTTGTCACCCCCATTCAAAATTGGCCCGAAAAATCAGGGGGCAAAAAAAATATTTTTACAATAAACTTCAAAATTGCAATGAAAATTCAAGTGAAACCAGCTGAAATCAAATTAAAATACATTTTCCTGTGTTTAAAATTATTTTTAGCATGTTTGGGTTTATTAAAAAATCTTAAGATTTTTAGAAAATTTTCGATGCAAAATCTTTTTTTTCGATACAATTTTTGTTTTTGTAAGATCTTAAAATTTTTGAAAACTAATGATTGCAAAACAACTGAACTAGTGTAAAATGCATTTTAAAACACTTTTTTCATTTAAATTTGAAGACTATGGCTTGTTATTTAAATTTTTATGTTTTTTTATTTTTTTGCCCCCCCCCCCCCTTGACCTCGGCCAGGGCCGAGGGACAAAAACATTTTTAAATATTTGCATCGGCCTAATTAAAAATAAAGATTAGACCTTCGATTGTTGAGTTACAGCGAATAATAAAAAAAGGAAACATGGAAGTTGCCGGAAAATTTAAGGTTTCTAAGTCTCAACATCAATATCTCAGCAATAGAGAGTAACAAAAATGACTTTTTGGCGGGCATACAGGGGTTTGTTCCGGTAGGCATACTGAGCCCAAATCCCAAATATGAGCTTGATTGAACGTAACAGAAGCTGGCGCTTTGCATTTGAAATTCAAATGAAATTTAACCCGTAAAATAGATTTTTCAAAAATGTCGATTTTCGAGGCACTTTGGCAACTAATGCGTTTATTTTCAACTTCACTGGCATGTTGACCAAATCCTTGCGCATCTTTTAGTATATCGTCGCCGTCGTGCTAACTTGTCGTATGTGCATTTTGAGCCAAATTGAGTTAAGAACGCCATTTTGTGCAGCTCACAATAGAGGTTTCTGCGTGTGCATTTATTGCGTGTACGTACACAAACAAGGTTGAGGCCAGCAAAATCAAACAGTGCGCTAGTGTGCGTACGCGATATTCAACGAAATCCGAGAAAAAAACTCCGTGCATTGTTGTCACTTTTCATATGAAAGTAGTTTCAATCTTGTCGTGTTATCTTGTCACAGCCTGAAAATTGATGTAAATGCGACAATCGGGATTTCAGGTCAGAACGCGTTTGACGCACGTACAAGTTAGACTACCGTAAACATTTGTAATTATAACTCGGAATTCCAGCAACTAACTTCAACCAAACTTCGGCACAATGCACATAATGGTCAGCCAAACAAAACGTGTTTGTTATTGTTTTTGTTTATTCAAGGTCAAACATTAAAATGCATTTTTCTCGGAATGTCGAAATGGCGGGTGCGACAAGATAGCACGACAGCGTCGAAATGAAAGTTTTCAAGCCTTCTGCATTGTTTTATTACAACAATTTACAAGCAAAATCAATAATTTTCATTGATTTAACTGTTTGATTCATGTTAGTACATCAAAATCATTTTTTCCAAGATTTTAATGAAAATTGCTTTACGTTTACTTTTTTCCAGATTTTTTTTTTAATAGTTCGTAGAAATGTGTAATTTTAAAGCCGGAATGACTAGTCACTGTGTTTCTTACAAATTTTAGTCTAAAAGTACCCAAATTAAATTAATTACGTCAAATTGAACATTAGTAAGATTTGTTTTAATGTTTCATTTGAAACATTTACAATTAAATGTTAGTTAAGGCTTATTGCATTTTAATAAAACAAAATATAGGGGGAGAGGGGGTTATATGCACCCCCGGGGCAAAATACACCCCCTGCTTGTCTCGGTATTTGAAAGAATTTTCCGGGGAAAAACTCATAGAAATTGGAAGCTTAACATTGCTAAACCATGCTGGAAAAATTTGAGCATCGTAGTTTAAAAACAGCTTAAGTTATTTGCAAAACTTCAAAATGTTGTGTTTTCATCTAATTTTCATTGAACTTTCATTATGATTTTTGGACAATATAAAAAGCATTTATTGTTATTGTAAGTATTGAGGTATATAGTTTTTGCCATAATCTTCACTATTCTGTAGATAGATGAGTCCAAAAACATAAAAAAATGCATTTTTAATAAAATTTTCTGCAAAAAGCGTGGTCGGGGCAAAATGCACCGCCGTGAAGCTCCTTTGTAAAAACAGCGGTGTCATCTAAAGTGGTGACTAGTGAAAACTGCTTTTACCCGGTGCATTTTGCCCCATGTTGTGGTGCATTATGCCCCCCATGGTTGTTTGAAATTAATCAAAAATGTTTTTAGAAATTTGATATTTTCGAACAATTTTGAGGTTTTTTAAGACTTTCTTCACATGGATGACGAAGAATAATAGTTGTTTTAGAACATCGAACAAAATTCTTCAACAGTAATGCTGTAATGGTTGAGAAATCACAGTTTTCCCGAATCTGGGGTGCATATTACCCCCTCTCCCCCTATGATTTTCAGGATGAGTTATAAAAATATAATCAAAACCATAGAAACTAATAATGCCATCATCTGGAGCGAATCGGGATAAATGGGGCGAATTGGGACAGCAGTTCAGCAATGGGGTTGTTTGTCATATAAAACCAGCATCTGGTCAAAATATGAGCACTCTAGGTCAAGGAGAAGTGAGGCAAATCGGGACACAAAGTTTGAAGGTTCAAAAACGTCAAAAATCTTAAAAAGGCTTCAACATGGGCAAACCTCAATTTATTCTCAAAACTTATAATGCATCTGAAAGGGCTTGAAAAATGCAACAAAATGCAGGGTAGAGCTTCCAAATTGGTTGAATCTAAAGGGAGTTAGGCCATTGCAAATATTTTTCAATGTTTATGTCGCCCCCCCCCCCTCCCTTCAAAATTGGTCTGAAAAATCAGGGGGCAAAAAAATTTCCAAAAAAATTCAAAATTTCCATGAAAATAGAAGTCTAATCAACTGAAAACAATCTAGAATGCAATTTTCTGCATTGATAATCATATTTAGCATGTTTGGGCTTGTTTAAAATGTTTAGAATTTTTATGAAATTCCAATGTACAGCACCGCAACAATTTAACATAAACATAAACTTTTACTTTTAATGAATTTTTTGGCTGTACATTTTTGCTCGGGGACCCCTTAGATCAAATTTTCCGGTGATAATTTCATCATATTCGCGTGCCTGAGACAATTTCACAATTGAAACATGCATAAAAATGTTTATTTTCATCCATTTTAACCTTTAAAAAAATAAAAGTTTAAAAAAATCATCGATTCACATTAATTGAAAATCAAGTTCGTTTCCAAGGATACTAGATGACACCAGAAAAAAAGCAGCTACTTAATTTTTTTTAACTTTCGTTTTTTAAAGGGTTGAAATTGATGAAAACAGACATTTCTGTGCATGTTTCTATTGCGAAATTGTCTCAGGAACACGAATATGATGAAATTATCACCGGAAAATTTATCTCAGGAGTCTCCCGAGCACTAAAATTCACTAAAATTTAAAGTGTCCATTTAGGGAGCGTTCTTTTATTACGTAACGCAGTTGGGGGCGGGAGCAAGGCCGTGTTACGCTCCATACAAGTTTTTAGAATTTATATGGAAGTTTTGTTATGAGGGGGGGGGGTCTAAAAATCCGATTTTTTGCGTTACGTAATAAAAGAACGCTCCCTTAATATGTTAGACTTCCTTACCCAAAGCGTTCTCAGTCTCCGATGGTAGTCTGTTGGAGGTTTCCTAAACAATAATCTCAAAATATTTGAAATCCCAAAAAATTCAGATGCCTTATAAATAAACTAAAATCTCACAAATTTTCAAAAAGAAACTTTTGCATTTTTTTTTCTTCAATGATGATTTATAATATATAATTTGTAAGGTAAAACACCATTGGGGCCCGAGCCTGTTGGTGTCCAAATAAATAACAAATAAAAAGTTAGAAATATTTAATATTTGCAACGGTCTAACAAAAGTTTGTCGAATTTTAACTCAACTCAATTAAACTTAAATGTTTTTTTTTTTCATTTTCAATCAACTTTTTAAAATTAAAGAAAAACATTTTCATATATTATGTATCAATTTGTTCACAACTAGCTTTCTTTTGATTCTAAATTCTCTTCAGGCTGTAAATTCTCAATTTGAATTGTTAGTTGATTAATGAATCCTTCTGGACTTCTGGAACCAACGAAATTCCGCTCTTGTCTATTACAATATCTCCCATCCCATCGCATCTAAAATGGATCCGGAAATTCAAACCGGTAGCCAAACAAACCAAATGTAATTCCAACCCCAGCTTTGTGCATTTCGTCCATATCTAACTAACCCCTCGGGTAACTGGCCACAAATCGCTCTATTAACACTCCGTCCAAATCCATGCGTCGTCCACACACACACTGTGAATGTCATCACCAGCTCGTTACTGCACGTTTGGCACACATAAAATAATCGTTCCGCGGGGCTTATCTGTGCTTAATCGGTCCCATCTGGTCCGAACACCGCCACCACCACCGCAGCAAAAGCTCGGAGCTTTTTGGGCTTTGGTTTGGTTTTGTGTTCCCTCCCCCCGAAATCGAACCCAAATCGAAAATGCGTTTTCTCCCATTTTAGAATGTGGTTCCGCGTCCTTTTTCTACAACGGCCACTGCTACTCGTCCTGCCCGGCCAGCACGTTCCCGGACACTAGCACCATGGAGCAGGACGAGAAGCAACAGCACCAGCAGCAACGACCCCTGCCGCCAGGATCCGTCCGTCGTCGTCGAGGCAACAATTTGGACAATGAACCGCAGGAACGTGACACCCAACCTCAACCGGGCCAGCAGCACCAACACTTTTGCATCCCATGTCACGCCACCTGCCTCGAGTGCAGCGGACCGGCCGCGAACCAGTGCACCGAGTGCCAGCCGGAATTTGCCTTCGACGGGCTACGCCTGTGCGTCACCATCAACCGTAAGCAACGACCCCAGGCATCCTCCGGAACCAATAAATCTTCAAACCAAACGGCACCGACGCTGAACGACCCGGAGTCGGACGATAAGCGGTGGCTCCCGGCGGACTACCTCATTATGATAACCGTCGTCGGAGTGACGCTCGTGGTGGCCTTCGCCGGGATCTATCTGCTCTGGAGACGGTGCTTCCGGGGCGTTCTGCTGGCCACCGACCACCACCAGTACGACCGGGTTCAGACGTCGGATCCGGCGGCCAGCGGAAGCCGCGGGGTGCCCTCGTACGCCGAGCTGGTGCGGGACGAGATCGATGACATCCTGGCGGAGAGTAGCTCCGAGGATGAGGAGGAAGACGAGCACCACGATGGGCGAGAGTCGCGCTCGTTTATGCCGATTATTGCGCCGGTGGAGAGATGAGCAGCTTTTGCGCAGAGGAGTGGAGAGTAGGTATTTAAACATTAGTCAACGCACACACACAAGAATTGCATTTCAAACACCACACATCAGCTAACTAGGCAGTATTTACTTTTAATCAATCCTAAAGTGGTCTTAGCCGAACAAAGTTGTGAATAAATAATAATTTTAGCAGGTGTTTGCCTTTCGAATCGCTGCAGCGTATCACATCCCGTTGGTAATTGCCAAGTAATTGCAATCAATTGCAAAGCTGGTGTAATGTAAGTATAAACTATGGGATGAGAAATGTGATGTTGTTGTGGATCAGCGAGTATTTTATTAGAGCAATTCTCTACGAAATCTTTTTTTTTTGCAATTTTAATTTTGGAGCAACATTTGAAAACATCTTATAAGCATTTTGACAGCTAGAACAAATTCCGAGGCAACAGGTAACTTTTTCACAAAACTCGAAGTGTATAAAAATAGCTGGCCTCAACAGTGCCTTCGGTATGCCCAAAGAAGCCATTTTGCATGATTAGTTTGTCCATATAATTTCCCATACAAATTTGGCACCTGTCCATACAAAAAATGATTTATGAAAATTCAAAAATCTGTATCGTTTGAAGGAATTTTTTAATCGATTTGGTGTCTTGGGCAAAGCTGAAGGTATAGATATGGACTACACTGAAAAAAAATGATGCACGGTTAACAATTTTTCGGTGATTATTAATTTAACTTGTTGTCACTAAAACATGATTTGCAAAAAAAAAAACACTTTTTTATATGTTTTAGGTGACATCAAATGCCAACTTCTCAGAAATATCCAGAACGGGCAAAAAATCTTTGACCAAGTTATAAATTTTTTTTAACTTGAAATATTTTTCGCAAAAAAAAATTAACTTCATTTTTGCCTTTCTTACTAAAGAAAGGTATAGGTTTTACTTTAAGGCTGGACGTCATTTCCAGCTTCGTAAATATGTCGATTCAGCATGAATTTTAATCCGAAAAATCGCTAAAAAATCACACTGCATCGATTTTCGACGCTTCGTCGCCAAGTTGCCAAGTTGTCAAGTTGAGCTTCGAATACAGGCGCGAGAATGCTGGCGCATTTATGTTTTGGCTCGACTTATTCTCGTTTGTAGTAGCTTGTCTACCGATGTTTGCTTTAACTTGTAAGATATCGTAGCTTTTCGGTTTCTTTTGCTCTGTCCGTTTTTGCATAACTGTCCAATGTTTATGCAAAAACTTTTTTGACATAGGACATACATCCGGGTACAAACAATTTGTTTCCCGTGTGCTCCTTAAATCGCCTTTAAGTAGGCTTCATTTGTCGTGTCGTTTTATTTAACAGAGTTCATTGGATTCCAATAGGAGCTTTCGAAGCTTCTAAGCTTTATATCGTTTTCAAAGTTTTCAATGCTCGCGACGCCAATGGCTATCTACCTAAGGTATAGAGGAGAAAATCGTGACGTCAGAAATGAACACAAATCACTCAAAGTTCATTTTGTGAGTGACTTTAACATTTTTGCCTAGTTTGACAGCTACCTCGCTCCCAGGTTTTCTGTGGGAGAGAAAAGGAGGCGAATACTTTATGAAAATCATACCTGTCAAAATTCCTAGCCTCAAAATTTTGTCGCGAGTTGCTTTTCTCCTCTAATATATATCGATTGAGTGTGTAGTGGTGCGGTTGTAAAAATATCTATCTCTGACTCTCTCACTTTTGTAGATGCTGAATGGCAAGCTTTCCACTGTGCGGTTAACTCGGTTTTGCTTTGCGCCTGCTTTGTTCGGTTTTTTGGCTCGTACCAAAACTAGAAAACCAAAACCGCGTTGTGTGTAGTCACTTGCGCATTGGAAGCTAGCTATGCTAGCGTTTGTCATAAACGCTTGTTTGATTAAGAATTTATACGATTAAACATATTCTATTGGTGAAAATTGCGTTTTCAATTTCTTTTAGAAAACACATCATTAATAATACCTTGCTTTCATCATAAATTTTTTTGTATCAAGTCGATGTTGTGAATTGAAAGAAGTTATATTATTTAGTAAGAAAGGCTCTATCCCACCCCTGGTAGGATTAAATCGGGTTTTCTATGTAAAATCAAATTTGCAATCAAAAAGTACTCTAGTGAAATTTTGATAAAGTGCACCGTATTCAAGTTAAATCCATTTTTAGGTGACTTTTTTGAAAATAAAAGCAGTTTTTGCCCACTTTTGAAAAAAATATTTTTGAAAAGCTGAGAAAATTCTCTATATTTTGCTTTTATGAATTTTGTTGATTCAACCCTTAGTTGCTGAGATGTTGCCGTGCGAAGGTTTAAAAACAGGAAAACTGACGTTTTCTAAGTCTCACCCAAACAACCCACCATTTTCTAATGTCGATATCTCAGCAACTAATGGTTTTCAATGTTAAAACATGAAACATTCGTGAAATTTACCGATCTTTTCGAAAACAATATTTAAAAAATATTAAATCAAGACTAACATTTTAAAAGGGCATAATCTTGTATGTTTGGCCCTTTTGAAATGTTATTCTTGATTTAAATTATTTGAAAAATACAAAAAATCGAATGACCAAAATCTCAGAGAATTGTTTCCAATGATGGTTAGAGTGACAAGAAAAAACTCGGATCGTTTTATTCCCTTCGGCAAAAACGTACAGTCATCCCACATATTCGGAACACCCACAAATTCGGAACACTTTTATGATAATTTGTCAATAGCATGCCAAAAGTAGCTTTACTGTCCACCTTACTATTTTTAGAAACTTCGTATGGACATTATCTTGCTATTTCACTAGTAAAAGTAGTACTTTTTGAACAAAAAACTTCATTCCAAGACCATTTTGTCCAGAGCACCAAAACACTGCCTTCAAATGGCCTGTTTCATAATTGTGGGATGTTATTGTGCCTCCCACTATTGTGGAACACCTGAATTTAACTGATATTTTCACAAACAAAGTTATCAAACCATGTATAAATCATGACTAAGCTTGAGTTTCATTGGTTTCAGTGTGTGAAGTCATTATTTGGTAATAAATATGTACTCCTGGAGAGATCCAAAGTTTGTTTACATTCGTAAGAAAAAAGTGTTCCGAATTTGTGGATTTCAAGGGTCAAAGTAATTCTTCAAAAACTTCATATAAAAGTTGAAATTTGCAGATGTTCGATACAGCATTCGAAAGATCGCAAGAAAAGCTTTCAAATGAGGGTAAAAGCGAATCATTAAGTTCAATGATCGATTTGCTATGATTTTTTGAACATTGGCCGATCTGGAAACCGTTCCGAATATGTGGGATGACTGTATGGAATTGAATTTTCTACCAGAATCTCACACTTGGACAATTTTGGACAAGACCCGCGTCACCTGGCAGAAAAATACTGAAACGATTTTTTTTTTTCTGTATATTTTTTTGCAAAAAGGGTCCTTTGTTCAGGAATCTGACACGCATGCAGTTTCCTGAAGTCCCCGTCAGAGGCGCTGTCAATGTTGTATACGTGTGGTTTTTGAAAAGGTCGAATGAAATAAAAACATAAATTTTGTTCCCAAATTGTTTTTATGTTAGTTTTTTCTATCTTTTGCATGTATTTGCAAGATAATTAAAATTATTACGTCAATTTGTCAACATTTTACATTTATTAGATCAATAGTACCCAGTTTTACTTGACAATTTTAGTAATACAACACAACACACTAAACTAGACTAAAACACTCAATAGCTTCAGTTTTCTTGAAATAAAACGAAATGAGTTTGATTCTTCTAACCATTGCAAACGCGTTGGTTTAAAATCATTTGCACTTTTAGAATACTTACTAAATTTCAGTCTAAAATGCTTTAAACTAGCTGTCACTTAACACCACACTGCTGATATGCCAACAATAGGTGCTTGACGGAGTAAAATCTAGAGTTTGTCTAGTCTGTTTAAAGTTGAGGTACGTTTTTGGCCAAAAATGACCTCTCGAAAAATCATTTTTCTAATATTTTTGTTGGAATTTCTCGAAAACTACCCAAATGTTTGAACATCTCTTGTAGCAAGTCAAAACGATTCGCTCGAACAAGAAACACTGTTGGATGACTTGTTTTTACCATGTCGTTGTAGCTGAGCATCATTTTAGTTTCATTTGACCCAATGTCACCACCTCTAAGGGGTGAGACTGGGTCAATTTTCAAACTATTGGAATTTAAGGTGGTGTTCATCAAAATCCACTATATTTTGGGAAAATGTTAGTAAACTATCTAAGAACAAATCTACGTTGAAAGATTTGCGATGTTACTTAAATTGTTTTTTTTTTTATTAATAAATTACGAGAGGTGTATCGTTTTTGACCCATAGTCACCCCCACTGACGGTACTGAAAAGTTTAGAAAAGAAATGACGATTTGCAAAAATTTACAGAGTTAACTAAATAAAATTGTATTATAATCATTTTAGTGAGGAATACGTTTTTCGATTAAAAATAGAAATATTCCTTTCGGAAGTGGAAAACAGCAATAAAAAAGAACAACGAATTATAGCACGCATTGTTGTTCATAAATCTGAATGTCGTTATCAACTTCGCAAATTGTTCGCTTTGCGTATAAAAATTAAAATTAGAAAACAATTGTTGCCGGTCAAAAACAAGTTTATAGATAACCAAATCCACACATTCGTTTTGACATTGTATGTCCTATTTCATGTTAGTTTTTTTGTGATATTCTTCAAATTTAAATTGGCTAAAACATTTTCACGATAAAAACTACAAAAAAAAATTAAACGTGCAATATTTTTGTATCTTCTTCAAGGTCAGTTTTCACTGTTAACTGTGTACATTCCTTTCTCGTCAATTCGACGCACCATTTCACCAGGGTGGAGGTCAACCAGTAGTAAAAACTGATAAGCAAAACATGAAGGCTTACTCTCACCGTGTGGTCGGCTAATGCTTTAATCTCAAATGTGCGTTGTGTTTACTCTATGCCACGCGACTTTGGCCGACTGAGAGGAAGGGGCAAAAAGAATGAAAACAAGCGTCAATTATTTAACAATTTGATTTTGCTGGGCGCTTATCGCCCAGTGTCACGGGAGCGGCATTCGGGATTATTTAAGAATGAACGTTTACTGACGATTGTTTTTTTGTTATTCTCTAGAGAGCAGTTCTCTCAGATTTCGGTCATTCGTTTTTTTTTGTATTTTTTTAATCCGACTGAAACTTTTTTGGAGCCTTCGGTATGCCCAAAGAGCCATTTTGCATCATTAGTTTGTCAATATAATTTTCCATACAAATTTGGCAGCTGGCCATACAAAAATGATGTATGAAAATTCAAAAATCTGTATCTTTTGAAGGAATTTTTTTATCGATTTGGTGTCTTCGGCAAAGTTGTAGGTATGGATAAGGATTACACTGAAAAAAATGATACACGGTAAAAAAAAAATTGATGGTTTTTAATTTAACTTTTTGTCACTAAAACTTGATTTGCAAAAAAAACACACATTTTTAATTTGTTTTTTTTTATTTTTTGATAAGTTTTAGAGGAAATCAAATGCCAACTTTTCAGAAATTTCCAGGTTGTGCAAAAAATCTTTGAGCGAGTTATGAATTTTTGAATCAATTCTGATTTTTTCAAATATCGAAAAATTGGTCGCATTTTAAAAGGGCGTAATATAGAATGTTTGGCCCTTTTGAAATGTTAGTCTTGGTTTAAAAAATTTGAAAATATTTTTTTCGAAAAGATCGGAAAATTTCACGAATGTTTCATATTTTAACATTGAAAATCGGACCATTAGTTGCTGAGATATAAGGAACAACTCGTATCTTTGTATTCACAGTAATGCACTCTGCTAAAACGCTCAACCAAACCACAATGGACAAACTAATGATGCAAAATGGCTTCTTTGGGCATACCGAAGGCACCAAAAAAGTTTCAGTAGGATTAAAAAATACAAAAATTAAAATTTAAGAAAAAAGACCGATTTCGTAGAGAATTGCTCTAGAGCATCCTGCATTAGTTTGAATTCTAAATTTTCTAACATTTTAATTAAACGCAAAACTATGTACTTTGTATCCACTTCGAACAACGTCAAAAAATCGACACCGTTATTTTTTCTAGATATCAATTTATGTGTTATCAGAAAAAGCAAACAATTTCCAATCATACCTCCTGTGTTTAAAAAATGTATTAGAATAATAATTTCAGAAAAATGTCTACGAAAAGCATAAATCATTAGAAACCATTTTCTACGTATCAATTTTGACCTACATTGCCTAATAATTTGACTTGTTTTCCTTCTTTTTTTCTCAATGTAATTAAGACAACTCAATGAACTTAGAAAAGGTCAACTCAATTCGCAATGAATGCCTTTGAACACGCGCCACAACAATTCCGCATCAATTCAGTAGCAATTATCAATTCGTTGTTTTTTTTGCGATCAAGCTATATTACCAGACTGCAGGTCAGGTTCAACAAAATTCGACAGTCAAATCTAGTTGCTCAACTTGGTGCAGGTTGACCCAGCCAGAATGTCTGATAAGAATAAAAAAATATGTAACAGATTACTCTAGACAATGTTGAGCGTGTCCTGTTCCAAAAAAACGAAAACAGATTAGTATAGAACTGACTTTCGTTGTGCTCAGACGTGGATGCTGAAGGAACAGAAACCTCAACACTCCAAACATAATAAAACTTTGTGACCAACTGGTGTGATACAAGTTTAAACCGGATGGATCGACGGAATCCCGACTCAATCTGTGCGGTTAGTTTGAAATCGACGCCCCCAGATAACGACTTGAACTGCAACTATCTGGCCACGCCCACCAAACTTGACGGCGAAGACCACGTTGCGCTGGTTTGGCGCAATGTGCGTGTTAGTTGTACGCTTACCGGAGGATGCAGTTACATTATCCGCGACGTCAGTGGAGCGCTCCAGCCGGGCAGCCTGGTGGCCCTGATGGGACCGAGTGGAGCGGGAAAAAGTACCCTCATGGCGGCGCTGGCCCACCGGAGTGCAGGTGAGTGAACTGGGGGAGGAGCTTCTTAACAAAATTTTAGTTAGTTTTGAAAAAAGTGAACAAGCTCGAAATGCTGCAATACAACATAGTTAAAACAGAAGAAATTTCTACTAAAGTTATTAAAATGTTTCACAAATCTACTCTTAACGTTGGTATTGTTGTAAAAATTGTTTTGTTTTGGTTTTTTTTTTGAGTTTTGTTTATGAGATTGATTCGCGTTCAGCGACCGACCATAGAGTTATCTACGTGCGTATGTATTGCGTGTACGTACACGAAAAAGATTGAGGTTAAATTTTGTACCGGTCAGCAAAACAAATGGCGTGCTAGTGTGCGCGAGATCGGGCTTAGATAACGCTATAGAGTTATCTAAGCCCGCTCTCACGCACACTAGCACGCCATTTGTCATCCGTCATAACAATAAACCAAAAGTGTCGACTACGGCAATCGACCCAGAAACCTTTGACAGACTAACCCAATGACTTAACTGCCTCGGTCACCACAGCTTAGTGACTAAGGAGTAGTCAGATGTCGATGTATGACACTTGTTGGAAATTTATTGTTTTAATGAACGAATCAACACATTTGTTATGATTAGAGGGTGACGATTCTCGAGATTTTCAATTTCCCGGGAATCGAGAGTTGAATTTGGTCATTTTGGTCACCCGGCAGTTTTTTTTTCTATGCCAATAGTGGCAATAATTTAAAAGGAAATGTAATATTATTGTTTCTTTTCAATCAATTAAGTTACATTTAATTCATACTTATTCTATTTTCTGAATATGCAAATACACGATCGTTCCTTGTGCTATTTGGGACTCAATGTTGTAGTTTAAAATGTTAACGAACCTTTATAGGCGATCAAACGTCAAAATTACCCTCCACTAGAGGGCGTTGAAACCTGGGGTGATGTTTACATTATATCCTAAAGAGAGCAAATCGGTTTAAAATTAGAAATTGATTTATTTTATCGTCAAAACGAAATTTGTAAAACATTATACCATTTTAAGGTAAGAAATAAAGAGCTTATTTGATACAAACAAAAATATTTTTATGATGGCCGATTTTACCTGTTCATTATATGATTCAAAATTAGGAAACTTTTACAATCAACCAAAACCTAATTAATTAGTTGAGAAAGTAAGTTATTTAAGTGGACTAATGTTTTTTAAAGTTACTTTTACCATAAAAGCAAAACTTTGTCTCAATAATTTAAATTGGATTGATTTTCAAAATTAGCAATCTAACCTCACTCTCGCGTTTTCAATCCGGATCTCAGAATTTTCAATGAAAATGGCAACTTAGCAAAAAATTCTAAAAGTCAATCGATAATACTTTTTATTCCTTACCTCCTGTTGACTTTATTTTAATCCAAAAGATCAGTTTTCATAAAAAAAATCTTAAAATAGTTTTCACTCCCCTTTGCACTTATCGCGCAAAAACGTAAACGTAACCTTCCACCGAAGTTCTCCTACTCGAATGTAGATGGCGAACCGTGTTTTTAGCTTTGGTTTTGGGGGCCTATTCGCACTGAGTGATTTTTCAAAAGTTTCACAAGCTGGTTGCATTAACTACTAATTAGATTTTTGTAAAGTAAAAAAAATAGCTAATATATAATTTCTCAGTATCGGAATATTTGCAATATGATAAACAACTACTTAAAACAACAATTTAAACTTTTTTTTTTCTTTTAAAGTCAACTGTAAATATTAATTGAAGCAATATTTACAGTTATCAAGAAAACCCGAATGTTCACAATTAGTGGACCTTAACTTTACTAAGATTGATAGAGTGTTTTTTCCAAAATATTATTGAAGTGAAACATAAAATGACTTATTGACATCATAAAAGGATACAGCGAAATTACCCTAGGGAATTAAAAAAACAGATTATTAGGACTGCTATGCTTGAGAGAGGATCCTTTTCCTTCTTAGAAATAATAAATTAAAATAATTCAATAAAAAAAAACATTGGATTTCATTTCTGGGGTGTAACTGCTAAGTATGCTTCAAGATAAATTTTGGGGTCCAATTTTTTGTTGTTGGGCTTCTCTCAATTGAAGAATTCGACGACGTTTTTTCCGCTAGGTTCGCTGTTGTTCCAGCGGTGTTCGGAATGACAGCCCCCATACAGTTTGAGCAGTTTTTAGGGAAAAATCGCGTTTATGATGAAAAATCAAGCATTTTCAGAAAAGTGGGGTATTGCAAAGTGTGGCAATTTCGCTAACGATCATAATGCGTGGTGATTTGTAGTGATTAATTGTGACTGGAATTTTATTAAAACGATTTTTCTAAAAAGATGATCGATATTTTGGATAACTTGAGTTAAATGTTGCAAAAGTTAAAAGTAATGATGAAATGTTATGTAAAAGTGTTTAAACTTTACTTCTCTTCCCCTTTGATCAAAATATTGACCTTAAAAATGCATTTTGGTGATTTTTTGGATTTTTTTTGGAAAAATTCGAATAACTGACTATTTTTTTAGAAAATTATTGTTATTATGCTGTAATATGACTCTAATAGTTTGTTCTATCAATAATACACACATAAGGAGCATTATCAATCAAATAAATCATATTTAAATCAATTTTTCAAAAGATCTTTTTGGTAAATTTGAGGAAAAAACATGAAAAATTAACTCAGCCCCTATGATTTTAACATCATTCGATTCGTTTATGCGATTGCCACACTTTACAATGACTTTCATCGACGTTAAAAAATATTTGAAGGAAATAAAAATCAAAAACTGCAAAAAAAAATATATTTCCAAGCACGCTGTCATTCCGAACATCGTTGCGTAGTGCTTCTACTCGCCACCAGGATGCGTGCACGTTTCTGTCGAATCTCTCAATTATAGTTATTGGAATTTTCGACTAGTCAAATTTTAAACTTTCTGAATAGCAAGATCAGAGAAGCATTGGTTTATTCGAACTTGGACATCGAATATTGAACTTCCAATATTCTAAACAATCTAGAATTTTTCAAATATTTTTCTGATTAGTTTATATAATTTTGCTTCGAAATTTATAAGTAAAAAATTTCCCGGGAGTCTCGACCGAATTTCCCGGGAATCGAGAGGTTTGTACTTATTGCGTGGAGACGACTCCTACACTTGGAATGACTTAACGGCCTAACAACAACCAAGGCCGGGACCGACACATTTTACTTCCCCTTCCGATGGAAGGTTGGAGCAGATGGGAATCGAACCCATGATCTTCCGCTTATGAAGCGGACAGCTAGCCACTCGGCCAAACCTGCTACCCTATCCGAAGGCCTCGGAAAAATTTCACTTCGGATAACACTGACCTACAAAAATTGACTCAACTCGAGGGGAAGAACGAAGTTTTAGGTCCCCAGAAACCCGTGCACTTTGAATTTTTCAAAAATATTTAGGCAGGGCCGAATGGTTTTACTCCAAAGTTTGTATGGAGAATTCGGGCGGTTCGTCGCTGTGGGAGTAGCGAACCACGGTTACGTCACGACTGTCATCCACAAATAAAGCGAGTGAAGTCAAAATCGAACCAAGATCGAACCAAGTTTTTAGCGCGTAGCGTTTGAAAATGTCGTTTGCGTTTGAAAACTTTTTTTCAGTCCTTTTTTTAAAAGATTTACGTTTAATCACGGGTAAGAATCTTCAAGCAATTTCAATATGGCGACTTGTATCAGAAGAAAGTGAGGCATTTTCGCTAGTTCTCACTGTTCTGTGTTCTGCGTGCACGTTCGCAAATATCGACCACACACATACTAACACAAAGCGCCACCAAGAGGCAAAAGGTAGTTACGAATATTTTTGGCACTTTGGTTAAAAAATATGCGGTTTTGCAAAAACAAATAACAAAACCAACTTTTAAGTGTAGTTCGACTATCAAACTTGTAATTCGTTGCTGATTTGTTAGGATTTTTTTTAAAAATAAGGAGTTTTTTTGCAGCACCCCTTTTGGGCGGTCATTTCTGTTGTCACCTTTTGGTTCCTTGGATTAGCCATGGATAATTTCACAGTGTAATAAACAGGGCAGCTACCACCACGCGGCGCCACCGTTTTGATTGAGAAAATGATACAGGTTTTTCAGACGAGTTTCAATCCCGTGGTTTAATCCTAGGTTTAATCACAGACACCCATCTGTGCTAATACTTTGCTCGGCAACTCATGGAAAACACCACCAAGTCTGTTTGTCCCTAGGGGGGTGACACTTAGGTTTTGCCGGGTCTGGAACTTCGAGCTCGGAGCCAGCACCGATCTGAAACCTTGCCTGGAACTTTGATATTTTTTAAACCCAACTTGTTGGACTCGGTTTAGCGTGCACTGCTCAGCAGCTGTCAGTCAAAAAAACAAAACAAAGGCCACGTTTTTCGCGAAAATTCTCGGTGATGCGATGTGCCCAATCAAGGCGTCCGTGAGCGGACACTGGAATCGTTCCGAGTTCGTGAGGTGCGGCACACATGGAGCGGACATCATCGTCGTCGGCAAACCAGAGTATGCAGACCGTTTCGAGGACTGGGCATATGAAGAGGAAGGGTTGAAGTTTTACCGACGGAATTTCCAGCCGGACGAGTTGCGGATGTTTGGAAAGCGGCCAAGGCCGATTAACTCCAACTCGAACAACTCGACATCGAACAAAGCGTGAGGCTCTTGATCTTTGTCAGCGGGATGGTGCGCAGCAAAATCTTCTCTGGAGGTTCTTGCTACTGAAGTCGAGCGTGACGTTGTACAAGTTATGCGTTTGTACGAGGTAATCGTTAAAGCTCTCCTTCGGAGCGATTCCGGTGAAAATGATCTCCTTGAGGTTGGAGTTGCGCAGACATTCGGCGAAATCGCCTACAGTTGTAGGGCAGCAGGAACGTTCACGTAGGGAGCAGTTCAGCGTGGCCGCAATCGGATCGAACTGTTCAAAGTTTCCAAACTTTTCAGCGTTTCCTGCGTCGGAGACAGTCCCAAGTACTTCATCGTGCGCTTCAAAGCCTCCAAAAAGTCCACAGTTACCTGTTCATCATCATCCGGCTCGTGGTCCCAGCCGCCGCCAGAACTGGTCAGTAGTGGGCAGCTTGGCCAACCGGAAGTTGGCGAAATTCTTGGCGCGATTATTGGGATTGATTAGATGTATGTGGTGCAGCCCGAGAGTGGCAACGTTCGGAGAGTATCGTAGAATCTTTTTCAATGTAGTTCTTCTTTCTTTAGAATAATAAACCAACTTTCTCAACACTACATTTTCTTACTTATAGCGGGAACCAGATTTCGCAACACCACCAAGTCGATCAACCGCATTTAATCGGGCAGTTCCACGCGTGCGTTTGGCCGGATTGCTATTTTTGAGTGCCAATGGATGCTGGAACAGAATGATCCAGTTTGCCAGATTCCGTGGAATATCGGCTTACTATCCTTTGTTGCTGTTCCGGATACTATATTCGACCGTTTGTTGGGTCAACTGTTCTAGGCCTTCGTGACCTGCCCAGAGTGCTCGTGGTTCCAATGTACGGGGCATTGTCAGAGCTTCAGCTTTGCAACAAACGGGTAGAGCCGATCGTTTGGAGAATTGTGAATGCTGCAGCGTATCAAATCCTATAGCTGTTCGCTCTCGTAACTAATAGTCGCGTCTTTGACTTTCTGGAATAAACCTTCGAAAATCCCTAAGATGAACCTAAAAGCTGGTGCCACGACCTGTGCGAGTGCGACCGTGGTCAGCTAGCCAACATTTGCCGATGCAACCAATCTCTTGTTGAATGAGTAAGAGTTGGACATTATTTTGGGACGGATTTGGTCTGCAGAAGCAGAAAAATTTCAATCTAGATTAAGATTAAGTTTGCTGTTGGAAATTACATTTATTCTGCTTGCATCGGGTTTTTAAAACTTAACAAAATCCTCCATTGCGTTTTCAATTTTCTCCAGTACCGGATCCACTTCCAGAACTTCCTATGGAACCACAAACAATAGTCGAGCAAGCACGATCCAGACCACGTCTCGGAGTTGTTTCTTGGTTCCCTTTGCTGCCTTCTCGCTTATTTTCTTTGGAATTATAGATCGTCTTCTTTGTGTCTTAATCGAACTCGTCCAAATAGTGCGCGTCATCGACCAACCATGTCGGCACCTAGTTGCAGCTGGCCATGCCCTAAATAGTCGTCAATGTACACATATACGATCCTCAGTAACTGTTGATCAGGCGTTCTGCGAAATTAAGATCACCTTAAGTCACAAGTTCATGACCGATTAATGTTTAGTATACGTACCGGTGGAATTAGCGTCTGCCGTGAGGAAGGCGTCCTCTAAATGTGGATGAAGTCTAAATTTTCGTCGCACATTGAAGGTAAACTCCGACATTCGATGCGATTGCCGGAAGGTACTGCAAAAATAATTAATTACAACAAATTCGTGTCAAGAATGCCGACTACAGCAACTTACCATTCAGACTGTCTGCTGGCACCATCAAGCTTCCACAGTTGCAGAACACGAATTAGGACGTGGGTGGCCCTCGAACCGCTGCGATCGCCATTTCGAAATCGAGTTGCGAAAGGGAGTCGCTACAGTTGACGGCGGTGCAGGATCATTCGTGGGCGTCATACAACCCGACGGAGGTTCGTTATCTTGGTTTTGCGTGCACTTTCCGGTTTCGCTTGCTTCGAACGGTAGAGGTTGTCCAGCCCGGGTGCATCCCCCTCACTTCCTCTTACCACTGCTCCCTTTGGCCGAGGCCTTCTTCGCGAGCGCCTTCTGCCGCTTCTCCTCCTCCTCTTCGAGCCGTATGTTCTCGATGTACTCCTGCAGGTCAATCTTCTTGCTGATGTACTCTTCGCGCTGGACCTGCGCAAAGTTGAACTTCATCGTACGGTCGTCAAAGTAGCGGCTCGTAGCCGAAGATGGCCCGGATGTGGGACGAGATTTCCTCCTCGGCGCCCTCGTCGTCTATAAAGTCTTCCATCTCGGAGTCCGAGTCCTGGAAGACGGAGAGGCGCTTCTTGAACTGGGAAGAGGATGCTGGGGGAGGGCCAGATCGTTTGCGCTGGACGTCCAGCGGAGGGAGTTGGCGCGTCCGTTAGACGTTCGCCGGGGGAATGGTCAAGATTTGGGTTGGTCTCTGGAGGTGGGTGGGGCCACTTTGGCGGAGGAGGATGACGACAATGTCGAGGGTTTGCCGGAAGTGGCACTTGAGATTGGCTTCCTGGTGGAACTTGAAGAGGGCGTCGGGTGGGTTTTGACGGCGTTGAAGAGGTTGGCTTCTTGGAGGCGAGGGCAACTTCCAGCTTGCTTCGGGCGGGGTCAACGGGTTTCGAGGGAGCGCAGGAACGTCGTTCTTCCGGTTTTGAAAATGAAGCTGAAGTCGGTGGCTTGATCACGGGTTTGCTCGTGGAAATGACTGAGCTTTGGAATGCGGCCGTTCGGGGTCTTGGTTGACGGGTTGGGCCGCGCCAGTTGAAGTGGCTGACGGCGCGGATCTTCTTCTCCTCCAAGTAAGCCATCCGCCCTTCGTACTTTCTTTTCCTTCTTGGTCATCAACCGTTCCGGTTCCTTCTTCTTTTTCTCCAACGTACCCAGTGGCGTCACAAGCTCGACCGGTTCTATCTGCTTCTGCTCGGCCAGCTTTAACAGCGTGGCGAAATCCGGTGGAGGAGGTCCCTGCGGTCGTTTGGCTTTCTTCTTCGCAGCTTCCTTCTTTCGCCTTTGCCTCCAATTTCGTCCTTCGCTCCTCGTACCGATCCGATCAACCACCTTCCGGCTACTTCCGGCCGTTTCCTCCCGTACTCCTCCCCCAGTTCCGTCCTCGGAGAATTTTCCTCCTCCTGAACCCGGTTCAACGCGTCTTTCACCCGCGCCTTCGCCTTTTGCATTTCATCCTTTGATATGGTCCGCTTCTCCCCATTTTTGAACTTCTCCTCCTGCGTCGCTTTGTACTTGTCCATCAGCTGCTGGTAGATTACGGACGCTACGTTCGACGTGTGTGCCCGTAATCATCCTTGTCCGGCTGTTCCGGACCCTGGAGCGTCACGGCCGTGTCCTGCATGTCAATCGCATTGTCCAGCACGTTTGCTGCTAAACAACATTAAAAAGCAAAAAAAAAAACAAACAAAATCCGAAACAGAGCTTGACGTAACAAAACGTCACACGTTTTACACTTTTAACAAAAGTTACCCTAATTTGCAAAGAAGTTAGCTCGGGGCTCGAAGTTCTGGCACCGTGCCAGAACCGCGCCGAAAACCTGAAGTGGCACACTCTTGGTTTGTCCCATCATTTCACGAAATTATCAGTGTTACGAAGTATTGTGTCTTGTTTCAAAATGTTAGATTTTGAGATAACACCGCTTGGCAGCAATCTTTGTTTTGGGTGTTTCTTTAACTTATCAAAACTCTCCCTTCCAGCA
The DNA here is from genome assembly GCF_015732765.1 of Culex quinquefasciatus. Taxonomy (NCBI): domain Eukaryota; kingdom Metazoa; phylum Arthropoda; class Insecta; order Diptera; family Culicidae; genus Culex; species Culex quinquefasciatus. The sequence goes on from NC_051863.1 coordinate 32,963,702, forward strand.
AACACCCTCGTCTCCGGCAGCATCCTGCTCAACGGCCAACACGTGGGCCCCTCAATGTACGACGTCAGCGGCTTCATCTACCAGGACGAGCTGTTCTACGCGTCGATAACCGTCAGCGAGCATCTCCACCTGATGGCCCACCTAAAGCTGGGCCGCTCGCTATCCGCACCCGATCGTAACGAGCTGGTCCGCGAGCTGCTCCGCCGAACGGGACTGACCAAGTGCGCCCACACCCGCGTCGGCGAGGTTGGCCAGGGCAAGACGCTCTCGGGCGGGGAGAAGAAGCGACTGGCGTTCGCGAGTGAGCTGCTGTCGCGGCCGAAGATTTTGTTCTGCGACGAACCGACCACCGGACTGGACTCTTATAGTGCGGGGCAGTTGGTCGCGATGATGCGGGACTTGACCCGCGGGGGGACTTCGGTGCTGTGTACGATCCATCAACCTTCGGACGAGCTGTTCCACATGTTTGACAGCGTGATGCTGTTGGCGAATGGACGCGTTGGTTATTTGGGCAGTCCGCGCGGGGCTACGAGTTACTTTGAACGGTTGGGATTGGTTTGTCCAGGGAGCAGCACTACGGCGGAGTTCCTGCTGAAGAGTTTGTCAAATAGGAGTGAATGTCGGGGGATGAAGAGTTTGAAGCCGGAAGCTATTTGCGATCGATACCTGCAGAGTGAGCAGTTTCAGCAGCAGGAGCTGGTGATCAACTCGGAGATTTTCCTGTCTCAGTACGGCTACAGGAAGAGGTGCTTGAAGCGACGGAAGCAAGACGGTCGTTCATGTTGGTTCTACACGCTGTACTACCTGATGAAGCGGAACTTCTTGCAATCCCATCGGGATCCTACCTTGCAGTACATGAAGCTGGCGCAGCGAATAGTTATAGCCCTGCTAGTGGGACTGTGCTTTTCCAACACGATCGACCTGACCCAGGCTGGAGCGCAAGCCGTGCAGGGCATCATCTTCCTGATCGTGTCGGAGAACACCTTTCTGCCGATGTACGCCATGCTCGCCGTCTTCCCCGAGTCCTTCCCGCTGTTCCTGCGCGAACGTAAGGCCAACCTGTACGGGACGATGCAGTTCTACGTGGCGCAGATCTTGGCGATGGTGAGTCGTACCATTGTGATTATTGCGAGATTAAACGTAACGCGTCTTCATTCCAGCTCCCCTTTGTCCTGCTCGAGTCGTTGAGCTTCATACTGATCGTGTACTATCTGGCCCATCTGCGGCCAACGCTGCTCGGACTGCTGTGCACCGTCGGAACCAGCGTGCTCGTCATGAACATCTCGCTAGCCTGCGGCTGCTTCTTCTCCACCTTGTTCCCATCGGTGCCGATGGCCATGTCCTATCTGGTACCCTTCGATTACATTCTCATGATCACGTCGGGAATTTTCATCAAAATCAGGTATCTTCTTCAAAACAATCTTCTCAAAACTGAACTTTACTCACATTTCAACCCCAACAGGTCGATGCCAGTGGTCCTGCGGTGGCTCCCGTTCGTGTCCTGGATGATGTTTGCCACCGAGGCCATCTCGATTGCCCAGTGGGACGGAATCGAACATTTGAGTGAGAGTTTTGCTACCTTTTCCCCCCAATCAAATTCAAATCATTCGAAAAATCTTCCCCAGATTGCACGGGAGTTCCCCGAGCGGCCTGCCACCACAGCGGCGAGGACGTCCTGAGCCAGTACTCGTTCGCGCGGGAGCACCTCCGGACCGATCTGGGCGCGCTAGTTGGGCAGTACTTTCTGTTTCACGCCCTGGCGGTGCTGTGCCTGATGAGGCGGGCAAATCGAAGTTAGAGTTAATAATAAGAAAGAGTAATGTAATGTAATGTTTAGGAGATGTTTCTCTTAATAATTGTTTTTGTTAGTTAATAGTAAGAATTATTAGCTCACACTTTGAATGTAGAATGTTGAATGTTGAACAATAAAATTATTACTCTGCAAAAATGCAAACAGTTTAAACAACTATTTTAACTGAAAATTAAAAAAAATCAATCCATGTTTTTATTTTTTTTAATGTACTATTTTTATTTCTTCCTGATTTTCCGAATTATTTTTTTTAATTTTCTTAGGATTCTATTTTTTTATTTTTTTAAATGTTCAAAATTAAAAAAAAAACAAAACTTTTTAGATGTTTTAAAATTTTAAAAGTATCCATTGTTTCTAAATTTTCAAAACTTCTTCTTGATTGAAAAAAATAAATGTTCTTCATTTTCTGAATTTTATATTTTTTTATTTTCTTTATTTTTTTTAAGTTTCTGAATTTTGTTATTTTTTGAAATGTTCAAAATTAAAAACAAATTTTTCAGATGTTTTTCATTTTTTAAAGTACCTAAAGTTTCTTAATTTTCAAAATCTTCTTGTTTTAAACATTTTTCTATTTTTTTTTAATTCTAAATTTTTGATTTTTTTCTAATTTTTATTTTTTAACATTTTTTTCAATGCTTAAAATTTAAAAAAAAAATAATTTTCTAAATTTTTTAGATGTTTTTTATTTTAGATTTCTAAATTTTCAAAATCTTCTAAATAAAAATAAATGTCGCAAATTTTTAATTTCTCTAAATTTTAAGATTTTTTAAATGTTCTTCATTTTCTATATTTTCCTGATTATCTGACTTTTTTATTTTCTATATTTTTTAGAAGTATTTTCAAAATTTTCTTATTTTTTAAATATTAAAATTTTTGAAAAAAAACTAGTTTCTAAATTTTTTAGATGTTTTTCATTTTTTAAAGTATCTAAAGTTTTTATTTTTTTAATCTTATTCATGATTTAAAAAAAAATGTCTTAATTTTCTAAATTTTATATTTATTTCTTTTTTTTATGCTCAAAAAAAATCATCTATTTTTTATGTTTTTCATTTTTTTATGTTTTTTTAAATGTTTTTTTTTATGTTTTTTCCAAATTTTCATAATTTTGAATTTGTTTAAATTTTCTAAATTTATCAAATTTTCTAAATTTTGTTAAGTTTTAAAATTTTCTTAATAAACTATTTTTTATGTTTAACACTTTAAAAAAATCTGAATTTTCTAGATGTTTTTTTCATATTTTAAAGTTTCTAAATTTTCTAAAGCTTCTTAACTTAAAAAAAATGTTATTTTTTTTTAATTTTCTAAATTAAATAATATTCTTAAAATTCTAGATTTTTTTAATTAAATAAAAATCAGATTTTTAAAATTTTCTAAATCTTTTTAAGTTTTCTAAATTTTCTAAACTTTTCTTGATGTTTTTAATTTTTTAAATATCTAAAGTTTCCAAATTTTTCAAATCTTCTTCTTTAGTTAATGATTTAATGCTTAAAATTTTGAAAAAAATCTAAATTTTATAGATATTTTTTATTTTAGTTTTCTAAATATTCAAAATCTTATAAATTGAAAAAAAAGATTTTTAGATGATCTTCATTGTCTAAATTTTCTCAATTTTCTATATTTTCCTGATTTTCAGATTTTTTTTTAATTTTCTATATTTTTTTAAAGTATTTTCTAAATTTTCTTTTTTATATATTTTTGCCTTCCTCACCTTACTGAGGAAAGGCTATAAAATCACTCGAAAAATGAACTTCTTAATTCGACCTCGTAGACCCACCTTCACGTATACCTATCGACTCAGAATCATGTTCTGAGCAAATGTCTGTGTGGATGTGTGTAGGTGGGTGGACAAAAAATTGTCACTCGATTATCTCCGGACTGGATGAACGGATTTTGACCGTATTAGTCTCATTCGATCCGTCTTGGGGTCCCATAGGTCTCTATTTATAACCAGCAAGTTTAGTTAAGTACTTCAAAAGTTATGCTAAAAAAACGATTTTGGCGTATGTCCGGATGATCGTAAAAAGGGTGGTTTTTGCAAGAAACCCTATCAAGTTATACATTTTCAGAAAGGTATTAATAAGACCTTTAAAATGAGCCCAAAACATTGAAGATGTGACAACACTATCAAAAGTTATTAGCACTTAAGTGTTATTTATACACTTTTCAAAGGCCGGATCTCAGATATTTCAATGAAAATGATGTCCGGGTCCATCATGCAACCCATCGTTAGTTAAATAATCGAAAGACCTTTCAAATGAGCCTTAAACATCAAAGATCTGACAACCCTATCAAAAGATATTGGTACTTAAGTGTTATTTATACACTTTTTAGAGGCCGGATCTCAGATATTTCAATGAAAATGATGTCCGGGTCCATCATGCGACCCATCGTTAGTTAGATAATCGAAAGACCTTTCAAATGAGCCTAAAACATCAAGGATCTGACAACCCTATCAAAAGTTATTAGCACTTGAGTGTTATTTATACACTTTTTAGAGGCCGGATCTCAGATATTTCAATGAAAATGATGTCCGGGTCCATCATGCGACCCATCGTTAGTTAGATAATCGAAAGACCTTTCAAATGAGCCTAGAACATCAAGGATCTGACAACCCTATCAAAAGTTATTGGCACATAAGTGTTATTTATATACTTTTCGAAGGCCGGATCTCAGATATTGTGATAGAAATATTGTCTGAATCTTCCATGTGAACTATCGTTGGATAGGTATTTTTTTTATCAGACCTTGCCGATGAACCAGAAAAATTGATGGTCTGCGAACCCTATCAAATGAAATGAGTAATAAAGTTGATTTGTTAAACATTTTAAGGGAATGTTGCTATTTTTACTGAATGTATTGACTTTATGAATGTGAGGAAGGCACCAACCACCTAAAGGTGGATTAAGTAACGTTTTTTAATTTGCAATTATTATTTTTTATTTGTAAACTGTCTTTAGTTATAAGATTTCTATTCTTATTTCTTTCTTATTTAATTTTCTAAATTTTCCAAGTTTTCCTTTTTTTTAATTTGCAATTATTTTTTTTTATTTGTAAACTGTCTTTAGTTATAAGATTTCTAAATTCTCTATTTTTGTTTATTTTGCTATTATTTTAAAAATTCAAGAAAAAATCTCAATTTTTAATTTTCTATCATCTGAATTGGCTTTCGGATTTACGATGCGGAAAAAGCTCATCAGTTCTAAACTATCAATCTTATTCAGTTTTCCTTAACGAAACATGTACAGTTTTGCCTCTATCACAATAACTTAACGTCCAAAAATAATGAAGAATACCTTTTGCAGAGCAGCATCTTCCCTCATTTAAAATTATCCGGATGAGTATACTTGGCGGTGAAAATGTAGAACAGCGCCGGTGCCGGGACGAGCAGCAGCGCAAAGTACGACACACCGTACGGGATCGAGATGATGCCGAACGCCAGCAGCAGCCAGTGACCAACTGAAATATATATTAAAACAATGCTTCAGAATGATCATTGATCATGGGAGAGGATTTTTTTTGGGCTCAACATACGAATAATGGTCACGTTTCGCATCTGCGTGACGGACGTTTCCAGCAGGGACTTCATCGTCTGGTCAAGTTTGATCGAAAAGTGCAACGCGTTGGACACCACCGAGATGACGATGCTCAGGTAGGGGAAGGAGTAATCTGGAATTTATAATAGTAGTAGTTTCTGATTCGGAAACTCAAAAGGGGTTTCCTACAGATGAGTCCTCCAGCAACGGCATGCAACAGCGAAAGGATCGGAAAGATGTACAGCGCGTAGTACACGGCCATCTTGCCACGGAACGGCAAAAACTTAACGTTCAGCGCCGGCCGGATAATCATCATGAACGTAACGCAAAAGAGATAAAACACGAAGATCATCGTTTGCAGCGGATAAACCGCCTCCTGGGTGCAGTACAGCGTCGTGTCATAGTTCGGCGTCGGATTGTGAAACAAGGTATACCAGTCGGACAGCTTCCGGACGCCACACGAGTTGATCCGGAGCTCCCACAGCGGATCGGTAAAGAGAATCGTCAGAAAGCCCGACAGCAGCACCTCAACGCAAGCGCTGGCGTGCAGAATCAGCTCGCCCCGGCTGAACCGACGTTGCTGGGCGTTCAGGTCGATGCAGAACCAGTGGATGATCAACGGCAGAATGGCCATAAACCCCAAATAAAGCCAATCGTGCTCGCTGAGGTCCGACTCGCACGGAGTGCACACGTTGTTTACGTTTACCCGGAATCCCCGGGCGCAGGCCCCACACTCGCTGAGGGACGCATTCTCCAGCAGCGTCCGGCCGCAGTAAAGGCCCGGACATTTGTCGACGGCTTTTAGCATTTGTGAGAAGGAAATCCGCGGTTCCGACGGAAAGTTTACATTTTTTTCGCGAGATTTGCGACTTTTGCTAAACACTAGTTTGTTTTGATTTTACTTTTTGACAGATTGTTGGTTGCATTTTCCTTTCGTTTCATTTTCCATTTGTACCTATCGAAGGACGCGTCGTGTTGGGGTTTAGCGTTTAGGTCAACCAAGAATCAGGAAAAAGAAACAGGATTTCGGCTCGAAAAATGAATCTTTTTTAAAAAAAAAATCGCTTTCTCGATCGCATCAGTCTTATAAAAAAAAAAAACAAAAATCCAAAAATATAAAAAAAGAAAATCAAAAAAAAAATAAAAATTGTAAAATTGTAAAAAAAATGATGAAATTATTTGCATAACTTTCGAGTGGACGATGTCACTCAATGCCGAGGCAGGAATCTTGTTGTAGGCTGATTATTTAGAGTTCTGGTATTATCGCGGGCGTCTATAATTAGAGTTCGCGCGTCGCGCGCGCTGATATGACCGCAGGATAATGGCCGCATGACAGCCACAGAACAAATTTTTGGCTGTTGTCAAAGGTTGCCTTGAGTTTTCAGCTGACTTTTTGGAAAATATTCAAAACAAATCAAGTTGACAGCCAAATCAACGTAGCATTTCAGTTCAACTTGCTAATTTTTACACTGCGGTAGTAAGGCGGCTATAATCTCCTGTCAGTCACAGCGCAGGAGAAACGTGATTTTATCTCGCAATAAGCAATAAGTTTTTTTTTGTTAAAATACTGCGGTGGTAGCGCGCTGGAAGCATTGAAACCTTGATTGAAACATTTCATGCTCTCAATCAGCTGTTGCCTACACGTTGCGCGAGGATTGGGCGAACATAGTTATTATAAAAAAAGTTGTTCTTTTTAAATCAAGATTTAAATTTAATTTGGAAAAGTCCTATGTGCAATGCCGCAATAATTTGATCCAATGTGTTAAATCCTATGTGCAAAATTTGACCTATGAAACGTGTCCTATGTGCAATCACAGGTCGTATGAAACAAATTGTTTCAGAAAAAAATTCAACTAGACTTCTGATTATTCCCGTTAAGTGCCCTTGAAAAGCATCAGTATATGTCCATTTGGGCGTTACTAGTATCGAAAAATACCTAACCGTGTTTAAATGAGAATTAAAAATGTACATCAAAACTTTGACATCAAATTTCTCAGGTTGAGGTTTTTGCACATAGGACCTTTTGAAAATTTACTCTAGAAATGAAAAAAACGTCTTAGTCACCAGTTTAGTAAGAGTGCAAGGGCGAGTGCTATGATTGAAATCGCAGTGCTATTCGCTAAAATAGCACGCGTGCTAACCGCGCGCAGTGCCAATGCATGTCTGGAAATAGGATTTCGGCTCGAAAAATGAATCTTTTTTTAGAAAAAACGCATCAGTCTTATAAAAAAACAAAATTCCAAAAATATAAAAAAGTAAATTAAAAAAATTTAAATTGTAAAATTGTAAAATTGAATAAGTTTAAAATTTTAAAAATAATGTTTCAGTTTAATTAGAGCGAGTTGCGGCGCTATAACCACGGCAAATAGTGTCCAGGGCATTCGTGGAAATACAATGTCCCATCCCAGAGGGTCCCGGAGTACCAAACCTTCTTAGCATGGTGCTCCCAACGAATACAACCAAAATCTCGGAGCGTATGGTGGTGTGTCCCCACGCTTCTTCCTCCCCTGTCGATTCAGAATTGTGTTGTTGTTCGAACACTCAGTGCTCAAACTCAACCCAATTCAAGGGGTAGGACAGTGAGTAATTTTGAGACATTTTGAAAAAAAATGAGTCAGATTGAGCCACTCTCGTTACTCAAAATTGTTCAGTTTTTCACGAACGACGTAACCCGCTTTGACACTGACGTTTGGATCGACATTTGTCACCGAGCATGATTGTCAAAAACATAAAGAGCAGAAAACGTGTTTCGGCGGCCCAAAGTTTTCAATTTTGTGTAAAATTAGTCCATGAAAAATCTTCATCCTTTTTCCCTTTCTATTTCCCCTTGGGGGTCAGTGCGTAGGACCAAATATGTGAGCGCCTGTGAGCAAGCACCTTGGAGTGTTGCACCGAGCCATGTTCCGACGAAAACGACCAGGATTGAAAATAGGCTGGCGGCGGATACACGGGTTCAGGAAGTTGAAGTCGAGCCCAAGTGGTGGCCAGTACGTGATGCTAAAGTCGGCTTGAGTTTGTGAGTTTTGAATGACCGCGACTTTAAGAGCTTCCCGCCCAGTCAGATCACCACAACAACAAAAAGGTTCCGAAGGAAGAGGTGCTCTAAGAACAAAAGATCAAATGGTTCCAAAAATTGAACTCAACATGCAGTTTGAGATTATTAGCAAGACGAAAACACTCAACATAGCCCCATTACGAGTCATCTCTGCGATACGGCTTTACGCAGTAGGCCTGGCCGCTTTAACGCTTGTGATGTTTCAATGCATTCCGATGCAATGGTGCACTACAAATGTTAATAAATGACAAGAAGAGTGCTAGGCGTCATCTAACCTAAGGCACTCTCCAGGATCCCTTCGAAAGATTGGCTGCGCTAGGGTCTGATTAGATTAGATTAGATTAGAAAATAATGTTTCAGTTTAATTATAAAATTGAATAATTTTAAAACCCGAGATAAAACAACTGATTAAAAAAATGTTAATTTGTAAAATTGTGGAATAGTTAAACCGACGACGTTAAACTGTTAAATGTTAATGTTAGCGATTTCCCTCAAATTCACGTCACATCCGTTTTAGGGAAGTTCTTTCCTGTTGGCCAATTCGATGCATTTTAGGTAGTTGATCTTTTCGTCAGGGTTATGGAAGATCCTATTTTGTTTGTAAATTTTCTACGTGTTGAAAACATTTCAAAACATTGAGTTGTTTTGATAGTAAAACCATTTTCCAGTGTCAAAAGCCTAATTTAAATTTGGTTAATAAATTTCGAATCGATTGGTGCTATTTAATAACAACTTAGTTCAATGAAAATCCTTACTCAACAAAAGCGACCTACCCTATGAAGATAGTTTTCGTGAGAAGCGCGTATCCACCTACAGATGGCAATGTGGGCCTCGTTGAAGCTCGTCCGTTAAAAACGCAACTCAAAATTTGTATGATGCTTCGCGGCTAGAGATCCTAAATAGGGAGACTGGTCGAAGTGAATTTGACGTACCCAAACAGACACGAGTTTGACGTATCCAAACGAGCATTTGCCTTTACGCCCAGCAAAACTTATCAGTGTTGCCAAGCTCAAAACATACGTTGCCAGATCGATTTAGCCAGCTTAGACCAGTCTCCCTATTTAGGGTCTCTATTCGCGGCTCGTTTCTCCCAGCCATGCCAGATATACAGATAAATCTGTATTTGACAGATTTTCTGATCCCAAAAATCACAAAAATCTGTACATACTGATTTTTTCAAAATGATCAACAATTTGGTGATTTCATTATGCTTTAAAATAATTTAAAAGCTGGGTGATGAATAAAGAGAATGCGTAACGTGATTTTCGAATGATCCCACTTTGTTTACATCTACATAGTAGGAGGCTGCTCAAGCACAAGCATGACTTTTTTCTTACTGATAGATGAGCTGTTTTATAATCTGTAGTATGCGTTTTATTTTGTCTAGTTTTTGACATTCTTTGTTGGAAAATTGTGTGTATTTTCAAGTTTTGATCGGCTAGAAGAGGTTTTTAATTTTTACGGGTGACGAAAAACTGCGGCGAGAGTGTCATTCTGCGATGACGCAGATTAACTCCCTGGCTAATTCTGGAATCCTGCAGCGCTTCCTGGTCAAGGAAATAAATATCGCTAATTCTAGCGAAGCTGATCCAACAAACAGAGAAGATTTTCCCTAAATCAGTGGGTTGTTATAAACATAAAAAATGTCATGTATGGCTTCGAACTCGACATGATAGAGATAAAATACAGATTTATTTAAGAAAATATTTACAGATCTGTCATAAAATAATCTGGCATCGTTGCTTCCTCCAACTGTTCTAGACTAATATTTGAACATGGCGTATTTTTGAACAAGTTTTTCAAGAAAATTATTCCAGAATGTTTATCTTGCCCTTTTTGAACAGAAACAAAACATAGACATCATAAATTTAAACTATTCACAATTTTCAATGTTTGGCTAGATAATATCAAAGGCCGCCATCTTAGGCCCAAAAGGCCCACAAAACAAGGGGTTGGAAACTCTTAGAGCTATAATTATTATGTTAATCAGTATATCAAAATATATGTTAGTATACTTATTATTTCCTTTTCATATCGCCAGTATGCTTACCAATATACTGAGAGTATCTTAAAATACTAACAGTTTATTGCTTTTCGGTTAGTATACTAACAAGTATACTGGAATATCGTTAATATACTCAGTATTCCTAAGTAATATTAGAGTTTCCAGCCCCTTGCCACAAAAAAAACAGTATTCTCAGTTAGTATCGAGAAATTATACGTGCAAGTTTGTGCAACATGGAATTAAAATTTATTTGCTGTGAAGGTTCCCGAGGCATTTCGAAAAGTTTAATTGCATGTTGCACGCACACACTCTCTTTTTTAATTTCTGGATGGGAGCTGTCATCATGCTGCCTGACTGCAACTAAACGCATAAAATCTAATTAGCCAGTCTGCTCTGTAGTTGACCTCACGCCAAGTTAAAATGGCACGTTCCACTTTCCACTCGTTCCCTTCCGTTGACAGCCATCGCGCTCGACGACCGCCATCTTTGCCATCACTCGTCTGTTGTGCGTGCTTCACGGCGGTGGCTTCCGTGCTCGGTTCGGTGAAAAGGTTAAATTTGCTGCGTTAAATCCCACCGGACAGTGCTAAAAATCGCTTCAATTTGCTCCCCGAACGTTCAGGTATGAAATTTGTGGGTCCATTCGTGCGGTGCGGTGTTTTTTCGTGACGAAATTGTGGCCGGCCGTTTTTCGACGCAGTGAAAATTGGGGCTCGCGCTCCGCCATATTGTTTTTTCGGTCCGTTGTCTTCTTGGCGGCGACTGTTTTGGTTTTCTTAACCCTGCCAACGGCGGCTTGTTTTTGTTTACCTCTGCTCTGGGGCGGTTCGATTTTTTTTTTTGGTAACGTTTTCTTGATTTTTGTGTTTATTCTAGCGAGCGATTAGTGTTTGGGATTAGCGTCGAGATTGTCGTTGTCCGTTTTTTGGGGGTGTCGAAGTTTGCTTGAAGAGTCATCACCATGGACGATAGCAACGACCAGAACAGTCGTGACCGTTCGAGGCGCAATGACCGCGGCCGGAACAACTCCCGGTACAGCAACGATCGGGACCGCAGCCGGGACAGGGACCGTGACCGGAGCGAGTGCCGACGGATTTACGTTTCGAACGTGCCGTACGAGTACCGCTGGCAGGACTTGAAGGACCTGTTCCGCAAGGAGGTCGGCGATGTGTCGTTTGTGGAGTTGTTCCACGACGAGAGCAACAAACCGCGCGGCTGCGGCATCGTTGAGTTTGAAAAGGCCGAGCACGTGCAGTCCGCGCTGGACAAGATGAACCGGTTTGATATTAACGGGCGCCAGCTGGTCATCAAGGAGGACTACGGCAACGAGCGCGACAAGTACGGCCGGGTGGTGCCCAAGTCGTTCCGCGGGAGTGGCGGAGATGGCGGTGGTGGTGGGGGCGGCGGCGGTGGCCGGGACAACGATAACCGAGGTCGCCGGGATCGGGACGATGATCGAATGTACGTGGTTTGGTATTTTTGCTTAGTTCGTAAGATATTTGCTCTGTTTTGTTTGATTTCCTGATGGGGGAAGTGCGTCTGGTGAGAGAGTGTGGTCGTGTTGGAATTGCTCGTCCTGACCGTAGAGTAAAAAAAGATCTTAACGTTGATCATTGTTCATAGTATCAGGTCAGAGGTAGATTCAAAGTCAGTTTGTAATTCGAACAGATTAAATGCTTGTATTTTAATGATAAATTTTCAACTAATCCTGCGTTGTTAACAAAATCCACTTCCACGCAAAGTTACTTCCCCCTGGACGCTCCCCAACTTCCCAACCGACAGCGTAGCAATCATTCCAGCACAGTGGCCACCCAAGTGGCCAGCGATATTCACCAACCAAAATCTTTCTGTTTCTGTACTTTCGTTGTATGTGTTGAATGTGTTTCGCCTCTCCACTCGAATCGAATCTCTGCTTGTGCGATGTAGTTCGGGGCGCGACGACGGCGGTGGCTTCAATCCGGACTTCAACACGTACGGTCTCAGCATCAAGTTCTTGGAGGGGCTCGGCATTCAGGGCCCGCTGCACACCCGCATCTTCATTGCCAACGTGAGTATATCCAACTTAGCGAATGCAGAGTTTCGTTTTTTCTTTCTTTCTTTCTCTTCTTTCCCCCCTTCATTTTTGGGTTTTTCCTGTAGAACGCGTTCGGAACGTCCTGAACCGATCGCTCGATTTGTTACCTTGAGTTACGATAGAGTTTGATAACTGGATATAACTTGTCTCGCAATACGATAGTCTGCATTGAGTAGCTTAAATTTGAAGCGAAGAACGTGCGTAACAAATTTCCTGGCCTCGTATCGCTCCTGTAGAGTACGTTGTATGTGTTAACCTGGAGGATTTTCCTTTTCTCTCTTTTTTTTCTTCCCCTCGCGCGTTCCCCAATCAGCTTGACTACAAGGTCGATGCGAAAAAGCTCAAGCAGGTGTTCAAGTTGGCTGGAAAGGTACAAAATGTTGATCTTTCGGTTGACAAGGACGGCAACAGTCGTGGTTTCGCAGTCATTGAGTACGATCATCCGGTCGAGGCGGTCCAGGCCATCTCGATGTTTGACCGGCAAATGTTGTTCGATCGTCGCATGACTGTGCGTCTTGACCGGGTGCCGGAGAAGGGCGAGCTGAACCGTCTGCCCGAGGGTCTCAAGGGTATCGGCATTGGGCTCGGTCCGAACGGCGAGCCGCTGAAGGACGTTGCGCGCAATCTTCCGTCGCTGCAGCAGAACAATCAAGTTCTGAACAATTCCATCCAGAACGCGGCTCCGACGCCGGTGCAGCCTCCGCTGGGTGCGAATCTGCTGGGCGCGGGCAACACCCTGTCCGGGTTGAACAGCAATTTGGCCGCCCAGTTGAGCAGCGTCGTTGGGCTGTCCAACCTGACCGGTAATCTGCAGAACTCGATCTTGTCCAATGCTGCGGCCGCTGGTTTGTCCAATCTGACCGGGCTTGGGGGCCTGGGTGCAGCGGCGGGTGGTGCCGGCGGCTTGGGCGCTGCCGGCCTCGGCGGAATCGGCAGTGGGGCGTCCGGATTGGCCGGTCTCGGTTCGCTCGGCGGCGGTAACGACGGGGGTCTCGGCAACAACTTCAACCAAAACTACTCGTCGGGCGGCTTCGGCAACAGCGGAGTCGGCGGCAACCGCAACAACGACTACGACCTCGGATCGAACGTGCGCAACTACAGCACCGCTCCGAACGATGACTACGGCCGCAACTACGGCAACATCAACAACGGCAACAACAACCGCAAGTCGTCCGATACGATCATTATTCGTAACGTGAGTAACCCCGCCCCTCAACTCAAAGTTCCTCCTTCCCCTTAACTAACCAATCTCCCTCTCCCCCTGGCAGATGCCGTCGGCCTGGACGTGGCAAACGCTGCGCGACAAGTTCCGCGACGTCGGCGAGGTCAAGTTTGCCGAGATTCGCGGACAGGACACCGGCGTCGTTCGCTTCGCCAAGGAGCGTGATGCCGAGGTTGCCATCAGTAAGTTTCACCCACCTCTTCCTCAAGCAAACCAAAACTAACCGAATCTGTTTCGTTGCAGAAATCATGGATGGTTCCCGGTTCGACGGCCGCACCGTGGACGTCACCTACTTCTAAGTATTTGAGCGTGGGCGCGAGGGATGTGAGTGTGTGTGGGTGTGGGTTTCTGCTGTCATCGCTGTTCGCGCTTCACGTTGGTTCGACTCGATTTTACTCTGGGTTGAAATTCGTTGAAGTCGGTGTCGCTTTTAGTTTGCTCAACATTCTGTAACTTTCGATCAATTGGACAAAGTCAGGCTTTTTGAGTTTCGCTCTTCGACGCACACACAGGGATGATAGCGGTAGCAGTTTTATTGATTAAGGGATCGCGTGTACACACACAATATTGCATACACAAGACTAGGATTACTTGCTTTAAGTTAATAAACTTCAAGACGATTCCGCATGAGGAGAATGTGCGTTCTGCGTTCGGTTCCGTAACACGAAATGGGGCCGCTTTTCATCTCGTTCGTGGCGCAGAAAATTTCTCTTTTCCCCCTTTAGTAGTCAGTTGTTCAAGCGCGTGTTGTCGACAGATTAGACAGGTTGAAGTAGGGTATCGAGCTGTTCAGTTTGCATGAAGGTGTAGTAGGATGGCCGAGTTCAATGTTCGACAAGTGCAAATCTGACGATGTGTACGCTGCGACGGTGCGCACGATTGGTAAAAAATAAAGAATAATATTGAACACGTAAGCTTGCAGGGGGAGAGCTTCATTACGGATGACAACTCCCTTATTATGAGTGCAATTATCGTAAAAACTTCAGACGAAACAGTCGAAATGATTGGTACGACGACGAGTGCGAACGGATTACCGCCGAGAAGAAAGCAGCCTACGACAAGAAGCTGCACAAGGCGACGAGAGGGAACGTGGAACGGTACCGACAGGCTCGGAATCGGCAGGTCGCGATCTTCAAGCTCAAGAAGCGCCAGCAGGAAGACCGGGATTGCGCAGAAATGGAGCAACTATTCCGAGCTAACGAGTCGCGAAAGTTTTACGAGAAGGTGAACCGGTCCCGCAAAGGCTTCGTGCCGCGAGCCGGTTGGAGTCAACCTTGGAGCACCCGCAGCTGATGAACAGTTTCCAGTGCCTGATCTGGAGACGGTTAGGAGAGAGATCAGGAAGCTGAAGAACAACAGAGCTGCCGGCAATGATCGATTAACCGGTGAGCTCTTCTAATATGGAGGAGAGAAACTGGTGAGGGCGCTTCACTGTGTGATTTCCAAGATCTGGGAGGAGGAGAAGCTACCAGAGGAATGGATGGATGGTGTCGTAAGATGGACTGCCGCAACTACCGTGGCATCACGCTTATCAACGCGGCCTACAAAATCCTCTGCCGTCAGCTGTCATCCCAAGCAAGGGGGGCCCTACCAAGCGGGCTGCACTGGCACGCGCGCCACCACGGACCAAATATTTTGTCTCCGACAAATCCTCGAAAAATTTCGTGGGGTCGGGCCGAAGGCCCGAATGTTATTCGCCAGAATGTTGTTTGCCAGAACACCAAACGCCAGAAAAAGTCAAATGCCAGAAAATCAAACTCCAGAATTTTCTTTTGGCAGAAAAAGTCATTCGCCAGAAAATTATTTGCCAAAAATGGTCAAACGGCAGAATGAGTCAAATAGCAGAAAATTTAAATGGCAGAAAATTTAAACGGCAGAAAAGGATACAAGGCAAAAATACTTATTTAGCTCGACAAAATAATACGAGTGTTCTTGCTGATTGTACAAACTGACTGTTTTTAATAAACATGATTTTTCTAATATTGGTATGAAAATATCGTTAAAAATTCTTTCGATATTGTACCTACAAAGATAAACGTTAAAATTGCAATTTTATGTTTTCACTTCGACTATTTTAAAACTCACGTATAACAAATGGAAGGTGATGATGATTTTTTTTAGTTTGGATTTGAACTATGGATATGACCAACAATCATTCGAACTAGCTACTTTGATTATGTGATCTAAGATGCTAAACCGATTGCCATCAAGCAGCTCAAGGAGCTATTTTACTATGGCAAACAAACAAACAAACCTGTACTTGCGGCAAATTCGCAAATAAGACAAAATGTATGCAAGCTGGCGTTTCTGCAAACAAATGTTGACGAACAAACAACAAACTGTCTAAATGTGCGAGTTTGTTTGTTTGCCGTAGTGAATGTGGCATCAAGAAAAGAACTTTTTAAATTCACTTCTGAAATTGATGCGTTCCTTACAAAATCATTTAATCTAATCTAATCTAACCCTATCGCAGCCAGTCTTTCGAGGGCATCCTGGAAGATGCCTTAGGTTGATTAACGCCTAGCATCCCTGACTGACCTCAGAACAGGTCAGAACAGAACAGTTCAGTTCAGTTTCTGTAAAATACAGCCCAGTTCACGCGAATAAAGTCTTTTTGTATTAAACAGTTTTGTTCTATGTAATCTGAGTGTTGTAATTTGTATTTACCGGGAATGAAAGTGCGACAGGATCAACAGACGTCCTTACCCAGTCACGAAATATTCTAGCAGAGCTGGTTCTGTCAGAATCCTACTAGAATGGTGGATCATTTCTGCTAGAATGCTTAAAGAATATCCAGCTCTGTTAGAACTGTGCTAGAATCCTGCTAGAACGCCGCGACTGGGTATGTGCTCAATCATAAAATGGTTTATTATTAACATTTGCAGTGCCCCAATTCATTAAATGCTTTGAAACATCGCAAATGTTAAAGCGGCCAGGCCAACTGCGTAAAGTTAACCGTAAAGATGATTCGTTGAATTGGATTGAGTTTGAGCAAAAGTTTTCAAACACCATTACATTTCTGAATCTACAGGGGAGATGCGTTCCTTACAAAATCATTTGCAAAATAATTTTGTTTGTATTTGACTACGCCCCTATAAAAATATAAAAATATAAAAAAATAAAAATATAAAATATAAAAATATAAAAATATAAAAATATAAAAATATAAAAATATAAAAATATTAAAATATTAAAATATTAAAATATTAAAATATTAAAATATTAAAATATTAAAATATAAAAATATAAAAATATAAAAATATAAAAATATAAAAATATGAAAATATAAAAATATAAAAATATAAAAATATAAAAATATAAAAATATAAAAATATAAAAACATAAAAATATAAAAATATAAAAATATAAAAATATAAAAATATAGAAATATAAAAATATAAAAATATAAAAATATAAAATTTAAAAATATAAAAATATAAAAATATAAAAATATAAAAATATTAAAATATTAAAATATTAAAATATTAAAATATTAAAATATAAAAATATAAAAATATAAAAATATAAAAATATAAAAATATAAAAATATAAAAATATAAAAATATAAAAATATAAAAATATAAAAATATAAAAATATAAAAATATAAAATATAAAAATATTAAAATATTAAAATATAAAAATATTAAAATATAAAAATATAAAAATATAAAAATATAAAAATATAAAAATTTAAAATATAAAAATATAAAAATATAAAAATATAAAAATATAAAAATATAAAAATATAAAAATATAAAAATATAAAAATATAAAAATATAAAAATATAAAAATATAAAAATATAAAAATATAAAAATATAAAAATATAAAAATATAAAAATATAAAAATATAAAAATATAAAAATATAAAAATATAAAAATATAAAAATATAAAAATATAAAAATATAAAAATATAAAAATATAAAAATATAAAAATATAAAAATATAAAAATATAAAAATATAAAAATATAAAAATATAAAAATATAAAAATATAAAAATATAAAAATATAAAAATATAAAAATATAAAAATATAAAAATATAAAAATATAAAAATATAAAAATATAAAAATATAAAAATATAAAAATATAAAAATATAAAAATGTAAAAATATTAAAATATTAAAATATTAAAATATTAAAATATTAAAATATTAAAATATTAAAATATTAAAATGAGTTGAGTTGGAGAATTTGAACGGTGTGCGTCGCGGTCCTCACGCAGGATTTTCGTTGCCGTTTCCGTCTCTGTTGTCCCTCCGATTGTGTGTGTATTTCGATCCGGGCGGTTTCGGGATGTTTGACAGTTGAGTTGGAGAATTTGAACGGTGTGCGTCGCGGTCCTCACGCAAGATTTTCGTTGCCGTTTCCGTCTCTGTTGTCCCTCCGATTGTGTGTGTATTTCGATCCGGGCGGTTTCGGGATGTTTGACAGTTGAGTTGGAGAATTTGAACGGTGTGCGTCGCGGTCCTCACGCAGGATTTTCGTTGCCGTTTCCGTCTCTGTTGTCCCCCCGATTGTGCGTGTATTTCGATCCAGGCGGTTTCGCGTTTTCGCATTTTATTTCGTTTTATCTTTCCACAGCCGGCTGTCTAAGATTAAATCTTTTATGCTAAACTCAACACCAAATAACCGGGAATAGTCTCATCCGCATACTCCGACTGATTGCCTTGAGAATGCATAATACATCACACCATTAAACAAAATTTATTGATTATTGGGTCGCATCATCATCCTCTATGTTGAATCCTGACCATTACCCTTACCCACTAACAAAATCCCAAGTAGAAGTAGTTTTCCGGCACACGCGGGGGTGTGGATATCGTATAGAACCCACCCTTGGTAGCAGCCTGTGCTAACTAACATTCCCGTCCCATTCCCTCGAGATCTACAAACTGACATGGCGGGCGCCGTTGGTGGCCAACGACTGTTTCCTATTCGCACCGGCTCTAGTTTTGATGATCGTGATGTTTTATCTTTTCAGCGCATTCATGCATGCTGTTGATAAGGGAAACATCATTTGATCGTTGAAGCGTGTGACCGGTTGTGCTGATGGGATATTATGGTCCTGTTCAGTAACGGAGAAGGACAACCATGGGTGGTCTCTCATGCTCATGCTCATGCTCATTAAAATATTAAAATATTAAAATATTAAAATATTAAAATATTAAAATATTAAAATATTAAAATATTAAAATATTAAAATATTAAAATATTAAAATATTAAAATATTAAAATATTAAAATATTAAAATATTAAAATATTAAAATATTAAAATATTAAAATATTAAAATATTAAAATATTAAAATATTAAAATATTAAAATATTAAAATATTAAAATATTAAAATATTAAAATATTAAAATATTAAAATATTAAAATATTAAAATATTAAAATATTAAAATATTAAAATATTAAAATATTAAAATATTAAAATATTAAAATATTAAAATATTAAAATATTAAAATATTAAAATATTAAAATAATAAAATAATAAAATATTAAAATATTAAAATATAGAGTTGAACCAGCTTCCGGCTGAAAAACTCTATAATAAAAAATAAAAAAATATTAAAATAATAATATATAAAAATATTAAAAAATGAAAAGCAAGTTTCTATTAATAGAAAATTAGCAAATTGGATGGAGTTAGGGGCGAGTCCTCAACCTGCCAAACATATGGGAATTTCCCCTATGTGTATTGGAAACATAATCTAGATTTAATCTTTGTGCAATGTTGTTTTTTGGTTATATAATGAATCATTATAATGCATTATTAATGATTGAAAATATTGGTATTCAGCGCCCTCTCCTAGTGTCATGCTTTATTAGGAAAATTAGAAGACCATTTTTTTAATAGTAGTCATCTAATGACCATGGTCATGTGTTGCGAGGTTTATAGGGTCATGTTATAGTTTTTTGTTTTATTTGATATTTTTCTGAATAAATGAGATTACTACTTTGACTAAAACATCTAAAATTCTACATCACATACAATGAACTCACAATGTTGCCACTTTAGAATTAGAAACAATCTGGATTACTTTTTCAAAACCACCAATGCGCCATGGGTTTCCTATGTTTATAGAACCTTTTGAAAAAGTAAGCGAGCAATGTTCAAACTTTCAATTAGGAACGTTCAAGTTACCAACTTTGCATTTTTTCAAACATTCATCTGTTCGTTTATCAGTTACGTTCATGTTACCAACTTTGCATTTTTTCAAACATTCATCTGTTCGTTTATTCATGCTCTGTGTTAAATATATGATTCTACCGTGCTTTGTTTCGTTATATTCTTTATAATTTTATTGAAACTTTTTGTCATTTAACCTTTTCTGCCGAATGATTTTTCTGCCATTTAAAACATTCTGCCATTCAGTTTTCTGGCAAATGGTTTTCTGGCGAATGACATTTTCTGGCATATGAAAATTCGGCTTTTTGAACTTTTCGGGCATTTAACCCATTCTGGCATTTGATTTTCTGGCGTTTGGTTTTCTGGCAAACAACATTCTGGCGAATGACATTCGGGCCTTCGGCCCGACCCCAAATTTCGTGAGCACAACGTGCCCACCCATTACATCTTCATCGATTTCAAGGCGGCCTATGATACAATCGATCGTGAGCAGCTATGGCAGATCATGCACGAGAACGGATTTCTAGATAAACTGACTCGACTGTTCAAGGCTACCTTGGATGGTGTGATGTGTCAAGTGCGTGTATCGGGGGAATTAGCGGAACCCTTTGGATCACGCCGAGGGCTGCGGCATGGCTTATCCTATGCACTATCCCTTGAGGGCATTATTCGATGGGTGGGCATCGAAACGAGTGGCACGATTTTGAACAAGTCCTATCAGTTGCCTGCAGGAGGACGAACGTTGGAGTTTTCGAACGGAAGGTGCTACGAACGATCTACGGTGGAGTGCAGGTGTCTGACGGAGGGTGGCGACGACGCATGAACCACGAACTGCACGCTTTTCTTGAAGAACCGACCATCACCACCCAGGCGAAGATCGTGAGGCTTAGGTGGGCCGGCCATGTCGCCCGAATGGACGAGAGCCAGCTGGCGAAACAGGCAGGAGTGCAGGGAAACCGCGCGCACGGTGGGGAGATAAAATGAATGGTGATATCCTGATAATCTGTTACCTGGGAAATTGGAGAGTAGCCGCCCGAGACCGAGAAAGATGGGAGCGTCTTTTTGCTACAGCACGCGCGTACCTGGTGCGCTATGCTCATTGGTATGGTATGTAAATGTTGGCTAAGCCAAAGCTGTTGTCCTCTGCCCTTTGTCACGGTATCTTCAAGGATAACCAAAGCGTATTGTTCTTTATCAAAGAACAACATGTTCGATCCCGAGAGCGCGATGATGTACGAATGGTCCAGCTGAACAGCAAGGTTAATGGGTGCGTTAATCAAAAAATCGCTTCCCGGAGCTTCTAATTTACACTTCTTCGACACGAACTTTAAAAAAATATTGACGGAAAGAAAAAAGAACTTAAAAATATAACCTAAGTAATTAACAATCTTCCCCTCATCTCCTGATTAACTGTAGTCTGCGTTATAATGCTTCACAGTTTTGCCAAAGCTATTGTGATGCTTCCGCCGTAACCTCGGACAAGCTTGGTCTGAATTAGAAATTGGTGACATTGGAAAGAAGCAGTCTGTCCATATTATTATCTTACTTTATTCACTCAATTTTGACAAGAATTGTTCATGGAATGACTAGAATTGTTACGATTTGCTACAAACCCGTCGTTCAGTCGTCGATAATCTCCACCACCTCGATAACGGCGTTCTTACGATTCGGCCCAACCACAGCCGGTCCAGCAGCCTCCCGGAATCTACGGTAGATGTCGAACAATGCTCGCTCTGCCCGGCTGGAAAACATCGCCGTCGCCGAGCCAAAGTCTTTGTCCAACTTTTGGGCCAATTCACTCCCGAGCAGTTTATCAAACTCGTCATATCTCAGAGAAATCTTCGTGTCCGCTGCTATCGGTGGCGTAGAAGCTTCTTCAACTGGAACTTCCGCCGGTTTCGTTACCTCCATGTACTCCCGCATCGCGTCCTCGTCCATCGTGTAGTCCTCATCATCATCGTCGTCGTCGTCGAAATCCTCCAGAAACCGCTCCAGTTCCTGCTCTTCGTCCTGGCAGTCTGCCGCTCGATTCCACGGAAACAGCGCACTGTCGCCGAAATCCCTGCAAATCTCCTCACGCTGAATGTACCGTTGGTTCACCAGCTGCATTATCCGGGCGCACTCGATGATCGAGAAGGTTCGCCCATCTCCCGTTGCACACCAGTTGTTCACCTCGGTAGACCAACCGGTCGCCAGACCGCGGAACAGATTGATGGTTGGTTTCAGAACCTGGCAGGACAGTCCGAGCAGGATGATGCCCAGATTTTTGCACGTGGAGGTCAGCTCCATTGTTGGGTCGATCTGAGATTCGTCAACGAACATGATCACCGGCGTTGCGATATGACACTGCTCGAGGTACTTCTGAAGAACCTTCTTCAGGTATGCGATCAGAATCTTTGGCGTGACGGTGCCGTGCTGCTGCGGTACGATTGCGCAGTTCCTCGGAGCAGCTTTCACAATCTGGTCCGGGATTTCGCCCTTGTACGGGTAAACGATCAACGGCTGCAACACATCTCCCGCGGCGGTCACCGTGTACAGCATATTGGCGTCCGTCAGCGCGTCCTTAATACTGCTTGGAATGTCCATCCGCTCCTTAAACTTGAACTCGTCGCACAGAAACACCCGACTCGAGTCGTTCATAATCTCCAGCGAGTGCGTCTCCGCCAGATAAGCCTCGATGTGCGCGAACCAATCCGGAACGGCCCCGACAAACTTGCGCTCCTTCTCCGCCTCCACCGCCAACCACCGTTTCAGAAACGCCTCGTACTGACCGGCATCGCCAAACGGTTGTTGCTTCCGCGCCGCTCCCCCGCCCTTCTTCATGAGCAGTTCGGCGGCCGCCTCGACGCAGCGTTTCCGCACCGTGAAGCCCCGCTTGCAGCAGTCGGTCATCCAGTCGTGCAGCGTTTGCTCCTCGTGCGGTTGCATCGTCTCGGTGACGACCAACTTCTGCAGCCGGCTCAAGTACGTGGTCAGCGTCGTACGCGGGATGTTGTAGGCTTGGGCCGCCTGCCGGATGGAGCACTGGCGCCGGCGGATTAGCGCGATCGCGTTCCGGATGTCCTGGTTCGAGTAGTCGTGGTTGCGGCGGTGTCGTCTTCGTCGCAGGACTGAATTGGGATGGTGCTATTAGATTGGTTTGTTTTGGGGTGCGTTGATGGTCAACTTACTGGTTCTACTGTTCATGGTGTTCCATCGGGGCTGATTGTTGTGTTCATTCACAAACTTTTCATTGACTGACAGAGCGAAGCTTCGACGTTGGTTTGTAAAGGGCGTATTCTTTGTTATGTTGCTAGCCAGCTAGTGAGGGCTAGACAATTTGTCACGTTTTCACAAAAACCGTGAAGTTGGAAGTTGCCGTGACATGTTCTGATTTGCTGCCGTGATTTTCACAGTTTGCGCATAGAAGTGTCATTTTAGTAGTTCCATGTGCAATATCGAAAAAAAAACATAAATAATAAATCGTCGTCTGCGAAAAAGTTCTCAATTCAGGTCACACTTTTCAGTTTTATAAAGCAAAATGTTGCGAACTATCCTGAAGCTCGCGGACACAAAGCAGAAGGTGCTGTTGGCACGGAACTACGTCCGACGGGCTCGCAACCCGGGTGTGGATCGTCAGATGGGCCTGCTGAACGATGACCAGCTGAAGACCGACCTGGAAGAGCTGGATCAGATCGACGATGTGGACTTTAGTGGGGTGGCCAAGTCCCATCGGCAGTACGAGAAGGAAACCCAGCAGTACCGGGAGCGCCTGCAGAGCTGGATCGTCGGGAACAAGTACTTCAAGACGAAGCAGCTCAACTTTCTGACCTGGTCCGAGAAGGAACAGATCCGCTACCTGCACAACTTTGACCCGGAAGAGTGGACCATCGACAAGCTGGTGGAGAGCTTCCCCGCGGATCGGTACACCGTGGCGAAGATCGTCAAGGCCAAGTGGACGCCGCGGGACGCGGGCCGGGTTCAGCGGCACGACGAAACCGTCCGCGAGAACTGGGAAATGCTGAAGTCCGGAAGGATAAAGAACATCGACGACGGATTCGCCGAACACCTAAACAAGTTCGTTCATAGAAACTTTCAGGAAGTTCAGAAACCTAAATTTGGAACCAAGCGCTTGTACGAGATTCAGCAACTTCCGGAAGGCGGCGAATTTTCTCAAATCATAACCAGCTGCAAAAAGTACGCTGACACTCCGGTCGAGGAACAAAAACTTCTTGGGGAAGAGCAACGTGCCGCTTCAACGCCGGATATCCCGTTCAAAGCTCCCAACGACGATATGTTCCTGATGGGTGAGGTGGCAGATCGTCGTCACAAAACCCTGCGGCAGATGAAACATGAGCAAGGTACTCCTCCAGCAGTTGAAGAACCACAATCGCAAATGATCAACACCGATCTTGTTGAGCGAATCGAGGAATTGAAGGTGCAAAAGCACGAAACGGGAGCGGTTCCGCTGCCAGAGATTAGAGGCACCGCCGCTGCGCGGTCAGAAATCCGGGAGTTTGTCAAAATCCCCAAGAAACTGTACCGCAAAGGCGCCACGTACCAGCTGGACGATTGCTTCTACGACGACGACGGAGAGTTCCTATACAGAGTGCCTGGCATGGCGGGACGAAGCGGTCGCTGAGGTCACGCGACGTTACTTGATACTGTTATTGTGATTCCGTAGCATAAGGATAGGATCTCGAGTAAAGTTGCACAGTTGAAAGAAAAGCGCGATTAATTTTCCAGGAAAGAAACTGTCCTTTATTCGTAACTCAACAACCAACCACGCTCTCAATCAGATCGCACCCCGAAAGAACCGTATCCGACGCGAGGATGATCTTCCCGCCGGTCCACTTCTCAACCACGTGGCAGGCTGCCACTTCAGCGTAGCTAACACCCCCAACCACGAACACGAAGATCGTCTTCGCCTTGAGCGGCAGCAGTTGGTTGACTTCCGCTTTGGCGCTCGTGATGGACAGCTCGCGAATCGTTTTCGGGACAAAGTTCTTGCCGCCGAGCTTGAGTCGTTCCAGATGGCCGAAGCGGTTGTTCAGCTCGTCGAAGCTGGTCGCACTCAGGATCATCTGACTCAGCTGGGCCACCAGTGGAATGTAGTTGCCGTTAAAGACGTAGCTTGGGCATTGCTGCTTCTTGCCCGATCCGGTTGGACTGGTGGGAGAGCTGACCGGGGTGTTCGAGTCGTTCGAATCGGTGGGGAGAAGCTTCAGCTTGTTGGCTTCGATTTGAAAGGGAGATTTGAGGATCGGTATTGAAATCTGGGAGAGAATTTTCGCCTTGGTCAGGTTGGTCGTGTCGGGGAATAGTCGAGCGGTCGTCAAACTGTTGAACACAGTCAGGTGGTGATATCCGAACGCGTTCAGATAGGCGGTCATCAGTTTGGTCATGTCTTCGCTCGTCAGTCCCAACGTCACGTGGTACAGACAAATTAGCCTTAAGGTGTTGTACTTGTGGGCATCGGCCGCCATCAGTTCGTCAATGTAGGCCATGATTTGCTTGCGGTTTGTGTTGGTCAAAATACTTTCCTCAATCAGTTGATGCTTCTCAAAGTTTCCGCCAATCTCATCGACGATGGTTTCGCAAAGCAGCAGATGTTTAAACAATTCCTTCTTCTGAGCCGCCACCTTTGGCAACTTGTTCGTTACGTAGTCCTTCATTTCGGACAGCTTCATATCCTTGGAGTACATCTTTCCCTCCAGTCCGAGTGCCTTCGCCTGTGAACTCAACAATCCAATCACCTCCGAAAAGTGTCGATACCTGTTCTCCTGGTAGATCACGTCCTGCGTGGCATTCATCCGAATGTTCGTACTCTCGTGTTTCGACTTCTGCGGCTCATCCTTCTGAAGAATCGCAAGCTTCCCACTCTTAATCTTATTCCCAGATGACTCAATCGTCAACGACCCGGACACAAACTTGTGAATTTCCAGCAACAACCCCGAGTATACCACCGGAGTCAGCAAACACGACGGATAATCCCGATCCCTGTCCACTATCAGCATCGTACTAAAATCAGGCACATCCTTCCCCGCCCCACTCTTCACCTTCTTCCCCGCGTCAATCCGCTGCATCATCTGAAACACCTTCTCCGAGTTCTCCCCCAAGGTAAAAACCATATTCGGCCTCCCCGCCACCATATTAAACACCCTCAAACTCTGCGCGATCGAGCCCAACATCGACCGATCCTCCCGCACGAAAACATCCCCATACACATTCGGCAACTCCAAACTCAACAGTCCCTGATCCAGCGCGATAAAGTCCCACTGGAAGCTGTACAGCTGAACCGACCCGTACAAGCCTTCCTCCTCCAACAGCTGCTCAAAGCTGGCCAACACCAGCGGAAACACCACCACGTGGTACTGCCCGTGGCCGGTACGATCCGCTTCCGCCACCTTCAAACTGCTCGACGTTTGACTCTGGAAGCTGCTGATCTGGTCCAGTGCACTCTTGAACTGCAACAGATTCGCGCTCAAAAAGTACAGAAACTGCTTCCGCTTGGGCGGTGGGTTCTTCGGGTCAAACTTGTAGATCTTGTCGATGCCATTCTTCCTGGAAATTTAACTACCGTCACTTACAGAAAAAAACTCTTATAAAAATCAAGTAAATATCTGTACCTCAGCCACGAAGCACCCACCACATGTTCCAGGGGTTTGATGAGGGCCGGTTCGATCACCAGGTCCTTTTCCAGCGGAATCGAGTACAGGATGTTGCGAAGCTTTTCCTGCGCGATCTGGCGAAAGCCGAGCAGCTTCTTGTCCAGCGTTGAGTCCATCTTCCGCTATGAACCTAGGTCGTGAATCATAACATTAAATTAAAATTAATTTAATCCTCTCGGGCTCAAAATAAACACTACACAACTAATGTGAATTATTCGTATGCGGGTGCAATTTTACTTCTTCGACGAAAAATGGGACAGGAAGAAAAAGCAGTGCAGTAGATGTAATGTAAAAATGTAATATGTAATATGTAAAAATAATTTAAAAAAAAACTGATAACACATAATTGTTTAGAGTTCAGAAATATTTGCTTAAAAATAGACATGTAATTTGGACAATATTTGCAACGGCCTTATTGCCGAAAAAAACTGAAAAATAAATAGAGTCCAGACTCGATTATCCGAAGGCCTTGGCAAAATTTCACTTCAGATAATCGAAACTTTCCAATCACGCATTAAATTTTGTTTCGTTGTCTTATTTTTGATTGTTGGGATTAAGTATGACCCTTAAACTACTCTAAAGTGATTTAAAAAATTTCAAACCAAGATGGCGGCCAAAAAGGCAGAGGTGAAATATTGGAAAAATGCATTTGGTAATTTTAAAGGCAATCAACCATTCAAATTTGGCTAAAATGGAGTCGTAGAATTCGATGTAAAATCAAAAAGCAAAGCAATTCACTTTAACGACCCCCGGGTCTTTTGTGGGCTCTGTTGCAAGTTTCTGCTCATTTCTAGGCGTCCGAAGTTATGTGTGGTGAGTCACCCAAAACCTCTTTTACGCAAAAGGACCGACGTTATACTTCCCCATCCGATAGAAGGTCAGGAGGATAAGGCGGGAATCGAACCCGCGCTCCACAGCAACTTAGGGATCGGCAGCCGAAGCCGCGAACCACCGCGCCACGAGGCCCTCTAAAAAAAAAAAAAAAAAACAAAAACAAATATTTTGTTCGAGTTTTGAATATCCCAAGTTTTTCTTTTGAAACTTCGGATAATCAACTGTGGACTGTAATACATAAATCTGGAGTTTTAGTTTGTTTTGAAAAGGTCAAATAAATAAAATTTTCAGTTTTTGCTTTTTGCGTGTTTTTTAATACCCCTGACTCAAGGCGGTTTGAAAAACACCCATAAAGCAAAATCTGGAAATTTGGTTTATTGGACCTTTTCAAATAAAACTCCAGAAATAAATTAAAATATTAATAACATATTATAAATTAATTATTCAGCCATTCCACGTCAAACAGGAAGTCTCCAAATCAAAAGTGCTCCGATTTGGCTCAAATTTGGAGTGGGGGTTCTTTGGCCCAAATAATTAGACCCGTATTTTTTTGTTTGGCGATTAGGGTGGTCCTATCCGAAATAGGGTGATCCAAAAAATTGCGTTTTTCGTCGATTTTCGCAAAAACCACATTTTTAAAAAAATCATATCTCCGGAACGGCTGAACCAATTTTGGAGCGCCACAATTCGAAAGAAAGGTTATAATTTGGGTTTTCAAGGAAAAATATGTTGAGATCCAAAAAAAACTAGCTGAATATTTGAAAAGGTCCTATGAAAATTTCATTTGCCGATTTCAAGGTCTCGGGACCAAAGAGCCTATGTCTGAAAATATTTTTCCCTGATTCCTTGTAATATTTTACATATCATATAAAAAAATTGCGAATATCCATTAACACGTTTCGGAGATATGATTTTTTGAACATAAAAACTGGGGGTTTCGACGCGCCGCGCGCAAAAACTGAAAAATGACAAAAACGGGTAAAAATCAACTTTTTTCACTAAAACTGTGATAACTCAAAAATTTCAGCGATGACATGAAACATGTTTAGGTACCAAAATTTTCATAATTGAAAGACGCAACTTTTGGTACCCTAACATGTATAGGTCATAAAAAAAAGAGAACTGATCATTGATCAACTCACAAAAATGTACAAAAAAATACTAATAAACTATGAAATATGAAATGATTTTATAAAAAGTTTAAATTGAGATTTTTCTATCTTTCGACCATTTGTCATTCGTCATTTTGGCCATTCGACGTTACTGTCTCACATCCGGGATGGTACTTTTTTGTAGATTCCAACTCCAGGGAGAAGGACTCCTACGTCTGGAATGACCTATCGACCTAATTTTAAACTCAGAACCGGGACCGATATTTACTACCCCATCAGACTGAAGGCTAGTTCAAAACGGTTTCGTCTCAAAAAATGATAACCGGAGACGACTGGAATTGAACCGAGGCCAACTGGGGTGAGGTATAAAGCGAATCGAGGACTTCGGATATCTTATTCGAAAGTAAAACACTTCGGCACGTACTGTTTTATACAGCAATAGAATATATTATTTTAATGCTATTGTATAATAGTGTGTGGGGTGTACATCTTTCTATCTGCCTTGTTACAACAAACAGTGTAGCCTTACATACTTCATCATTTATCAAATTTTGCTTCTCGGTATTCTGCGTTGTATCGGACATAAATTTGCTTAATAACATGCCAGGACCAGGGAGAAATCATCAAGTTCAATAGGAATCGATCTGCTACCGCAAGAGAGAGGGGGTGTTGATGGATGGTGCCTAATGTGTGCACTTGTTTATTGATTAACAAAAAAAAAAGTTACCTTACATTAGTTACTCTCATCTTCATCATTATTAGATTTAAACGTTATAGTTTAGATATAGCTTTAAATTTGATTCCCCGTGCGTTTTTTTATTCTTGTCTTAACAGTGTGTGATGATACTAAAGTAACGTAGGTGATCAAGAAAATGTGTTTTAACCTTAGCACAAGAAGCAGTTTAGAGTTTGCTTTTAACAGTATACAGTTTGGGGGAGGAAGAAACATAAAATTGCACAAAATTGATTACTTTTTTAAACTTAAAAAGAAGGGGGTGGGAAACAAGCAACAATAAAGTATAACAGATATAATTTTTATATTTTGTGTTCATTCTAAAGATATTAACTAGAGATGGAAATTTCCAATTTCATACCAGTACGTCTCAATACTAAATGTGGCTGTTTTTTTCGCTTGAAATGTAAAGTTTGGACGATACACGTGTCAACAGTTTTATTTTAAAAAAAATGCATCAATTCTTTAATTGAATACACCACATGCAGAACTTAAGAAATAAACTTGATTTCTTAATTTTTGTTTTTCCCTACAACTACTCTTATGGAAATGAAGTTTTATGTACACATAGAATCAACAGCCCAAGGTTTGAAAATAAACATGCATGCAAATAATTTAAAGCAGCAGCTTTCGTTTGTTGTTTTGTTGCTGGATTTGTTGGGAGGCGTTCAGCTTCTGGTTTGCTTCCTCAACGTCCGACGAGAGTTGGCCTCCGGCGGCCGCCAACAGTTCAATCGTGTGGCCATCCTTGGCGAAAACCGTCGACGAGTAGAGTTCGGGAGAATTTTTCACCGACTCCAGCAGATCGCGATCGACGATCACTTCGGATTTTATGTTGAACCCGGAGCTGTGTTCGCTGCTGGCAACGGTTTGCTCGAACTCGCGCTGGAACTGGGCCGCCTTCTGGTTGAACAGCGTTTCTTCGGCTTCCAGCTTGATGCGCATCTTGCTGCTGCCGTTCCAGACGTCATCGTCCACGTCGTACTCAACGAGGGAGTGCGTCTTGGCCTTTTTGGCCTTGGGCGGTTCCTCCTCGGACGTGTAATCGTGCTCGTTGGCGATCAGCGAGTTGACGTTGAAGGCCATGATTTCATCGAAGTTGATCTCTTCGTCGACCAGTGCGTCACCGAGCTGTTCCTTGGTGTCGAACAGAAGCGAGCGCCGACTTTGGGCCTGGGGCGTCTGGACCTGGGTCTTCTCGGTGGCGGCATCCTGCAGCAGTTCGGCCATTTCGATCGAGTCCTGGATGTTCTGCTGTTGCTGGGTTCCGCCAAGTTTCAGGTTCGGGACGGCAACGAGGGCCATGCTCAGCAGTAGCACCATCAGACAGGTGGCCGGTTGTGTCGTCTTGCCGGTGCCCTTGGTCAGCAGTGACTGGATCTTCTTCATCTGGCTCATGAGATCGTGGTTCTGGCTTTGCAGGATCTTGATGCGCTTCAGCAGCGTCTGGTTCTCCTCGGTGCACTGTTTGACCCTGCAGAAATGAAACAAAATTTTAGTAATCATTCTCAAAGCAACTCCCCCTCAACAAACAACTAACCTTTCTTCCAACCCGTCGACGTACTCCTTCTTGCGTTTGCGCGAGTCCTGGGCGGAAATCTTGTTGCGGATCTTTCGCCGAATTCGCTTCAGCTCGCGCTCTTCGTGCTTGGTTAGCGGGTAGCTCGTCGGCAGCGAAATTCCTTCCTTCGAAAGCAGGCGCTTCTCTTCCGCGGTGAGAACCAACTTTTGGTAGGCGCCGGAAGCGGTCTTCCCGCCGTTTAGGCTCATCCCGTCGTCCCCATCCAGGTCGTCGTCCAGGTCTTCGGCGTCGGAATCGCTAACCAGAGAGTGGTGATGATGCTGCTGCTTCTGGACCTGCTCGATAACCGAATTGCTCTGCTGCATAATGTCCTCGAAGACGAAACTCTCGTTGTCCGAGTTGGGCGCGGTGTCGCTGCCGCCATCGTCCATCACGAGCTGCTCCTTGCTGAGGACGACGTTCTTCTGGATGAGTCCTTGCTTGGACTGCTGCAGCAGGTTCGCGGCGGCCAGCTTGATGTTGGCAGACTTGGCCTTCAAGTTCGCTGGGTTGACAATCTTGATGGTTCGCAAGTCCTGAATCGAAACGGGCACCAAAATGGAACGACCGTTCTGCTGCTGTTGCTGCTGGACACGAATGATTTTACGCACCCCGTTGGCGGCACCCCCAGACGTCAACACGACGTTCTTGTTGTTCAGGAAGACGGTCCCACCGGACTTGCCCGTCGTCATCGAACCGTTCTTCAGCTGAAGGGTAACTTTTTTATTCATATTGTTCGCGACCGTTTGGCCGGCCTTGGCCGTTGCAACGCGGTATATTTTGACCTCCTTGCCGTTGACTAGCTGGGTCGTCTGCAGCTGATCCTTGCTCAAAACCAACCCTCCACCGGCGGTGATGTTGGTGGCCACCGTCGGCTCAAAGTCCGGCTGGGCCTTCTCGACAATCACCTTGGCTGTCGTCGGAGCTGCCTTCTTGAGCTGCTGGGCACCGTTGCTGATGACCGTCTTGACCGTCTGGTAGACCTTGCTGCCCGCCTTGGACATGACGGCGGTCACCGTTTGCGGCTGCTGGACGATGATCTGCTGGTTCTGGATCGGTTCTTGCTTTATGTATCGCGGCGGGGAGTTTTGACCGCCACGTTCGCTGATCGATGGCCCCGGCGACGACACAGCCGGGCTGAGGGCTTCGTAGTCCGTGCCACTGCAAGGGAAAGAGAAAGGGTTGATTAGCTGATTGAAGTTCTATTTAAAGTAGTGACGATGCATTGCTGCAGCGAGATTCATATCGAGCATTCACTTAAGCGTCGTCGTTCCTGACCCAGATATTAGGCCTGAACCATCGTCACGTTTACGCTTTGTGCGGGAAGTTTAAAAACAGACGCGCAGCGTCGAAATGATTCGCCGGTTTTTGTTTCTCGTGCCAGCTCCGATTTGGAGGACGACTAACGCTGTGTGTAAAATACAGTACTCAATCGTACACACTCTAGTATCGTGATCGTGGTAGATCGTTTAGCTTCTTTCGACTGCGTACGCTGTCCGCTGAGCTGCGCTCTACTTGTGGTTTCTTATACTTTCGCCACCATAAGACGCGGCGAGTGCAGTCGCCGCCACCGGGTCTGTACAATGACGAGATCAAATGTCTATGTGCCTATGTAGAAGAAGATCACCAGCAATGCATATGCAACAAACTGCATTTTGAAAATAGCAATACTAAAATGACTTCCTTTATAGGGGAAGGTGGGGCAAGACGACCATATGGGGCAAGAGGAACAATCACTCGTACGGCCGTAATTTTTACAATTTTGATTATTTCCAGTATGAGGAATTGTTGCTAGCAATGCAATTAGCTGGTTCTACTACCACATAACCGCCAAAATGACGTAAACGCCACGGGGCATAAGATTTAATGAAGTTTTTTTCAAAACCTTTGTTTTCTTATAATATTTGGAAAGTACAAAATAAGGCTTAGGGTTCGTTTTAAGGCTAATTTTATCAAAGTGTTATTTTTCCTTGATCAGTAGTGTCCCTACCAATGACATGCACTTATTACAAAGTATGATTTAACTTTTGGTTATTTTTGTTGAGGGCTTTTAAAAAATCTTGTTCAGGTGGGGCAAGTGTACCATATGGATTTTTAGTATGGAAAAAATTACGAATTGCTGCAACAATACATTTTATTGGGAAATAAATACATGAAAGTACTTAAAAACTGATAAACAATTGTTAAAAAAATGTCCATACAAAATATAGTGATATTATGAAAATTTACTATTTATCATCGATGTAATTTTTTTTTTCGCAAAAACGATAAAATTTAAAGTAAAATATTATTATTTAATCTAAAAATGGAAGAAACCTTTCAAATACATTCTAATCTGATGTATCTAAGTGATAACAGTTCGATTGTTAGCAAATTAACATGTTTTTTCATGCATTGTTCCTCTTGCCCCAACGGGTTGTTCGTCTTGCCCCACTAGTTGAGTAGAACGTACGGAAAATCAAAAATTTTAAAATCATTTTTTTACATTAAAAAACAGGATTTTTTAAAAACTTGTTCTAACAAAGTCTTAGTCAAGACCTAGAATAAGATGATTATAATAAAATCCGACAGATTTTTTAACTTTTTAAGGGGTTATAACGAGCATTTCCTTAGCTTGTTACACTTGCCCCACTTTCCCCTATGTGTCCCCATTGTAGGTTGACAACATTGAAACTCGCTTCTTTGGTCAGTGGTCAGTTTTTTATCACGGCGTGTTTTCTAGAACAAACCTTTCAGGAAAAAATAGTCATCGCTCCTTTCAAATTCATCTTATAGGAAATCTTCTCACCTTTCCAATGCTTCAAAGAGTGAAATGTTTCGTCGAAAATCTTGAGAAATGCGCAGAAGCGCCGACTAGTCCAAAATGTTGGGGGGCACGGTTGTTTTCCGAAATCGTTAGGTGAGAGTGGCGATTTGATGTTTAAGTTTATTGTATATCACGAATTTTACCAATTTGAATATTACGATGTGATAAGAGTTTTTTTTCATCCGGAATCCATTTTTTTTTGAAAAAGATAATTTATTAAAACGTGATTGAGAATGTTTATTGGGGGAATTTTTTATATGTTTGGAAGGCGAATTCCTTCTAATTGGCATATTCTCACTTATTTTCCACTTATTCAACAACACAAATATTCTAAAAATGAAAACAAAAGTAAAAAGCAAAAATTTAGAACTTTAGAAATTGGAAAATGCCCATTAAAAAACAACATTTTTTTCAATTCTGCAATTTAGAAAAAAATAACAGAAAAAAATAAATATTCCAAAATTTAAAAAAAGTTTTAAAAACCCTTGGGATAAAAAAAAACTCATGGCTTAAAAATGTTAAGAAATCAAAAGTTGAAATTCAGAAATTTAAAAAATCAGAAATTTGGAAATTACAAAAAAAAACAATGTTTAAAAAAATCGAAAATTTAACATCAATTTATTTGTTCAGAATTTAAGAATATAAGAATATAAGAATATAAGAATATAAGAATATAAGAATTTAAGAATTTAAGAATTTAAGAATTTAAGAATTTAAGAATTTAAGAATTTAATAATTTAAGAATTTAAGAATTTAAGAATAACCAAAAAGATACACAAACGGTTTTTAATAAAATCCAAAAAAGCATTATGACAACTTGATACGACCAAAAATTTGCAATTTTTTAAAAAGAAATCAAGAAAAAAATACCTAAAATTACTCAAAAAAATATCGAATTTATCAGCATTTTTTTAAATGTAAAGCTGTCATCAAATGACCATTTTGAAAAGTGTTTCAGTTCATTTTCGCTAAATCCTGATCTACAATGGCAAATCGCAGAATGTTGCGTCTGAAAACTTGATGATTGTTTTGACAAGAGTTTGCGTAAGTTTGCTCTTGTATACTAAGCTTGCTGGTTTTCCTACCTAGTTAGCATAAGAGAGCGCAGTAGTATAGATGAAACGTTGTCGATTTAAAAAAACAACAAATGTTTTTGAACTATTTTACAGATTCGCTTACAAGAATTCTATCCAATTCCAATTCAGTTTTAAATATTATTTTCAATTATTTCTGTGATTTTTTTTTTGTAATATTTAAAATAAGAATATTTTTCTTCTAAAATCATTGGGGGGGCACAATGTATGGGCTGCCCCCCCTGCCCAATTTTAAGGGGGGCAAAAAGTACCGTGCCCCCCCAGAGTCGGCGCCCCTGGAAATGCATGTTTTAAGTTTTTTGTTTAGAATTTCTTAATCATTTATTTAAACATTTTTAAGAACTGATCAGGAAACTTGTCAAATGATGTGCTTTATGCGTCATTTACACATCAAAATGAGCATAATTTGATAAGAATTAACTTTCTAGAAGGTTGCAAATTGCTACACATTTTGAATATTTAGTTTTAACTGAGTTTTGGGATTTTGAAGAAATTTAAACCAGAGTTAATCATAATTTCAACAGAAATGAATGAAATGAAACAAATGTTTTGCATACAAATATCACCAACATGCTTTAATTTAGCTGATGCAATCGACATTTTACCAGGTTTAAGATTGTTATGGGTATTATTGAATCTCATATGCAAAAATATTATAATTCTTTAACCTAACATTAAACAGATTAATAGATACAAAAAAGTTTTATAATGTAAATGGTATGTGGCAAACTTTATAAATCATATTTTCAGAGTAATGATGAAGACAAAAATATAATAATAAAGACAAAGTTTTATGAAATGTTATACTGTTGAAAATGTATTTAGAAGTCCCAATTGAATTCGTATGTTTTTAAATCAGAATGTTCAACACCGTTTCACAAGCCTATTTTACGTTTAAGCAATTATAAAATATTATTTTCAATATTTTTACAAAAAAAAACAATCCAGTCCAAACTATTTGAACAAAAATCACGTTATTTGAAAAACGCTTTAAAAAAATATTGGATTAATAAGATTGCTATAATATTGCTGATTCTTTATCATTTCATAAATACAAAAAAACAAAGAAAAATCATTTCATACTCATGGAGAATATTTCTCCTGAAGCTTGCAACAGAAATTTCTAGTTAAATTTTGATTATAAAACATGTTTTGTATCCATGTTTAACATTTGATTAAAGAATTTAAAAAATCCAATAATAACCTTAATAAGCTTAAACCTGTTAAAATTTTAATTGCATCAGCTAAATTAAAGCACACTGGTGATATTTGTACGCTTAAGGAATGTGAAATTGTATGTATTCTCGTTGAAATTATGTTAAGTTATGGTTTTATGGTTTTAATTTCCTAATCAATACCACATATCAAAAACAAATGTTAAAGCTAAATTTTCAAAATAATTAGTGATTTGCAACCTTCAACAACGTTGTTTCTGGTCAAATTTTGCCCATTTTGGTGAGTAAATGACACATAAAGCACATCATTTGACAAGTTTCTTGATCAGTTTTTAAACATATTCAAAAAAACAATTATGGAATTTTTAACAAAAAGCTTAAATAATAGATATCTCCGAAATTTCTCGATGAAACATTTCGCTCTTAGAAGCATTGGAAAGCTGAGAAAATTTCCTATAAGGCAAATTTGAAAGCAGCGATGACTATTTTTTCTTCATAAGGTTGTCCAGGAATCACGCCGTGTTTTTATTTAAATGGAGTGAAGGTTTGAAACCTGCTTATCTAATAAATAAACATCTTTTAATAGAAAAAATATTCCCAATTTTGATAAAAAAGTTAAACTCGAATTGGAAGTAGAAAAAAGTACAATTTGAAATTCTAATAAAACAATGGTCTTTCTAAACATCAACTCGTTCCCACGCTTATATGAAAGATCGAAGAATTGTATCATAAATGAGATTCATTTTGAAAATTCTGAGTTTTGATATTCATGTAGCCAGACGCAAAGTCACTCACACAGTCTCAAAAGAAATTATTTCCGATCACCTTCCTAATGACTGCATTCAAACGATTGCTGTCACCACGCAGTATAACACGAGCGAGAAAGAGAGAGAAAGAGCATGCGGCTCCGGCTTGAGTGTTGAGCTCGGTTTTGTTTGTTTCAACTTCGTGTGCGTTCATTGACGGTCGCTGAGTTATGTCGATCATGCAAGTCGCTTTGTGTGAGCATTCAAATATCGTTGCCGATAATGAATGCTGACTGAAAGCACAATCAAATTTTAGGAAATCACTTGCAGTGGTCGTTTCAAGCCCTGTTAGGTTAAACAATATTCCAAGAATAACTACATATTTAGGCATATTCCCGGTTCCGCCAGGGAACCTATTTTTAGTTTACGTTCATATCTGTCTTTATCTGTAGTTTTTTTTTTTAATTTTGGTAATACAGTCATCCCACATATTCGGAACACCCACAAATTCGAAACACTTTTACGATAATTTGTCAATAGCATGCCAAACGTATTTTTTCTGTCGATCCTACTATTTTTAGGACTTTTATTTGGACATCCTCTTGCTATTCCACTAGTTAAAAGTAGTACTTTTTGAACAAAAAACATCATTCCAAGATTTTTTGTCTAGAGCAGCAAAACACTGCCTCCAAATGGCCTGTTTCATAATTGTGGGATGTTATTGTGCCTCCCACTGTTGTGGAACACCTGAATTTAACTGATATTTTCACAAAAAAAGTTATCAAACCATGTGTAAAACATCACTAAGCTTGAGTTTCATTGGTTTCAGTGTGAGAAGTCATTATTTGGTAATACATATGTACTCCTGTAGAGATCCAAAGTTTGTTTACATTCGTAAGAAAAAAGTGTTCCGAATTTGTGGATTTCAAGGGTCAAAGTAATTCTTCAAAAACTTCATATACAAGTTAAAATTTGCAGATGTTCGATACAGCATTCGAAAGATCGCAAGAAAAGCTTTCAAATGAAGGTAAAAGCGAATCATTAAGTTCAATGATCGATTTGCTATGATTTTTTGAACATTGGCCGATCTGTAAACTGTTCCGAATATGAGGGATGACTGTACAATAATAATGTTGATGGTTGATGATTAATAAAAAGGTCCACAAAACAATTTTCATTTATTTGATTTTTGAGTGTTTTTGGAACCGCTACCGTTTAATGAAACTAAAAATTGAACGAAATTGGGAAACTGTTTTAAATTTTTCTCAGAAACACGAGGATAAACTTTAACTAACTTATGCGCTCAATGTAGAAATTAAACAAAAAGTTTGAATTTGCAAAACATGCGCTAAAAACATTTTTTTTAGAAAGACCACGTCAAACGATTTTACGTCCAATTTTCTGTCTCGAATTTTTACGAATGACTCATATGTATTTTAATTTTATTTATTTATTTTTTCAAATATGATTCTTGAGACAAGTCTTACAGTTTTAATTTTTTTTTTGAAAATAAATGAAAATCTTGTCAATGTCACAATTAAAAGTAATGAATTAATTTCCCAAGCAATAAGTAAAGAAATAAAATCGCTACTCACAAGTCCAAGTTATCGCTCGACAGCCCACTGTCGGACGCGGCCGACGATAGCGCGCCTTGCAGCAGCTGCTGCTGCTGTTGCTGCTCGGCAACACACCTCTCAAACTCGTTAAACTCGGCCATCCCGTCGTCTTCCAGCAGGTCCATCTTGATGGTCGTCACCGCCGGCTGTTCTACCGCGACCGCCGGCACAACGGCTGCGGCCATCTCCGGCGACGCATCGCCCATAAACTCGTCCTCGCCGTCGTCCTCCAGCGAGCCGGCCGAGCTGCCCGGAAAGCCGTGGAACTCCTGGTCCGAGCTGAGCGACGAAAGCGGCGACATGGCCTGCTCGGGCAGACCCAGGTTGGCCATCATGCCGAGCTCGCCCGTTGCGTACGAGCTGCTGCTGCTGAATCCGTTCTGCAGGTTGCTGATCAAGCTGGACGAGATGTCGTTCATGCCGGCGTCCGGCGAGCCACCGTTGCTGGACTCGCTGAACAGCAGGTTCGTGTCCAGCTGGAACAGGTCCATGAAGTCGTCCGGGTTGGCGGGCCACTCCTCCGGCTGGAGAAAAAGAAAGAGACGAAAGTGGAGGTGAGTGAAAGTAACAACTAGATATTGGTTGGGCGAGTAGGGTGAAAGTGAATTGCATAATTGAATTAAAGGATTTTTTTTTTCGGGGACAGGAAAGCGTACGAATGCCGGTCGGCTCCGTGTGGCTAAGGATTTGCGGTTGACGTAATACGCGTGGTCGAAACCTTGAATCATGCCCACAGGTAGCGCTGTGACGCAATTACTAAGGTGAGTACAACAACATCGATTATTCTGAGTGAATAGTGAACAAAACAGCATAAAGTTGATTTTCCTGAAATAGTTTTCCTTCGCAAAACGTGTGTATCATAAGCAGCGTTTATTTATAGCACGTGCCAGGCCACAAAATGCGCTTGCTTCAGGTACCAAGACCCGCAGGATGGTTTCTCCCGCATTAGACTACAAGAGCTCACACAAATCGGGGCTTGTTTTGCGAATAGTGTAGTGCACGTCACCTTTTTTTTCATACGGCGCGCGACTGCGGCATAATTTGCGACGCGAATTGCAGCCATACAATCGAACAAGAAGAAAAAAACAAACGAGAAGTACAAGTTGCGGTGAACCGAAAGTAATTTGAAGAGCTTCATCAAAGACGTTGCAAATTTTAGGAGTTATGCAATTTAGCGTGGTGGGCACGAAATGGATCGGTTTTAATGATTTGGCTACTAAAGTTAAAAAAAAACGTTACTTAATCCACCCTTAGGTGGTTAGCGCCTTCCTCACATTTAAAGGGTGCATTCCAAAATGCAAAAAGTGCGTAAATAACACTTAAGTGCTTATATTTTTTGATAGGGTTGTCAGATCTTCAATGTTTTGGACGCATTTGAAAGGTCTTTTGAATACCCATCTTACGATAGGTCGCATGATAGATCCGGACAACGTTTTCATAAAAATATCTGAGATCCGGCCACGAAAAAGTACGTAAATAACACTTAAGTGCTTATAACTGTTGATAGATTTGTCAGATCACCAATTTCTTGAACGCGTTGAAAAGATCTTTTAAATACCTTTCTTAAAAATGTATAGCACGACGGGGTTTCTTACAAAAACCACCCTTTTTACAATCTTCCGGACTTTTGTTAAAATCGTTTTTTGAGCATAACTTTTAAAGTACTTAGGCTGGTACAAATAATTTTAAAAGTTTTTGTCACCCCCCCCCTTCAAAATTGGCCCGAAAAATCAGGGGGCAAAAAATATTTTTACAATAAACTTCAAAATTTCAATGAAAATTCAAGGGCAACTAGCTGAAATCAAATTAAAATACATTCTCCTGCGTTTAAAATCAATTTTAGCATGTTTGGGTTTATTAAAAAATCTTAAGATTTTTTGAAAATTTTCGATGCAAAATCTTTTTTTTCGATACAATTTTTGTTTTTGTCAGATCTTAGATTTTTTGAAAACTAATAATTGCAAAACAACTGAACTAATGTAAAATGCATTTTAAAACACTTTTTTCATTTAAATGTGAAGATTATGGCTTGTTATTTAAATTTTTATATTTTTTTTTTGCCCCCCCCCCCCCCTTGATCTCGGCCAGGGCCGAGGGACAAAAACTTTTTTAAATATTTGCATCTGCCTTAACTAAACTGCATAATTTTTAATAGCGACTTATGGGACCCCAAGACGGATCGAATGACGCCAAAACGGACAAAATCGGTTCAGCCAATGTCGAGATAATCGAGTGACAATTTTTTGATCAACATCCAACCACACACACAGACATTTGCTCAGAATGTTATTCTGAGTCGATAGGTATACGTGAAGGTGGGTCTACGAGGCCTAATTGAGAAGTTCATTTTTCGAGTGATTTTATAGCCTTTCCTCAGTAACGTGAGGAAGGCAAAACGCTGTGGTAAAGGCCATTCATACGAAATAATGAAAATTTAGCATTAGGTTGTGGTTTGTACAAAATAAGCAAAATGTTGCTGGATTTTTTTTTTTTCTATATTTTTGTCAATTTGACGGAAACTTTGTGGGTACTTTCTCTATGCCCAAAGAAGGAACTTTGCATGATTAGTTTGTCGATAAAAGTCTCCATACAATTTTGGATATCCATACAAAAAAAATAATTATGAAATAAACAACAATCTGAATCTTCAAAACGGATTTTTTTAATCAATTCGATGTCTTCAATAAGGAATAAATAGTCACTCCAAAATTATTTTGCATTTAAGAAGTAGACGGAAGTGGCAATTACTCATTTTTAAATTTCACTAACAGAAAACATTGAATTGCGCAAAAGAAAAAAATAAACATTCTCATTTTTTATATGTTTTTGATGACCAAAAAACTATAGTTTATTTTCCAATTTTTCGAAAACATTGACAAAAATGTGTTTAAAACTTAAAATTATTTCTAGAGGTAATAATATTTGAAATCAACATTTATTTGCAAAACATTTAATGTTGTACACCGTTTTCAAGTTTGTGGTGCCTTTTTAATTTTTTTATTTTTTGCCAGAAGCGGTTTTTTTTCAAAAATATCATAAGTTTGCTTCGTAAGGCACTGAGGATTGGTCCAATAAAGCCTTCAAGAGAAAACAAACAGGGAAAAATAATTTTTCTGAGTGACAACAAAATAGCGCCCAATATCCAGGTTACAATATCCGAACAGATTTTCATTTTCAAAAAATGAAATTTTTGGACTTTCCATCCAAAAATTCAAAATTCTGAACAAACCTGACTTTTCCAATGGTCTTTAACCACTTAATTTGGATCTTGTTTTCAAAAGATTGGCAAAGCCAATTTGTGTTTTTGTCATTTTGGTCATCTGAAACATATCCAACCATAAGATTTATTTAATGGCTATGCAGTCCAGACGTGATTATCCAAAATCCTCGAAAAAATTCAATTTTAGATAATCCATTCATTATCAAATGCTCTGAAGTGGTTTGGAAATTTTAAAACCAAGATGGCGGTGATAACATATTGAGAAAATGAATTTCATTATGTAACAAAACCACTCAAATCTGACTAAAATGGGGTCACAGAACTCAAATTCGATGATAAAAACCAACTTCGGATAATCGAGGCTTCGAATTATTGAGTCTGGGCTGTATTGCTCGATAAAAAGATGAATTTAGTTATGTTTTATTCTTAAATTTATATTTATTCAGGTTTTAGTTTCCATGTACATTCATTTAGTTCAAAATAATATTGAGTGTCCAAACACAATCGGTGACTTTTCACCTCAATTTTTAATACTAGCAACTTTCATTTATTCATGTAATATTCACGTAAACTCATGTAGCTTTTGCTCTGAATGTTATTAATTTATGATATTTTAACCAGCGATAGAGGAACAGCATCTAATTCCAGCGTGCCTCTTATGTTGCCATATCAACACTTTGACGTTCAATTACAGCTCATTAAACGCGTTTTCAACTGAAATCGAGTAATAA
This sequence comes from Culex quinquefasciatus, assembly GCF_015732765.1. NCBI lineage: Eukaryota > Metazoa > Arthropoda > Insecta > Diptera > Culicidae > Culex > Culex quinquefasciatus. The sequence continues at coordinate 33,005,815 of NC_051863.1, forward strand.
ATATTTCAATACAATTACAAAATAAGTCGATTAAAAACAATCCAAACTCGATTATCCGAAGCCTCGATTATCCGAAGGTTTGTTTGGAACATCGGATAAGGGAATCACAAACAAAAAAATGTTTTTTTTTCGTATTTTTTTTTTACTTTAAATATCAAGTTTCTAGTTCTGCTACTCGATTTTTTTTGGCCGTCATCTTGGATTTAAAATTCTAAGTCACCTTAGAGTAGTTTAAGGGTCATACTAAAGCTCAACAATCAAAAATAAGACAACAAAAAAAAATATTTTTTTCGTGATTCGATTATCCAAAGTTTGGATTATCTAAAATTAAATTTTGCCAAGGCCTTCGGATAATCGAGTCTGGACTGTAGTTAAAATCAGCCAATTGGATGGGGTTAGGAGCGAGTGCTTAACCTGCCAAACATACGAGAATTTACCCTAATCATAATTTTTAATAAAGCCTGAAAGGATCAACAATTAACACAATTCACAGACCTCATGCGAGTTAGGAGTAAGCACAGGGTGGCCACCTCGGGAAAAAAACCGGGAAAACCGGGAAAAAACCGGGATTTTTATCCACCGGGAGAAAACCGGGAAAAATTCGGGAATTCGACTGACAAACCGGGAAAATATTTTAAGTTTAGTAAAAATTTGACAAAAGCCTCTTTAATGAGTTCAATATGTTCTTTTCTCAATTAGAATTTTATTCCTGTTATTCTAAATGAAGAATTTGCGAAAACTATGTTTGAATTTGTGTAATAGACTCATTCTTCTTGGTTATGGATGTTTTTTTCTGTTGTATCCTATTGTATTTTTACTTGGCGATTTTTTTTAATAAAGCGAAATGTTTTCTCTACCAGCGATTCTCAACCTGGGGACATGTACACCTGGGGGTACCACCAGCGGTCTCAGGGAGTCCCGAGGACAATCCCTGCAATGGAGGCCATTTGTCCCAAGCAAAATATTTGAGAGAAAAAAAATAACAACCATGCTTAAGATGCAATGAATTACGGGCGAATTGTTTTTGACCAATCAGAAAATGTTTAAAAAATATTTGAATGATAAATCTATAATTTGCATACGTTTAAAAATTTTATCAATTTGAAGTAAAGTGCACCGTTTTTTGGATTTTTTTGTTTTTTTTTCTACAAATATTTGTTTCAAATTTGTATATTGTGCCAACTACCATTTACTACCATGTTGGTAAAAATAATCTTATGTTTCATGATTTGGATATTTTCAATTCGACCTTTTTTTGCTAAAATATTAGTTTTGCATAAAATAAAAATTAGGATTTTTTGTAAGTGGAAATTATGGATCTCATGGTACGAAAACAACATTACAGTAAATATCTCTCTAAATTTAAGGGTGCACAGCAACCAAGGAAGTTGTTGTATTCTTATTCCAAAATTGTTGAACTTACGGACCCAATCCTGAAATAATTTGATTATAAAATTTGACCAATTTTGTTGTAAATCATTTTGGAAATAGTAGGTTAGGGGATGAATAAAAAATCAAATCGACAGTTTCCGTAGTTTTGAAGATACTAAAATTTCTGTAACAATAATCTGGGTGCTACAGCTCTGGTTGATGTGCACCGTTAAAGATCAGACATTTCCTTCAAATTGTCACACAAAATACACAATTTTAAAATATTTTTCTTGGCCTGCATCTCAGCAACAAAAGAATGGATCAAAATATTCAAAAAGAAAGCAGAAAAGAATTTTCTCAACCATTTAATAGATAATTTTTCAATTGAAAATAGCTACAACTTCAAAAAAATACTATTTACAAAATTTAAATCTCCAAAAATTAAAATTAAAAAAAAATATGGGAGATGTCTGTAGAAATGAAAAAGACAGCGAAAATTTAATTAACAAAAGAAATTTCTCCAGATAGTAGATAGTTTTAAAGAAAAACAGGGTACAACATTTTATTTTGAAGGTTTATTAAGAAAACTGATTTGAAGAAATGTACATGGACGTTGTGTGGCCTATCCATGTTTTTAAACAACTCTAGAAACATGATTTACGACATTTTTAATACTTCAAAATTCAAGTTTCTTTCTTCGTGAATTGGAATGTAGAAAAATTTCATATATGAACGCTAGGGGGTACCAGCAGCTAAAGTAACACTAAAAAGGGTACCTAGCCTAGAAAAAGGGTACCTAGCCTAGAAAAAATTGAGAACCGTTGAATTATAATATATTTCAACTTAAAAATAATAATATCATGGAGTTTCTGTTTGTAAATATTATTTTATTTGATAATATTTGAGATTCTCAGCCAGACAAATTATTAAGGAAAACTTGCAATGATTTTTTTTGCAAAGTATTTTTTTAAATGTCGTTTGAAATTTATGTAAAACTTTCAGATATTTGAAAAAAACAAAATAGATAGAATTCTGCTACAAAAAAGTCACTTGAAATACAGGCAATCACTTTTAGGTGGTTACTACATCAACACAAAAATTGAGATCATGTTGAAAAAAAAAGCCGATGCTAATATTTTTCAAAGTTTTTGTCCCTCGGCTCTGGCCGGGGTCAAGTGGGGGAACAATCCATAGTCTCAACATTTGAATTCAAAAAGTGATCGAAAATGCACTTACACTAGTTTATTTGTTTTGCAACCATTAGTCTTCAAAAAATGTAAGATTTGACGGTAACAAAAATTTCAAAAAAAAACTAAAGGTGTAAATTTTAAAAAATTAAAAGATTAATAAATCAACCCAAACATGCTTAAAAATTATTCCAAACGCAAGGGAATGCATTTTATATTGATTTCAGCTGATTGCACTTAAATTTCAATTAAAATTTTAATGTTTTTTGAAAAATATTTTTTGCCCCCTGATTTTTCGGGGCAACTAACGAATTAACGAGCATTTACATAAATGTTGATAACAATTTATTTTTGCAGATTTTTTCTACAAAATTAATAAATTGTAGTAATAATCAATCTCATTTTAAAAAATTAAACAATTTTTATTTTGAGTTTATAAAATCTACATGTATGATGATGAAAATTCCCAATCATTATGGAAATTAGATGTTCGGATTGGAAACAGATAAAAACGGCTTCGTTTACAACTTACTCACTTTTTACTCAAGATTTGAAAGCTTTCTTGAGGAATTCAAACTTTGAACCAAATGTATGCGTTCAAAAAGTATGTTGGTACTAACGTTAGCATAAAAAACATTGTAATTTGGTTTAAAAACATTTCGTAAAATTCCTTCTGGGCTCGGGAGAAAACCGGGAAAAAACCGGGAAATTGAAAATCGAAATCTGGTGGCCACCCTGAGTAAGCAACAAGTTATACAATAAACTTTATTCTGAAAATTATGAACTCCCAGGAGAGACAGCAACGCCCAAACTCGTTTCTACAAATCAGACTGCAAACCTTTAAAATTCTCTACCAACCAGTTCCAGCTTAAAAATCATCAAAATGTCAAGACCGTGTGTACCGTAAAACAGACCACATGATGGCATGGCAACAAAATTCGTAGAGCTCCCCCCGCGGGCTGAATCGAAACTGCCGAAACGAAATTGCATGCACCAAATATTCAACCCAAAAAACGCGACTAAAGTAAATCGACTGGACCGGCGAAGGTTTGCACAAAATCTGCATGTGGACGACGCGACGCCGACCAACATTTGGAGGCCGTTCACTTTGAAGAACACCACGTTGCCGTTGGAACGACTTTGGGACAATTTGAAAGAAACCGGTAGAACAACTTTCTCCGACGCCGTTCTCTTCCTTTCAAACAAACGGAACAAATAAAAAGTTATGCAAGTGGCAACTAACTGTGATTACAATCAGGTTCAAGTTCTTGAAGAACTCTTTACCAAAACCCAATCAACAAAGCAACCATGTAAGAGAGAAGTAAATAAATGTTTATCGAAGAATGTCAGGTCCCGTTACAAGCTATTACTGTTTTCGTTTTCGAATGCCAGTCTCGTCATGACCGCAACTCCGCGGTACTGGCTCGAACAACGATGACGAATTCCACAATGACCTAAATTTCGTCGTCCCCACTAAGAGTGTAGTACCTACCAGGTCGGTTCAAAATGACTTTCATATCGAGCTTGTCTACGACGACCTGTGTCTCCTGTTTCTCCTTCGAGAGCAACCTTTGATTGAATTGTTTTACCTCAAGACTTGCTCTCGATGTGCCGACGACACGACTGTAAAATTGCGTCACTTTGCGTAGAGACCCGGTTAAAAAAACAGGTTCCCTTTCGAATTCGCTCCAAGCTAGCCCAAAAAAAAAGAGAGCGGTATTGCATACGTCGACAGTTTTGGTTCTCGGAACACGTGCTCGATGCCGTTCTCTGGGCGAGCTGAGTAGCTTGGGATTCGCAAGCGTGTAAGAGAGGGAGAGAGTTTGTAGAGCTCATTAACCTGCGTGAAGGTATGCGAATTGAGTCGGAGTGTGTGTGTTTGTTGAAAAGCCGGCGTCGCGTTCGTGGCTGTCGTTTATTCGCCGGGTTTTTTTTTGTTTGTCGATGATCACGCAGTTTGTGGTTTTGCTCAAGTGGCTAGCAAATCGAGGCTGTAAGTTGAACAATTTTAAACAAAACTAATAGCTTTAAATATTTTTAATAATGCTGGTACAAATTTTATTAAAAGTTTTTGTCTCCCCCTCTTCAAAGTTCGCCCGAAAAATCAGGGGTCAAAATACATTTAAAAAAAACTTAATTTCAATGGAAATTCAAGTGCAATCAGCTAAAATTAATTAAAAATGCATTCCCCTGCGTTTAGAATCATTTTTAGCATTTTTGAGTTAATTTAAAAATCCCAAGAATTTTTGAAAATTTTCGATGTATTATCGCAAAAAGTTTTTTTTTCGCTAAAATTTTTGATTTCGTCAAATCTGAGCGAGTTGTGGCGCTATAACCACGGCAAATAGTGTCCAGGGCATTTGTGGAAATAACTACAATGTCCCATCCCCGAGAGTCCCGGAGCACCAAACCTTCTTAGCATGGTGGCTTCCAACGATTTATTGCCTATAAAACAGGAACGTGAGCGGGGGATCCCCACGTTTCTTCCTCCCCTGTAGATTCAGAACTGCACAGAAAAAAATATTTCTGTAAATTTACATTATTTATCATGTACCAAAAGGTATCATGATAAATGATGTAAATTTAGATTAGGTTCATTGGAAATTTACATTATATTCATTGGAAATTTACATTAGTTTTGAAAATTTACATTAGTTTTGGAATTTACATTACTTTTGAATTTACATTAGTTCAAATCAACTAATTCTGATTGGCCAATGGGAATGAGAAGCTCGACTTGGATTGCAGTAGGAAAAGGGTGTGGCCTATGTTCTATTTTAAAATGATTGAAGCGGGCAGCAAAAGGAAATTATGATTTTAAAAAGTTGTTTCTCAGGTAGGGGATGCTTTCTCGTCGACGGCCAAGTGGAATAACGCTGGCCTGGAATCGAACGGACGACGGGAAGAATGTTCGGTGTTACTGCTGCTACCCGCTACCGACTGAGCCATCTTCGCATTTTGTAAACGAGCGGCTAAAGCATCAACTTGTTCAGGTCGAGGCACAGGCAGTGGGCCAGCGAAGTATGAGAGCGATAGAAAGAGAACCAAATATTACTATTTTTAGTTCGGGTAGTTTTGAAGTCAACGTTTGGCAGAAATACATTGGATATATGATTTACATTAAATAGGAATTTACAGGAAGCCGAACACGGGTAGAAATTCATCAGATTTGAGTTTCCATGCTCAACGTTTCCATTAGATTCATGATTTACATTAGATTTAGATTTACATTGGAGAAGTTTCCATGATTTTTTACTCTTTACATCATATTTCAACATTACATTGAGTGAGTTTACATAAGAAACAGTAATTACGTGCTGTGTAAATTCACATATTTTTTTCTGTGTGTATTGTTGTTTGAATATTCGTGTTCAAATTCAATCCAGTTCAACGAATCATCTTTGCGGTAAACTTTACGCAGTTGGCCTGGCCGCTTTAACGTTTGTGATGTTTCAAAGCAATTTATTGCATTGGGGCACTGCAATTGTTAATAATGACAAGAGGATGCTAGGCGTTAATCAACCTAAGGCATTTTCCAGGATGCCCTCGAAAGACTGGCTGCGCTAGGGTTAGATTAGATTAGATTGGAAATTTTTGATTTCGTCAAATCTTACATTTTTTGAAAATTAATGATTGCAAAAATGCATTTTAAAACACTTTTTCCATGCAAATGTTGAAACTATGGGTTGTTATTTCATTGGGACTTTTTTAAAAATACTCTAGAAATAATGGCAGGAATCTAGTAAATTTGGGTTGGAAACTTTTTTTGGAGGTCAATACGTAATTTAAAATCTCAACTCAGCAACTTTATGGATATGTCTTAGCAGGGTGGTTGCTCAAGTTGGGAAATCGGGAAAATCAGAAGTTTGCCAAAATCCACGAAAAATCGGGAAAACGTCAGGAATCTTTTGCAAACCTGTTCAGGAATTTATTTCTTACTCTTGAATAATTTAGTATTTTTTTTTCTCCAATATTTAAATTAAATGCACTCAAAACTTTAAAGTAAAAGTAAATTATAAACAACAAAATCAAATCAAATTATTCGCTCTACAGCATTGCCTTGGCGTTCTCGATTGCGAGATTCCTACTCGAAACTAGATGTCCAAAGGCTTGATTGTTGAGGCAATTGCAAACCTCTTTTCACACCTAAGCTTCCATCCACCCCGGGATTCGAACTGACGACCTTTGGATTGTGAGTCCAACTGCCTACCAGCGACTCCACCGAGGCAGGACCCAGAGAGACGACTCCTACACCTGGATTGAGCTAACGAACTAACCCTCTAGGTTAGACCGGGGCCAACATTTACTTTCCCGTCCGACGGAAGGCGTGGTCAGACAAATCTCGTCTCGAAAAATGCCACCGGGACCGTCTGGGATCAAACCCAAGCCGACTGGGTAAGAGGCATCCACGCTTACCCCTACACCACATGTCCCGTGGTATAAACAACAACAAAACTATTAAAACCCAATTTGAGCTTCAACGACAATGACCGCGTAATGTTAGATTTTTGTTTAATAATCACATGGCTTGAAAAATCGAGATATGATCAAAACTTGAATGCGGCAAGGTTACAATTGCAGCTTACATTTAAATTTTATTAAAATAAGGCGCAAATAACTTATTGCCATCCTCACCTTACTGAGGAAAGGCTATAAAATCACTCGAAAACTGAACTTCTCAATTAGACCTCCTAGACCCACCTTCATGTATACCTATCGACTCAGAATCGAATTCTGAGCAAATGTCTGTGTGTGTGTGTGTGTGTGTGTGTGTGTGTGTGTGTGTGTGTGTGTGTGTGTGTGTGTGTGTGTGTGTGTGTGTGTGTGTGTGTAGGGATGTGGGTCTGTGCACCAAAAAATATGCACTCGATTATCTCAGCACTGGCTGAACCGATTTGGACCGTTTTGGTCTCATTCGATTCGTCTTGGGGTCCCATAAGTCGCTATTGAAAATTATGAAGTTTAATAAAGTACTTCAAAAGTTATGCTAAAAAAACGATTTTGACTAAAGTCCGGAAGATTTTAAAAAGGGTGGTTTTTGTAAGAAACCCCAGCATGTTATACATTTTTAGAAAGGTATTTAAAATACCTTTCCAATGCGATAATTCCAACACATTGAAGATCTGACAACCCTATCAAAAGTTATTAGCAATTAAGTGTTATTTATGCACTTTTTGGAAGCCGGATCTCAGATATCACGATGAAAACGTTGTCCGGATCTTTCATGCAACCCGTCGTTGAACAGGTAATCAAAAGACCTTTCCAACGCGTCCAAAACATTGAAGATCTGACAACCCTATCAAAAGTTATAAGCACTTAAGAGTTATTTATACACTTTTTGGAGGCTAGTTCTCAGATATTTAGATGAAAACGTATTCCAAATATATCATGCGACCTATCTTTGGATAGGTAGACCTTCCCACGAGCGTGTCTATTTTGGATAGCATTACCCTTTGAATGAGAGGAAGGCACCAACAACCTAAGGGTGGATTAAGTAACGTTTTTTTATGAATATGTCGAAAATGAGATAATGTATGATTTTGTTTTTTTGAATTCCAAAAAAAAACTTGTTCACGTTTTTCAAAATCAATTGAAAAATTACAAAATTTATTCATGAAATTTTCATTTCGCATCAAAAAAAGAATTATAAACAATTTTGCAGAAATTCTATGATCTTTTGATTTGTTTACAGAAAAATAACTGAAATCATGTTTAGATTTTTTTTATTAAACGAAGTTCAGAATAAGATTTAAAATTAAATTATTTTTAGGTGTTTATGTTTTTCAAAATAAAACATGATTTTTTTTGAAATCTTTTGTTTCTATTTAAAACACTGACTGTTAAAGTTTTCTATCTTAAACAAAATTATGAAAGCTTTCATTTTCATTTTTTCTGTGTGGCTCTGGAAAAGTCGGCAATTCGTAAATGGGATTTTAGTGGCCACCCAGTGAAAATGTACTTGAATCTATCGATTTTTATCGAATTTTCTAAAGAAATATCTAATGAATTAAAAAAAAAACTTATAAAAACAGTTGCTCTAGAACCTCTAACGAAATATTTCGATTCGCCCGCTAAACTTCGGGAAAGACCAAGATTTTTTATTTTTTAGCAAAACAGCATGATATGGGTGATTTCCACATATCTCAATTTACTTTGTTTTTGTTAAACGGCATTCGATTGACGAACACATCATCGATTACCTGGAACAAAAAAGCTAATATGACCCCTCTTGTCCATCCCATTCCACATATGGGTTGTCGTCACCATCAGTAGCACAAATCTACCACCCTACCGACGTGCCCGGCCAAGGTCAACCCCGGCTATGCATGGCAAAAAAAAACAAGTCAGTTCATCAACCAGTAATTACGGCTGGCTTCTGCAGAATAAGCACTGCTCCAGCAAAAAGCCCGACTCCCGACCCTTTGGGTTCACTTGGTCTTGGCAGTTTCTTGGTAAAAATGCATTAATTTGTGTCTGTGATGCATCACCTTGTTGGCCTCGTAGTGCTATAAATAGGGGGCGCCCTCCAGGGCCCGGGGTCTTGGCGTCGCGAGCCATTTTATTTTCTTCGTAAGTGCCCTCCGCGGTGTGATTGCTACACGTTACGATGGAGCAACTATCAGTTACGTAATACTTCACAGTTCATACATCTCCCCTCAGTACTCGGGAGTGACCATTACTGATAGCATGTTACGATTACGGGTTCAGCGTATTAAGGTACGCGACCCTACTTTGTTCCATTCAAATTTGCACGGTTTCTACTATTTGAGGTACACAGAAAAAAATATTCCTGTAAATTTACATTATTTATCATGTACCAAAAGGTATCATGATAAATGATGTATATTTACATTAGATTTATCGGAAATTTACATGTTTTTCATTGTAAACGATCCTTACCAAAATATTATGAAATCGTGTAAATTTCCAATGAAAATAATGTAAATTTTTCAAGCCAAAAATTTTTTTTGCTCCGTTGAATCTAGAATCTGATAGAATTTTCAGATTCTAAATGCAACGGAGCGATAAAAATATACATTCGATGACTAACGAGGTACTCACTCCTACCACTTTAGTACCAAAAAAAAATAATCTAAATTTTGATATTAGCACTAGAGAACTTACTCACGAGTCTCCCTCTTTGCTGGCCAAAGGTGGGTATGGCGTTCTGAAGATTGAATACCTTTAGTAAAAAGGTTCACCAAGTACAGTAGGTTGCGGAGCTGGTAGAAAAACGACTTGATCAGGAGGTGTGTCAGTGACGGCCTGTCAGCAGATCCGAGGGAAGGTTCGCGTAGAGTTCGACAATTCTAGAATTGGTTCGAGTCTTGGATGCACGGGATGAGCGGCGCTTTGGGCCGCCGAGGACATCGAGGTCACACTGAGCGTGTTGATCGGGTTGAAACCTGTGTGTAGTATAGAGGGCAAATTAGTTAAGATATTTAGAAACTTTCATAATTGGCCTAACTCACCTGTGGTTTGCAGAAAAACGTTACCGTCGAGATAGTCGGATTTATCTATTACAAGTTATAGGCTGTACAGCCATGGTCATTTGGTGGCAAAACTTCCAAGCCACGATCTAGTTTTCATAATATGTCGGATGGCGATTGCCCAGAACGCTTGTCCAGCTTCCACGTCAAATGTTCCATTGATCAGTGTATCATCTTCCCTTTTTGAAATCTCAAAAACGATTGTATGGATGACTGCGAAAGAAAAAGATAATAACAATTTAATGTGCCGAAAATTGGTATAATACTTTCAAGCAAGTAAAACATTCTTCAATACTATAAAATGCTAATCAAATTTCTTTTCTCGGAGTTCATACGTGTTTCGAGATGGACACGATCAAGGAAAAAGCCGCCCGGCCAAAACCGGGGGTGACCAGAAAAGGATGCTCGCGAACGGCCTCAATAACATGCTACTTGCAGGAGGAGTACGTCGCTTCCCGAAGGGCAAGATCACCGACCGGATGGCGCTGTACTATACATACTCAAGAGTCTAGGGAAGCCGAAGGTAGCAATTGCGGTGGTGGATAAGGTCGGTGGAACGAAGAACTATTGGAACGTAAGGAGCAGGCGAAGAAGAACAAGAGCTAACTGCCGTTTACGTCGTTGATCTGTAAGGGTTCCGGAAATCGAAACCACAAGACGTTGAAGAAGGGAGGTGCTGATCTTACCGGTCTATGTCAGGACAACTGTCTCGTGCGACGCGTCTGTCCCTCGACAACTGTCCCGTGCGACGAGACTTGATAGCATACTCCCGCTCCGAGAAGGACAGCATCGTCGAGAAGGCGGAGAAGCGCAATGTGGACCAGAAAACGTTTAATGAGGAGCTCTTGAAGGCCAACAACGGTTACTCCGAGGCCAAGGTGACCCGTCGGTTCCTCTAGTGAATGATCTCCTCTTAAACGTACCAGCTCCGCACCTTATGCAGTTCTAGAAAAGAGCTATTCTCATATTTTAATCCATTAATTAGTGGATAAACATCAAAACATTACTACTCACCGGCTATGACATCAAACGACCTTCCACAATTTCCGAAATTCCGCAATCTTCCGTGCCTGTAGAAAAACTTATGGGAAAACATTTGTTAGGTAAAAACTGTTAAAATAACAAGATAATGTTTTTACCTCCGGCAAACCAGCATAAAAACTCCAAGCACCTGCAACTTTTACTCACCAGCCACCAAAATCCGATTTGTTTATTTTGATGATTTTTGACGTTTCTCTCCGACGTCCGACCTGACGCAAACGAGGGATCCACCCGTCGCTGATTTTCAACCGGTGCAGCGCACAAAGTGCAGCACGTAGTTGCCTACTAAAAGGCGATTAAAATGCGTTCAATAAGTGCATCATCCGAAAACTTCTTGCTCCACTTCCCACCAAAGAATGAAATCTGTTTTGTTTTGTTCAGTTGTCAATTGCAAACTTAGTTCGAAATTGAAAATTACATTTGTTTTAAAAATACATGACGCAAGTTTACATTAGATTCATAAATTACATTATTTCCGCGATTTCAGATTGACAAAAACAAAGTTGATTTACATCAAAATCGTTAATTACATTCGATTTTAAATTACATGATCGCTTTTTCCATGAGATTTAACCGTTTACATCACATTTAAAAAATCCATTAGCTGAATTTACATGTGAAACGTGGTTTACATGTAGTGTATATTTACATATTTTTTTCTGTGTACATCCTTAACTTTGACTGGCAACACTGTACCGGTTAACCTCCTGTTTTATATGTTCGATTCATGCGAAGCACATACTACGAACAAATACATCCTCACACTTGACAACCTCTTGGGAACAGAGCGAGCAACAATCAACGGAGGCGTTGATAAGATCCCGCATATTATTCATCACCACCAGCACACACAGAGTCACATTTGATTGCCGGAGAATGAAAGCGTGACGGTGGTGGTGCTGGTGATGATGGCGGCACTGAGCCTTGCACACACATTTATGGGAAATTCAAATTAATCGACCGGCAATTGTACGGGGTTTCCCGCGAAACCCCGTGCGTTATCCCAAGTCTGGAATGTTTTTTTTGCAGTGATTTTCAAAGCAAATGTAAATACGTTTGAAAAGGATGCACAGAACATTTAGAACTTCTGGTTTTTTTTTTTAATATTTGCCTTTGGATTAGCGTTATCAAAACCTTGGAAAGACTTGCTATCACCAAATTTCTCAGATAAGCCATATACATACGTATTGGGCAGAACCATGTGCGATTGTGAATTGTGTAATGAGCAGGGATGGCAAATGGCAAAAAACCATCGCGAAGCCCTCGTTTGATTTATTACCTTCCAGTTACAGAATTCACTATAATGATGTATGGAGCAATTGTAGATTTTGTACAAACGAACAATTTTGTAGAACATTGTTTTGTTCCAAAGTGAATGCTGTTGACACTAGAGCGTAAACAATGTCTACAAAGTTGTTCATTAGTAAAATATCTACAAGTGCTCCATACATGATTATAGTAAATTCCTTAACTGGAAGGAAATAAATTATAAACGCTTTTTGGAGGCCCATCGGCAAATACCTTCCCTGGTAATGAGCTCAAAAATATACCAAATAAGCACATCTCTATGTTAGTCTACTGAACGCATGAAACTTCGTGCTCTTACTTTCCGAAATGTGTATATTCTTGAATGCATACAAGCGGTATATAAGAAGTATATAAGAAAATACTATTTGCTAATAAAATCACCAAAAATAAGGATCAACTCGGATCGTTTTGCACCCTTCGGTAAAGTTGTAGGAAGTTGAATATCCTACAAGAATCCACTATCTGGCAGAAAAATACTAAAACGATTTTGCGATTTTCCTCATATAAACATAAACGATAAAAAGCGACCCTTAAACCTTAACCGATTTGGCTCAAAATTGGCACAGATACTTATTTTTGCCTAAGGAACCGAGTCAGAGGGTATCTCTGATGTCGTTTTTTTATTGTCACCCTACTGCGCATGATTACTTATGTGTTAGGTTAGTGAATTTTCACGATTTCGCGGACAGCGTGAAATTCGTAAAATTTGGTAATTTCCGTGAAATTCCGCTAAATTCTAAATTTTTTTTAATCTATACTTAAATTAACAAAACTCAACAAATATTGCATCCAGAAAGCTTTTATTTAAATAAATTAGGCCGTTGCAAATATTTTTCAAAGTTTATGTCGCCCCCCCCTCCCCCCCTCCCCCCCATCTAAATTAGTCTGAAAAATCAGAGAGCAAAAAAAATATTTTTCCAAAAAACTTCAAAATTTCCAAGAAAATATTAGTCTAATCATTTGAAAACAATCTAAAATGCATTTTTCTGTATTGAAAATCATATTTAGCATGTTTGGGCTTGTTTAAAAATGTTTTGAATTTTTATGAAATTCCAATGCACAGCACCGCAAAAATTTTAAATTTTCGTCAATATTTAAATATTTTGGAAACTATTGATGGTAAAATAACTGGAGAGGTGTATAATGCATTTTAAAACTTTTTTTTCATTCAAATGTTGAAACCAAGGATCGTAATTTAAATTTGTATACTTTTTTATTTTTTTGATTGAATTTTATCCTTTTTCTTTGAAAACTTACTATATTAAATCATGTTTTCACTCCTTGTAACAATTTCTTTACTACCAATTTATGTTTCATGAATAATAAGAGATTTTTCCTGAGTCCCGTGAAATTTTAACGAAATTAGGCCGATGCAAATATTTAAAAAAGTTTTTGTCCCTCGGCCCTGGCCGAGGTCAAGGGGGGGGGGGGCAAAAAAATAAAAAAAATAAAAAAAATATAAAAATTAACACAGGGTGGCCACTCAAGTCGGGAAATCGGGAAAGTCGGGAAAAAGTCGGGAATTCGCCAAAATCTGCCAAAAATCGGGAAAAAGTCGGGAATTTATGATTTTTTGTCAAAAAGTCGGGAAAAGTCGGGAATTCTGAGCAAATTTGTTTAAAAATTGTGTTTTAACTCTTGAATAATTTTGTAATATATTGTACAATTTTCAAATTGAATTCACTCATTGCTGCTTTAGTAACTTACTTTAAATTTAAGGTTCTTTTCACTATTTCATTATATTTGAGTATGAAAAGCTGTTTAAGACATTCAAAATCTTAATGAATATTAGAGTTTTTGACACAGACTTTCATAATATTTTTTATGAATCAAATTATCGCTATTAAAAACAAGAGGTAAAGTTTATGAAAAACTAATAATAAAAATAGAGCCTAATGGCCAGCTTAAAATTATGATTCTATTTTCTATTTAATTTTGTCACATAATTGAAAATTAAACAGATTCCAACTTGAGTTTGGCAATGTTTTTTTTTTTTGGTAAATATTTTTAATTGTTTAACTAAATTCAATAATTAATTTAAAATATATTTTTTTTAAATGCTGCCCTTGAACTTTTTTTTGTGAGTGTGGGTAAATTACTTACCATAGATAAAGCTTGAATCATCACAAAACTCAAATATCGAATAAAACCCAAAATTGAAAAACTTTTTTACGTTTTGAAAACATAAAGAAAATATTGAAATTGCAAAAAAATAATCCTAGAAATTTTGAGTTATTGCAAAATTGTCTGTTCAAACATTTTGCTTAAAATAAGTGGAAAAACATAAAATCATATCAAACTGAATCTTCATTGAAAAAAAAAACAGTTAAATACTGACCACTAGAGAAATTAACATTGAAAAAAATATAAAAAATTACAAAATTAATAAGGAAACTTGGCAAACACATTTTTTTATGAATTCCTTGACATTTTTTCCAAATCCTTTGAATGAATGATAACAGCAAGTATGTTTTAATCATTCTTTGATTTAAAATGATGATGAAGTTTAAAAAAAATAGGAACGATATTTTAAGTTCAGTTATCTTTAACTTTTTGTTATTTCCAGTTGAAACGAAGTATCAAAAACTATACGTTTGGCAATTTAAAAAATAACATGGAAGTTATAAGTATTTGTTGAACTTTCGATAATTTTTTCAAAGACTAATTGTTAGTGTTTCTACTCTGAATCATGATAATGAAATTCCATTTTTGAAGTTTTTTTTATTTGTTGTTTAGTTTGTGTGTTTACAAAAAATGTCTATACTTGAATATTTTTAAATTCATTGAGAATTTTTCTCTGTGGTAAATATTGACTTTTCTTATAGAAAGTTTTTTGTTTGATATCATTCTTTAGATAACCAATGCCTATTATTTGAGCATTCTGGAAAAGTCTGGAAAAAAAGTCGGGAAAAAGTCGGGAATTTGAAAATGGAATTTGAGTGGTCGACCTGATTAACATAACAAGCCATAGTCTTCACATTTAAATTAAAAAAGTGTTTTAAAATGCATTTTACACTAGTTCAGTTGTTTTGCAATCATTAGTTTTCAAAAAAAAACTAAGATCTGACAAAAACAAAAATTGTATCGAAAAAAAGATTTTGCATCGAAAATTTTCAAAAAATCTTAAGATTTTTTAATAAACCCAAACATGCTAAAAATGATTTCAAACGCAGAAGAATGTATTTTAATTTGATTTCAGCTGGCTGCACTTGAATTTTTATTGAAATTTTGAAGTTTACTGTAAATTTTTTTTTGCCCCCTGATTTTTCGGGCCAATTCTGAAGGGGGGGGGTGACGAAAACTTTTAAAAATATTTGTACCAGCCTTAGATGATTTGGCTAAATGGTCCCTGTGGAACTTAGAAATGTTAAGATTTAATTTGTTATTAAATTTAAAAAATTTGGCAAAGGTTATGTTTTAGCATTTTGTTTTTTAAAGCAAAACTTTTGAAGGTTGATAACTTGTTTTGCAGAGCTTATGAAAAGTGTGTTGCACATATTTTACTCTAATTTTTTTGCTTTAGTTCTTATTCGGTTGATAATTTTTTGTAAAGATCATACGTACATAACTAAACAGAACAAAGACATTTTGAAATTAGATTGGTGTAATAATTAAGGCAAATTTATTGCTACTTGAAAAATATTATAAATTATAGTAAAAATAGTAGTTTCTGTAACTTTTCCAAGGTAATTTAAAAAAAAAATCACGTTCCGCGAAATTTCTGTGAAATTTGGGGTTCTGGAATTATGGTCCCCGTCAAAATTGCAATTTTTGAGCGTAAAAAATCACTAAGCCTACACAGAAAAAAAATCAATTCTCGTAATCGTGAATTAACTTCAATTCAAATTCAATTTAAAACAATATATTTTCTTTAAAATTTTCATTGTTGTTGTTACATTACAACGAGTTTAAAAAATATTTTTTTTACAAAAACATCTGTTTTAAACCTTAACCCGTATAGGCCTGGGTGAAATTGGAATCACTAAAATGGCCATAACTCAGCGAAAACTCAACCAATTTGCATACTTCTTTATTAGTTGGACTCGTTAGAATGTCTATTTTCCGAAAATGACCCGCAGAACCCGGAAATGTTCCGGTGGCCGGAGATATTCCGGTGGGTCACTGGGTCAAACAGGGTCAAAATGGCCATTTTGGGTCCCGCACTATTTTGTTGATAGAAATCTTGGAAAAAAACACATTTTTTCATGTTACGATCTTTGTTCTACCAACAGACAATACTGACCAATGATTTTGCACCTCCGGGGATGTTCCGGATTGAACGGGCAGGTTCCCTACCCCGGGGGAACCGGTCAAGGGACGGTCAGAAATAAAACTATTTCTATCATGGCAATATGGGTGTCAAAGTTCATCATTTTCAAAATCAAGCTCATCTTTGATCCCCAAAACCACTTTTGGACCGATCTGGCCACTTTGGGACCGGTTCCCGGTACTCCAGTGAAATCCGGAATAAGGCAAATTACGGGAATATTTCTGAACAATTTTTGACTGGGCAATATGGGAGTCAAAGTTCATCATTTTCAAAACAAAGCTCATCAATGATCCCCAGAACCACTTTTGGATCGATCTGGCCACTTTGGGACCGGTTCCCGGTACTCCGGTGGAACCCGGAATATGGCAAATTACGGGATTATTTCTGAATAATTTTTGACTGGGCAATATGGGTGTCAAAGTTCATCATTTTCAAAACAAAGCTCATCCATGATCACCAAAACCACTTTTGGACCGATCTGGCCACTTCGTGACCGGTTCCCGGTACTCCGGTGGAACTCGGAATATGGCAAATTACGGGATTATTTCTGTATAATTTTTGGCATGGCAATATGGATGTCAAAGTTCATTATTTTCAAAATCAAGCTCATCTATGATCCCCAAAACCACTTTTGGATCGATCTGGCCACTTTGGGACCGGTTCCCGGTACTCCAGTGAAATCCGGAATATGGCAAATTACGGGATTATTTCTGAACAATTTTTGACTGGGCAATATGGGTGTCAAAGTTCATCATTTTCAAAATTTAGCTCGTCCATGATCCCCAGAACCACTTTTGGATCGATCTGGCCACTTTGGGACCGGTTCCCGGTACTCCGGTGGAACCCGGATTATGGAAAATTACGGGATTATTCCTGAATAATTTTTGACAGGGCAATATGGATGTCAATGTTCATCATTTTCATAATTTAGCTCATTTATGATCCCCAAAACCACTTTTGGACCGATCTGGCCACTTTGGGACCGGTTCCCGGTACTCCGGTGGAACCCGAAATATGGCAAATTACGGGATTATTCCTGAATAATTTTTGACAGGGCAATATCGAAGCCAAAGTTCATCATTTTCAAAACAAAGCTCATTTATGATCCCCAAAACCACTTTTAGACCGATCTGGCCACTTTGGGACCGGTTCCCGGTACCCAGTGAAATCCGGAATATGGCAAATTACGGGATTATTTCTGAATAATTTTTGACAGGGCAATATGGATGTCAAAGTTCATCATTTTCAAAATCAAGCTCATTTATGATCCCCAAAACCATTTTTGGACCGATCTGGCCACTTTGGGACCGGTTCCCGGTACTCCAGTGAAATCCGGAATATGGCAAATTACGGGATTATTCCTGAATAATTTTTGACAGGGCAATATGGATGTCAAAGTTCATCATTTTCAAAATCAAGCTCATTTATGATCCCCAAAACCACTTTTGAAACGATCTGGCCACTTTGGGACCGGTTCCCGGTACTCCGGTGGAACTCGGAATATGGCAAATTACGGGATTATTCCTGAATAATTTTTGACAGGGCAATATGGATGTCAATGTTCATCATTTTCAAAATCAAGCTCATTTATGATCCCCAAAACCACTTTTGGACCGATCTGGCCACTTTGGGACCGGTTCCCGGTACTCCGGTGGAACTCGGAATATGGCAAATTACGGGATTATTCCTGAATAATTTTTGTCAGGGCAATATGGATGTCAATGTTCATCATTTTCATAATTTAGCTCATCTATGATCCCCAAAACCACTTTTGGACCGATCTGGCCACTTTGGGTCCGGTTCCCGGTACTCCAGTGGAACTCGGAATATGGCAAATTACGGGATTATTTCTGAATAATTTTTGACAGGGCAATATGGATGTCAAAGTTCATCATTTTCAAAATCAAGCTCATTTATGATCCCCAAAACCATTTTTGGACCGATCTGGCCACTTTGGGACCGGTTCCCGGTACTCCAGTGAAATCCGGAATATGGCAAATTACGGGATTATTCCTGAATAATTTTTGACAGGGCAATATGGATGTCAAAGTTCATCATTTTCAAAATCAAGCTCATTTATGATCCCCAAAACCACTTTTGAAACGATCTGGCCACTTTGGGACCGGTTCCCGGTACTCCGGTGGAACTCGGAATATGGCAAATTACGGGATTATTCCTGAATAATTTTTGACAGGGCAATATGGATGTCAATGTTCATCATTTTCAAAATCAAGCTCATTTATGATCCCCAAAACCACTTTTGGACCGATCTGGCCACTTTGGGACCGGTTCCCGGTACTCCGGTGGAACTCGGAATATGGCAAATTACGGGATTATTCCTGAATAATTTTTGTCAGGGCAATATGGATGTCAATGTTCATCATTTTCATAATTTAGCTCATCTATGATCCCCAAAACCACTTTTGGACCGATCTGGCCACTTTGGGTCCGGTTCCCGGTACTCCAGTGGAACTCGGAATATGGCAAATTACGGGATTATTTCTGAATAATTTTTGACAGGGCAATATGGATGTCAAAGTACATCATTTTCGAAATCAAGCTCATCTATGATCCCCAAAACCACTTTTGGACCGATCTGGCCACTTTGGGACCGGTTCCCGGTACTCCGGTGGAACCCGGAACAAGGCAAATTATGGGATTATTTCTGAACAATTTTTGACTGGGCAATATGGAAGTCAAAGTTCATCATTTTCAAAACAAAGCTCATCCATGATCACCAAAACCACTTTTAGACCGATCTGGCCACTTTGGGACCGGTTCCCGGTACTCCAGTGGAACTCGGAATATGGCAAATTACGGGATTATTTCTGAATAATTTTTGACAGGGCAATATGGATGTCAAAGTACATCATTTTCGAAATCAAGCTCATCTATGATCCCCAAAACCACTTTTGGACCGATCTGGCCACTTTGGGACCGGTTCCCGGTACTCCGGTGGAACCCGGAACAAGGCAAATTATGGGATTATTTCTGAACAATTTTTGACTGGGCAATATGGAAGTCAAAGTTCATCATTTTCAAAACAAAGCTCATCCATGATCACCAAAACCACTTTTAGACCGATCTGGCCACTTTGGGACCGGTTCCCGGTACTCCATCCAGTGAAATCCGGAATAAGGGAAATTACGGGATGATTTCTGAATATTTTTTGTCTGGGCAATATGGATGTCAAAGTTCATCATTTTCAAAATCAAGCTCATCCATGATCCCCAAAACCACTTTTGGACCGATCTGGCCACTTTGGGACCGGTTCCCGGTACTCCGGTGGAACTCGGAATATGGCAAATTACGGGATTATTCCTGAATAATTTTTGACAGGGCAATATGGATGTCAATGTTCATCATTTTCAAAATCAAGCTCATTTATGATCCCCAAAACCACTTTTGGACCGATCTGGCCACTTTGGGACCGGTTCCCGGTACTCCGGTGGAACTCGGAATATGGCAAATTACGGGATTATTCCTGAATAATTTTTGTCAGGGCAATATGGATGTCAATGTTCATCATTTTCATAATTTAGCTCATCTATGATCCCCAAAACCACTTTTGGACCGATCTGGCCACTTTGGGTCCGGTTCCCGGTACTCCAGTGGAACTCGGAATATGGCAAATTACGGGATTATTTCTGAATAATTTTTGACAGGGCAATATGGATGTCAAAGTACATCATTTTCGAAATCAAGCTCATCTATGATCCCCAAAACCACTTTTGGACCGATCTGGCCACTTTGGGACCGGTTCCCGGTACTCCGGTGGAACCCGAACAAGGCAAATTATGGGATTATTTCTGAACAATTTTTGACTGGGCAATATGGAAGTCAAAGTTCATCATTTTCAAAACAAAGCTCATCCATGATCACCAAAACCACTTTTAGACCGATCTGGCCACTTTGGGACCGGTTCCCGGTACTCCATCCAGTGAAATCCGGAATAAGGGAAATTACGGGATGATTTCTGAATATTTTTTGTCTGGGCAATATGGATGTCAAAGTTCATCATTTTCAAAATCAAGCTCATCCATGATCCCCAAAACCACTTTTGGACCGATCTGGCCACTTTGGGACCGGTTCCCGGTACTCCGGTGGAACCCGGATTATGGAAAATTACGGGATTATTCCTGAATAATTTTTGACAGGGCAATATGGATGTCAATGTTCATCATTTTCATAATTTAGCTCATTTATGATCCCCAAAACCACTTTTGGACCGATCTGGCCACTTTGGGACCGGTTCCCGGTACTCGGTGGAACCCGAAATATGGCAAATTACGGGATTATTCCTGAATAATTTTTGACAGGGCAATATCGAAGCCAAAGTTCATCATTTTCAAAACAAAGCTCATTTATGATCCCCAAAACCACTTTTAGACCGATCTGGCCACTTTGGGACCGGTTCCCGGTACCCAGTGAAATCGGAATATGGCAAATTACGGGATTATTTCTGAATAATTTTGACAGGGCAATATGGATGTCAAAGTTCATCATTTTCAAAATCAAGCTCATTTATGATCCCCAAAACCATTTTGGACCGATCTGGCCACTTTGGGACCGGTTCCCGGTACTCCAGTGAAATAATATGGCAAATTACGGGATTATTCCTGAATAATTTTTGACAGGGCAATATGGATGTCAAAGTTCATCATTTTCAAAATCAAGCTCATTTATGATCCCAAAACCACTTTTGAAACGATCTGGCCACTTTGGGACCGGTTCCCGGTACTCCGGTGGAACTCGGAATATGGCAAATTACGGGATTATTCCTGAATAATTTTGACAGGGCAATATGGATGTCAATGTTCATCATTTTCAAAATCAAGCTCATTTATGATCCCAAAACCACTTTTGGACCGATCTGGCCACTTTGGGACCGGTTCCCGGTACTCGGTGGAACTCGGAATATGGCAAATTACGGGATTATTCCTGAATAATTTTTGTCAGGGCAATATGGATGTCAATGTTCATCATTTTCATAATTTAGCTCATCTATGATCCCAAAACCACTTTTGGACCGATCTGGCCACTTTGGGTCCGGTTCCCGGTACTCAGTGGAACTCGGAATATGGCAAATTACGGATTATTTCTGAATAATTTTGACAGGGCAATATGGATGTCAAAGTACATCATTTTCGAAATCAAGCTCATCTATGATCCCAAAACCACTTTTGGACCGATCTGGCCACTTTGGGACCGGTTCCCGGTACTCCGGTGGAACCGGAACAAGGCAAATTATGGGATTATTTCTGAACAATTTTGACTGGGCAATATGGAAGTCAAAGTTCATCATTTTCAAAACAAAGCTCATCCATGATCACCAAAACCACTTTTAGACCGATCTGGCCACTTTGGGACCGGTTCCCGGTACTCCATCCAGTGAAATCCGGAATAAGGAAATTACGGATGATTTCTGAATATTTTTGTCTGGGCAATATGGATGTCAAAGTTCATCATTTTCAAAATCAAGCTCATCCATGATCCCCAAAACCACTTTTGGACCGATCTGGCCACTTTGGGACCGGTTCCCGGTACTCCGTGGAACCCGGAATAAGGCAAATTACGGGATTTTTTCTGTATAATTTATGGCATGGCAATATGGATGTCAAAGTTCATCATTATTCAGAAATAATCCCCTAATTTGCCATATTCCGGGTTCCACCGGAGTACCGGGAACCGGCCTCAAAGTGGCCAGATCGGTCCAAAAGTGGTTTTGGGGATCATAGATGAGCTAAATTATGAAAATAATGAACATTGACATCCATATTGCCCTGTCAAAAATTATTCAGGAATAATCCCGTAATTTTCCATATTCCGAGTTCCACCGGTACCGGGAACCGGTCCCAAAGTGGCCAGATCGGTCCAAAAGTGGTTTTGGGGATCATAAATGAGCTTGATTTTGAAAATGATGAACTTTGACATCCATATTGCCCTGTCAAAATTATTCAGAAATAATCCCGTAATTTGCCATATTCCGAGATCCACCGGAGTACCGGGAACCGGTCCCAATGTGGCCAGATCGAAAAAGTGGTTTTGGAAATTATGTATGAGCTTGGTTTTGAAAATTATCAACTTTGACATCCATATTGCCCTGTCAAAATTATTCAGGAATAATCCCGTAATTTGCCATATTCCGAGTCCGGGAACCGGTCCCAAAGTGGCCAGATCGAATTTTGAAAAATGATGATTTTGATGATGTTGTCAACCCGATTCCAAAAGTGGGGGTCCCAAAGTCCATCGGTCCAAAAGATCATTGAGCTTGAAAAATGATGAACATTGACATCCATATTGCCCTGTCAAAAATTATTCAGGAATAATTAATTTGCCATATTCCGAGTTCCACCGGAGTACCGGGAACCGGTCCCAAAGTGGCCAGATCGGTCCAAAAGTGGTTTTGGGGATCATAAATGAGCTTGATTTTGAAAATGATGAACATTGACATCCATATATCCCTGTCAAAAATTATTCAGGAATTTGCCATATTCCGAGTTCCACCGGAGTACCGGGAACCGGTCCCAAAGTGGCCAGATCGATCCAAAAGTGGTTCTGGGGATCATGGATGAGCTTTGTTTTGAAAATGATGAACTTTGACACCCATATTGCCCAGTCAAAATTGTTCAGAAATAATCCCGTAATTTGCCATATTCCGGAGTACCGGGAACCGGTCCCAAAGTGGCCAGATCGGTTGGTGGGGATCATAGATGAGCCTGATTTTGAAAATGATGAACTTTGACATCCATATTGCCATGCCAAAATGATACAGAAATAATCCCGTAATTTGCCATATTCCGAGTTCCACCGGAGTACCGGGAACCGGTCCCGAAGTGGCCAGATCGGTCCAAAAGTGGTTTTGGTGATCATGGATGAGCTTTGTTTTGAAAATGATGAACTTTGACACCCATATTGCCCAGTCAAAAATTATACAGAAATAATCCCGTAATTTGCCATATTCAGGGTTCCACCGGAGTACCGGGAACCGGTCCCAAAGTGGCCAGATCGATCCAAAAGTGGTTCTGGGGATCATGGATGAGCTTTGTTTTGAAAATGATGAACTTTGACTCCCATATTGCCCAGTCAAAAATTGTTCAGAAATATTCCCGTAATTTGCCTTATTCCGGATTTCACTGGAGTACCGGGAACCGGTCCCAAAGTGGCCAGATCGGTCCAAAAGTGGTTTTGGGGATCAAAGATGAGCTTGATTTTGAAAATGATGAACTTTGACACCCATATTGCCATGATAGAAATAGTTTTATTTCTGACCGTCCCTTGACCGGTTCCCCCGGGGTAGGGAACCTGCCCGCTCAATCCGGAACATCCCCGGTGGTGCAAAATCATTGGTCAGTATTGTCTGTTGGCAGAACAAAGATCGTAACATGAAAAATGTGTTTTTCCAAGATTTCTATCAACAAAATAGTGCGGGACCCAAAATGGCCATTTTTGACCCTGTTTGACCCAGTGACCCACCGGAATATCTCCGGCCACCGGAACATTTCCGGGTTCTGCGGGTCATTTTCGGAAAATAGACATTCTAACGAGTCCAACTAATAAAGAAGTATGTAAATTGGTTGAGTTTTCGCTGAGTTATGGCCATTTTAGTGATTCCAATTTCACCCAGGCCTATACGGGTTAATAGTGTTCGTTATATTTCTCAAGTGGCTATTAAAAAACATAAGCTTAAAACTTTTTTGAAGTTCTGATGTTCGTTTAAGTACACAGTAAAAAATCCTGGTAATATTACATCTGGGAATGAGTACATTTTTTATGTCAGAAAAATGTGTAATTTTATCAATAAAATTGTTTAAATTTACCTCTTTTCCCGGTATAATGTCACTTTTTCAGTCTAAGTTGAGGTTATAACACAGTACAAAAAAAGGTAATATTAAACCTTCCAAAATTACACATTTTTTTACTTTGTAATAATACTTTGAAACAGACATTATTGTTACAAAAGAGTGCTTATAATTAGACTGGTTTCATAAAGCAAAACATTAGTCGAAATGTGAAAAAAAACATCATCTAAGCCAACCTAACAAGAGTTTAAACACGAAACGTCTCAATCGATTAACCACATGTGCTTTATCACTTAAACCAAGTGACCCAAGATGAACCCAAAAATTGCTCTAAAAAAACTCAAAATACATACATTTAGGAGCAAATCGCTCATAACGCTATCCATGGTTGCGTATTTTGGACAATCTAGTTTTTTTCTTTTAATTTGTCGACGCCGATGACGATTAGCTCCACTAGCTACTCGCTACTTTCTTCCTCAGATGCTGTTGTTTTATGAATCAGCAGGCACCGTTGATTCGTTACGACCAGTTGTGTAAAGCCCGCTCTAGCAGCCAAGATCCGATCTCCGAAGGGGTGGATCGCACCAAGCTCTGCGTTGCGGTTTTTCTTCTTTCGTTTTTTCCTCTTTTGGAAAACTCCCCAAACTCAAGGGTCCACAACCACCGAAAATTGCAATTTGATCAACGTTTGAAGTTTATTTTTTATTTAATGGTTGGTAACTATTCCACCGCCACCACAACAGTTGGCCAATATCAGCTGCTGCTGGTCGATTCCACTGGACACGCTTGGGGGGCACATTTTCACTATGGCCCAAAAATCGGCGGTTACACCGAAATAAATCAACACTTTTTCTCTACACGTTTAAAACACTCGCGGGGCGCTCAACTGCTTCTTCTTCTACTTCTGCCACGCTTCAACTATGGGCTCGCGGAAAATTATTTAACGTGGCAATTATTAATTCTTTTTTTTCTCCTTCACTCCGTTCACTCTGTGCACTTTTCTGTGGTGGTTTTATGGTAGTGTGGTGGTTTGTTATATGAGCTTTTCATCTGAGCAACACTTGATCACACAACTTCCTTTCGAAATGCTTAAAACTGCAACTGCACTGCATTCCAACTCTTGAACATAGGCTTAGGAAATGACGACCAAAACACTTCAAGGACTCTCGTATTGAACACGTGTATAAAAAAGAGCCCAATTCACTGCCCACAGGTGTCGGTCACCGATTAATCGCAAAATTTTCACAAGCAAAATCACGCACGCACGCCGCTCCGAGTCAACTGGGCAGCTCGGCGGTCGCTTGGAAACTAAGTCACCTTTTTCCTTCACCAGAGCGGGCCAGTACAGTTGAGTCGACAAAGAGCAGAGAAAGATAGAGAGAAACCGGTGGAGAATGGTCTCGATCATGGTGGTGTTGGGAAATTCTCTCTCTCTCTCTCCTAACTTGCTTTCATCGTTTGTTCGTGAGCTCAGCTTGGCTGTAGCTTGAATTTTATCAATGCTACGGAAGTTAACAATAAAGTTGGTGGTGATGCCAAGAAACGCGTTTGTTGGTTGTGTTTTCTGGGAGTTTGTAAACCATGGTCATTTAGAACTGGGAACTTTGAAGTTTGTTACAAATTTATATCTGTTTTGACAACAAATTATTTTTTTCCCCGCAAAATCATTCACAAAGTTATAGAATATTTTTTGTTTATTTTTTTAAAATCTATTTTACAGAAGAATAAATGTTTATTTTTCAAATTACCTGTTTTAAAATTTGTATAAGACTATTGCACAATTTGGATTACGCTTAAAATTACATATTTTCCTGATAGAAAGTTGTACCCTTTTACAGATGAAATATGACCATTATTTCTTTTAACTGTTTAGGATATTCTGAATAACATTTATTTCTGCATTTTTTTAATAGAATAAAGCATTTTAAGTTTTTTTTCAATTTTTAATTTTTGGATCACAAATCGAAAATGACATGAAACATAGGGAAACATTTTGGGAGAGTTTTCAAAAAGCCGTAAGAGCCACCGTGACCTCCGACACTCATTTTCGTTTTTTTTTTCATATTGAAACAATATTTCATTTGTTTTTAGTTTAGGGCACTTGAATGACGTGTAGCATCAACAGACTCAAGCATTTTTGAAATTGATTTATCGTAAGTAGGTCGTAAATGGATTTTATTTGTATTTTTTGATTTGGCTCAAATTTTGTGGGGGCCTTCCCTATTACCAAATAAACTATTTTGTGTGATTGGTTCATCCATACAAGTCTCCATACAATTTTGGCTGCTGTCCATACAAAAATGGTATGTAAATATTCAAACAGCTGTAACTTTTGAGTGAATTTTCTGATCAATTTGGTGTCTTCGGCAAAGTTGTAGGTATTGTTGAGGACTTTTGAGAAAAAAAAGGTACACGAAAAAAAAAAAATTGCAGAATACGTGTTTTTTTATTTTCGAGATTTTTTTATATGTTTTAGGGGACAAAAATCCGCAACTTTTAAGCCATAGAGAAACATGGTCAAAAAATCTGCCGCCGAGTTATGATTTTTTGAAAAAAAACAGTGATTTTTTGAAAAATTCGAAGTTTCATGCAAAAACAAGTTTGACAATATTTTTTAATGCAAAATTGAATTTGCAATCGAAAAGTACTGTACAGACCCACCATTTTCTAATGACCATATCTCAGCAAATATTGGTCCGATTTTCAATTTTAAAACATGAAAAATTCGTGAAATTTTCCAATCTTTTCGAAAAATTTTTTTTTTGAAATTTTTTAAATCAAGACTAGCATTTTAAATGGGCGTAATATTCAATGTTTGGCCCTTTGGCAAACTCATTGCAAAAATAGTGTTTTTCAGCATTCGTCGTATTAATTCAACTCGGTAAACCTCGTTAGATAAATGTACGACTCGTACTGAAAATAATCTTCTTTTTGCAACTTGTTGCATAAACTACTATTCCATTTAATATTGATATTTTTGCAGTGTGGTTCCATGATTCTAAACGTGTAAAAAAATCCAAAAATGATGGTTCTGATAAAAAAAACGACGTTATCAATGAAAATTCAAAATTTTATTTTTTCCCCTCTCGATTTATAACTGAAATGGCTATTTCTACACTGAAAAAAAAGTTTATTGTTGGAAGGTTGAAAATTACGTTGGATAAATATTAAGTTTTTTTACGATTCAATTTACTTTAAAAATGTTTAAAATTGTGTACCTGATTAAAATTCATCAGAAACTGATGCATATTTACCGATTCCTGATGTAATATTACACATTTTTTTACACATATCTGTCACCATTTCCTGATGAATATTACCATAATAAAAAAAAACAGAATTTAAATTCAAATGGTTTGAAATATTTTTGCCATTGCTAAAGTTTACTGCATCTTAAGAAAGTGAAAACAAACAGTTTGCCGCCAGACTCCAGTCGTTCCCACGGAATAACTTAGTTTGACTTTATGAACCCCTTGTGAAACCATTTAGCCGGTCTAGACAATCAGGCCAAACACAAAAATGAGAAAACCAAAACTAGCATCTCGATGCTGTGGGAGTTTCACCCCACCAGACAACAACTGGGGTAACAACTTTACGAAATTAACTTGAATGGCAACAGGTAGCGCTCAGTTACCGCAAAGGACATACTAAAGTTGACTCGAGACAAACCAAGATGCGTTTGACCTTTTTCCCGTCGTCGCCGTCGTCTTCGTCCCCGTGTCGCGACATTAAAACTGGTTCAGCAAGGATTCCTTTCACCGCGCAGATTGAGAGAAATGGCAGTGTGAGGTAACCGTTTTTTCGGCGAAAGGATTTTCAAAGTTGCAGCGGCGAAACACGGGGCGGTTTGCGGAGACAACAAAACCATAAAACCGGGTAATCCCATTCGTGCCACATGTCGGCACTTGGTGGCACTGGAATAACGTTACTCAAATAGGATAATCAGCCAAGTCCCTTGCTGTTAACTATTCTCGTACTTTATTTTTCCAAGCGTCAGCGTGCGTTATCAATGACTCGTTTCATGAAGGAGGAGAGCGTTGTTGCTTATCTCAAGCGACACATTGTTTTATCAGCATCAGTTGGAGATAGGAGCGGGAACTGTGGAGTGACAAACGTTACAAGGTACAGCAGCCTTGCGGGGAACATGTGCGTTTCAGTTTTTGACGAAAAATAAGAAAATTGTTTTTCAAACTCGATTTCGACAGCCTTCGAACCGGGAATGAAGCAACTGTTCATACTGTGTCTGTTGATTGAAATAAGCAACTTTGTTGAATTTGACGGATTCTATTTGCTCATTATTTGTATTGGATTACTCGACAATTAAGAATTTAGAAAAACAAAAAAGAGAAGAAAACATTAAAATTTGAAGAACCGATTGCATTCACCAATGCAGTTTAGTTTGCCTTCCTAACCTCAATGAGGAAAGGCTATAAAATCACTCGAAAAATTCACTGCTTTATTCGACCTCGTAGACCCACCTTCACGTATACCTATCGACTCAGAATCAAATTTTTTTTTGTTTTTTTTTTGGGAGGGTGATCCAGCCGCACATCGTTGATGTCGAAACCTCTAAACTGGGCCCTCGTCCTGTCACGTCCGTCAGTAGTCTTGTCGTACATTACAACTAGAATCAGATCTGCCAATGAATTAGTACACTTCGACCAAATAAACACTGACGCTGTATGGATCTGACTCTAGAATAAATGCACAGTTGTGTGTTATTCATAAGTCCAAAATGTTCAATTATTCATACAAGTCCAAATATTCATTTGCGGATAACTTCCTAACTTGAATTGAATACAAGATTTAAAGCGACCTATCCGAAAGCTACTCTTATCTCAAATCCCCGACATTTTAATTAACCAAAAAAACGTTTCTTTTAAAACCTGTCTGGTTCTTTAAAAAAAACAAAATAAAATAACAGTTGATATTTTACAAGTCGTGAATTGAAAAAGAGACGACCATTTGGTCGTCAGAATTCCAGTAGATCCTCGATTCGCAACAATGGTCGATACAATCATAATCCGACAACCGTTAGTTCAACAGATCAACGAATTTAGTCCGATATCATTTTACTATTGATTGATCGAGACTCTATGGAAATTTTGACAAATCAGAATGGTTTTTATGCTACTTGAATGAAAATCACCGATTCTGATAGAATTACTAAATTCACTGTTACTAATTTTGTCCCTAAATAACTAAATGCAAAGTATAAAAAGTTGATATTTATAGTTAAAATCCTAAATTCTACAAACACTATTTTTTTTAAACCCGCATCCTAACCTGACACCCACATTAAGATAGGGAAAAATCACATATGTAGCGGTTCATTGTACAAATGTGATATTTCCACTATCAGAGAACCTCCTTGTCTCGATGACGAATACCGGTCATCGATTAAGCCCAGAGACTACGCCCAAGTGGGTTCTCGCAGCATGAAGTGGTGTCCATGTGTAAAAATGGAAGCTTCAGCAATATACTGAACACTTCGATTTTAATTCCACATCGAATCAAATCATACTCTTTGCCAAACAAGCATCAAACCTATGACACTCATTATGACAAAGCCCAGGGACCTATCGACTCAGAATCAAATTCTGATCAAATGTCTGTGCATGTGTATGTCGTAGGTCCCTATTGACAAATATTGTCCATACAAACAAAATATTTATTGTATGGAGCATAGATAATCGCCACAGTTTATTTTTAAAAATGATATTTTTTATGAATTTGTTAAAAACATCCCCAGCTTTTGATTTTTGTAATTTTTTATTATTATTTTTTTTAAAGCTTCGTCATGTACACGGGATATCGTGAAAATCTTCACCCCAAATTTCAGCCAATTTGGTCTATTTTGGCAAAATTTTGAGCTTAAATCGTTCTTCCTCAGTTTAATCATGACTTATCTTTATGAAACTTTCAGGAGAGATTGAAATAATAGGTAATGCAACACGTTGCAAAAAGAAATTTGTTGTTTTGAGTCGTTATTTATAAAATTGCACAAATAAAGATACTGGGAAATTATATATAAGCTAATTTTAAATTTTTAAAAATCTAATAACAAGTTCCTGCAAAAAGCTTCAGAATTCAGAAAAAATATATCAAAATGTAGAACTGTGAACTATAAAACGAGGCTACTCAAATTAACGTTTCATTGAATAAGTTTGAATTAATTGTAACTGAATTAGTTTGTAACATAACATGTTACTGATCAAATTTATTACATTTATGTTAAATTATTGGCACTATTGCATAGTTTAAAAAAAACTCCCGGATCACGGGAATTCCCGGGAAATAGCA
This sequence comes from Culex quinquefasciatus, assembly GCF_015732765.1. NCBI lineage: Eukaryota > Metazoa > Arthropoda > Insecta > Diptera > Culicidae > Culex > Culex quinquefasciatus. Next base: position 33,036,587 of record NC_051863.1, read on the forward strand.
AAATACAACTCTCGATTCCCGGGAAATTGAAAATTTCACCCTCTATATTGAACTCGTTGCAAAACTTGATTTTTTCAGCACTCTTCGTATTTATCCAACTCGGTGAACCTCGTTGGATAAATGTACGACTCGTGCTGAAAAAAACCTCTTTTTGTAACTTGTTGCATAAACTACTATTAGGGGAAATTCTCGTATCTTTGGCAGGTTAAGCTCTCGCTCCTAACTCCATCCAATTTGCTGATTTTCACTATTTAAACAACTAATTTTGCAAAACTTTTGGTAGAAACTTGCTTGCTCACTTCTTATTCAGCTATTTATCAACCGATTTCAGTTGAAAACGCTTTTATTTAGCTTTAATTGCATGTCAAAGTTCTAACCTGCCAACATTAGAGGCACGCTGGAATAAGATGCTGTTCCCCTATGCAATTCCGCTGTGAAACTGTCAACTTTTCTTGTCCTTTTAAAGAAACAAAACGGCCTACTTTTCCATACCACAAATAACAGGTTTGAAAAATCAATACCTTTCAATACCAGTGCTGAAAAGTCCTACTTTCCTCATTTGGGGAGGGAAGTTCAAATATGTTACAAACATATGATTTTAAACATTGCACTACACTGCCCACCATTGAAAAAACGGCTAATATCCACTTTTGGCAAAAACGAGATATTAGCACCAGGTGGTAGAGGACGTTCCAACGCATCTTCTGGAACCTGAATTTTACTGAAATAGTGTCTAGACTTTGCTGCCGATGCGAAAAACCAAACGGCTAATATGCCACTCTTATGGGAAATTACCTTGACGGAGATTTTGTGTCAAACACTAAAACGCGTTTTTCTCGGAATACTTGATTTGGCATAATAGCCGAATTTTCATTTATGGGCAGTACATGTTTACGTTCTAAATACTACAATTTTTTCACAAAACTACGTAAATTTCAGAAATTCCTAATATTTTCAAAGAACCGGAAATGTTTTTATTCGTCAACAGCCTACTTTTTCTACATGCAAATATTTAAAACTTCTTGTTTTAACAATATTTTGTACAGTTTCGCTATCAAAAACTACAAAATTTTACCAAAACTACGTAAAATACAGAAAATTTTATACTTTCCTTTAAAACTTCATCTGCAACATGGTAAAATCATTGATTGCTTTTATGAAAATGTTTCAAATCATCTAAATTATAAACAAAGACATTCTGAGTGTGTTTTTTTCCTGACTATTGCAAAATTTTACCAAAACTACGTGAAGTACAGAAAATTTAATTCTTCCCTTTAGAACTTTATTTGCTTCATGGTAAAATTATTGATTTCTTTTATGAAAATGTTGAAAAAAATATATAAAATGTTGATCCTTTGAATTTTAAGTTTCAAAAACATTCTGAGTTTGTTTTCATTCTATATACTGCACAATTTTACCAAAACTACGTAAAATACAGAATACTTCAATGGATTCAATACATTTGCTGTACAGTCCAGACTCGATTATACGAAGCCTCGATTATCCGATGTTCGATTATTCGAAGGATTGTGCGGAACTTCGGATAATCGAATCACGAACAATTTTTTTTTTTTCGTTTTATTGGAAGTCAAATTTCTCCGAGGCCTTCGGATAATCAAGTCTGGACTGTAATTAGAAATTTTCTTTAAACTAAGCTTTTAACTTTTTTTGAGAGTATTTTAAATTCATTTAAAAAGCAATATATACGTAACTGAGTAAATTGCACAAAAATTTTGGAAAGAGGTGAAATTTAGAATATAAAAATTTAATGGCCACTCCGATTTTTAAAAACATTTTATAAAGCATACTTCAATGGGTCTTGCTGCCCCCAAAATAAAAGTGGTTATAAAAACGTGTAGTTGCCTAGGAATGTTAAGAAGGACAAACAGACGTATTGTTATTGTTACAGTTCGTCTAAACAAAGTACACTTTTTGAGAAAGTTATCTGAAAATATACTCCAAACAGGAATATTTTGCGATCTAAATCCAAAATCGTCAACAAATGGTATACGACACTTATGCGTAAAACCGTAAAAGTACACGAACGCTTCATATTTTCAAGGGTAAACACTGTTTAACTTTATATTTTAAATGAATAAAACTACCTGTGAGATCTAAACAAATCTCCCAATTCTTGGAAACTTGCTTTTCGTTCAACCTAGATACTTACATACTCCATTTTGAACTCCAGCTCTAGCCTTCCTGCCTCGTGTGCTATCTTCCCATATCGTTTTTACAATCAACTGAGCTGAACCTCCAAACCAAACCAGCCTCGACACTGTTTCCGAAAACAACAATCAAACCTTCACAAAACTAATATGACTCATGATTGTTTCCACCTTCACTGTAATGATAACGAGCGATAACACAACTTTTCAGTGGTCGTTACACGGTTGGCCCAATTTACGTCAATTTTCTGGTCGCGAAGCCCAAAACCTGTTGCGTCACTCAGGTAGCACACCACGCTTGAAACTGAAATTCAACCGCCGAAGCGTCCGGGGTTGAAGCACCTTACCAGCGCAGTGGGTTCGTTCTTGCGGTGGTGGGTTCACGCATTCTTTCCACGCCCGGTTGGCTCGGATGGCCCGTCGGGGCTCTCCCTACATGGGCGGAAGAAGCCCCGCCGCGGTTGGCCATTGCAACACGGTGTGGCAAAATAGTGGGTTTTGTTTGTTTGAAAATTTGATGTAAAATTTTGTTCCATGAAATTTTTTTTAGGGTATTTGTACACATTAGTTGAATATTACCTCTTTTATGATGAAAACAAATTATTTTACCTCAATTTAGATTGAAAAATTTACATCACACCAGAAAATTGGTAAAATTATAAACTTTTAGAAGTAAAATTGAGTTGTATAGTTGTATTATATTGTTAGTAAAATAATAATTTATTTTAAGTTCAAAACAAAATTCAAATTGTGTAGTCCAGTGTAATAGACCCGCGAAGAGTTACGAAAACCCACAGAGAAGAAGAAGAAATTCTTTCTCTCCTCCAAAAAGGTCGACGGGCATGCGTTGAATGATCAACCGGCACATGACTTCTACAATATTAGTCAAAGTCAAGCCCGCACCATCTTCTTCTACTCTCTTCATACAACTTCACAGTCTGTAACTTTCGTCATTTCTCTCTTGTCCCTGTTTCCTTACTTTATCGCTTCATACATATTCTTCATCCAATTTGAGCCTATTTCTTTCTTTCCTTTTCTCTATTAGCTCTCTCCCTCTCGCTCTCTTTTCGTTCGCCGCGAGCTGCTTTCTTGCGTAAGGCGATCGGCGAGGTGAGATTAAAGTTTTTTTTTTCTTCAATATTATTTTTCGTTTCGGTTTTTTGTTTGTTTTGAGCTATGATTGTAAAGTTTCGCTCTCTCCTCTCCCTCGCACATAACTGTGAATTGTTGCTTTTTTCGATTCGACTTGTTGCTCGCTGGTGGTGTTTGGATTGCTTTTTTGGCAAAGAAAGAAGCTAGGAATGAATTGTAGGTTATTTATCAGCTTGTATGTTTTGCGAGGGAGCTTCTGTGTGTTTTTTTTTTTGCATGTTACAATTAAAACTTGTAAAAATGACGCTTATTGAAAATATATAATTAAATTACAAGCCATTGCCTTAAAATGCCATTGAAAAATTATTTTTAAAAAAAATCTTGCTAATTATTTATTATCCCTTATTATTGTAAATACAAAATTCAAAGACCTTCTCAATTAGTAGAAAAGATTGTAGCTCTGGCAACCCTGCCCCAAGTTATGACCACCATACTGATAAATATAAGCTTATAAACTTTTTTTGAAACCAGATCTCACTTATCTGCATGAAAATTTTATCCAGATCTATAATTCAATCCTTGTGTAGATAATCGAAAGACCAAAAGAGTCTAAACATTCATTAAACTAACAACCTTGTCCCAAGTAAGGACCACTTAAGTGATATTTATATATTTTTGGGGGTCGGATCCTTTCTGTTCAAAAATCAAGTATTAATACTAAGTTGGTTTCATAAACAAAAACAAGTGTTTGGATTGTTTTTTTTTTTTCTGCATTTTTTGATTATCTAACTAAACGAAAAAGCCAATTCATATTTTTTCTTGTTTTTACATAGTGATTTTTTTAAAATTTAAATCAAATTTTGCAATATTTTTATAAGGATTATTTTTTTAACAGTTTTTGAATTTTCGGCTTAACAATCAATATTTTTAAGCAAAGAGAATCAGAAATTGATTAAGAAATACATTAGGGTGTCCAAATGTTGCTCATAACATATTGTTTTTTAGTTTTTAAAGCTAATTACGGAGCTCGGAAGGAACGCGGCCGAGCAAAATGGCACATTCTTTTCGGGACCCCTCAAAAATTTTTGAGTTATAAGTTAGTTGAAAGTAATTTTGGGAACATTTAAGACATCGGATAATTTAGCTATCTGGAGTGAAATTTTTGCGAGGACTTTGAATAATTGAGTTTCGATTTTATTTTTTTCATCAATTTAGAATTTAAAATTTTAGAGTTTTTTAATTATAAAAAATAGTTTTTTTTCAAATTCTTATTTTTTTTAATTTTAGAATTTTTGATTTTTGATCGTTTGTTCTGATATTTGCCTAAATTTCTAAAATTTTAGAATTTGTTTATATTTTTATTTTTAAAATTTTAAATTTGTCTACCAGAAAATTAAATGATTATTGTTATGGCTTTTCCTTTTGGTTTACTTTATTCTGAGTTAAAAACAAAAACAGCCTTATAAGGAAATTCTGAATTTTCAATGTCATTAAATGGAATACAAATTATTCAAGGTGTACCGTAAATGCACCGCCATATTGATACCACGACTCGAGTTTTGAAAGGCAGTTTTTCTGGAAATGACGTAACATAAACAAGTTTCGTGTTGAAACGATAAGTATTACGATAGCAAGTAATTTTCAGTCGCGTTTAAATAAGCGAACCCAAATTATTGGATTTTTGTCTTCCTCACATCTATTAGGAAAGGCTATAAAATCATTCGAAAAATGAACTTCTTTATTCGACCTCGTAGATCCACCTTCACATATACCTATCGACTCAGAATCAAATTCTGAACAAATGTATGTACGTGTGTATGTCTGTAAGTCCGTGCACCTAAAAAAATACACTCGATTATCGCCGGACTGGCTGAACCGATTTTGACCGTATTGGTCTCATTCGATTTGTCTTGGGGTCCCATAAGACCCTAGTCAATATTATACAGTTTAGAAAAGAACTTCAAAAGTTATGCTAAAAAACGATTTTAGCTAAACTTCGGAAGGTTGTTAAAAGGGTGGTTTTTATAAGAAAACCCGTCATGCTATATATTGTTAGAAAGGTATTTGAAAGACCTTTCCAACGCATTCAACAGATTGAAGATCTGACAACCTCATAAAAAGTTATGAGCACTTAAGTGTTATTTTTATACTTTTTTGAGGCCGGATCGCAAATATTTTGATAAAAAAAAGTTGTCCGTATCTAACATGCGACCCATCGTTAGATAGGTAATCGAAAGACCTTTCCAACGAGCCCAAAAGATTGAAAATCTGACAACCCTAACAAAAGTTATGTGTAGTTAAATGTTTTAAATACACTTTTTTGAGGCCGGATTTCAGATAATTTGATAAAAAGAAGTTTTATTTATACACTTTTTTAGGCTGTGTACTGTAATCACTCTTTGAATGTGAGGAAGATACTAACCACCTAAAGGTGGATAAAGGACGTTTTTTTAATCAATACATATTGCAAATAAAACATCTAGAGTTTTTTTTAAAGGTCCTATTAGCTATTGTGTTTCATATGTTCATAGGACCTTCAAAAACTCTAGACATTAATTTTAGAAAATATTTGCAAGAGCTTTATTAGATTACAATATCCGAACTTGAGAATTCTCAGTGCTCAGCAAAAAAAAAAACATAAATAAAAACTGGAACCGTAGTGTTAACAACCATACAATTTTGGTGTACTTTTTGGAAACATTTCACGGCACAAATTTAATGGCACAAGTCAGGCTGACGTTTGGCGAAGAAGTGTCAATCCCAGGGGGATGCTAAAGACCGCCATCTTGGGTGATTGAGATTGATAACGCGCGCAAACTGCGCACAGTGAAAACAAAAATAATTCTTTTTTTAATAATTCAATTTTTGTTATAAGAATTACTGTAGTAAAAGTCAAATTACACAGTAGTTAAGTTAAACGTTTCATGTGATAAAAGTACAACTTTAAATAAGATCATCGGCCCGATGTGTGCTTAATAATCCCAACTTTAGAAGTTTATTTTGCAAATAAATTGATAAAATTCACCTCACAAACATACACTAACTTTTAAACGTGCATTGCGGTAAAATTTTACATAAAAACAATAATTACTTTATTTCCAGTTTTTGTACTTTTTGGGTTGGGACCGTGGTGTAGGGGTAAGCGTGGTTACATCTCACCCAGTCGGCTTGGGTTCGATCCCAGACGGTCCCGGTGGCATTTTTCGAGACGAGATTTGTCTGACCACGCCTTCCGTCGGATGGGGAAGTAAATGTTGTCCCCGGTCTAACCTAAAAAGGTTAGGTCGTTTGCTCAGTCCAGGTGTAGGAGTCGCCTCCCTGGGCCCTGCCTCGGTGGAGTCGCTGGTAGGCAGTTGGTCTCACAATCCAAAGAACGCTAGTTTGAATCCCGGGGTGGATGGAAGCTTAGGTGTAAAAAGAGGTTTGCAATTGCCTCAACAATCAAGCCTTCGGACACTTAGTTTCGAGTAGGAATCTCGCAATCGAGAACGCCAAGGCAATGCTGTAGAGCGAATAATTTGATTTTTGAGAAAATTAGAGATATTTTGCCTTTAAGCATAAATTACATCAACTCAAACTACCGCGAACGGGATTTCTTTGGCCGACGTCAAACATTTGCATGGCCGCACCGTAGGACAGAATCTTAAAGTCATCCTCTCTAATAGCATTCAGATTCGATCAACCTCAATTCTTATCCCGCACAGAACCAGAAAATCAGGTTCCCGAAAAAAATTGGGAGAATACCGATTACACAACAGATTCAAACGACCGGACTGAGAAGAGCGTGGCAACCAAACCTGTTTCTGGCTAGACTCTTCAATGCTCGGAGACTAGACAATTATAGTCATAAACGCTTTTATGGTGCTTGGTGCGTCCTTTTTTTACTTTTCTTTGTGCATCCTTTCCTCCCTCACATATAGGTTGCTTCCTGCGTCCTAATTGATTTTGAGTTCGATCGAATCCTAGTCCGACGTGGGAGGAGAACCTTTCGAAAATGGGGTTACAAAACTGTCGTCAGTCGCGCACATACCAAATGGTTCATTGACTCACCGATGGTGGTGAAAAACATTTGCCACTTCCAGAGACTTGTTGTTTACCTGTTCGATTAGCACCAATCTGAGGAAGAAATTTTGCTGCGCAGTTTAGAGAAGGAACAGTTATCTGCCGGTGAACTTCTTTTTGGAGGACTTATTCGCCGAATAATTTGGAAATAAATTGCGTCCAAAATTTCAAAAGTCCTCGCCCGCAGTCAAATGCATCCGATGATTGCACGCTGCAAGGTTCAAGGACACTTTGCTCCTCCTAGAGTTCACAAAAGTGCACACACACACACCTTGGGCTTGAGTGCAGAAGCAGCAGTGCACTGATAACGGCGCGCGCAGAGCGATAACAGATGAAAAGTACTGTGCGCAGCAAAATTAGAGCACCTAACAACGCGTTGCAACGGATGGGCGGCACACGGCAGAGTGTGCTATCTGTGGGTAATTTCGAGTGTTAATCAACGTTACTTTAAACATATTGAGCTACGTTAGTTAATTTCTACTAACAGTCTTTGATTTTTTGTTATGAATTTTGAAACAAAACAAAATGCAAATAATGCTCAGGTCCAATGCAAATTATTTTTAAATAAATAATAGAAATAAAACTAGTGAAAGTCGACTCTCCGGTTGTCAATATTCAAGAGATAATAGAAGAAGAATCGATTGAAAAAAAAAATGTTTTTCTTTGTACCTTGCTATAGCTATAAGGGAAAGAATCATGACAACGTCCAGCAAACAAAAACAAACAAATGTCAAACATCCTTCAAAGCATCGTAAAAAAAATGTGTAGAGCAACTCACTACAAAATCGCCACCGAGTTATGAATTTTTTAAAAAATAGTGATTTTTGGAAAAAATCGAAGTTTTATGCAAAAACAAGTTTGACATTGTTTTTTAATGCAAAATTGAATTTGCAATCGAAAAGTACTTAACAGATTTTTTGATAAAGGGCTCCGTTTTCAAGATATACCCACCGAAAGTTTGATTATGGCGAAATATTTGCAGTTTTTCAATTTTTTAAAAAAGTGACCATGAGTGACCATTTCTAAAAATATTTTTATTGAAAAGTTCAGAAAATTTGCTATAAAATTGTCTAAGAGACATTGAAGATTGGACCTCGCGTTGCTGAGATAGAGCCGCTTTTAGAAAAAGAAACACGAAAATTTAAGTTTTCTAAATCTCACCAAAACAACCCACCATTTTCTAATGACGATATCTCAGCAACTAATGGTCCGATTTTCAATGTTAATACTTGAAACATTCGTGAAATTTTCCGATCTTTTCGAAAAAAATGTTTTGAAATTTTTTAGATCAAGACAAACATTTTAAAAGGCCAACCATTGAATATTACGCCCATTTAAAATGCTAGTCTTGATTTCAAAATGAGATTTAGTCAAACTTGAATAGTTGATTGCCGAATAAATAACAATATGCATTTTTTTTGTCAATATTTCGTCAGCGCCATATTGGCCGCCATTTTGATTTTTTTCTAAATCACTTAAGCGTAGTGTAGGGGTCATACTGAAGCTCGACAACCAAAAATAAGACAACGATTTTTTTCGTGGTTCGATTATCCAAAGTAAGATTTTTCTGAGGCCTTCGGATAATCGAGTCTGTACTGTCACTCGGAAAATGAACTTTTTAATTAGACCTCCTAGACCTACCTTCATTTGTACATATCGACTTAGAATCACCAGCTGAGCAAATGTCTGTGTGTTTGGCTGTATGTAGACATGTGTACCAAATCAATGTCACTGGAATATCTCGTCACAGGCTCAACCGATTTTGGCCGGAATGGTTTTAATCGATCCGCCTTAACGTCCCCTAAGTTGCTACTTAAATTCATGCAGTTTTATCATGTATTTAAAAAGTTATGTTAAAAAGCTGTTTCATATTAAATTAAAATTATGGTAAAAAGGGTGGTTTTTTCATGAAACCCTCACATGTTATATATATTTAGAAAGCATATAAGAAGACCTTTTAGGTGGAGTAAGAATTTTCAAGATCTGACTTAACTATCTTAAATTACAAGCACTTTAAAAAATGGTCTGAATTCACATAACCTCAAATGGTCGGGACTGATCGCCACGAAAAAGCCGTGTAGAGGGATGCCATTTTCCTCAAAGTCCGTGTCTGTATATTTTTGACAAAAATTCTGTAGGTAGTCTGTTATTTTTATTAGGACCTCTTAGTAGAGACCCTAAATAGGGAGACTGGTCTAAGCTGGCTAAATCGATCTGGCAACGTATGTTTTGAGCTTGGCAACACTGATAAGTTTTGCTGGGCGTAAAGGCAAATGCTCGTTTGGATACGTCAAACTCGCGTCTGTTTGGGTACGTCAAATTCACTTCGTCCAGTCTCCCTATTTAGGATCTCTACCTCTTAGGTGCTACGATCACGTTAGGGGAGATTCATAAACCATGTGGACACTTTAGGCGGGTTGGAATCACTCTATAAATGAGAGGAAGGCACCAACCACCTAAAGGTGGATTATGTAACGTTTTTTAAATTATTTTAAAACCAAGTAAACCTGAGTCCTAACTTGAATTAAAATGCGAAGAAAAAAATATTTTAAAAAATTAAAGAAAAAGAACTAAATTTTAAGTTTCAAGCTCAACTTTCTAAATTTGTGTGTGTGTGTCCAATCCAATACCCGCTAACCGGTAGCGATATTATGGGAAAGTATAATTTGTATCAGATTTTGTATATGCCGAATGCTGATACAAATTATTTCAGTCCCGGGTATTAGGTGGTGATAGCCCTCGCGCTGCTTCCAACGACCCATTTCAGAATGACAGAGCTCCTTGCGGTGGCTGTTTTCGTGGCGCGGCACAGTGCTTACGGATGGAGGTGGAAGAATCCTCCGACGGGGACGAGTTTCGTTCCGTAAATGGAACGGGGAAGCGGAGGAAGACCAGCAACGGAGCCGTTGTCGGGGATGGCTCAGAGGAGAATCTTCTCAACAACAACAAGTTCAGTCCGCTGGCGGGGAACAACAACAACAACAATAACAATGGTATCCAAGCCGGGAAAGGAAGCGTCCCACCGGTTCCAGTGGTTCCAGTGGCCAAGAAACCACCACCTCTGGTGGTAAAGAATACGAGCTACGCCAAGCTGAGGACTGTAATGTCGCCGTGCACAACCAAGCCGAGTTACAAGCTAACACCGTTTGGGATCAAATTGCTGTGTTCCTCCGAGGAGCGTTTTGAGACCGCGCGGGCCCACTTGATTGCGAACAAAGTGGAGTTCTACACCCACGAGAAACGAAGCGAGCGGCAGCTCCGCGTCGTCGTCCGAGGACTTCCGTCGGCTTCACCTGAATTCGTCAAGAAGACCCTCAAGGAATCGCAAAACCTGGATGCTGTGGAGGTGCACGCCATCAAGAGAAAGGGAGAGTTCGCCTCGTCAGAGGAAACCCCGTACATTGTTACGTTCCCCAAGGGTACACCAGCCTCAAGCAGCTGAGTGAAATCAAGCGCTTGAGAAGATTTCACATCCGGTGGGAGGCCTACCGGAACAAGCGACCGAACGTGACCCAGTGCAGGAACTGCTTGCAGCTGGGTCATGGAACCAGGAACTGTCACCTCAAGGGGAGGTGCAACAACTGTGGGGGTCCCCACAAGACGGACGAGTGCGAAGTCCAGGAAGCCCAGCCAAAGCGGTGTGCCAACTGCGCTGGTGCCCACGAAGCTACGGACCGCAGCTGCCCCAAGCGTGCGGATTTCATCCAGCGGCGACAGCAGGCGTCGAAACCAAAACCGCCGGCGAGGAAGGCGGAGAAGCAGAGTCCAGCAGTTCCGGCGTTCACGCCGGCGGAGTTCCCTCCGCTGCCGGGCGCAGTTCCGGACGGAAATTCGAAGGATCGCCCTCGACTAGCAGGAAGCAGCCACGGTGACTCCCGAGGCGGTGGAGCCACGGAGAAGGAAGCCGGGGAGGTACTCTATAGTTCGGCTGAGCTGTGGGGGATTTTCTCCGAGTACATCGGCAGGTTCAAGACCTGCAAGACCCGCTTGGACCAAGTAACCCTCGTCAGTTACATGATCTCTAAGTATGGAATTTAAGGAGTTTTGTTTTGTTATTATATATTGTTTAACTGATCCTCGGTCCCAACCTGGTCACAGCACCTAAAAGGACCTAATAAAAATAAGCTAAGAAAAAAAAAAAAAAAAAGCTCCTTGCGGTCCAATTCCGAGGTCACTGGGCATTGTTCGGCCCCGCCTAAACATAGAAGCAAGCATCTGAAGGAAACTCGATCTATATTTAGACTTCCGATCCCCTCAGGCAAATCAGGGACCAGCGCGTATTTAATATGAGAAGAGAAGAATGACATGTTTCAACACTACGGACCAATTCACTACTAGAGTGTAAACCTTCTGATGGCCGACTGCTTAGCGTCCCAGACCACCAATCCAAAGGTGTGAGTTCGAATCCCACCTGATTCGTTTTCGTTTTAGTTCATATTCAAAGTTCAAATTCCTGATTCTAAATTTCAAAGGTACCGACCGGGAGATTTGATCCCTGAACCTTCTGCTTGTGAGGCAGAAGCCGTAACCATTAAGCTACAGAGCCGGTTTAAGCTCAACTTTCCAAATTTGAAGCAAAAAGTTTCACAAAATTCCTTATGAAAAAAATACTTGCTGTTTTGTACCCTAAATGTAGCCTATTTGATTTATTACACAGCGTAACAAAAAAATTTTTTTTTGTTATTAGCAGGACGATTCAAAAAACTCCCCGAGGGATCGGCTTCCTGAACACAATGCAACCTGGCCCATGTCTTAATTGTTACCCTAGCTCGAGATATTCAATGCAGAAGTTTTGCATATGAATCACCCCCCGTCGAAAAAATATTTTTTATTTTGTTTTCACTGTAACTTAAGTTTTATAAGGTCTTTTTAGATGCTTCTGGTGTCATTGGACGGTAAATTGTTATTAAAACCCAAAATATGGTCCCGTTGGTCGGTTCCCGAAACCGGTTCCGGTGGAAATCCGGATTATTGGCCAAAATTGTGCGAAATCTTCAAAATTTTGAAATTTGTTGCTCTTTATGCGAAAAAAAACATACTATTGCTTCAAACAATCAATACAAACTCAGAAAATGGTTTGGCCAAGCATATCCGAAGGTGTTTTATCAAAAATGTGGCCATTGAGAACCGGTTCTGGCCTATCCGGATCCGGAAACTAGAAAACATTTAAGCAGTTTTTTCAAAATTCCTATGTGTCAGACAATTTAGAAAATCAAATGTGGTGTTGAAGCATTTTTGCTACTCTATACTTTCAGAATCTCAAAATATGGCCAAGGGGCCAATGGGAACCTGTTCTGACTGTCCCGGATCCGGGAAACAGTGGTCACATGACATTTTTATTGAATTTATTAAAAGTTGTTTTAGTTACCAGAATTTCAAAATTCCTTGAAAAAAATCTGATTTTATTTATAGCCAGAATCAGAAATGTGGCCATCGGGAATCTATTCTAAATGTTCCGGATCATGGAACCAGTGGACACTTGACAGTTTTATTTAAAATTTAAAAAATAAGTTTATTTTTTTTAATTAATCTAAATTTCATCAAAATCAGAATCAGAGATGTAGCCAAATGGCTAACCGGACCATGTTTATATATTCCGGACAGGGAACCAGTGGACAAAATTCAAGATTCCTGGAAAACAAATCAGATCAGAAAGTTGGCCGAGTGGCCTACCGGAACCTGTTTTAAATGTTGTTAAAATATTGTAAAATAATTTTATTAAGAAATTTTCAGGATTCCTTAAAATGCATCTGAATTTAATTAAAATCAGATTTATAAATGTGGCCAATGGGAACCTGTTCTAAATAATCCGGATTAGGAAACCAGATGACACTTGACATCTTAATTAAGTTTATTTAAAAAAAGAGCTATCGAATTTATAAGATTCCTGTTTAAAAAAACAGAATTCATTTAAATTTATTTTTACATTATCATTTAATTTATTTTAAAAACAGTTACTGGATTTATAAGATTCCTGTAAAAATCTAATTTTTTTTGAAATCATTTTGAAATTTCAATTAAATTTATTTTAAAAATAACTACACTACTTACAAAAATTCTGCAGAAAATCTTGATTTATTTAAAATAAAAATCAGAAAGTATCTGATTTTAAGTAAATTCAGTTTCATTTTAGTGAGTTTTGAAATTATCCTAACTAATATATTCGACAACATTTTAACAACATTTAAAACAGGTTCCGGTTGGCCACTTGGCCAGATTTCTGATTTTGATTTAAAGAAAATTCTGAATTTTTGCAGAAATTTATTAAGTCAAATAATTTTTTTTTGAATAAAATAATTTTTTAATAAATTCTGATTTTTTAACAGGAATCTCATAAATCCAGTAACTGCGGGGAGCGGCTGTGGCTGAATGGTTACGGTGTTCGCTTTGTAAGCGAATGGTTCTGGGTTCGATTCCCATCTGCTCCCAACGAGAAAGTTTAGGAACGCATAAATTTGAAATGATGAATATGAACGAAAAATCAAAGTCGCTCGAGGCGGGGTTCGATCCTCCGTCCTTTGGATTGGTAAGCAAAAATGCTAACCACAAGGCCATGATGACTTGGTGAGCGTGGACTGGAATTAGGAATACTGTTACAGAGAGCGAGTTGTGGCGCTATAACCACGGCAAATAGTGTCCAGGGCATTCGTGGAAATACAATGTCCCATCCCAGAGGGTCCCGGAGTACCAAACCTTCTTAGCATGGTGCTCCCAACGAACACAACCAAATCTCGGAGCGTATGATGGTGTGTCCCCACGCTTCTTCCTCCCTGTCGATTCAGAATTGTGTTGTTGTTCGAACACTCAGTGCTCAAACTCAACCCAATTACGAGTCATCTCTGCGATACGGCTTTACGCAGTAGGCCTGGCCGGTTTAACGCTTGTGATGTTTCAATGCATTTCTAATGCAATGGCGCACTACAAATGTTAACAAATGACAAGAAGGGTGCTAGGCGTCATCTAACCTAAGGCACTCTCCAGGATCCTTTCGAAACATTGGCTGCGCTAGGGTCTGATTTGATTAGATTAGATTAGAATCTCATAAATCCAGTAACTTTTTTTTAAATAAATTTAATTAAAATGTCAAGTGTCAACCAGTTTCCTGATCCGGATTATTTAGAACAAGTTCCCATTGGCCATTTGGCCACACTTGAGATTCTGATTTTGAATAAATTGCGATTTTTTCAGGAATCTGTTAAGTCCAGTAACTATTTTTAAAAATAAATTTAATTCAAATTTCAAAATGATTTTAAATAAATTCAGATTTTTCGAAGAATCTTATAAATCCGGGCCAGGTCCGGTGAGGCAGTGGTTAGCGTAGTTGCCTCTCACCACAGTATGGCCTGGGTTCAATCCCAGACGGACCCGGTGGCATTTTTCGAGACGAGATTTGCCTGATCACGCCTTCTATCGGATGGGGAAGTAAAGCGTCGGTCCATTTGCGTAAAAGAGTTTTTGAGTGACTCACCACATATAACCTTCGGACGCCTAGAAATGAGCTTTGCTTTTTGCCTTCCTCACCTTACTGAGGAAAGGCTATAAAATCACTCGAAAAATGAACTTCTTAATTTGACTTCGTAGACCCACCTTCACGTATACCTATCGACTCAGAATCAAATTCTGAGCAAATGTCTGTGTGTGTGTGTGTGTGTAGGGATGTGGGTCTGTGCACCAAACAATATGCACTCGATTATCCCAGCACTGGCTTAACCGATTTGGACCGTTTTGGTCTCATTCGATTCGTCTTGGGGTCCCATAAGTCCCTATTGAAAATTATGAAGTTTAGTAAAGTACTTCAAAAGTTATGCTAAAAAAACGATTTTGGCGTATGTCCGGAAGATTGTAAAAAGGGTGGTTTTTGTAAGAAACCCTGTCATGTTATACATTTTCAGAAAGGTTTTAAAAAGACCTTTCAAATGAGCCTAAAACATCAAGGATCTGACAATCCTATCAAAATTTATTGACACTTAAGTGTTATTTATACACTTTTTGGAGGCCGGATCTCAGATATTTCAGTAAAAATGACGTCCGGGTCTATCATACGACCCATCGTTAGTTAGATAATCGAAATACCTTTCAAATGAGCCTAAAACATCAAGGATCTGACAATCCTTTCAAAAGTTATTAGCACTTAAGTGTTATTTATACACTTTTTGGAGGCCGGATCTCAGATATTTCAATGAAAATGATGTCCGGGTCCATCATGCGACCCATCGTTAGTTAGATAATCGAAAGACCTTTCAAATGAGCCTAAAACATCAAGGATCTGACAACCCTATTAAAAGTTATTGGCACTTAAGTGTTATTTATACACTTTTTAGAGGTTTGATTTCAGATATTGTGATAAAAATATTGTATGAATCTTCCATGCGAACTATCGTTGGATAGGTATTTTTTATCAGACCTTGCCGATGAGCCAGAAATATTGATGGTCTGCGAACCATATCAAAAGAAATGAGTAATAAAGTTGATTTGTTAAACATGTTAAGGGGGATTGTTGCTATTTTTACTGAATGTATTGACTTTATGAATATGAGGAAGGCACCAACCACCTAAAGGTGGATTAAGTAACGTTTTTATAAATCCAGTAACTATGTTTTTGAAATAAATTTAATAAATTTGTCAAAATAATTTCTCCGGGACTCTTATAAATCCAGAAACCATGTTTTAAATAAATTTAATTAAATGTCAAAATAACTTTTAATAAATTTTGATTTTTTAACAGGAATCTTATAAATCCAGTAATTTTTTCTTTTAAATAAAATTAATTAAAGTATCAAGTGTCAACAGGTTTCATGATCCGGATTATTTAGAACAGGTTCCAATTGGCCATCTGGACACACATCAGATTCTGATTTTAAATAAATTCTGATTTTTTCAGGAATCTGTTAAGTCCAGTAACTATTTTTAGAAATAAATTTAATTAAAATTTCAAAATGATTCTAAATAAATTCTGATTTTTCGAAGAATCTTATAAATCCAGTAACTATGTTTTTTTAAATAAATTTAATTAATTTGTCAAAATAATTCAAAGAGAAGTCAGATTTTTTTTGGGTCTCTTATAAATCAAGTAACTATGTTTTTAAATAAATTTAACTAAGATGTCAAAATAATTTTAAATAAATTCTCTTTTTCAACAGGAATCTTATAAATCCAGTTTTTTGCCTTCCTCACTGAGGTAAGGCTATAATCCTGCTCTAAAAATGAACTTTTTATTAAAAGCTCGAAGACCCACCTTCATGTATACATATCGACTCAGAATCGAAAACTGAACAAATGTCTGTGTGTGTGTGTGTATGTGTGTGTGTGTATGTGTGTGTGTGTATGTGTGTGTGTATGTATGTATGTGTTCAAAAATCTTGCCAAGTTTTCTCAGCACTGGCTGAACCGATTTTGATCGAACCAGTTGCATTCAACTTGGTTTAGGATCCCATACATCGCTATTGAATTGTTTGAAGTTTCGATAAGTAGTTCAAAAGTTATGTATAAAAATGTGTTTTCACATATATCCGGATCTCAATTATATGCATGTAAACGATATCCGGATCCATCATCCGACCCATCGTTGGTTAGGTAATCAAGAGACCTTTCCAACGAGTCCACAACATTGAAGATCTGGCAACCCTGTCTCGAGTTATGACCACTTAAGTGATATTTATGTACTTTTTTGAAGCCGGATCTCACTTAAATGTATGTAAACGATGTCCAGATCCATCATCCGATCCATCGTTGATTAGGTAATCAAGAAACCTTTCCAACAAGTCCACGACATTGAAGATCTGGCAACCCTGTCTCGAGTTATGACCACTTAAGTGATATTTATGTACTTTTTTGAAGCCGGATCTCACTTAAATGTATGTAAACGATGTCCGGATCAATCATCCGACCCATCGTTGGTTAAGTAATCGAGAGACCTTTCCAACGAGTCCATATAATTGAAAATCTGGCAACCCTGTCTCGAGTTATGACCACTTAAGTGATATTTATGTACTTTTTTGAAGCCGGATCTCACTTAAATGTATGTAAACGATGTCCGGATCAATCATCCGACCCATCGTTGGTTAAGTAATCGAGAGACCTTTCCAACGAGTCCATATAATTGAAAATCTGGCAACCCTGTCTCGAGTTATGACCACTTAAGTGATATTTATGTACTTTTTTGAAGCCGGATCTTACTTAAATGTATGTAAACGATGTCCGGATCCATCATCCGAACCATCGTTGGTTAGATAATTGAGAGACCTTTCCAACGAGTCCACATAATTGAAAATCTGGCAACCCTGTCTCGAGTTATGACAACTAATGTGATATCTGTGTACTAATATTTCTGGACCTAAAAAAAATAGCTGAAATATGTGTCCAAACCACTCATATTACCCATTGTTGGTGAAAAGTGAGGAAGGCATCAACCACATAGGTGGATTAAGTTAGTTTTTAAAATAAATTTAATTAAAATGTAAAGTAACAACTGGTTTCATGATCTTGATTATTTAGAATAGGTTCCAATTGGCTGTTTGGTCACATTTCTTATTCTGATTTTAAATTAATTCAGTTTTTTTTCCAGGAATCTGTTAAGTCCAGTTACTATTTATTTAAATAAATTCAGTTGAAATTTCAAAAATAAATTTAAATAAAATCTGTTTTATTTAAACAGGAATCTTATTATTCCAGTAACTTTTTTAAATAAATTTAATTAAAATGTCAAGTGACCACTAGTTTCCTGATCCGGATTATTTGGAACAGGTTCCAATTGGCCATTTGGCCACACGACAGATTCTGATTTTTAATAAATTCTGATTTTTTCCAGGAATCTGTTAAGTCCAGTAACTATTTTTTTAAATAAATTTAATTAAAATTTCAAAATGATTTTAAATAAATTCTGATTTTTCGAAGAATCTTATCAATCCATGTTTTTTTTTAAATAAATTTGATTAATTTGTCAAAATAATTTTAAGTAAAGTCAGAATTTTTCAGGGACTATTAAAAATCCAGTTACTATGTCTTTAAATAAATTTAACTAAAATGTCAAAATAATTTTAAATAAATTCTCTTTTTTTAACAGGAATCTTATAAATCCAGTATTTTTTTTAAATAAATTTAATTAAAATGTCAAGTGTCAATTGGTTTCATGATCCAGATTATTTAGAACAGGTTCCAATTGGCCATTTGGCCACACATCAGATTCTGATTTTAAATAAATTCTGATTTTTTCCAGGAATCTGTTAAGTACAGTATCTATTTTTTACATAAATTTAATTAAAATTTCAAAATGATTTTAAATAAATTCAGATATTTCGATGAATCTTATAAATTCAGAAACCATTTTTTTAAAATAAATTTGATGAATTTGTTGAAATAATTTTAAGTGAAGTCAGAATTTTTCAGGGACTCTTATAAATCCAGTCTGTATGTCTTTAAATAAATTTAACTAAAATTTCAAAATAATTTTAAATAAATTCTGTTTTTTAACAGGAATCTTATAAATCCAGTTTTTTTAAAATAAATTTAATTAAAATGTCAAGTGTCAACTGGTTTCATCATTCGGATTATTTAGAAAAAGTTCAAATTGGCCATCTGGTCATATTTCTTATTCTGATTTTAAATAAATTCAGTTTTTCTCCAGGAATCTGTTAAGTCCAGTTACTATTTATTTAAGTAAATTCAATTATAATTTCAAAATAATTTTAAATAAAATCTGTTTTATTTTAACAGGAATCTTATTATTCCAGTAACTTTTTTAAATAAATTAAATTAAAATGTCAAGTGTCCACTGGTTTCCAGATTCGAATTATTTAGAACAGGTTCCCATTAGCCATTTGACTTATTTCTGATTCTGATTTTAAATGAATTTAATTAAATTCTGATTCTGATTTTAAAAAATTCAGATTTTTTTCAGGAATTTGTTAAGTCCAGAAACTATTTTGAAAAAAAAAAATTAATTAAATTTTCAAAATGATTTTAAATAAATTCAGATTTTTCGAAGAATCTTATAAATTCAGTAACTATGTTTTTTTTCAAATAAATTTGATTAATTTGTCAAAATAATTTTAAGTAAAGTCAGAATTTTTCAGGGACTCTTATAAATCCAGTTACTATGTCTTTAAATAAATTTAACTAAAATTTCAAAATAATTTTAAATAAATTCTGTTTTTTTAACAGGAATCTTATAAATCCTGTATTTTTTTTAAATAAATTTAATTAAAATGTCAAGTGTCAACTGGTTTCATGATCCAGATTATTTAGAACAGGTTCCAATTGGCCATTTAGACATATTTCTTATTCTGATTTTAAATAAATTCAGTTTTTCTCCAGGAATCTGTTAAGTCCAGTTACTATTTATTTAAAAAAAAATCAATTAAAATTTCAAAATAATTTTAAATAAAATCTGTTTTATTTTAACAGGAATCTTATTATTCCAGTAACTTTTTTAAATAAGTTTAATTAAAATGTCAAGTGTCCACTGGTTCCTCATCCGGATTATTTAGAACAGGTTCCAATTGGCCATTAGGCCTTTAATTTTAAGTAAAGTCAGAATTTTTCAGGGACTCTTATAAATCCAGTTACTATGTCTTTAAATAAATTTAACTGAAATTTCAAAATAATTTTAAATAAATTCTGTTTTTTAACAGGAATCTATAAATCCAGTATTTTTTTAAATAAATTTAATAAAAATGTCAAGTGTCAACTGGTTTCATGATCCGGATTATTTAGAAAAAGTTCCAATTGGCCATTTGGTCATATTTCTTATTCTGATTTTAAATAAATTCAGGTTTTCTCCAGGAATCTGTTAAGTCCAGTTACTATTTTTTTAAATAAATTCAATTAAAATTTCAAAATAATTTTAAGTAAAATCTGTTTTATTTTAACAGGAATCTTATTATTCCAGTAACTTTTTTAAATAAATTTAATTAAAATGTCAAGTGTCCACTGGTTTCCAGATCCGAATTATTTAGAACAGGTTCCCATTAGCCATTTGACTTATTTCTGATTCTGATTTTAAATGAATTTAATTAAATTCTGATTCTGATTTTAAATAAATTCAGATTTTTTTTCAGGAATTTGTTAAGTCCAGTGAATATTCTAAAAAAAAAAATTATTAAATTTTCAAAATGATTTTAAATAAATTCAGATTTTTCGAAGAATCTTATAAATCCAGTAACTATGTTTTTTAAAATAAATTTGATTAGTTTGTCAAAATAATTTTAAGTAAAGTCAGAATTTTCAGGAACTTTTATAAATCAAGTAACTTTGTTTTTAAATAAATTTAACAAAAAAGTCAAAACAATTTCAAATAAACAGGAATCTTATAAATTCAGTAATTTTTTTTTAAATAAATTTAATTAAAATGTCAAGTGTCAACTGGTTTAATGATCCGGATTATTTAGAACAGGTTCCAATTAGCAATTCGGCCACATCTCTGATTCTGATTTTAAATAAATTCAGATTTTTTTCTAGGAATCTGTCAAGTACAGCTACTATTATTTTAGATAAATGTTATAGAAATTTCAAAATAATTTTAAATAAAATCTGTTTTTTTTTTTAACACGAATCTCATTATTCCAGTAACTTTTTTAAATAAATTTAATTAAAATGTCAAGTGTCTACTGGTTTCCTGATCCGGATTATTTAGAACAGGTTCCAATTGGCCATTTGGCCACAAGACAGATTCTGATTTTAAATAAATTCTGATTTTTTCCAGGAATCTGTTAAGTCCAGTAACTATTTTTAGAAATAAATTTAATTAAAATTTCAAAATGATTTTAAATAAATTCTGATTTTTCGAAGAATCTTGTTAATCCAGTTACTATGTTTTTAAAATAAATGAAATTAAATTGTTAAAATAATTTTTAATTATTTCAGAATTTTGCAAGGAATTTTATAAATCCGGTGAATATGTATTTTTAAATAAATTTAATTAAAATGTCAAGTGTCCACTGGTTTCCTGATCCAAATTATTTAGAACAGGTTCTCATTAGCCATTTGACAACATTTCGGAATCTGATATTAAATAAATTCATATGTTTTACAGGAATCTTATAAATCCAGTAACTATGTTTTAAAACAAATTTAATTATAATGTCAAAGAAATCATAAATAAATTCTGATTTAAAATCAATCTTATAAATCCAGTATTTTTTTTTAATAAATTCAATTAAAATGTCAAGTGTCATCTGGTTTCCTTAACCGGATAATTTAGAACAGGTTCCCATTTGCCAAATTTATAAATCTGATTTTAAATAAATTCAGATTTATTTAAGGAATCCTGAAAATTTCTTAACTAAAATATTTGACATTATTTTAACAACATTTAAAACAGGTTCCGGTTGGCCACTTGACCAAATTTCTGATCTGATTTGTTTTCCAGGAATCTTGAATTTTGTCCACTGGTTCCCTGATCCGGAATATATAAACATGGTCCGGTTAGCCATTTGGCTACATCTCTGAATCTGATTTTGATGAAATTTAGATTAATTAAAAAAAAATAAACTTATTTTTTTATTTTAAATAAAACTGTCAAGTGTCCACTGGTTCCATGATCCGGAACATTTAGAATAGATTCCCGATGGCCACATTTCTGATTCTGGCTATAAATAAAATCAGATTTTTTTTTCAAGGAATTTTGAAATTCTGGTAACTTAAACAACTTTTAAATAAATTCAATAAAAATGTCATGTGACCACTGTTTCCCGGATCCGGGACAGTCAGAACAGGTTCCCATTGGCCCCTTGGCCATATTTTGAGATTCTGAAAATATAGAGTAGCAAAAATGCTTCAACACCACATTTGATTTTCTAAATTGTCTGACACATAGGAATTTTGAAAAAAACTGCTTAAATGTTTTCTAGTTTCCGGATCCGGATAGGCCAGAACCGGTTCTCAATGGCCACATTTTCGATAAAACACCTTCAGATATGCTTGGACAAACCATTTTTGAGTTTGTATTGATTGTTTGAAGCAATAGTATGTTTTTTTCGCATAAAGAGCAACAAATTTCAAAATTTTGAAGATTTCGCACAATTTTGGCCAATAATCCGGATTTCCACCGGAACCGGTCACGGGAACCGACCAACGGGACCATATTTTGGGTTTTAATAACAATTTACCGTCCAATGACACCAGAAGCATCTAAAAGACCTTATAAAACTTAAGTTACAGTGAAAACAAAATAAAAATATTTTTTCGACGGGGGGTGATTCATATGCAAAACTTCTGCATTGAATATCTCGAGCTAGGGTAACAATTAAGACATGGGCCAGATTGCATTGTGTTCAGGAAGCCGATCCCTCGGGGAGTTTTTTGAATCGTTCTGCTAATAACAAAAAATTTTTTTTTGTTACGCTGTGTTATATAATTGTACAAGTTTAATAATTTTCAATATTTTTTTTAATATTGAGAAATTATTTTAAAATAAAATGGCCTTAACTAAAATTTCTATGTATGTTATTGCTGTAAACGTGTAAAATCTGGTATTTGTTTGGACACTTTATAAGAAACAAAATCAACAATTGCGCGTAAAATAACACAAAGCACAGTGTTCGGAATGGCAAAATTAAGTGGAATAAATTGATAACTCCTTTATTTGACGTCCTAGCCAAATGGTGTCTTCGGAAGAGTTGTTGTACTTGATAAGGGCTATCTTTTGAAGTTATTGACATACAGGGTGACGACCTTCCAGGGTGTCAACCAAAAACTAACTTTGTTGGATGACGTTGTAGGGCTTTGGTGTTTTCGGCAAAGTTGTAGAGGAGAAAATTTCATGAAAGTTTGCCGAAGGTACCAAATTTTTAGCTCTTAATCTACTCGAGATATACGCCATTTTTGCAAAAATGGTCCAAAAAAGCACTTTTTTGGTGATAACTCAAAATGTTGTCATTTTAGCGGCCTACTATGTTCTAAAGAGTTGTTTATGACATAAAATTACACATCTTTGCCGAAGACAGCAAAATGTTTTGAGCCTTTATTAAAGAGTTATAACTATTTTCATGTGATTTTGAGCCTATTTTCAAGTTGCTATGTTTTCAAAATGGCGCATTTTGGCGCAAAACCGAACAATGCACCTGAAAGTACACACTTTCAACTACATTTCCTGAAAATATCTCCGTGTCTATCCGTGTCTATTTTTAGATATCTCGAATTGAATTTGACGGTTTTTAATCAATTTATTTATATTTTAAAGCGGAATCTTATTGAAAACATGGTAATAATCGGTAAATTGATCGATTTTTATGAAAAATACATTGTTTATGCTTAAAGTTATGACACACATTCTGAAATTTTGAATAAAAACATAATTAATGTAAATTAAAACTTTAAATAATTGTTCGTATTTAAAATTAAACATTTCCTTTTATATTTGGTCAGTTTAGAAAGGTTGTCGTATTTTTTTATAGACAAAGTATTTTCCATAAAAAAATGATCAATTTACCCTTCAATTCACCGATTTTCAACTCGTGTTCAATATGATTTCGATTAACATTTATAAATAGATAAATTAAAAACCGTCAAATTCAAATCGAGATATCTAAAAATAGACACGGATAGACACGGAGATATTTTCAGGAAATGTAGTTGAAAGTGTGTACTTTCAGGTGCATTGTTCGGTTTTGCGCCAAAATGCGCCATTTTGAAAACATAGCAACTTGAAAATAGGCTCAAAATCACATGAAAATAGTTATAACTCTTTAATAAAGGCTCAAAACATTTTGCTGTCTTCGGCAAAGATGTGTAATTTTATGTCATAAACAACTCTTCAGAGCCAGATTTTCGCTAGGGGGCACGCTGCTCGCATCGATGAGCTCCGATTTTGATGAAACTTTCAGCGTTTGTTGGTCTACACAAAAGATGAACTCATGCCAAATATGAGCCCTCTACGATGCGGGGAAGTGAGGTAAAATATCAATTCAAAATTTTGCAAAAATGTTCAAAAAAAACAGACCGAATTTTTAAAATGCTCATAACTCAAGTTTAGCAATACGTAAACCTGCTCGCTTGGTTTCATTTGAATGGTTTTTACATGCACTACAACTTCAACTTTGAATGACATCTGTCGGATACTTACTTCCAGAGATATTTACTAATTACTGAAAAGTCGTGATTTTTTTCAAAATTGTCGTATCTTTCTCAAAAACGTATATACCACCATACCCTATGTGGTGAAATTGAGGCATGGCCTGTACTCCAAGTCTACGATAAAAACTTTTTGGTACCTCCGATTGTGGTAAAAAAATCAATAATTTTTTGAAAATCAATTTTTATTAATAAAATTTTCCAATTCCATCAAACCCAAAACAATGTTTCGATATGAAATTGTTCTTGTTGAGTCTCAATTTTATAACCGAATATGTTTTATACGCCAGAGATATTAAATATGGCAAAATTTGACATATCTTTCAGCTTTTATGCCAAACTAATTCCAATAACTGTATTGAAAAAATAAAAAAAATGTTTGTGAATGCAAGCTGAAACTATTTTAAGAACTATTATCTTTATTGCTGTTGTTAGATTGAATTTAAAAACACATTTATGACTTTTTG
Organism: Culex quinquefasciatus; assembly: GCF_015732765.1. Taxonomy (NCBI): domain Eukaryota; kingdom Metazoa; phylum Arthropoda; class Insecta; order Diptera; family Culicidae; genus Culex; species Culex quinquefasciatus. The sequence continues at coordinate 33,061,443 of NC_051863.1, forward strand.
GAGATACTTTAATATAGGAGAAGGTGAGAAAATAAAAATTAGTAAAATTGAATTGAAAATGGTTGTGAATGTAATTTCTCATTATGACCACTAGGTCGCAAAGATGATCACAAAATGAACGCCATAAAAACAGATGAAATAACAAAAATAAAACTATGTAAACGTTTATATCCGATGCAGGATGAGATGTATAAACTTTCAGCAGATATTTTTGTTGAATCAACTATTAGCATTGACAAAATCAAGAGAAGCAGGTGACATCACAAGTTTTAATGAATCCAGTATTTTATATTATAGCAAAGTTTGGTGTATTAGTAATCGGGAAACTCAACGCTTTGACCCCTATATGAAGCAGTACATGTTGGAATTGTTTAGTCTTGGGGAATTAACTGGCAAAATATTCACAGCTGCTAAAGTTTTCAAAGCAATGCGTTCGAAAAGAGATTATTGAGACATTTTTAAAAAGAATGATTGCAAATCAACTGAACGCGTGAACAATACATTTTCTAACCATTTTTTCACTGAAATTTTTAAATTCTGACTTGTAATTTTTCTTTTTATATTCTCCCCTCGACCATAGCCAGAGTCAAATTGTTGAAATATCACGTCCAAAACGTTACAATTGATTGAAAGATAGAATCACGCCATCACATAAACTGTTCAGAATTCATGTCACCATTTTCAAAATATAAAAAAAAAACTATAAAATTGCAAAAAACACAAGAACATTTAACTAAATACCTGATTAACAACTTTCATTTTCTGTTTTCTATTATTTTTTAAAATACCAAAAATTCCAAAAAATTAACAGAAATTAAAAAAAAATTCAAGTGACAGATGAACTTTTTAGAATTATAAATTAAAATAACGTAATTTATTTTTTAAATAACCAATTTTATACATTAAACCTGTAAGCTCAATTGAGCTTCAAAATTGTCCCGGCATCCAAAAACTTTGAGCACCCCAGTCCTAAAAAAATAGTTTTTTGAATGAAAACTGATGTTTTGCGCAAAGTCTTGTATCAAAATATGCCATATTTAACATCTCCAGCGTATAAAACATATTCGGTTATAAAGTTGAGACTCAACAAGAACAATTTCATATCGAAACATTGTTTTGGGTTTGATGGAATTGGAAAATTTTATTAATAAAAATTGATTTTCAAAGAATTATTGATTTTTTTACCACAATCGGAGGTACCAAAAAGTTTTTATCGTAGACTTGGAGTACAGGCCATGCCTCAATTTCACCACATAGGGTATGGTGGTATCTACGTTTTTGAGAAAGATACGACAATTTTGAAAAAAATCACGACTTTTCAGTAATTAGTAAATATCTCTGGAAGTAAGTATCCGACAGATGTCATTCAAAGTCGAAGTTGTAGTGCATGTAAAAACCTTTCAAATGAAACCAAGCGAGCAGGTTTACGAATTGCCAAACTTGAGATATGAGCATTTTAAAAATTCGGCCTATTTTTTTTGAACATTTTTGCAAAATTTTGAATTGATATTTTACCTCACTTCCCCGCATCGTAGAGGGCTCATATTTGGCATGAGTTCATCTTTTGTGTAGACCAACAAACGCTGAAATTTCATCAAAATCGGAGCTCATCGATACGACCTCTAGAACAAAGCCGTGCCCCCTAGCGAAAATATGGCTCTTCAGAACATAGTAGGCCGCTAAAATGCTAACATTTTGAAAAAAGTGCTTTTTTGGACTATTTTTGGAAAAATGGCGTATATCTCGAGTAGATTAAGAGCTACAAATTTGACTCCTTGGACAAACTTTCATGAAATTTTCTCCTCTACAACTTCGCCGAAGACACCAAAGCCCTACAACGTCATCCAACAAAGTTAGTTTTTGGTTGACACCCTGGAAGGTCGTCACCCTGTATGTCAGTAACTTCAAAAGATAGCCCTTATCAAGTACAACAACTCTTCCGAAGACACCATTTGGCTAGGACGTCAAATAAAGGAGTTATCAATTTATTCCACTTAATTTTGCCATTCCGAACACTGTGCAAAGGGATGAAAGGTTTTTCTCAGCTGCACGTTTTTAGACATGTGACAGTTTTGGGTAAAAACATGGCTTCATAACTAATATTTTAATTCCAAACAAGATCAAAAATGTGTCAGTGACCAGATCCAAAGCAAATAATTTGAGCTTTGTGATGGCGCAGTGAATCAGTTTACCGTTGCACCTGCATGATGCAATCCAATGTAAACAGATTTGCGACACGTCAGTTTTCTATTGAACTTCCAATGATCAAAATTTGATTTGATTTCTGATCACCTAATAATTATTTTTGATTTGCAATTTATATTGTACATAAATGATTTTTAAATTGAAAGAAATAAATCAAAATAAGATTCCATATGGATGATCTCGGTACTTACCATATAGTTAACAGTTTCTTCAAGATCCATTGCGTCTCCTAGCTGGCATTTAGTATGAACTCGTTCACAATCACAACTTTCAAATCTTTAGTTTATCAAAAAAAAAAAAAACCGCGCAATAGTTTCACGGAAATCCCCGAAAATACCTGCTGCAATCACAAATCGATGAGTAATCTAGCACACAAAACTTTCAATAACGCCAGCCCAGCCTGAGTTTAGGTCAGAGAATCAAAATACCGCAGAAGCACCAATACAAACACGACGTCTGTTTGGTTTGTTTACACGCGCGCGCGGTTGTATTTCCACCACATGCACAATTTCTCCGTTCTTTTTTTCTTCAATGAATGATGCAACTTTTCGCTGTGTGAGTAACACTCTCTTTTCAGCCCACAAAAGTAGAGAGCCTGGATCTTATTAGAGAACGGACATCTCAAACCAAAAGTACCAATCGAAGCACGAGAACTGTCAAACGGAGGTACCAATCGAGCAAAATCCTTTGTCTTATGCTCGTTTGGTACCTCCGTTTGACAGTTCTCGTGCTTCGATTGGTACTTTTGGTTTGAGATGTCCGTTCTCTAATAAGATCCAGGCTCTCTACACAAAAGGCGTAACTCTCTTCTAATCGTCACGGAATCGCACTTTTGTAGCACTTTAAATTGCTACTTCCGGCCTCAATTAGGGCCAAATTAAATTCCAATCACACCTGGACAGTCTTGAGCTGTAACACCAAACAACCGCTGCCCGTTTTGGATTTGTTTTTGTTGTGCAAATTGCGCAAATTGATTCGGACGACGACGAAAACGGAACGATCCCGAAACTCGCACACAAACTGACAGATGCGCGAGTGACAGATGAATGAACGTCGGCAAACCTCCAACGTGTAGCTTTTGCAGGGCTGGGGTGACACAAGCGAACGTAACGGACTTTCTTTCACCGGGTGCCGTTATGTTTCGTGAGCGAGGGGCGTTTGGCTGGGAGAGCGAGAACAAAATGGCGAACGTTCTTTGATTAAACTGAAGTGGGCGCATGGTTAGCTGATACAATCTGTACAATCTTTTTAATTGATTGAATTTCATCAATCAATAACTCAAAAACGATGAAAATGCATATGAGACATTAATGCAATGTCTTGACAGTCACAATTTGTTTCTGACACTGGTACCAGCTGTACGATTTTGACATTTCGGACGTGCGTCAATCGTAACGCCATATTCGCTTAAAAATCTGGATAGGGGTCATACTTAAGCTCGATAATCAAAATTAGACAAATCTAGATTAAAATTTCAAAACAACCTATCCGTCATGGGTTTCCTATGCAAGTAGACCTTTTGAAAATTTAATCTAGAAATATTCGATTTTCTGAAATGAAATTTGTCAATGCCTTCGGGTTATCGAGTCTGAGCAGTACATGGTAAAAGCACTGAAGTCAGTGGTAAAAGGTTTGGCGGCCTTTTAAATTTCAAAATCCATTTTTAGCGTTTTTTAATGTCCAACTATCATTGAGCGAAAAGGATAAGCCGAATAGTTGCGTGTAATAAATTTAGTAATCTGAAGTCATTTCAAGAACTCAGTTATTGCTTTCAATTTTCAAACAAATATTCAAAAAATATTCAAAATACTTTTAAAATAATCAATTGAACATGTACATGTTTAGTTTATTAAAATAGTGTAAAATGTATTGCAATTTCTGCAAAAGACGCAAAACTCATACAATTCTCTACACATTTATGGATCTTTTCGAAAATTTCAATTCAATAATAAATATAAAATATATATGCAATTCTCTACGAAATCGGCCGATTTCGACCATTTTTATTTTTGTATTTTTTTATTTGGCTCAAAAATTGTGGGGGCCTAATAGGGCGTAATATTCAATGGTTGGCTCTTTAAAATGTTAACAAAATATTGTTTTCAAAAAGATCGAAAAATTCCACGAATGTTTGATGTTTTAACATTGAAAATCGGACCATTAGTTACTGAGTTATCGATATTAGAAAATGATGGGTTGTTTGAGTGAGACTTAGAAAATTTCAATTTTCATGTTTCTTTTTTCTTTAAGCAGCTATATATCAGAAATCTCTATAGCTCAAAAGTTGTGGGTTTTTGTCCCATAAAACATATCAATAAATCTCTAAAATAAAAAATACGTATTTTTGGAGAAATTGAGTTTTTGTGAAAAAATGATAATTAAAAAATTGGCAAATAATTTCCGTTCCGTGGGTCAAAGACAAACTTATAGGAAATTGGAAGGACTCTCTGAAAAAAAATACACTGAAACAAAAATACATGCCACTTCTATGAGATTTTTTTATTTTTAAGATTAAAAGTTAAATTTCAAGGTGATGTAACTTTTTTTTTTCGTTCAAAATTTTTGAGGAAATAGCCTAAAATGTTTCAAAAAGACTGACGAAAAATGCAGGATGGTCTCCTAAAAAAATACAAAAAAAATCATTTATTAAAATTGTGTTTTTGAATAGTCTAAACGTCAAAATTTTAAAAAAACAGATAGGGGGTATCGATTCTTCAGAAAATTTTACATAAAAGTCTCCATATTGATCACTGTCCTAAGTCCAATCCATGGGAATTGTACTTTTTGTGAAAAAAAAAAAAAAAACGTTTTGCATACTTTGTTCATTGGGAAAGGCTCTCGAATTGTGTCAAGTAATAAAAAAAGTATAAATGAAAATCATTTGCAAATTTCGTGAAGAATTTCTGTAGCTAGAAGATTCTAAAAATTTCTTTTTTTTTCTATTTTTGATCAACGAGTATTTATACTTTTTTGACTTGAATTGATATTTTTACGAAAGAAGAAAAGTAAGCCGAATCGTTATAAATTTTTTTTTTAAATTGTGTTCATTATTTCTCGCCGGAAAATATCAATTCTAGACAAAAGAGTAAAACTGTTGTTGTATCATTTTTTTCATTCCGATTTTCTCAATATTAACATAAATAAAAATAATTTCAAATTGATTTTTCATTACTCAGGTCAGGTGTATGTTTTATTGGTCAAGCGTTTTACAATTGATTGAAAACAATACTTACTAGTCAGTTTGAGACATTTTCCGACATTGATAGTTTACGATAGTAAAAAATGCCAGAATTTTTTCTATATTGTTTGAAATTTTACCTATGAGTGATTACTCCACCTCACGGTTCAACGAGCACCGACCGATTTCGGTCAACAACAGTTACTGGGAACGATTTAACAGAACAAAACAATAGCTAAAAAGAATTGAGTTTGACTTACTTAAAAAACACACAGCTAATAGTCGTCGTCCTGGTAGATTTGCGTCAGCTTCTCGTGGCTATCGGGCTGGCAGACTCGGCCCACGATCAAACTCTGCACGACCCACACCGTCGAGACGATCTGCAGCCCGTACCGGGTGGCACGCAGTTTGATGTCCTCGGGGAACTCCTGGTCGGTTAGCATGAAGCCGGACAGGTTCGGCGTGAGGTCCGTTTCGGCCTTGATGAGCCGCACCGTTCCGCCGGCCATTTTGCACACCCGGCTCCAAAACTCGGTAAAGTCCTTGTTGAGGCTGGCGATGTTGATGCAATAGCCCACGAACGGGTTGACCGTCGATCGGAGCTCGACGCCTCGGCCGCAGTTCCAGCGAATGTAGCGTTCCTCGAGAAAGGACCACCCGGCGGGCAAGGCGAACGGTTTGTAGTCCAGGAAGGTGAGCGTTCGACAGCACTCGATGATCCACTCGTGCGAAACGGCCTGACAGAGGGAGGGAACACTCGGTTCAGCAATTTTGAAAAGCGGTCAAGCAATTTTAACTCACCGGAACGTCCACGGCAAGACACTGGACGTACTTGGCCGTCGCCGAGGGATGGGGCGCGATCAGCTTGCACTGTTTGTACTTTGCCTTGGGAATGTCCTCAAAGTGGTCGTACACCTTGCCGCCGCCCATTTCGATCTGCAGTCGCAGGTGTTCCTTCACGAACGGTACCAAGCTGAACTTCCGGTATTTGTTCCGCATGTCGTCTTTGTCCTGGAAAATCAAATCAATTGATTTTACGTTTCACAAGAACTTAAAACTGTTTCAACCTACCGGTGTACTACAGATTCCCTTCGGTGGAATGGTACAAGTCAAAATGAAGTGTTTGTTCCGAAACACAGTTTTGCTTCCGGGCAGTGGTCCCAGCACGTCTTCCAGCGTATGTCCGTTTCCATTGCCCAAGTATTCTGCGACAAGGTACATTTCTTAAAAAAAAAATCAATCATTTAACATTGAATTTATTTTCCAGGATAATTTGCAAACTAACTTCGAATCTCCGACTCCTTTTGGGTGCGCTGCAACTCCGGCTGGACGCCGTCCACCGACTCGAGGTCGGGCCCCGGGCTGGGTGGGGCGGGCATGTCCTCCTCGAGTGTGTCGGATATGTCGCTCGATTCGGATATCGAGACGGGCCCGTTGCCAGATGGTTGGGCTTTGCTATAGAGGAGAAAGCGAGCTTGAATGGGCGTTGAAATGGTGTGGAAAATAATGGTCTGCAAAAGGAGTCACAACAATATTAGAGTAATTTTTAACAGGAATTTTGTCCTCAAAAGTACCCAGCATCAACTTCACAGCCCTGATTTTTAAATTAAAATTGTTTCAAGATTGAGTCTATACATACTCTACACTGACTGATAAAATTAGAAAGTTAACAAAATATTGTTCAAAATGTAGCCCTCATAATGTTACTTCTGAGAAAAACTTAAACAATCGGCCTTCAAACAAAATAAATCTTCACAAAATATGTATCAAACATCAAGGCTATAGCCTATAGGTAAAATTTAAAAATTAAAACGATAATTGTCTTGACACCAGCATCCACTGCCCTTCGAGAAATGCAACGCCCCGACGGCTAAGTAAAATTGGACTTACAAAGATAGATCGGTCGATCTTGCCTCGATAACATTGGAGGTATTAGACTACCGCAAACAAACACACTCGCACAATTTGACAGTTTGTCTGAGTTGTTTGTTTGCCAACATTTGTTTGCAGAAACGTCAGCTTGCGTACATTTTGTATTGTTTGCGAGTTTGCCGCAAAGAAGATTGTCAAACACAAAAAAAAAGCGTGAGTTTGTTTGTTTGCCATAGTCTAATACCTCCTTAAGTCTATAACCCATTAAGCCATAGCGAGATGGCGTCGCTACCACGTTTTTCACTTTTCCTCCATCGAAAAAAATCCATGTAAAAAAATACCTTGAAAACCACACGAAACTTTGAAAACTAGTCAAAAATGGTCAACCATCACTTTTTCAAAAAAAAAAACCTTGTCGTAAAAGTCTGTAAAAACAAATAAATAAAAAATCCTAAAGTAAATTTTAAAATTCTACCATCTTAGTGCATCTCCAGCGCGGGTAGCAAACATCGAAGCAAATCAAATTTGCACCCGACATCAACCCCACCGCGGTACCTGTCGCGGTAGCAAATTTGCTCTCAGTTCTTCGAGATTTCACTTTGCTACCCGTTATTCTGCTGGTTTGCTACTGAGCAATCCTCTACGAAATCGGTCTTTTTTCTTCAATTTTAATTTTTGTATTTTTTTATCCGACTGAAACTTTTTTGGTGCTTTCGGTATGCCCAAAGAAGCCATTTTGCATCATTAGTTTGTCCATATATTTTTCCATACAAATTTGGCAGCTGTCCATACAAAAATTTTTTGATCGATTTGGTGTCTTCGGCAAAATTGTAGGTATGGATACGGACTACACTGGAAAAAAATGATACACGGTAAAAAAAATTTGGTGATTTTTTTATTTAACTTTTTATCACTAAAATTTGATTTGCAAAAAAACACTATTTTTTATTTTTTTATTTTTTGATATGTTTTAGAGGACATAAAATGCCAACTTTTCAGAAATTTCCAGGTTGTGCAAAAAATCATTGACCGAGTTATGAATTTTTTAATCAATACTGATTTTTTCAAAAAATCGAAATATTGGTCGCAAAATTTTTTCAACTTCATTTTTCGATGTAAAATCAAATTTGCAATCAAAAAGTACTTTACTGAAATTTTGATAAAGTGCACCGTTTTCAAGTTAAATCCATATTTAGGTGACTTTTGTGAAAATAGTCGCAGTTTTTCATTTTTTTAAATTAGTGCACCATTTTTTAATGTCGATATCTCAGCAACTAATGGTGAATATTACGCCCTTTTAAAATGTTAGAAAATAATGTTTTCGAAAAGATCGGAAAATTTCACAAATGTTTCATATATTAACATTGAAAATCGGACCATTAGTTGCTGAGATATCGACATTAAAAAATGGTGGGTTGTTTGGGTGAGACTCAAACATCAATTTTCCTGTTTTTAAACCACAACCTGGAAATTTCTGAAAAGTTGGCATTTTATGTCCTCTAAAACATATCAAAAAATAAAAAAATTAAAAATAGTGTTTTTTTGCAAATCAAGTTTTAGTGATAAAAATTTAAATAAAAAATCACCATTTTTTTTACCGTGTATCATTTTTTTTCAGTGTAGTCCGTATCCATACCTACAACTTTGCCGCAGACACCAAATCGATCAAAAAATTCCTTCAAAAGATACAGATTTTTGAATTTTCATAAATCATTTTTATATGGACAGTTGCGAAATTTGTATGGAAAATTATATGGACAAACTAATGATGCAAAATGGCTTCTTTGGGCATACCGAAGGCATCAAAAAAGTTTCAGTCGGATTAAAAAATACAAAAAAAATCGAATGACCGAAATCCTAGAGAACTGCTCTACTGCGGCAAATGGAATGATGCACGGAAAACTGAATCTTGCACGGAAAAAAATTAAATTGTTTTTTATGTGTAAAAAATCAAAAAATAAAAAATTAAAAAAAATATCAAAGAAAATTAAAAAAGCTAAAAAAATTATAAAATTGAAAAAAAATTAAAGAGATTTAAAAAAAAATAAAAAATAAAAAAACTTAAGAAAAATTAAAAAATTAAAGAAAATAAAAAAAAATTAAAAAATTAAAAAAAATATAAAAATTAAAAAAAATTAAAAAATTTAACAAAAAAATGAAAAAACTTAAAAAAATTGAAAAAATTCAAAAAATTTAAAAAAAATATTTTTTTTTTAAATTAAAAATGTTTAAAAAAATTAAAGAAATTGAAAAAATTAAAAAAATTTAAAAAAATTTGAAAAAAATAAAAAAATAAAAAAAATTGAAAAATAAAAAAAAATTAAATAATAAAAAAATAATAAAATTAAAACTTTATAAAAATAATAAAAAATAAAAAAAAATAATTAAAAAATTAAAAAATGACAAAATAAAAAAAATTAAAATTTGAAAAAAAATTAAGAAAATCAAAAGAAATAAAAAAAATAAGAAAATAAAAAAGATAAAAAAAATCAAAATAAAAAAAAAAAACTAATAAAAATTAACATAACAATTAAAAACATAAATAATTGAAAAATAAAAAAAAAATAAAAAAAATTAAAATTAAAATAAAATTTTAAAGAAAATGAAAAAAAATAAAAATTTAGAAAAATTTAAAAAAAACTTAAAAATACTCAAAAGATTGAATAAAATTAAAATTTTTGAATTTTTAAATTTTGGAATTTTTGAATTTTTAAATTTTTGAATCATACACAAGAGCAGACATACAAATATCTCCGAAACACGCATTCAAAACTTTGCCCCCGGCTTGCCGGTACTTGTCGGGTATCAGAAAATGAGTACCCGACAGGTACCGACACATATTTTTCTTCTACAGATGAACTTGAGATCAAATTTGATACCTGTTTTGCCACGCGCGGTGGGAGACTCGGGGACAAACTCGAGAGCAAATTTGGTGGGAATCAAATCGGGTAGCAAATGGTTTAACTTTCGACATTTTCGAAAAATGAAATTCTTTGAAATTTTCAATAGGATTAAAAAGTTTAGCATTTCTAGGCATGAATCAACACATAATTATTGATTTTGAAGGTAAACGAGAGCAAAAAATGATAAAACCCATATTTGCCCCCCGCTGTGGGCTTTTTTCGGTGGCAAATTTGCTACCCTAGCGGTGGGGATGACGGAGTTTTTTCAAGGTGGCAAATTTGATCTCGGTATTCATGAGCCGGGTGCAAATTTGATTTGCACCCCAGCGCTGGAGATGCCCTTAGATAACAGAAAATAAAATCAGATGGAGTCATATTTTGGGTTGAAGAAATTTTGAGATGTATACAAGAAGCCAAATAAATAACGCTAAGGAAAAAAAAGAAATTTTGAGAAAAAATAAAAAATAGTGACTTCGAATAGTTCGACTATCCAGAGTTTAATTTTGGCGAGGACTTCTGATAATGGATTACGAATGATATATTTTTTTCAGATCATTAGATTTTTGAACTTTTGATTTTTTTCTTTTTCGTTTCGTCACAAACAGCCTTTTTTCGTGAAAACTAAAACGAAAACATTTGAAGATAGTGCAGAGCACGATTACTCAGCTTTTAAATTCGACAGCAACAATACCAATAGAAAAGAAAACTGCGACCGCCAAACCCTCCAGAGATCAAGACCACCAGCAGAAAAAAAGAGACCGAAAGAAATAGAGACGAGGTCGAGAGAGGAAAAGAGTTCACTTTCTTGCCATTTATTCGCCAGCAAAGACCAACCAACCGTAACATTAAAACAAAGCATTAAAAATAATGAAAGCATTTTTACAATTTGAGTGCACAACAAAACAATAGAAAGCAAAAGTGTGTTTGGTCAAAACATTTGGCATTTCCCGCAACGCAACTTTATCTCTCTTTTCCTTTCTTGAACCTCTCTCTCTCTCTTTCTCTCTCTCGCACGTGGAAAAAACAACAAGGGATTCTCTCATCAAAGGGACTTATCGGACTCGGAAATAGAAATAAAAAAATGCAAAACAAAACGCAAAACTTGTTGTGTGATTCGTTAAGAATAATTACGTTTTTATTATTTTTATATTCTTCAATTTTTAAAATTACTATTTCCAGTATAGTTTTTTTTTTTTCTGACGCAGCTCAATGCTCTTGTATTTTTGTTTCTGTTGAATGTGTTTTCCTTTGCTTACTTGAATAATGCCTTCCTTTCCATGTGTGTTTTTTTTCCCTCTTCTTCTTTCTTTATATATAATACCGATATTAGCAGAGTGAGATTTCCTTCATCTTCCTTCATAATTTCACGACGAACAGGTTTTTGTTATTTTTGTGTGTGCCAGCCAATTTCGTGGTGTAGGAATTTCATTCTTCTACGCTTGTGGAACATTTAGTAAATATTCTACGGATGTTTATGTTTCTGTCCGGTTTTTTTTTCCATTGATTCTGTTTCTCTAAATTACAAACGGTTGCTTCCCTTTCAGTTGCTGCATAATATGTCTGTGTGTGTGTTTAGTTGTTGTTGTTGTTGACACCAACACTAGTAGCGTGTGTGAGTGTGTGATCTAATTGATTTACGATTATCCTCTTAAATGCTATTACACTATTCAATTGCGTTTTTATGCTGGAGAGATTAGTTATTTTCATTCAGCTGCTGTTTGTTTTTTTTTGTTTGTCACAAAACAGGAAGAATTGATGAGTGTGGGATGTAGAGTGAAGAGGAGAGACCTTCTTCCTTCGGTGGCATTTCTCATCTTGGAGTGTGTGTGTGTGTTTTTGTTTTATTTTGTGTAATTTAGATGGAAGAAACGATTCAAATCAGACCACAAATCTACTTGTTGTTTTTTTGATGTTGATAGAATAGAACACAAATTTGCATTGTTTAGTATTATGAACCTTTCTATTTCCACGAGGATAGTTTGTAGATTTCTAAAATCTAATCTGCCTTTGCCTCTAGCATGATACACAGTTTGTTAAAATAGTCTGTCACAGAACGCCAAAGCGAACGAATCTAACGCTAATTCTATGTTTTGTAAAGAAAGGAAAGAAAAAAATAAACCCTAGCAATAACTTATATCTGTAAGTCAGCGGACGACTGCCACCCTACCCTAGTTTGTTGTAGGAATGCCAAAAATTTCGACCAAATTCTTGAGTTTGCATATTTTTATATATTGTTTGCCTTCAGTTGGGAAAGGTGTTGTTAAAAGTGCAAAGAAGACTCCTTCTCTAAATGCCAACACCGAAAAGCAAATATCTCTTTTAATTTTGTTTTTGTCTCCTTTTATAATTTCTTGTAAGTTTCTTTTGCTAAAACATGGAAACGTGTTTTTTTCTTCTTGTTTTTTTTTGTCTATACACAACACCACTCACAAAGTCTAAACGCGTAATTTTTTGCTGATATTCTCAATACACTTGCTCACACTTTTCTGTTGTTTTTTTTTGTTTGTTTCACTTTCGATTCAATAATACTTTCAATTTATATACGATTGGTGACTTTGCTGGCGAAATGTGGCTGTCATTGTTCTTATCCTTCTCTCTCTCTCTCGCTTTTCCTTTACGCTGTTATAGCTAAATAACATAGAATGGCTTGCCCCGCTGCCGCCGTCGCGTCTCCATTCTCGTGTCGTCTGATATTATGCGATTGTAGGGGAAGGAGGGGTGGAGGGGGAAGGTGGAGAGAGTACAATATGTATAGCTAAAAAGTTTACTTTTTGTTCCTATTGACTATAAACGGTTTTTCTTTTCTGATTTTGCTGTGTTGTTTTTTTAGCTGTTTTTTGATGTTATATTACTTAAGAGTTTTGTTTTTTTTTTTCTCATCGAGCGCGCGCACACAAAAAGGCGTGAGCTCTCGACGTCGTCGTCGCACGAAGAATGCGCGTCGCGGATTTACGACAGCCTAGAATGTGAAGGGAGGAAAGATTGTGAGATAGGAGATTCGAGGTTATTTACACCACAGGTGGTTCTAATATGTTTGATTTGATTGAAACTTGCAGTAACGTCTAGCAGCATTTTGCTCAGCTTTAATTTTATTTTCTCCGGTGCAAAAGTTTCCAAATTCTTTTCATCGTAGCTCGGAAGGCACGTTGATTAAAACGTTATTGTAAACCAATGTTGTAGAAAGAAACCGAAACTTGAATCTACAACATTGGATGGCACGTCGGATGGCACGTCGACGGAAAAGTGTCTATAACCAATGTTTTGAATGGAACTATATCTTGAAGCCTTTCTTAGTATCGTAGCTCAGAGGGCACGTCGACAGAAAAGTTTGTACAAACCAAAGTTTTTTTTTTAAATGAAACTGAATTTTGACATCTTTACACAACATCGTAGCTTAGAAGGCAGCTCAAAAAAAAACGTTGACCGAAAAGTAAAACCAGATTTGAATGAAACTGAATCTCGATATCTTTACATAGCACCGTAGCTTAGATGGCAGCTCGACGAAAACGTTATGTTACACCAAAGTTATAGAAAGAAAGTGAAACTTGAAGCCTTTTCTTGGCATCGTTTCTTGGATGGCACATCGACAAAAAAGTTTTTATAACCAATGTTTTTGAATGAAACTGAATCTTAAATCCTTTCTTAGCATTGTAGCTCAGAGAGCACGTCGATAGATAAGTTTCTATATCCCAAAGTTTTTGAATGAAACGAAATCTTGAAATCTTTACATAACATCGTAGCTCAGAAGGCAGCCCGACAAAAAAGTTTGCATACATAAAAAAAACCTGAAATAAAACTTAATGTTGAAGCATTTTCTTAGCATCGTAACTCAGAGGGCACGTCAACAGAACAGTTTTCATAAACCAATGGTCTGAGTGAAAAGTGAAAATCTTGAAATCTTTTCTTAACATCGTATGTCGGATGGCATGTCGACCGAAAAGTGATTATAAACCAGTTTTCGAATGAAACTAAATCTTGAAATTGGTTACTTAGAATTGCAGCTTACAAGGCAGCTCGACGAAAAAGTGAGTGTAAACCAAAGTAAATGAATGAAACTGAGTTTTGAAAAAAATTCTTAGCACCGTAACTCAGAAGGCACGTCGACAGAATAGTTTTTTTTTTAAAGCAATGTTTTAAAATGAAACTGAATCTAGAAATCTTTTTACGGCATCGCAGCTTGGATGGTACTTCGACCTATGAAGTGATTATAAACCAGTTTTAAATTAAACTCAATCTCGGAATCTTTATAAAGCATCGTAGCTTGGAAGGCAGCTCGACAAAAAAAATAATATAAACCAAAATTTTGATTGAAACTCTTGAATTCTTTACAAAGCTGCGTTACCCGTTTGGCACGTCGACGGAAAAAATGCGAAGCCTCTCAGACGATGACATATATATAAGTAAAATCGACAAAAACCCTCAACCAAAAATTCGAATCCTTTCCTTTAGCATTGTAGTTCGGCTGGCACGTCGATGAAAATGTGAAAAGTTCTCTTCAAAGTTGCGATAAATTCACACAAATCGTCTTTTCTTGCAATACAGAATTTAGGGAATACCGATGCCATCCGAGCTGCGCTACTAAAGGAAAAGTCATGTTTAGACATGCTTTTTTTCAAGAGCTATGCCACCGAAGCTTGTTGCCTAATTTGTTTTATTTGGTTGTTAAAAAAAATCATAACGTTAAAGCAAATTTCAATCAAACTAAAGGACTTAGAAATTGTCCAAACTTGAGCAATCACACAGGAGAAAAGTTTGTAGAATCAGCCAAGTGAAGGCTAAATTAACTAAACTATTTTGTTGATTGTTATTCAAAAAAATGTGTCACGAACACACAAAGAAACCAAGACCACGCCGCTAAAAAAAATGTGCTCAAAAATTCCACTTACCTTCGACCGCGCCGTCCCTTGCCCTTGCCCACGCCACCCGAGTAACCAGCCTCGGGCGTGACCGGCGTCTGTGGCTTGTCCCCGCCGCGTTTGCTCCGCGTCGACCGCGAACCCTTTTCGCCACCACCCGCGGCGGACGCTTCGTCTGGCGTCTGCAGGATCGGCGTGTTTGTCGCGCTGCCCCGCTTGCCGCTGGCCGACGGCGACTGCATCGGATCGTCCGCGCCCCCTTCGGCGGCCTTGCATGCCCGGTTGATGTACTTGGCCTGCTCCTCGTTCAGATACAGGTCGGAGGCGGTCACCTCGACGGTGCCCTCGCCGATCCGGACCACGTACGACACTTCGTTGGTGGTTTCGTTCCGCTTGACCTCGTCGACGAAACCGGCCTCGTAGGTGTCGCCCCCGGTGAGCGCGTGTACGGCGTGGCCGACGATCGGGAGCGTGTCCTTGTCGCCGATCACGATGACGTCCTTGGAGAGGGCCTTCGAGGCGCCGTCCTCGAACAGCACCATGTACTTGTTGTCTCCCTTGTAACCTGTGACCTTGCCGGCGTAGTACTTTCGGTCGGACCACCGCGCCATACAGCACAACCAATCGTCCTGGTTCACTGGCGGTTCCGGCTCGGCAGGTACGGGTGTGTCCGGTTTCTGCTTCTTGGCGCTCTTCGAGGAGGCTTGCTTCGACTTGGAGTCTTCTTCGGCTTCGGACTCGGTGCGGGTTCGCTTCTGTCCTCGACCACCCTTTTTGGCGGTGGTTTTGGGCGTCTTCGCGTTGGAACTGCTTTGGTCCAGTTCGGCGTCCGATAGCTCGTCATCCTTGCTGAGTGCCCGCTTGATCTTGGTGAACTCTTCGATCATCAACGATGCCAGCGCCTTGGCCCCCCGGACGGTGTGCTTAACCTTGGAAAGTGGTGCCTTCGACTGGCTGGAGATTGTCCCCGAACTGTCCGTTGCGCTTGAGTGTGAATCGGCGGCCGGTCTCGCCGATGGCAGCTGGAACGGGCCAAGACTTCCCACGCTACCGTTGGAGGACTGCTTTGACGAGTCAATGCCGGTCAGATCTTGGGTGGAACCGGCCAAACCGGGCGTTGCCAGCTTGTTTTCCATCACCTTCTCCACCGACAAGAACTGCAACTCCACTCCGTCGAACCATACGCTGACCTCGTACAGCGCATCCTCGGAAGTCAGGGCCTGTGTGAGGTCAAGCTTGTTTGTGGCGGCGGTTGTCGTTGTGGTTGAGGCTGCAGTGGTCGTCACATTTGCCGGCGTCTGCACGGCAGATTTGTCGTCCAGCTCGGATCCTGACGTGGAGGAGATTCCGTTGAATTTGCGGGCGTTGCTGGCGTACAGGTTGGTTTCCTCTGCGGTGTTTAGCGCCGAGGAAGCTGAAAGAGAATAAGATTCATTAAATGACACTTCCCTGCAAGCCAAAAGTTACCCTGCCCGGTGCAACAAACCTGTACACGAATCGACCTCCGACGATTCCGACGACTTCAGACTGCTTTCTTCCTTCACCGACGAGGCTGCCGATTCCTTGCTCGTTTCGGGAGCTTCCTTCTTGGGTTCAGGCTCCTTCGCTGCAACTGGCGCCGAGGTAGACGCCACCGCTTCCTTTTCGTCCACGGTCGTCGAATTGTCCGCCACGATGGCGCTGTGCTCCTCTTCCTCCTCCTGGTGGCTGTTGTCTACCGAGGGTCGCGTAATCTTGCTCACGTTCTCCGAGCTGATTTCGAACTGCTTCTGGATCGGGGTCGAGTTGTACACGTTGCTCGAGCTGACGGCCGCGTTCGGTGTGCTGCTTCCGTTCGAGATCAAATCCAACCGCTGCTTCAACCGATCGGCCATCTTGTCCGAGCTGGACGTGGGCAGCGAGCACTCGATGCTGTCGTCCAGCACCTTGGACTCATCGGCGGCCGGCGCCGGCGGCACCTCCTCGGCGTCCACATTTTTGTCCAGGGCCGACACCGTCGTGGTTGTGTTGTTCGTTTCGCTCGCGCTATCGACGACACTTTCCTCCTTCTCCGCTGCGTCTCCCTCCTTGGCAAGAGTTTTAATCAGCTCCTCGCTGCTAGTGTTCATGCCTTCCGTAACATCTCCGTCGGATTTGCTCTGGGAAGGCGCAACGGCCGCGGAGTCTACCTCCATTTGCTCATCCTCTTCCGTGGGGGTGACCTTCTCTGGTTCAGCTACCGCAACCTCTTCTTTCGGGGTGGTGTCCTCCTTTTTTTCTTCCTCCTTTTCGGTGCACTGATAGGCCTCCTTCTTGGCACAGGGAGCTTCGGAAACTTCGGCGGCCGTGGACGCCTCCACAACTGGCTCGACGGCGTCAACTTCCATCGCTTCGTCGGCCTGCGGTTCGGCCGGAGTTGGAGCTGGGGAGGCTGCCTCTGGTGTGGAATCGACAACCTTTTCCGGCTCGGAAGCAGGTTTCTCGTCCGAACTCGTAACGGTTTCAGCCTCTGCCGGGCTGGCTTCAGCCGTTTCTTTCGGTTCCGATGAGGAACTGATGGCGGCGTCGTCGGTTGTCTCCTTCGCTTCGGCAGGTGACGAACTTGTGGGTTGTTCCTCTGGCTGGGATTCCGATTCCGATTTTGGTTCCGTGTCGGGAAGGGCTTCGACTTTGTCTTCAGCCGGAACCGGCTCGGGTTTGGTCTCTTTCTCAGTTTCGACGTCAACTGGTTCGATCTTTTCCGTTGAAGCAGCTGGCTCCTGTTTGGCTTCCTCGACAGATTCCCTATAAATCGTAAAAAAATCATTACAATTCCGATAAAAATACGAAATATTGCCGGAAATAACTTACCGAACCTCTTCCATTTTTTCATCCGACTTTTCCGTAGATTCGACGGAGACCTCTTCTGGCTTTTCATCCGACTTGTCCTTTGATTCTACGGCGACTTCTTCCTTCTCCGCTGATTCAGCGACTACCTCGTCAGCTTTCGCTTCCTCTTCAACCGGCTTTGTGTCTTCCTTGGGCTCTTCCGGCTTTGTCTCCTCAACAGCGGGCTCCAGCACCGGCTCATCCTTCTTCTCCGGAACAGAAGCCACTTCCTGAGGCTTCTCTTCTTTCTCCTCTTTAGGAGCAGTTTCGACGGCTGGAGTTTCGACAGCTGGCACTTCTTCCACTTTGGAATCTGGCTCTTCAACAGGATCAGGTTCTGGCGGAGGTGCTGACTCTTCTAAAGGCTTCTCTTCGGTCGCGGTCTTTTCCTCCTTCTTCGATTCGGCAACGGACTCTTCAGCACTGTCAACGACGTCCTCCTTTTCCGGCACTTTCTCTTCCTCTTTAGGCGGTTCAACCACGGTTTCCGGCTCCTTTGGCGGTTCTTCTTCGGCTTTGACGCTTTCTTCGACAGCTGGCTTATCTTCTTGCTTAGGCTTTTCCTCTACGACCGGTTCAGGTTCGGATTTTTCCTCCGGTACAGAATCCGGCTTCACCTCATCTACAACAGGTTCTTCTTTCTTCTCTTCGGCGGGCACCGTTTCCGGCTTCTTGGCATCCTCTTCGACGTGAACCTTCTTGCTCGACGGCTCAAGCTCTTCGTCCTCGGAGTGGCGCCGTTTGGCCGAACTTGCCGCTTGCGTGTCATGATCTGCCGATGACGAGCCGTTCGTCGTCTTTTCCGACACGCTAGATTCTTCCTTCTTGTCCTCCGCTGCTACTGCGCCGTCAACTTCCATCTTTTCCTCGAGCAGTTCGTCCTCGTCAGGTTTGTCCAACCCGTTCTGGTGGTTTGCCTCCACCGGAGAAAGATCGTCTTCCTTCTTGTCCTCCTCTTTCTTGGAAGCAGAAGTCGTTGTCGCCGAATCTTCCGCTTCCCCCTTTTCGATGGCCTCCAGCCGCTGGATCAGATCGTCGTTTTCCATGTCAACGTCGTTTGTGGCCGCCGAGGCGCCGTCACCGGTTTCCTTGGTGGTGGCGGTGCTGGTGGTCATGGTCACGGGTGACGAGGTGTCGATCTTCTCCAGACGCTCCAGCAGGTCGTCCTTCTCAATTGGGACAGCTTCCGGAGTTGCTGTGGTCTCCTCGCCACCTCCGCCCTTGAGCGATGCCGCTGACTTGAGT
Source organism: Culex quinquefasciatus (assembly GCF_015732765.1). Classification (NCBI taxonomy): domain Eukaryota; kingdom Metazoa; phylum Arthropoda; class Insecta; order Diptera; family Culicidae; genus Culex; species Culex quinquefasciatus. Next base: position 33,080,549 of record NC_051863.1, read on the forward strand.
TCTTCGGCGGCCTTCTCCTTTAGCACTGCCGGATCCGTCGCCTCACCGGAACCTGCGGAGATAGAACATTGTTAGATTTTTTTTTGTTTTCCAGCACAGATACCCCCTAAAAGCACCCAATCTACCTCTAATATCTGGGTTTCCTGACTAATAAATCAAATTTGGATCCATCTCAGGCGGAGAAAGAAAGCAGAAGGAAAGAAGCTTGTGAGCTGGCTGTGTAGCAGCAATGTTCGCGGTCTTTAACGAACCAGGAAAAGGTGTTCGCATCGAAACAACACACAAAACTCGCAACTCTCACCCGCAGCAGAACTTTTGCGTTGCCCACCCGCCCTCAGCCTCTTCTCTCCACATACAACCACCATCACACCACTCTCTCCATCCAAACTCCGTTGACCCCTTGGCCGTAAAGGGATCAGAAGCAGAACAAGAACCGGAGGAGAAGGCAGAAGAGCAAAAAATTAGTGTTTGTGCACGCACACATATAAAGTGCGCGTAAAAATATGTTGAGATTGAAAAAGCATACCTGGCAGGGTTGCCAAAAGCTAGTTTTGTGTTGCAATCAAAGTTTTTTTTTTCAAAAAAATTAAAAATCGCAAAACATTGAAGAGATTTTTTTTATTTCTTTTTGACAAAATTCTTTGAGGCGGGAAAAGTGAGGGTAAAAATTTATTCAATCAAAAACGTTTATTTAAATAAACAAACATACAACATTTTTTTCAATCAGCCGTTCAAGAAATTTTGCACATTCTTTTCATGACCCTTTCCCAGAAAGGTTGAAATTACAAGCCCGAACTTCAACATTTCAATGGAAAATCAATTGGAAAGCGCAACCGTACGGTTAATATGTTTTCAAAAAATGTAAGACAAAAATTTTAAATAAAATTTGTACCAGCCTTATGGTTAAATTACAAAAAAAAAACAAAATTAAAGATTGAAGAGTCAACAAATTTTAAAATTGGAAAAAAAATAAAGAGAAAAATCCGTAAAACAAAAGTTCTTACATTTAAGTCATCTAAAACTATTAAATTTTGAATTTTAAAAATTTTAGAATTAAATTTAAAAAAATATAAATCTTTCAATTGGATCCTAACATTAAGCTTGAATTTGTGATATTATTGTTTACAACCATAAAGCTTATTTTTCTGAGTACAATGACCCTTTGTACGACCACAAAGAGTTTAAAATGGATTTTTAAATCAATTTTGAAAAATTAACTTCGCGGTTCTTTTTGACAGAAAAGGTCTTAGTTGACAGCTCTTTCCAAGGGGACCAAAGATGATCCATCAAAAAATGTTGTCTTGTCAACTTTTTTTTGCATCAAAATAGCAAAAAGTATTCAGCAGTTGCAAAGTAACCGCCGACCTTACAAGTCGCATTCTCAACGCCAGTCCGCAGTTTGTGTGCGCGTCGCCACTTTTTTTAAAAATGTGCACCGTAGACAAAAACAGTGTGGTTCTGGATTTTTGTCAACTCCAAAACCAACCAAGCCCGAAGCTTGTAAAAAAATTTCTCGCAGACCTTCAAGTAAACCAAGAAAACTTGCGAGCATTGCAATTATGCAATAGAAGAAAAATAGCCGTGCTGCAGTTCGCCGACTCAGCAATGGCCTCGTCCATCATCGACAAACCTCTGGTATATCAGGGTTACAAAATCCCGATTTACCTGGACAACAACGCTACGGAAGTTCGTGTGCTTGACCTACCTCTAGGCATAAGCAATGATGACGTAGTCAAAGTGATGAGTAAATACGGCGAAGTTTTGACCATCACCAACGACCGCTGGATTAACTTCTTCCCAGGAATCCCAAATGGAGTTCGGACCCTGCGGATGTTGCTGAAACAGCCAACGCCGAAATCAATCACGGTAAACAATGCTGCTGCAACAGTGACGATTATAGGCAAAAAATCGCTTTGCAAACTCAAAGCAAAGAACAAAAAATGTGCAGATTCGAGTAAAAAGGTGGACCAAAAAAGCAGTACACAACCGATTGAACCCGAGCCAAGCAGCAGCAGCAGTAAAAGCAACAACAGTAAACCAGAACAAAATGCAATGGAAACAAGTGAAATTGACGAAGAAGACAACGATGGATTCGAGACCGTGCTTTCTAAGCACACCCGCCGCCGAAAGCGCTTACAGGCATATTTGGACGCGGATGACGAATTGACAACAAAACGAAGAGAGATGGCTGCAGAAGAAACAACAGATGAAGAAGATGAAGATGTCATAAAAGCAAAATATTATAAGAAAAAGTGTTGTGAGATAACTTATAAATCCCTGGAAGAAGAGGACGAAGAAAAACTCGAAGAACTTGATAATTCATTCTCTAAATATTCCGCTAAATATTTGAAACATAGACAGAAATCGTTAGAAAAAAGGCATGGTAATAATTATTGAAGTGATTTTAAACTCTGTAATCTTTCCTCTTTCACTATCCACCTTGAAGAGATGAATGCACAATGGTGTAAAGTCTCTATAATAATAATAAAAAAAAAAAAAAGTATTCAGAAATGGTTTGTAAACGTGTTTTTAATCGGTGTACCTAAAAATTTACTTGGGGCTTCCGAACCCTATTCTGGAATTCACAAATTCTTGAATTTTTATGTTCAAAAATCCTCAAATTCTGAAATCCTAAATTTATTATCTTCTAAAATTCCCAAATTCTCAAATTAATATTTTTTTTCAATTCTTAGATTCTTAAATTTCTGAATTGGGTACTAAAGCACTATGTAAATTTTTATGAACAACGATAAAAAAACACGATTAAAAATCATTTCTGATCACTTTTTTTTCATTTTAATGCAAAAAAAAAATAATGAAAAGACAAAATTTTTTTGATGGATCAACTATGGTCCCCTTGGAACGAGCTGTCAAGTAGGAGCTTTTCTGTCAAGAAGGAGGTTAATTTTTCAAAATTGATTTAAAAATCCATTTTAAACTCTTTGTGGTCGTACAAAGGGTCATCCCGGTTAACAATAATATCAGCAATCTAAGCTTCATTTTAGGACCCAATTGTTTTTTCATTTTAAAATTCTTAAATTTTTGCTACTATTTTCAATTAGAAAAAATAAGACATTTTTGAAGTTTTATTAGGTAAGAAACTTAAATTAGAGAATTTAGAGATTGGAAATTTTGACGAGGACATCGGGGAATAAAGTGCAAACTCTCTCTACCCTGAACCTTCAACTGAGGTTAATGTACAAGCCTTTACAGGAAGGGTATATAAAGCTCGGGTAAAACAATGAAGTTGCTCAGATTATAAATAATATGAGATTGCCCGAAAGTGTTTTGAAAATTTGGCCTCTAGCCCAAATAGTTAAATGCTTTGTACAAGTCAGTTGTTAACTTTTGACGATTTTTGCAAACAGGAGGTTTAAGGAGATATCTCTGGGAAAATTCCTCTTGAGATGCAATATGAGAAATTGGCTTCAAAATTTTATTTAGCATTTATTAATTGTTTTTTTTTTCAATAACTGGACTAAATGGGCAGCGACTGACCAAGTAAATTAAAGATGCCAGATTTAAATGAATTTACAACAATGGACTCAATAAAGTGTCATAGGATAAACAAACATTTAAAGTTTTTTATGTATCTGGCATAGCATCGGTGTCTGCCAGTAGATGTTACTTCGTTACTGACCAGGACGGTATCGTGCTGATCAATAGCGACGCCGACCACGACCTGTGGTAAGGCACGGGGAAGTGGATGGGAAAGTTAGTCCGAGACCGCTAAATCGGCTGCGCCTCCGACAAAGTATCACATGAGTTTTGGGGGGTTAGTCAGATGGGTATGAGGTCAGGATTCACTGTGGTAGGTAATGCGACCATAAGCAATTTGTTTATCGGTTAAAATTTCTAATCTAATCTAATCTAACACAAACGCAGCCAGTCCGATGAAAGCATGCTGGAAAGTCTTATGATTAGATTACGCTCCAAGCACTTTTCTTGTCATTATTAATAATTGCAGTACATCCGAGAACACCCGAAAATGCATTGCAAAAATTAAAGCGGCCAGCCCTACTACGTTGTGTTTACGGCAGAGAGGATTCTGAGAACGGATCACATTTCACAGAACCTACAGGGGAGGAAGGATGCGTGGACATACCGTACCAAACGCTCCTGTTTTCAGTTTCATATGTGTTTTGTATTATGTGTTAAGTGTAAAATGTAGTGTGGTTATATAATCAATAAAATATAATAATGCAATATAATGATCATTTAATAAAATCCCATCACCTATATATAATAACATGCACCCAAGCACACAAACAGCGACACAAAAGAAATGAAAATGAGCATGCAAAAACAAGACAACGCGTCCCCGTGGTCAGCGCACTAATCTTATCGGTTAAAATTTAAAAAAAAAAATAAAAAAAAACTTAGGCAGCCGTCTGCGAACATAATAGATTATTTAAAAAGTTTTGTAATCGAACGCGTGCCAACCGAGTAGTAGTGCTATGGGATGGACTTATCAGAATATTTTCACTGTTGGTACAAATTTGATAACGCGAGATTATTTCAAAAATAGTTAATATAATACGCTTTACTCTTCATAAAATGGATAGTTTGATGAGTGAGTGCCAGTTGGAATAAATTATTACGATCAACGAATTTCGCAATTCGCAATTTTCAGTGTAAGAACGGGCCTTGACCGATCTTATGCACTAGGTTCCCGACGAACACACACTGCCCTTACACCTACATCTCACCCTTGCTCTGAGTCAGTACGAGCAGCACGCTAGAACACGCTTTGAGTGTTCGTGCCAGGCATGCACACCTTCTTTTCCGGTTACGCATTTTAACTCGGCCGGGGGTGGTACATTACGTAGGGTTTGATGTAAGTATAAGCGCCTAACCATTTAAAGTGTGCCTACCAATTTTCATTAAAGCAAAAACTGTTTTATCTTTAGTTTGAATTCAAAAACTAGTTGTTATTTTACTGTGTATTGTTTTCTGCTGAAATCATTCCTAGAGTTGAGAAGGAGCGGCCGTGGCTGACTGGTTACGGTGTTCGCTTTCTAAGCGAATGGTCCTGGGTTCGATTCCCATCTGCTCCCAACGAGAAAGTATAGGAAATATTAATCTTGAAACACTGAACATGAACGAAAAATCAAAGTCGCCCGAGTCGGGGTTCGATCCCCCGTCCTTTGGATTGGTAAGCAAAAATGCTAACCACTAGGCCATCACGGCTTGGTGAGCAACGCCTGGAATTAGGAATACTGTTACTATCAAACTATATACGCGCTGGGTCCTTGTCCATTTGACAAGGGTTCGGAAGTTCTAAATAACGTTTGAACCCGATTGGTGCAAACGTTCTTCAGGGCGGGGCTTGTCGATAAAAGCTGAGGGACCTCGCGCTCGGCTAGCCAGCGTAGAAATGGGTCACCGAAGCTCGGCAGAGCTAACACCTTCCAAATGCCTATGCGAGTTATTTGTATGTATAGAATGAAGATCTATAAATACATGGAAACAACTCAATTTGTAAGAAGCGACCGCGTGGTCCCGTTTGGTTGGTTGCACACACACACACACACACACACAAATCATTCCTAGAGTTGAGTCGTGTTTATATGTTGCTATTTCTTTTGTCGCGGTGTTTTGTTACAATTTTTGGTCCTAAGCATTTTATACAAGTATTTCAAAAGTACAATAGTAATATTTGTGTTAATTCTTTAATCATTTCAAAATTTGAGTAAGGGCTCGAACCTCATTTGTTTGAAGAAAAGGGTGAAGATTGAAAACAATGGACAATGAAAGAAATATACTATTTGAAGAATCAATAGTAAATGAAAGATAGTAATTTATGAAGTAGATAATAAATAGAGGCAACAAACAAGCTTAGATTGTATAAGGGAAATTTATAGGGCAGATGAACAATTATTCAAATAGATAAATAAAGATAAACAAAATTGACATCGCTGCCAAACTAAGGGAAAACAGACAGTTTGTTACAGCAGCATCAATTAGTAAATAGAGTGGAAAAGCGTTGAGAAATAAGAGATTCATGAAAGAAAAATCGAAAACAAATGGACGATAATAAACATAAGGCGTGTTAGAGAATCAGTGAAACAAAATAAACAGAATATAGATGGTAGATAGAGAACCTGGAGCTTATTCGAAGACGGACATCTCAAATCAAAAGCACCAATCGAAGCACGAGAACCGTCACAAAGGATTTTGCTCGATAGGCACCATACGTTTGTCAGCTCCCGTGCCTCAGGCTCGAGATGTCCGTTCTCTAACAAGTTCCAGGCTCTCTAATGGTAGATAAAAACGAAAAGAAGAGAAACCCCGTTGTGCGATGTTTCAGGTACATCCACAGCAGTTGACTCAACATACTGCGAATCAAAACAATACCGTCTACAATCACAAATTACTTCCCTTTCCCACATTGTCGCGCCCCTTTCTTTTAGCCGTCTCGACTCTGACCCGCGGTGGTCAAAGGTTTACGATCCGTTTCCACAGGCCACCAGCTAGGTCATCATGAAAACCAAGCCAACGTGGAGGTAAGAAAATAGGACACTCGCAAGGAACCAGAGCTATACTGTTCTGATCAAGATAATTCGGATGATCTAACAGAACTACGGATGTAGTTAGTTACGCTCCTTCCAGGATGTTACTTACGTGGACGTCAACCGAAGAGCACGCAACAAGGTCAGTGCCATTGCATGCTCTTAGGTATCAATCCTTGGCCTGCTATTACGATCAACGAATTTGAACAAAAAGAAAAACGTAAACAATTGTGTTTAAATTAAAACAATAACATAAACCAGGGGTGACCAAAGTATGGCCCGCGGGCCAAACGTGGCCCGCGAGGTGATTTTCTGTGGCCCGCGGACCCATTTTGAATAATCGTGTAAAATGGCCCGTTGATCATATGTAAAGTTATTTAATACTTCTTAAAATAAAAGTTTATTCCAAACTGTTTATGTTCTTTTTTTTTTTTCTTTGTTAATATAAAACCGATGTTTAATTTGATATTGTTTAAAAATCTTTCTAATTCAACAATTTCAATTAAATAAATAAATAATAAGTAAATGTTATTGAAACTTTCATTTTTTTTTCAGTTAGAAAACTGTACTAAAAGCAAAAATTTAAACATGACATATTAATTTAAAAGTTATAATGACTCTTTTCATGGAATGTGTTCAAACTTACTTTGCACTTAGAAATCTTCCAACTTGGGATTCGAACTCATTACAGTTGCATTCAAGCAATAGAAATATTTTTTAGTCTTTTAAATGAAAAGATCGTAATTTAATTTTTCATTTTTTTCAATTTTGCCCGCAAGCTCATCTGAGTTTGAAATTTGGCCCGGCATCTAAAAACTTTGAGCACCCCTGACATAAACAAACTAAACCGGCGGCATGCCTTCCGATCAACAATGATAAAAGTATGACGTCATATAGGAAGGGCTTCACAAAACAATTAGTGTAGCCTTAATTAAAGCACACAAAAACACCAATCACCGAAAAAAATGACGCTCAAAACAAGAATAATCCTGCAAGGCGTGCGCGCTGCTCCACCGTCCACAATCGACTAATTTTAAAGACATTTTTCGTGTTTCAGGGAACAACTTTGCCGAAGAGTGCAACAAGATTCGGCAACTATTAAAAATGTTACGGAATTTATCACCGCCGCCGAAAACATCAACTTCTTCTTCAAGCTCCTCTGGTAGCACTATCAACTTGATTTGTTGCATGATCGTCGCGATGCCCACCTTAAATCTTTGCTGCAATAGTAACTTAATCTGCCGTTCTACGCATAATTGTCGCATGCTTGAAGAAAAAGATGATGTTGTTAGCGGCGGTGTTATACCTGATGTAACTGGATCTAAACTAAAAATAATAATAAAAGCTTACATTTTTTATATTGTCAGTTTTTCATTCTTTTCGCTTTATTGGAAAATTGTAAACACTGAGTGAATCCCGCTTACTCCAATGGAAATTTGACATAGTTTATGTTTATGGAAAATGATTACCAGGGATATGGCAAATTAGGGAAAGTGGTTTTTTACGAGAAGTCGCCATTCGGGCATGTGATCGTTCAGGGAATTGGATTGTTCGGTGAAATGATTTTCGAGTAAATGACATTTAGGGGAAGTGTCTTTTCGGGCATGTGGCATTCGGGGAAATGTCCTTTCGGGAATGTGAGTTTCGGGGAAATGTCATAGATTCGATACGATCAGCCTATCAAAAGTTATCTCGGAGCTTATAAGCTGCTCAATTTTTTTTTTTTTTGAAAAATAGAAAAATGATTTCCTTGCAAATCATTGTTTTTGGCCACCCTTCCCGCACCACCGCGATTCGCGAAAAGCTGGAAGAATGTTTGTGTGGCACACCTCACACTCGCCGCGCGCGCTTGTATTGGTGTCAACACTCCGCCGCGGGGAGAGTTCGTTGTCAAGATTTTTGCATCTTTCCAGGCAAAATCTTGCTGAATGACGACCGAAACCCGGAGAAAGGAATCGGAAAGAACCTTTGATTACCTGTTGTTGGTTTATGGGTAAATTACGGGATCACGAGTTATCGCTTCGTTTCGCCAGGTAGATTGAGTTGATTTGGGGTGGAATTCGTAATAACCTTCCTAAACAAAAACTCCAAACTCACCATTGTTCGGCGGAGCGATCTTCTCCGCCACGGTCGATTCTGCATCCATTTTACCTCCACCGAAAAACGCTCCTCCGGATGATCGTCGTCGCTTCTTCCAAAACTAATGTGCCGCTAGTCAAGGGTTGTTGTTGTTCCGTTCACTCCCGGCGCGGCCTGCTGCGTCCCGCTTGCTCTGTCTCTCTCTAACCCCCACAACGCACACACAAACTCACACTCACTGGACAGCAAGCAAGCAAGCAAAAAAAAAGGCAAAGAAGAAAATGTCCAGCAGCCGCGAGTGGCAAGTTGCGTCTGGAAGTGCTTTTTCACCGGTCGTGTTCCGGTTCCGGTGGTCGATTTCACTGTTCCCGCACGCACCGCACTCACTGGCGTAGGTTCCAACCGGTTTCGGAGTGAATTTACGCGAAAAACTGCCCGAGCAAATCTCCGTTGCGCCGATCCCGAATCGAGTCGCTGCTACTTTTTTCTATGCACGCGAGCCAGTGTTGCCAGGCTGACGGAGGGGGCGCTGCAAAATGCCGCGCAGGCGTTACCAACTGTCAGGGTGACAGCGAGGCGCAAAATGGCTCATCAACGTTGAAAATTCATTCAAGTTGATTAAGAATTTGCTAAACTAAAATAAATTACAACTAAGTTATTCATAGGACGGCATTTTTGAGAAATTCTGCCGAAAAACATCTCTTTCAAAAAGGCATTAAAACGATTCAATCAAACTCCAGTGCGGTACCAACTGGCAGCCCTGCAGCGAAGCCGCCATCCAAGATGGACGATGGGTTTGCGAATCTTGAGCGGTGCCGCTAGTGGACGGAATTTTCTTGCAAGCGCGATATCATGCCGTTACGCTTTGGGAGGTGTGATGGTGTTGGTGCGTTACGCTTTCTCCTTAGGGTATCTCCACCTTTTGTGTTGTGTTGTTGTGTGCATTACTTTCCCGTACCTAAAGTTGTATAGTTTAGGCCGATGTGAAAGTTTTTCAAAGTTTGTTGTCCAAATTGTTTGTTTTTATTTGTTAAAATACTAAAAATACAAATAATTTCAAATAAAAAAACATTTTGAGTAAAAATATCAAAAGAATTAAAAACTAAAAAATACAAAAATAACAATAGCAAAATAAAAAAAATACAACGCATTTCAAAAATTCTGAAATTGCAAAAAATTCAAAAATCAATAAGTTTTTTTTTTTTAAATTGGTTACAAAAGCCATATGTCAATTTTTATGTACAACTGTAAAAAACACGATCAAAAACCATTTCTGATCACTTTTTATCATTTTAAAGCAAAAAAAAATAAAAATGACAAGACAACATTTTTTCGATGGATCAACTATGGTCCCCTTGGAACGAGCTGTCAAGTAGGAACTTTTCTGTCAAGAAGGACCGTGAGGTTAATTTTTCAAAATTGAGTTAAAAAAAGGGTCAATGTACTCAGAAAAGTAAGCTTTATCGCTGTAAAAACTAATATCAGCAATCTAAGTTTCATTTTAGGACCCAATTAGGTCGTTGCAAATATTTTTCAAACTTTATGTCGCCCTTCTTAAAAGTCGACCCAAAAAAACAGGGTATTTTTTTTTTGCATTGGCCTTACACAAAAAAAAGAACAAATTAGTGGAATTTTAAAATGAACAAAAACTTCGCAAATTATTAAAAACAACAACAACATTTACATAAATTATTAAAATAACATTAAAGAAAAACTACAAGAATTACATAAATTACCAATTACAAAAAAAAAAACAAACTTAAGAAATAATAAAATTGCATAAAAAAAAACAATTTAAAAACCACATTTAATATCACCAGAGGTGAAATAGAGCCTTTCTCACAAGGCTTCATCCATAAAGTACGTAACGTTAAAATCGGCCAAAATTTACTCCCCCCCCCTCCCCCCCTTTGTCACGCTTTTCCTATACTTATAACATGCAATGTCACACATGCTCAGACCCCCCCCCCTCCCCCCCTAGAGCGTGACATACTTTATGGATGACGCCCAAAATGATGAAACTCCGAAAAATATATTGGTGCAATTAATTTTTGTAATTGGTTAATTTTTGTAATTGGTGCAATTAAATTTTGTGAATCGAAAAATAAAATGTTCGTCTCCGACCCCATGGTTACAAATCTGAAATATAAAAATTGTGGGTTTTACGCAAGGGAATGGTGGAAAGAGAGGAATCACAAATCCGTATAAATAATTTCAAGATTTTTCAGGTGTAAACCGAAAACGCGATCAAAAATTAAAGTGGAAGAATAATGCTTTTAACTGCTTATTTAATTATCGGTGTACTGTACAGGACGCCGCACTGTTTAATCATTTTCTGACGTCCATTCAATTTTGCAGTCCAAACCCAGTCATTGAATTTGAAAAATAAAATCTTTTTCAAATTTTCTTTTATTGATTTGTGTGCACCTACGTCGAAGACCAAGATTGTTTACTTTTTGCTCTTTGGTCTGACAGTCTTGGTCTGACAGATTTGGTCTGTCAGCTTTATCATGGATTTTGGTCTGGCCTAGGCGAGGGATAGGACACAGCACCTTCCTGGTTTTACGAGAGGTTTTCCAATGATGGAACTTCCCAGACACAAATTTTTAAGAGCGGACACAGACAACGCTCAAGTATGTTCAGAAAAAGAGCTCTCAAAAATCAGACTTTGAGTTCCGGGTTTCGGGCCAAATTCAATCGAGAGAGCGCATTTAAACCTTCAATTTAGTAATAGGATTTTTTTCTGGGACGATTCCTCGCCGCGCACGAATTTTTTAAGATTTCTGAGAAAAGTGTTTTTTTCCAAAAGCAAACCTTTAAACCTTTCTTTTGTAAGAAAGGCAAAAATACAAGGACGATAAAGCAATCAGTAAAATAAAAAAATATAAAAAATACAAAAAAAAAATCAAAACGAAAATAACAAACAAATTATAAAAAGACCAACAATAATAATAATAATACCCCTGACTAAGGCGGTTTCAAAAACACCCAAAATGCAAAAACAGGAAATTTGGTTTATTGGAGCTTTTCAAAAAAAAACTCCAGACTTTATCGAGAAATTAAAAGTGAGAGTGTGTGCGTGCAACATGGAGTTAAACTTTTCGAAGTTCCATGGAAAAATTCACAGCAACTTCACAGAAAGTTTAACTCCATGTTGCAAATTTGACAACTCGATAAAAACGCAAAAGCATAACAAAAATTACAAATAATAGACCATTTTTACCTTGTTTAACTGAACTTTGGATAATCGAACCAAATCGAACAAAAAAAAAATGCTCATTTTATTTTCGCAACCCCATTTTAGTCAGATTTCAATAGTTGATTGAATATTAAATTACAAAATGGATTTTTTTTTCAATGTTTAATCACTGCCATTTTGGCCGCCATCTTAATTTTAAAACATTCTAAATCACTTGTAGCGTAGTGTTGGGATCATACAATCGAAACAATCAAGGATCAGACAACGAAAAAAAATGTAAAAATCTACAAATGACTATACAAAAACACAAAAGTACGAAAATAACTAAAATTTTGTAAAAAAAATGCATAGCAAATTACAAACATTACAAAACATTTAAAAAATCACAAAAGTAAACGACTCACAAAATTACAGAAATTACAAAAATTACGGCCCTCTATATCACTTTACCTCATCGGTGCTTTTGTAAACGGATTTGAATGACAATTTTCCAATTTTTTTTAAATTTTCAAATATATCTTAAATTACAACTGGAGTTATTTTTTAAAAGGTCCAATAAACCAAATTTTCAGTTTTTGCTTTTTGGGTGTTTTTAAAACCCCCTTGAGTCAGGGGTGTTAAAAAACACCCAAAAAGCAAAAACTGAAAATTTGGTTTATTCGACCTTTTCAAAAAAAAAAAAAAAAAAAAAAACTCCAGACTAAAAGAAGAAAAGATGACATTTCGGATGCAATCTAAACGCACCAGTTTAGCAGATTGTCTTTATTTTCACTCATCCAGATTTTCTTAAAAGTTAATGACTTCCGAAAAATAATAATAATACTTCTCCAACCTTAATTGATTAGAATCACAATGGCCTCTCGACACTCCTGCCGTTCTGCACCGCACTATCGCAGCAACGGCGGCGATATCGAACAATGCTGTTTTGTGCACTTTGTGCTCCCGTTGAACTCACTACGCTTAGCACCTAGAGGTTTAAGTCATGGAACGCCCTGAACGCGTGCTCTGTGCGTTTAAGCTAGCTCGTTGATCGGTGTCTTCTCCTCCTCGCTTTGGGCTAGCTTCCCATTTGCGCGACTGTTTCGCTTCTGATCGTCGGTGATGGGTTGCATTTCCTTCTCGATGTCACTGGGCAGTTTGTGCGGATCGTCAACGAACCCGCTGTACGGGGGAGGACCGACCAGGCTGAGGATCACTGGAAGGAGTACGAGGCCGTGGAACAGGCCGAGTAGAATTACCAGGAGGAATATTTTGAAGAACGTCCGGTAGGTGTACGCCTCGGAACCGGAAAGTACTGCGAGGGATAGAATTGTTGACCCACCGCCGTACAGGACGGCTGCGCCGATGTGGAGCACTGTTTCTAGTGTTCGCTTGTTGCGGTTTCCTTGGCTGACCGTTAGGAAGGTATGTCCAATGTGCGCCGCGTAGTCAACGCAGAGTCCTACGGCAAGCTGGAGTGCGATGCACGAGCAGAGATCGAGGGTGAGACCCCACTGCTGCATGAAACCGCCGACGTTGAGGATGGTGAGCAGGACGCAAATGAAGATCCAGAAGCAGATTTGGGGATTGACTATTAAGACCGCCGAACAGAACATTACGCCAACCATGGCGAGCGCAACGTTGCGGTAGATCTCGGTGTCGATGATTTCGTCTGTGACCCAGTTGCCGAAGATTTTGGCCCACAGCGTTTTGTACTGGTCCCCGGTTTTGAACTGATGATGCGAGAGGATCTCCTCGACGGCGTACTTGGCCGGAATGTACTGCTCGCGTTCCGAGAACGGCTTGAACTTGAAGTCGATGGTGGTAACCGTTATGTTCGGGACCGGTTCGCCGCAGGTAAGCTTGGAGGAGAATTTGAAGTTCATCTGGTAGCGGCCACCGTCGTTGCTGAACAGGAACTTTGACAGGTAGTCGCGGAATTTCGATTCGCTCAGCACAACTTCACCGATGTCCTTATCGTAATAGGTGTGCACAAAGTCCTGGAATGCCGCAGGCCAGGAATTGACGCTGTGCAGGATGTCGGTGCGGTTTTCCAGCTCGTGGGTGAGGTGAAGCAGACCTTTCAACTCGGCTGTGTAGTTGTAGCTGCCGAATAGCAGCATTGCTTCGTATCCATTGTTTGGGAATTGCTCGCGCGTTTTCAGGACAAACTTGCTGTAGTAGGTGTCCTCGGGAATGAACCAGTGCGGGTCAAACTTCTGGCGTAGATTTAGCAGATTCTGAATGTTGAGACCCGTCATGATGACCACCGTCAGAATGATGACGGTTTTGCCCAGCGTGGTCAGGATGACCTTCGAGTAGACGGTGTTCAGCGCTCGGTGCATAAGGTCGTACTGGCACCAAAGTCTGGTAGATTTTTCGTCGTGGATCACCCACGGCACGAAAGAATTTCTTCGCGCAGCGATTCTTCGTTCGTCCAGGGTGAATACCGCCACGTAGAACGTTATCACAAACAGGTACATCATTAGCACGCCGAACGCGGCGTAGATGCAAAACGACTGTAGCGAGGGCAGCACCGTAATCGATCCGACCGCAAAAGCCACAATGTCCGTGAGCGATGTCACCGTAATCGACGCCCCGGCATGTTTCAGCGTAAGACCCATCCGCTCGGCCAGCGGTAAATTCGAGTGGGTGTCGTGGATCTTACGGTAGCAGGCCATCATCACGAAAATGTCGTCCACGCCGAGACCCATCAGCAGAAAGGGTAAACACGTGTGCACCGGACCGTACGAGACCCCAATCAGGGCCACAATGCCACACCCGGCCACGAAACCCATGCCGACGCTGAGTAGACCTACCGAGCCCAACATTATCCTAAACTCAGTCCAGCTGAACTTGGACAGCACCAACTGCATGTAGATAAACATGATCACACCTCCAAACACCAGCTTGTCAATGTCCTTGAACATGGAGTCCGCACTGATATCTCCGTAGCTGCGGCCCGCAGCGTAGTACAACAGCGATCCTTCCTCGACCTTCTCGCCCTTGATCACGTGCAGCTTGTCCAAGAATGCCGCCTCCCACAGCATGGAATCCTCCGTGACCCAATCCTCAGTGCCAGCGGCATTTCCACTCACATCGGCGTCCACCTCGCTGTAGTTAACGTGGACCATCCAGTGGGAAACCAGCGAGGTCGCGCCCACAATACGACCACTCTCGTCCCGCTCGATGCCACCCAGCAGGTCCGAGTAGTCGATCGTGTGCCCGGTGACCGGACTGATCTTGGTGCTGTTGAGCTTTTCCAGAATGTCTTCCTTGGTCAACCCGGCGATCACCTCGCGATCGTACTTCCACAGCTCCAGTATGCTGAGCTCCATGCAACCCACTGGGAGTCTGTTGATGATCGGGCAGTACATAAAGTTAGGGAGGTCCACGCTAGGGTTCATGAAAGGTCTGGGCTTCTTGGTGCGTTTTGTTGGAGCTACCGTTTCCTCACGTCTTCGCCGACTCTTTGCCGTATATTCCGCGATCAAAGGCACTCTAAAAATGACAAAAGTTAGAACAATGTCTTCCCCAAGACCCAAAACCACACATACTTGAAGCAAACCTCCTTCCAGCTGACCGTCGCACCCTTGCTGTTGGTCACGGCGACTGACACGATGTCCTCGGTGATGTTGGCCAACCGTTGCAGCACCTCGGGCCGCAGGACGTCCGAACCCGTCAGCATTACCGTTTCGACCCGATTCCCCTCCTTGAAGTGTTCGATCATCCAGTTGGTGTCGTGCAGGAACTTGGAGTTCTGCGGCACCCACAGCTTCATGGGGCTCTTCTCCTGGTGGAAGCGGAAGAAGCCTAGCCCGCACAGGCCCACAACGAGCCAGCTGAGCGCGATCGTGCGCCATGGGTTGTTGGCGATGTGGACGCCCAATCTGGAAAGATGAGGATAGTTTTTTTTTTGAATAAATTTCTATTGAATCGCAAAACTCAGGAACGCGAAAACAGGAATGAAACTGCAGATAGTTATTCAATCAGCGAAAAAGGTGCACGAACTCACGCTGCATTGAACAAGTAAAAGATCTTCCGCTTCGTTGGCGGTTCACACCATGATCATGAACGTTGGAATTCTTCGCGGTTCGCTGCGGTTGGTTGGTTAAGGTCGTTCAAATATTTTTAAGGCACGTGTAGTATATTAAGCAGCAAATCGAAAAAAAAGATCTTAACGACAGTATTTTGATCCTTTGTGTCGTAGGCATGGTAGTGAACAGATATGTGATTTGTATTTTTTTCAATTATAAAATAAGCACTTGCAAAGTACATATCCAGGATGGCAAAAGGTGGTGTGAGATCAAATTGAGTTCTGGTTTAAAAAATAGTATAACAATCAATTTAACTTTCAATTCAAAAGTAATAAATATCCTTATTTTACAGGTTTAGAGATAATTAGGGAGGAATACAATTTGTAGTACTTTTCATTTACTCTATTACTTTTATCCAATTAAGGCTCTGAAAGGCATCATTCCCGATCGGCCATTTGGCGGCCATGTTTGTTTTAGAAAAACATTCAAATCTTGATTCAGAATGTTTCAATAAAAAAAAAATTTCTTTGTGTTGTTTGTAGAAGCATTTTACACATCGTGATTATTTTTTCATTTCAATTTACTACTTCCGGTCCCCGAATTCAGAATTAACTTTGCCCCAAAAGTGAAAGACACTATCTACCACCTTTATTTTCCATTAAAACAAGAACTAATTCAAAAGAATCTATTCAGTTATATCGAATATAGACTAACAGTACGAACACTGCAACAAGCTTTAAAATGACTTGCCAAAAACTTGTCGAAATACCTGGAAGTTCGATTCCGTATTTGCATTCTAATTGTCAAATTTTGTGGGTAAACATTTGCTAACGCCAAATATTAGCCTCGAATGAGCGCATCAAGCCAACAAGGAGGTTAACGGGTGATTAACGATACACACAAATGTGAATTGCTTACTTGTTTGACATTTTTAAAATTTTCTAAATTCAGCCTTAACAATGTGTTTTCATCTCTTAAAATTTTAAATATTAATTTACAGATCAAATAATTATAATTGCTTTCCACAAAACAAGATGGTGAAAATTAAAAAGTTATTCTTAATCCAAGTAGCCTTTCCCGCAACAAAACAAGATTATAATGTCAAATCAAGTACGCAATGACACTCCTTGCCCAGAGTATTTCGTTTGGGTGTAACCGCGATTCGCATGCTCCACCGTTCGTTGTCGCCACTTGAGTGTTTGTTTACATTCGGCCAGCGATGTTTATCTGTCCAAGACACGCTATCGTCTAATGCCGGCTGGATTAGCCTACGTATGGCGATACCGACGGAACCATGTTCGTCTTTTAGAGCCAATGCGACCTTGACTTTCAAACCTACCGCAACAAAGTAAAAAAAAAAAAAACAATAATGAAAACACGTGTGACACGCCGTGCTCAAAGGTAAACGGAATTCATTTGGCGCCAACCGATTCAAACGTACACACAATGTCATGACAGTGCAATGGCCTTGATTGGCCGCGAGGTGGTCAAAATATAAGAATTGAACTTCCGGTTAGTGTAATGAATGAATAATACGTCATTAACTTTAAGAGTTATTGATATTTCGATCTTGAAATAAACATTGCAATCAAAACATGAAAGTTAAAACAAGCTAAATATTGAAAACGTTTATTGAAAAATATTTTAAGAATTAAGCACAAAACTATCACAAACCCTTATTGAGTTTGGATGACAACAAATATTTTTAAGTAAATGTTAGTTACGTAGCCCAGTGGTAACGCTTCCGCCTCGTAAGCGGTAGATCGAGGTTCAAATCCCGGCTCAGACCAACACAACTGGTGATCTTTTCCCTTCTGGATTCGATTGCTTGGTTAAGGGAAGGTAGTGTATCGTCACAAACTGGACCTTATCAAGACACCTTAGGAAGACAACCCATGGAATGTTAACATAAACCTTAACATGTTAACATTAAGTTGATTAACAAACTGTCACTGAATCCGCTTCGATACTCTTCACGGGTGTTCCCCTCAGGAACAGGGAAAGATTTACTAAATGTTAGATACAAAAATTTCAGTCAAATTGGGACAAAAAGATGATCTCAGTTTCTCTCTCTCTCTCTCTCTCTCTCTCTCTCTCTCTCTCTCTCTCTCTCGCTCTCTCTCTCAATTTTGACAGTTCATTGCAAAAACAAAAACAAAAATCGCAAATCATCCAAAGATTAATGAAACCGCCCCTCGGGGTGTGTTGATCTTCGATGTGCGTCAAATCAGTCTCAAGTACACCTTTGCCGAAGAAGGGTCGTTCAGAAGTTGTTCCCCTTCTGTTTGCACTCTTTCTGCTTCCTCTAATAATAAGGTGTGTGCGTGGGGGTTTCCAGGTGCTTCGTTTCACATTGACCGACAAAAACTTCAGACAGATTAAGTAATGCATTGAAGTCGCTCTACCGTGTTGGACTGATTTTTAGCGAATCGATTCTCGATATTTGCTGAATCGAAATGATACAGCAGATTTTCTGCTGTTATGGGTCAGGGGGTAAAGATTGCCATTTTGCTAGAAGTTTGAATGATTAAGGGATTTGTTGTAGTCATCGGAAATTGTACCAGGATCGTTTTTTATAAGTTTTTAGAAACATGCAAGTTGGATAACATTTTTGATTTTTTTGTTGCAACATCTTTTGAGGAAAAAATTATAGAGATAGAAATGTCCAATGTTTTTTAACAGTGTTAACCACTGCAAAAAAAATCTAAATCAATTGAATGTGAAATTTTATGTTTATCATAAATTCCTAGTAATGATATTTTGTTTGGCTAGTTGATAAACGTAATCTTTTTGTATGCATCTTGTGAAAAAAGTTGACAGAAGAAAATACATACAACTTTGGACGTTTGTACCAAGCCTTATTTTGAACCGGTTTCGATGATTACTATAACATTTGATTCTGAAAGATGTATAAAAATGACTTGAAATAGATGAAGTTTTTGATGTTTTTGTTCAGTAAAACAACATTTTATTCCTTGGACTCTTGAATGATTATCTGAACAAATGAAATATTTTTTCTAACAGCAAACATAAAAATAAACAAAAGTGCCAAGCGAGCATGAGCATGAGCATGAGAGACCAAAATTTTATGTAATAAAAAAAGGTGCCATGAACCTATAAAATGAGTAGCAATCTATTTGGAGGAAAATCTTTTTTAATTTGTATTTTTTTCATTTTTGGTCTACCTTGATAAAGATAATTCAAGAGATTCTTAGCACAAAGTAAATTTTTTTTGTCAAAAATATCTTTAATATCACCAGAGCAAAAAATTGCACCCACAAAATACACTTAAAGAAAAATTAATGTCTATTTTATATGTACAACAGCTCAGCAACGCAATTTCAGGCGTAGATCAGTGGTCCTCAGCTAGCTGAATCTCGTGGGCCATTTTGGAGTCATAGCATTTTAAAAGTAACTAAATACTTTCCAAATATTTTTGGATTGGACTCTTTATAAGAGCTTGACCCCTTTTCTTCCAATCTGCGTACCAGCCTTTAGGTTAAAATCGTATTGTAATTATTTTGTCGAGTGGAATTAAATACGCTGATATTATTGACTTAAAAAAAAATATTTTCTTCGTTGCAAGTTTTTTTCAAGTTTGGAAAGTCAACGAAACAAGATAAAATTTATTGAATCGAAATTTGGATTCAAATCTTCTTTACCGAAAAACAATTGTTGCGTTGTTGTGCATCTTTATTCCAATATTTAAAAAAATATTTTTAAATGATTTATTTTTAGGACACGAGATTTAAAACAGTGTAGAAAAATATATTTCTGGTTTTATTCGTCATTCTTATTTCTTTTTATTGTCTTCTTTAAATTTCTTATTATTTATTATTGAAATTTATGAAAAAAAAAAATCAATCGGATTTCTTGACGTGTTTTGAATTTTTTTAGTATTCAAAAAAATAGCAACGATCTTTATTTTTGACATGATTAATTTGATTTTTTAAAGCATTTTTCCTGCAAAACTTGATTATTGAAAAGTTGTTCTGAAAAAAAACATTATTTTTGCTTATGAAAATAAAGAAAAATAAAATGTATTAGAAGTAAAAACAGCCAAAACTTTAAGAAATTTAAATTTAGTACCTTGCACATAATTCAACCTAAATAATTGATTCTGAAAATATTAATATAGAAATGATAAGAATTAAATTCAAACATACAGAATTTTTAAATGTGAAATAAAATAATAAAAAAACCAAGGGAAAACCAAACAAAATGATGAATAAGCCAAATTTTATGTAAAAAGCGAAAAAAGATCAAATAAATGTTGTGTTATATCTGAAAATTTAATCTCAAGATTATTTTTCTAATTTTGACACTCAATTTATTTATTGAGTATTTCATGAACAGCCTTTAGGGCCATAGGTCATAGAACTATTTTCAAAATGCCATCGCGGGCCGGACGTTGGGCAGGCCTGGTATGGAGCGTGGACAATCGCCAAATATCCCTCCCCCCCCCCCCTAAGTTGTCCACGTGGTTTATGGATGATCCCTAAGATTAGAATCATTGTTTTTTTTTAATTTGAATGAAATAAAAACGATTTATTGTGTTTTAAAAGTTGAACAAAAATCTATTTTTTTTTAAATAGCATCAAACAAATGTTTTTTTTTTGCAAAATAATTGAAATCATGTTGCACAAAAATTCAGTGTTTTATTGTTGAAAAAGATTCTTTATTTATTTATTTAATCTGGTAGCGTATGGCTTACACCTTTTCAATTGCTACCTTGCTATTTATTCTTTTATTCTCAAAAATTACAACCTGACTGGAAGAAAGCATAACCTTTTAAATATGAAGTATAACATATTTTTCAGGAGCAGTGCGTGGCCGAATGGTTACGCTGTCCACTTTGTAAGCGGATGATTCTGGGTTCGATTCCCATCTGCTCCAACCTTCCATCGGATGAGGAAGTAAAATGTCGGTCCCGGCCTTGGTTGTTAGGCCGTCCAGGTGTAGGAGTCGTCTCCATGCCATAAGTACAAACAACACACCAAACCAAGCCTACTCCGGTGGAATCGCTGGCGGCGGTTGGACTCGCAATCCAAAGGTCGTCAGTTCAAACACTGGGGTGGAAGGTTCCTTGGAGTAGAAAGAGGTTTGGTTGCTCTCCCCATTCAAGCCTTCGGACTCCTAGGTTCGAGCAGAAACTTGCAATAGAGACAACAAAAGACCCGGGGGTCGTTAATGTGGATGGTTTGATTTTTTTTTGAACATATTTTTCAATAGTTTCATCTTTACTAAACTAAAAGTGAGAGGTACATAAACATTGAATTTTTTTTCAATATGATAACTTTTAGGGAGTAATAAAAAATGTTCTTTAAAATAAACATTATATCAATTTAAAAAAAAAAATTAAAATTACAACTAATCAAACCATAATTAAGCTTTAGATTTTGTTAAACCTTATTCTATGATTTCTTGATTTTCAATCAACCTTTTTATTTTTTTTAATCGAATGAAATTAAAATGAAATATAATTTTATCATCAAATACCTTTTTATATTCGGATATTAAAATTCATCTTGAAAAAAATTGTTCAAAGTCCATATTTCTTTAATGTCTTTGAAATTTTCGTTAATCAAATACAACCACTTCCGGCTAAATTTCTCAACTACACTCAAACCCCGATGGTTTGACACCAACTGTTGTCAAACGAACGGGGTCACGTTTTAGTTTGACACCCCTTTTACACGGAGTTCACACACACTACAAAACGCTTGTTTTGATAGTGTGCGTAAGCGCCGTGTAAAAAGTGACAGTTCGTCACTTTTTAGTTTGACTTTGACCAACCAACGGGGTACAAACTAAAAAGTGTCAAACGAAAAAGTGACCAACCACCGGGGGTTGAGTGTATTTTTACCGTATGTTTGAAAAAATTTGAGCAATTCAAAGCCATTTTTCAATCATGCTCAAATGTGGTTCGAATCCACAGTCTTAAATTTATGGCATTTTAGGCAGCGTGGTATGAAAATAAATGAAAATTACTTTTTACATAGATATTGTTTTTCATGATTTTTCGTCCATTTAACATTTTAAACTTTTTACTTATATGATTCTAGAGAACTTCACATTAGGAATCCTGAGTTTGGTGACCACTGGCTTAGATGGTTTTCTGCACCATGTTTGAATTTTAAAATTTATTGAACAGACTTTTTATGTTTTCAGACCATCTCATTTTAAGTCTCGATTTCCCCACTTTCGTTTGACTTGAAGTGCTGATTTCTGACCCAGATGCTAGTTATATATGTCCAAACAATCCCAGCGGATTCTAGAACCTCGAATAAAATTTGTCACCCGTCACCCAGTCACGACGTTCTAGCAGGATTCTAGCAGAGTTCTCACAGAGCTGGATATTCTTACAGCATTCTAGCAGAAATGTTCCACCGTTCTAGCAGGATTCTGGCAGAATCAGCTCTGCTAGAATATTTCGTTACTGGGCACCAGCTAATCGAATTTCAAATCATGGTCGCTCATGACTAAAACTGATTTACGGATTGCATTGCAATCGTCAAACCCAGTTCATAGCGAGAATGCGAAAAATGTGACAAATAGTTCATTACACGACAACTGTTTCAACCGGTGTGGCACCAGCAACACTTACAGCACCCATTCAAGGTGTTCGCCAACACCACTCACCTGTAGAAAAACTGTCCAATCGCAATCGACACGTTGTACGAGAGCCTTCCGAGCCAGCTCAGTTGCGCCACATTGCCAGCGGATTCGCCCTCCGACGCGCCAAGTTCTTCGCCCGCCGGCACGGTCGATGACTTCCTCCGATAGTCACCGTTGGCGCCGTTCTGGGTTGCGCCGTTCCCGGCTGCGACGATCTGGGGCTTCTTGGCCCGACTCGGTTCCGCCAGCGGAATTGTGGCTTCGGTGGGTGGCATTGCCGGAGTTCACTTGGTTTTTCCTCCAAACTTTGAGATTCAAAGAGAGCACACACACTTTTTTGTGTCGTTACGAGTCACTTAATCCAAACTGAGCAACTGAATTGGACAAATTGCTGAACAATGTCCACATTTCACTGAGGAGGGCACATTTCCGAGGGGACGCGCCAGTCAGTTCATGAAGAGTGACAATCAACACGTGGTCCACTTGTCGCACTCGATCAGACTCTGCAATTTCCAGCTGAAACTCACTGAGTTGGGTTGTTCACTGTATGCTTCTTCTGTCCACGAAGTTTTTACGATAAAAAGGCACTGTGTCAATCTTTTGCGTTCACAAACAAAACAATCTTGAGGAGATGAAATTTTATTTTAGCACTTGTCCGGTTTTCACTTTTTCTTCAGCTTCAAGACACAATTGTTTCGGTTTTTGTACTTATTCAGAGGTAGCTGAGCAGCAATGCAATAGTTTTGCTGATGTTGGTGTGACGGCTTCCTTTACAATCTGAAGTCTGTTGAAATTGTTTTGCAATTTTGATAATTGAAGTTTTTTCAAGAGCCGGCATGTGCAATAAATTGCTGAATCACGTCAATAAATCACATACAAAGTGGTTTCCCACTAGCGGTCACGCCTGTTTATAATCCCAGAGTTGTTGGATCGGGTTTGAATTTGCAAATTATTGGAATACATTCGGAATACTCTGTCGGATAAAAAAAATACAAATTGGGCAATTCTCTAGCTCTTCGTAATTTTTTTGTGATTCCTAATTTTGTGTTTCTTTTATTTACAAACTTGGAAACTTTCCATACGAAAGTGCTTTTAAAACGTTCAAAAACCTGTATCTTGAGAAGGGATTTTTTGATAGATTTGGTGTCTTGTGCAACTTTACAGTCGTGATTTTGAAATTAAGTTTTTTTCCAAAGAGATGAGGAATTTTAACAAAGGATTCTTTTTTGACTTTGAAAATTGGGTCAATAGTTATTTAGATACGCTGAAACTAATAAAAACTCACAAGCATAATCTTAGCACTGTAGCTACATTAAACTTTAGTCCTTTAGTCCATCACCCTCAGGGTTTCCGTCAAGAAGTGTGATCACATTTCATTCACGGTCCGGCGTTCTACTTCACACTGAGCCAGCTTTGACCACCACGACACATTCGAGAGCAATTTAGTTAACGTTTTGCCGGCTGGAAACGTAATCAACAGCGATAAATTACCGTCGCACGATTGCCTTTTGTGATGCCCATTGTGTCATGATGAGAAAATGGAGCACTTTTTTTCACAACAAAGAATTGTTGTTGGCTGGAATGCTTTGTTTCGTTTCTGTAAAATTCAAAACGATTTTTGAAGCAATCGACAATTCTTTAATAACTTAATTTTAGAAGCACTTAATTTTATTTCAACAAATCTAAAAAAGGATTGGATTCAAATATATTTGTCCCTCCAATCTAACTTATTCCTCAAATTTGGAATCTAAAAGCTCACACAAACTCCAAGGTCAGTTTGGATCACGGCTCAACGAAGCGTATAGCTTCAATTAGGAGCCTGACCTTATTCCGACGCGTCGTCGTCGTCGCGCTCGCGGTACGTCCGGTTTCGCTCTAATCTAGGCAGAACTTTTGATTCGATTCGCGTCTGTTGTTGAGTCGAGGGCATTTAGCAATTAATTTCAGCTCAAATTTGACGTTTTAGCTTTAACAACGTTTGCATGCTTGAGTTTTGGGAAGGTAAATCAACCTTTTTTTATAGCATTAATACACAACCGAAAAAATAAACTTTATTTGTTCCTGTCTAAATATATAAGACGATGAGAAAATGTTTAGCTTGTACCGTTATTTTTGTCACATCCATAAATAAAAAAAAACAAACTAGTTTTTATTACCCATCTAATGGACCAACCAAAAGCACGGAGAGACGTAAAAGCTCCAAAAGCTGCTGGAGCCTGATGCAGTAAAAAGCCATAAAACTCCAATCACACGCATCTACAAATTTTCGTGTCTTTTTCGTCATGAATGAAACCTTGTCCACATATTTTTTACGGTGCAACAGTTTCCCTTATTTGAATCCTGATTATTTTTAAAGAAATTTAAAAAAATCTGACTGTATTGGGACCATCCATAAACCACGTGGACACTTTAGGGGGTTGAAATTTCCAAACAAATGTCCACGTGGTTTGTGGATGGTCCCATTTCAAATTGTATACAGTCCAGACATGATTATTCGAAGGCCTTGGCAAAATTTCACTTCGGATAATCATAACTTCGGATAATCGAACCACAATTTTTTTTTCGTTGACTTATTTTTTATTGTCGAGCTTAAGTATGACCCCCAAGCTACTCCAAAGAATGTTTTAATCCAAAATGGGGTCGATTTTTTTTGTTCATGATTCGATTATCCTAAGTCTCATACAAACCTTCGGATAATCGAAACTTCAGATAATCGAGACTTCGGATAATCGAGTCTGGACTAGGGTATTTGTTCTTATTTTGGGCCCAGTACCTATTTTGGGTCTACCAAACTTAATTCATCGAGATTGAGCATTTCATCAAATCTGGCAGGAATCTGCCACCTGATAATGATACGTGCAGTCATTATCTTCATTTTGGAGGGCAAGAATAGTTTACTTTTTCCTCCTAAATTAGAAATAAAGCAATGAAAATAGCACTCTTCACTTTTTCTTGGCAAATCGCTAGTTGCCCTTTTGGTCGAAAATTTTCATCACTTTTGCTTACCGCTTGTTGACACTCAGCGTTAAGGCTTTCGTCGCTCGGCACACGAATGAGAGCCGTCCCCCGAATTTCCAACCACCGGCAATATGTTTTTTTGGTGGGTTGCACAATCCCGTTGCAAAAAACAATCACTAAACTGCCACCAAATCAATAAAATAACTGATTAAAGTTACTTCGTCCATTTCGGAGAGAATGGCTCTATATTCAGTCCATTTGACACTTCTAAAAATTGTGACAGTGTGTGTGCGCTTTTCACAAGTTACAGTCTTTCTGGCATTTTACGGGCTTGTTGTTTGGCTACGCAAAAAATGTTCAATTGTGTTTAAAACTCGTAAAGAATGATAAAAATCATGTCCAAGCTAATTATGCACGTAATGCAAGTGAAATCAATCGTTCTAATGTTGATTTGTGGTTTAAAACAATGATTGAGCATATTTGTCGACCGAATTTGTGCGGCTGTACTGTACGAGCTGGGGCTGAACCGTACGCCAAAAAAGTTTGCCACGTGCTTCGAGATTTCAACCAATCAGAAGGTAGGCCGAAAATATGCACAAAGAAGGTCGTTTCTCGGGCTTATACAGAAATATAAAGTATTTTCGTCAAAAATGTGATTTAGTAAGAGCATTAGCATTAAAAAACCAACTTATTCATGTAATACAAGCAAGGCTGCCTATAGCAGCCTTTGAGAATACAGTTAAACCTCGTATAAGAGCGCCTCGCATATGCAACTTTGCATATACGAGTCATTCCACCTGATTCGGTTTTGTCGCAAGAGTTGCATATGCGAGGTACAGGGCTTATGGGATTTTGGCTATATGGGAGACATAGACTATATTTTTATAAAAAATCATCTAAACTATACAAATTTATAGTGTTTTGGAATCGTTATGAAGTCAGGTATACAGCTACACCAAATTTACATGGTTTACGATGTTCTAGGTCATCCAAAACTTCGTCAAGTTAAGGCCTATGTGTTCAACGCCGTACAAGTATGAGGTAGGCGATTTGACTGTGGTTTTTGACCTCAGATCATATCCGGATAGCCTCAGGAGGGTTCAGGGACTAGTCTACCGATATGTGGTGATGTTCTGGGTCTCCTGTAGGGTCCCGGGAGCTACGTCCGATGGGTCTACCGCCGTAACACGGCAGAGGTCAGTGGTTTTTGACCTCAGATCATATCCGGATAGCCTCAGGGGGGTTCAGGGACTAGTCTACCGATATGTGGTGATGTTCTGGGTCTCCTGTAGAGTCCCGGGAGGTCCGACCGATGGGTCTACCGCCGTAACACTGCAGAGGTCGGTGGTTTTTGACCTCAGATCATATCCAGATAGCCTCAGGGAGGTTCAGGGACTAGTCTACCGATTTGTGGTAATGTGCTGGGTCTTCTGTAGAGTCCCGGGAGCTACGGTCAATGGGTCTACCGCCGTAACAAGGCAGAAGTCGGTGGATTTTGACCTCAGATCATATCCGGATAGCCTCAGGAAGGTTCAGGGACCAGTCTACCGATGTGTGGTGATGTTCTGGGTCTTCTGTAGAGTCCCGGGAGTTACGGTCAATGGGGTTATCACCGTAGCTCGACAGAGGTCGGTGGTTTTTGACCTCAGATCATATCCAGATAGCCTCAGGGAGGTTCAGGGACTAGTCTACCGATATGTGGTGATGTTCTGGGTCTCCTGTAGAGTCCCGGGAGGTACGACCGATGGGTCTACCGCCGTAACACGGCAGAGGTCAGTGGTTTTTTACCACAGATCATATCCGGATAGCCTCAGGGAGGTTCAGGGACTAGTCTACCGGTATGTGGTGATGTTCTGGGTCTTCTGTAGAGTCCCGGTAGTTACGACCGATGGGTCTACCGCCGTAACACGGCAGAGGTCGGTGGTTTTTGACCTCAGATCATATCCAGATAGCCTCAGGAAGGTTCAGGGACTAGTCTACCGATATGTGGAAATGTTCTGGGTCTTCTGTAGAGTCCCGGGAGGTACGACCAATGGGTCTACCGCCGTAACACAGCAGAGGTCGGTGGTTTTGACCTCAGATCATATCCAGATAGCCTCAGGGAGGTTCAGGGACTAGTCTACCGATATGTGGTGATGTTCTGGGTCTCCTGTAGAGTCCCGGGAGGTACGACCGATGGGTCTACCACCGTAACACGGCAGAGGTCAGTAGTTTTTTACCACAGATCATATCCGGATAGCCTCAGGGAGGTTCAGGGACTAGTCCACCGGTATGTGGTGATGTTCTGGGTCTTCTGTAGAGTCCCGGTAGTTACGACCGATGGGTCTACCGCCGTAACACGGCAGAGGTCGGTGGTTTTTGACCTCAGATCATATCCAGATAGCCTCAGGAAGGTTCAGGGACTAGTCTACCGATATGTGGAAATGTTCTGGGTCTTCTGTAGAGTCCCGGGAGGTACGACCAATGGGTCTACCGCCGTAACACAGCAGAGGTCGGTGGTTTTGACCTCAGATCATATCCAGATAGCCTCAGGGAGGTTCAGGGACTAGTCTACCGATATGTGGTGATGTTCTGGGTCTCCTGTAGAGTCCCGGAGTCACGGCCGATGACTCTACCACCGCAACAAGATAGAGGTCGTAGGTTTTCGACCTCAGTTTATATTCGGATAGCCTCAGATAGGTTAAGGGACTAGTCTACCGATTTGTGGTAATGTGCTGGGTCTTCTGTAGAGTCCCAGGAGTAACGGCCGATGGCTCTACCACCGCAACAAGATAGAGGTCGGAAGTTTTGACCTCAGATCATATTCAGATAGCCTCAGGGTGGTTCAGGGACTAGTCTACCGATGTGTGGTAATTTTCTGGGTCTTCTGTAGAGTCCTGGGAGCTACGGTCAATGGGTCTACAGCTGTAACACGGCAGAGGTCGGTAGATTTTGACCTCAGATCATACCCAGATAACCTCAGGGAGATTCAGTCACTATAGTCTACCGATATGTGGTAATGTGCTGGTTCTTCTGTAGAGTCCCGGGAGCTACGGCCGATTGGTCTACCGCCGTAACAAGGCAAGGGGTCCCTGAGTCCCTGAACCTCCCTGAGGCTATCCGGATATGATCTGAGGTCTAAAACCACCGACCTCTGCCGTGCTACGGCGGTAGACCCATCGAACGTACCTCCCGGGATCTTACAAAAGACCTATCACATCGGTAGACTAGTCCCTGAACCTCCCTGAGGCTATCCGTATATGATCTGAGGTAAAAACCACCGACCTCTGTCGAGCTACGGTGATAACCCCATTGACCGTAACTCCCGGGACTCTACAGAAGACCCAGAACATCACCACACATCGGTAGACTGGTCCCTGAACCTTCCTGAGGCTATCCGGATATGATCTGAGGTCAAAATCCACCGACTTCTGCCTTGTTACGGCGGTAGACCCATTGACCGTAGCTCCCGGGACTCTACAGAAGACCCAGCACATTACCACAAATCGGTAGACTAGTCCCTGAACCTCCTGAGGCTATCTGGATATGATCTGAGGTCAAAACCACCGACCTCTGCAGTGTTATGGCGGTAGACCCATCGGTCGTAGCTCCCGGGACTCTACATGAGACCCAGAACATCACCACATATCGGTAGGCTAGTCCCTGAAGCTCCCTGAGGCTATCTGGATATGATCTGAGGTCAAAAACCACCGACCTCTGCCGTGTTACGGCGGTAGACCCATCGGTCGTAACTACCGGGACTCTACAGAAGACCCAGAACATCACCACATACCGGTAGACTAGTCCCTGAACCTCCTGAGGCTATCCGGATATGATCTGTGGTCAAAACCACCGACCTCTGCCGTGTTACGGCGGTAGACCCATCGTTCGTAACTACCGGGACTCTACAGAAGACCCAGAACATCACCACATACCGGTAGACTAGTCCCTGAACCTCCCTGAGGCTATCTGGATGTTATCTAAGGTCAAAACCATCGACCTCTGACTTGTTACGGCGGTAGATCCTTCAGGCGTAGCTCCCGACTCCACAGAAGACCCAGAACATTTCCACATATCGGTAGACTAGTCCCTGAACCTCCCTGAGGCTATCTGGATATGATCTGAGGTCAAAAAACCACCGACCTCTGCCGTGTTACGGCGGTAGACCCATCGGTCGTACCTCCCGGGACTCTACAGAAGACCCAGAACATCACCACATATCGGTAGACTAGTCCCTGAACCTCCCTGAGGTTATCCGGATTTGATCTGTGGTCAAAAACCACAGTCAAATCGCCTACCTCATACTTGTACGGCGTTGAACACATAGGCCTTAACTTGACGAAGTTTCGGATGATCTAGAACATCGTAAACCATGTAAATTTGGTGTAGCTGTATAGCTGACTTCATAACGATTCCAAAACACTATAAATTTGTATAGTTTAGTTGATTTTTTTATAAAAATATAGCCCATGTCTCCCATATAGCCAAAATTCCATAAGCCCTGTACCTCGCATATGCGTGCTTCGCATAAGAAACCCCCATATGAGGTGCATATGCGAGGTTTAACTGTACATCAAATTAAAGTTGCGATCGGCTTAGTAGGCCCAAAATAGGGACAAATACCCTATTTTGCTAGAAAGATAGTTTAAAAGTTTAAGACTATATAAAAAATTAAAATGTAAAAAGTGTTTTGCTGCAATCGACGTTGAAATTGACAGTGTAATAATTTTCCTAAATTGTTCGTTTTAATCTCTACCTGTTTGCCGAAGACATCATACGATTAGATTTTTGAATCTCGTGGGCTTTTTTTTATAATCGCAAATTGTGTTAATTTTGTAACTAACTAATCTAGTGCTTTTCAATTTGGGTGGTTTCTATTAGCGTTGATTCCCGTGCTAATTTTTAGTCTCTCTTAAACAGCGGCAGCCTTAGAAGGGTTAATTAGAATTGCTAGGGTAATGTTCGCTCATGCATTGAGGTGTAAAAAGAATTTCAGCTATAGGCTTAAGTAGCCGAATCTGCGTGACATTGCACAGTGGTCCAGGTCACGAAATTAGGTGGAATATGGAATTTCAAAAAAGAAAAGACCTGGACCACTGTGTATTGACCTTGAAGCAGATTGATAAAAGTTTCATGTCATTGAGTTCAAATTTGACCTAAAAACTGCTTTGTAGGATTTTGTAATCTAAGATGGTAGCCAAAAGGGCGATGGCGGAATTTTGAGTATATCAATTTGGTAATGTAACAGTTCTCGAAATAAATCTTTTTTTTTTTTTTTGATAATCGATGCTTTGCACAGTCGAGTCTGGATTGTACTGCATTTTTTTAATATGTGTTATTAAGGTCGTAAATGGTGTTATTCAATCTTGAGACAATGACTATCAATGATGGTTTTGAATTCAGGGTCCAAAAATAGTAAATTGAAATGAAAATTAATCACGACATATTTAAACTTTTTTTGCCACACGCCCCTGATCGCATAAATGTCCCATATGTATTTACATCGTATTTGAGTTATTGATTCAGTTTGGTTCGAAATCGTGTGCTCTTTCAAAAAAGCATACAACATTAGGCCGTCCCAAAAAAATGAAATGTTTTCAAATCTTCGGTGCTCACCCCTAGAATGATAGATGAGGATGTCAGGAACAATGTTTTCATACAACAAAAAAATCCCAAAAATGGTTTACAACTCGCGCGCGGGGCTTGAATGAAAAAAGTGCTTTTTTCGAGTATTTTTTAGAAATGCGCGTAACAATCATACTAAAGTCATTCAAATTTGGTCGCCTTGGGCTTCAAGTTATAGTTTAATGTCCCCTGAACAAATTCCTGAACAGACATAGTCCATAAAAGCTTGTGTTTACGTCACATTGTGAGAAAATCTCATGTTTTTTCCTGAAATTTTATTAACAAACAAGCCTTACCCGAAAAACTTCGTCTTTTCCTTTTTCGCTTGTTGACGTTTTTAGCTTTTTCCTTGTTCAGCCTCCTATGATCAAAATTTGATTTTATGCAACTATTTCCATACAATCTGCAGATTTTCCGGAATCAGTTCCAGAGTGGCCAAAGTTGCCACTTTTTGGCGTAAGAACCTTCCTTGGGCTTATACGAACCCAACGCAACAAAGAGCACCTCGATCCGACGCTCCGTATTGAACTGATTCGCGTTCGAACAAAACCGTTGAAATTTTGTTAGTTTAGAACGAGCGTTTTAGAGCGAGCAAAATAAAAATATCCAAAAAATATCCCTTCCCGTTTGTAATCATAGTAGCCAATGTGTTATGCTAAAAACGCTTAAATACAAAGGATTTTGAAAATTCGTTACTTTTTGTTCACTAAAATGCAAATATCTCAGCTTTGTGTGAACATAAATTGAATGCTAAAAAAAGCAAAATCATCTCCGTAAAATTTCCTATAAGCTGAATGCATAAATTTTGGCTGCAAATTTTTTTGGCTAGTTTTGGAGAGTGATTTTTGAAAATTTTTAGCCAAAAAAAAAATTTCTCCCTAAATGCATGCCATGCCTAAACATAAGCTTTTATGGACAAACACAGAACACCCAGAGGAGATGGGCGGGAATCGAACCCGGGCCCCTTAGCGCACATGAGGGATCGGCAGCCGAAGCCGCTAACCACCGCGCCACGAGGTGATTGTTACGCGCATTTCTGAAAAATACTCGAAAAATGCACTTTTTTCATTCAAGCCCCGCGCGCGAGTTGTAAACCATTTTTGGGAATTTTTTGTTGTATGAAAACATTGTTCCTGACATCCTTATCTATCATTCTAGGGGTGAGCACCGAAGATGTGAAAACTATTCATTTTTTTGGAACGGCCTAATACAACATCCAGTAGGAGAAATATACCCATTTTAATCACTCTAAGCCGTTCGACCAATTCTCATCACTTTTGCAGTTTTCCGCTATTAAATCAACATTTTCAGAAGTATCAACAATGGAGAGTTGCTTGCTCACTTTAATTTGAGCTATTTATTACTTTGGAACAGTCAAAAACACTTTATAAAAGCTGTAAATCATGATCAAAGTGCTGATAGGCTGATAATAGAAATAGGCTGGAAAAGGGTATAGTTCCCCTACTTTGTTCTAGAAATCATGAGGAAATCTAGAAAACTTAACACGTAGCCTTATGTGCGGGACAAACTTCCAATGCGTTTTTCGCAGCTTGCTTTTTTTGCATATGGTATACATTTATACACAATAGGGAGCGGCCGTGGCTGACTGGTTACGGTGTTCGCTCTGTAAGCGAATGGTCCTGGGTTCGATTCCCATCTGCTCCCAACGTGAAAGTATAGGAAATATAAATCTTGAAACTTTGAACATGAACGAAAAATCAAAGTCGCTCGAGTCGGGGTTCGACCCCCCATCCTTTGGATTGGTAAGCAAAAAAAAAAATGCTAACCACTAGGCCATCGCGACTTGGTGAGCTATGACTGGAATTAGGAATACTGTTACCACCATCAACTATATACGCGCTGGGTCCTTGTCCATTTGACAAGGGTTCGGAAGTTCTAAATAACGTTTGAATCCGATTGGTGCAAACGTTCTTCAGGGCGGGGCTTGTCGGTAAAGCTGAAGTACCTCGCGCTCGGCTAGCCAGCGTAGAAATGGGTCACCGAAGCTCGGCAGAGCTAACACCTTCCAATTGCCTATGCGAGTTATTTGCATGTATAGAATGTAGATCTAAAAATACATGGAAACAACTCAATTTGTAAGAAGCGGCCGCGTGGTCCCGTTTGGTTGGTTGCACACACACACACACACACATGGTATACATTTATACACAATTGTTTTTACGAACAACACAAAGCAAACCATCTCTTGATTGATACATTCTGAATCAAGATTAGAATGTTTTCCTAAATGGGTAATTCTCCGCCAACTCACACAGCAGTTGCCCCGACCCCTCTTCGATTTGCGTGAAACTTTGTCCTAAGGGGTAACTTTTTCCCTGATCACGAATCCGAGGTCCGTTTTTTGATATCTCGTGACGGAGGGCGGTACGACCCTTCCATTTTTGAACATGTGAAAGAGGTGTTTTTCAATAATTTGCAGCCTGAAACGGTGATGAGATAGAAATTTGGTGTCAAAGGGACTTTTATGTAAAATTAGACGCCCGATTTGATGGCGTACTCAGAATTCCGAAAAACGTATTTTCATCGAAAAACACTAAAAAGTTTTAAAATTCTCCCATTTTCCGTTACTCGACTGTAAAATTTTTGGAACATGTCATTTTATGGAAAATTTAATGTACTTTTCGAATCTACATTGTCCCAGAAGGGTCATTTTTCATCTAGAACAAAATTTTTCATTTTAAAATTTCGTGTTTTTCTAACTTTGCAGGGTTATTTTTAGAGTGTAACAATGTTCTACAAAGTTGTAGAGCAGACAATTACAAAAATTTTGATATATAGACATAAGGGTTTGCTAATAAACATCACGAGTTATCGCGATTCTACGAAAAAAGTTTTGAAAAAGTTGGTCGTCATCGATCATGGCCGTTCATGGTCACCCGCGACAGACACGGACGACGAAACAAAGAGAAACGCAAAAAGTAACTTTTTCAAAACTTTTTTTCGTAAAATCGCGATAACTCGTGATGTTTATTAGCAAACCCCTTATGTCTATATATCAAAATTTTTGTAATTGTCTGCTCTACAACTTTGTAAAACATTGTTACACTCTAAAAAATAACCCTGCAAAGTTAGAAAAAACACGAAATTTTAAAATGAAAAATTTTGTTCTAAATGAAAAAATGACCCTTCTGGGACAATGTAGATTCGAAAAGTACATTAAATTTCCCATAAAATGACATGTTCCAAAATTTTTACAGTCGAGTAACGGAAAATGGGAGAATTTTAAAACTTTTTAGTGTTTTTCGATGAAAATACGTTTTTCGGAATTCTGAGTACGCCATCAAATCGGGCGTCTAATTTTACATAAAAGTCCCTTTGACACCAAATTTCTATCTCATCACCGTTTCAGGCTGCAAATTATTGAAAAACACCTCATTTTTCGCATGTTCAAAAATGGAAGGGGTCGTACCGCCCCTCCGTCACGATATATCAAAAAACGGACCTCGGTTTCGTGATCAGGGACAAAAGTTACCCCTTAGGACAAAGTTTCACGCAAATCGAAGAGGGGTCGGGGCAACTTTTCCCGATTTCGTGTGAGTTGGTAGAGAATTACCCAAATGACAGACCGGGAGTGACACCTTTAGGAGCCTTAAGGTTGAAAAAAAAAATCTCACGTGAATTTCTTCCCTATCAAACTTTACAAATCGGACTTAATTTCATGTGATGATTCATGACAAGTAACTTTCCACAACACCATATAATCACACGTTTTAAGCACTTCGTGTTTCGCGTCCGATAACTCCAATTACACTCATTTAGAGAGGATGTGCCATGCAATCATCATGTTAGAATATCTCCAACAAACCATGACTGGCAGTTTTCCATAACCTGAAATTAAACGTTCGTATGCCAATTTACGTTAGAAACCGGAATCTTGTTCAGCCAATTCCATTTTTCATCAGTTTTGGTCCCCAAAGTGGCAAAAATATAAACAACAGATGAAAAACAACAAAACCGGTCTAATACCAAGATTATATATTCCATGATTTTTTTTCCTTATATAAAGCGCAAAGCTTCTTATTTATTCATTTTAACATTTTTGAATTTCCAATTTGTTGACCACCAATTTGCAAATCAGCAGCACATAGAAACACGCAAATCCATTTCGGACATCGAATCGCGCGGAATTCCCGATAGCGAGAAATTGGTTCAATCGGAACGGCAAACAACAGCCGCGAAATGGTTCGCCAAGATCCCATCTCACCTTTAGACCTTCATCGCCATATAGCGCTTTTGGTTCGATTAAAAAACGGAATCTCATCGGGCCGGCACTTTTTTTTATCCGCTATACAATTTGCTTAGATTTGCAACGAATGGCGCGAAGACGACCGCGCGGATATTCGCTATGTTAGTGAGTCATGGCTTCATTACAAATAAGAAAGGATAATTGTCGTAATGGAAGTTTCGAATGGATCCAGGAACACAAAAAGAGCATGAATTGGCATTGCAAAGTCCAACGAATTGCTTAGACTGTATGAATCATCGGGATTGTTTTGAAATACCACGTAGTATTGATTGATTGACAACTGAAGATTGCCAAAACAAAGGTTACTCAAAGACTTTGCTGATAGTATCTTACCCCGAGTTATTTATTTATGAAATTCAGATTTATTAGGAATTACCGCTTTACATGAAAATTTTGAACTACTGAAGAAAATCTTAGAATAAATTTTCATGATTCTATTATCCGAAGCCCCATACAAACCTTCGGATAATCAAGTCTGGACTGTGCTAAAATTTTTATTTATCAGTGAACCACACTACTCCCTCTTCGTCGGGTCACCGGTTCCAGTTCAATCTGGAATACCCCGGTCAGCCGGAATGTTCTCGAATTCGGCAAATCAGTCCAGTCTAGCTGTTCCGCATTGCAACGGCTTGTGTTTTGAGGCGTAGCAAAACCACCAATTCTATCGACTCATGCGAATCTGTTCCAGTGTGGAGAAAAATATCTCTCTGAAAAACGGCATGATTATGCAAATAAACCACGACACTCTGGAAAGCCATTAGCAAGTTTGATTCGCGCCAGTGGAAACAGTCTCTCATCGAAACTTCCAGGTTGTTGGATGTGCACATTTTGCAGCATAAAGATGATCGTTGAAATAATTAATATTGATATTTAATAAAAATATAATGGATAACTAACTCTTTCAAAATAAAAATTATAAAAAAATCATTCAGCATATTGAAAGTAACAACAAAAAAGACAAAACGAGCAGTACTGCATGAACGTCCTCAATCGTTATCGCGGCTTTGTTTAGCCTCCAACGCGATTAGTTTGATTAACCCTGCCGCGCTTTGAAAGGTATTGTGTTACAATCCAGTTTGAAACCTTTGTCCACAGCTGGAAATTACCTAATGGATACCGAAAATGCCACCATAATTATTCCGTTTTTCTTTTTGGACACCATTTCTCTATCCAAACTGGTTTTATTTATGGAGGATGTGACCCAAAACAAAAAAAACATCGGTTTTGAACACGCGTTCAAAATGAGAGTTTCTTGTTTTAGCTATGAGCTAGGCTGTAGAAACCGTTAGAAAATCTGCAGCCTTGAATATTTAAAAAAAATTGGCTAGAGAACTTGAAAGCATGATTTAAGCTGGATAAACTCTGAACAAAATCACAAAGAAAAATAAATCATATTTATAAATCTATACAGTTTTTCTAAAAAGGACTCCAGGAGGTAACGTCAGATGGGATATGTTTTGCAACCATATAATTGCACTCATGCGAACAAATGGAGCTTCCCTGATAAGAGGATAGTGTTTCACTCGACTAAATTGCGTGATAAACTGCACTTGAACAGAAAGTGGCGTAATTTTGCAAAAGGTCGCAATAGGGTCAAGTACAATAGTAAACAGAAGAATGTTTGAACGAAATTTGATATGTTAGCAATATTTTTCAATCAAATTTGTGAAGATTTCAAAGCGTTGGTTTTTATGCAAAAAAAAAATACAGCTTGAAAAAATATGTTCAGAAAATTTTTTTAGAAGATTCTTTTTAAACTTAGACTGAAAATGGTTTTAAGAACAAGAAAAAAAAATTAAGAACAGGAAAAAGAAAAAAAAATCTTCCTAAAAATTAGTTCTGTTCAGACTCGAGCATCCGAAAGTTTGTATGGGACTTTGGATAATCGAATCATAAACATTTTTTTTTTATTCTCAATTTTAACATCAAATTTTTCAATTTTTAATGTATAAATTTAGTTTAAATGAAACGGTTCGCCGTTATATTTTTTATGCTGTTTTTTTCAGAAAAATCATGTTAATAGCGAATGTGATTTGATAAAAATTGAACAAAAGGAACAAAAAGGCAATTTTTAGTTATATTTCATATTTAATATTATAAACTTTATTTAATAGAACTGTTTCGAGTTATATATTTTTTTTGTAGTGAAAAAGATTTGATAAAAACCAACCTTAAAATGTTTCTCATTGAATTTAATTTTACCTTGTTATTTGGAACTAAAATGTTAATCCAATTAAATTTTTATTATCTTAAAAAAATAATTTTAAAATACAGTCCAGACTCGATTATCCGAAGTCCTCGGAAAAATTTCACTTCGGATAATCGAAAAACGAAAAAAAAAATTTTGATGTCTAATTTTTGATTGTTGAGCATAATTATGAGCATGAGCATGAGCATGAGCATGAGAGACCACCCATGGTTGTCCTTCTCCGTTGCTGAACAGGACCATAATATCCCATCAGCACAACCGGTCACACGCTTCAACGATCAAATGATGTTTCCCTTATCAACAGCATGCATGAATGCGCTGAAAAGATAAAACATCACGATCATCAAAACTAGAGCCGGTGCGAATAGGAAACAGTCATTGGCCACCAACGGCGCCCGCCATGTCAGTTTGTAGATCTCGAGGGAACGGGACGGGAATGTTAGTTAGCACAGGCTGCTACCAAGGGTGGGTTCTATACGATATCCACACCCCCGCGTGTGCCGGAAAACTACTTCTACTTGGGATTTTGTTAGTGGGTAAGGGTAATGGCCAGGATTCAACATAGAGGATGATGATGCGACCCAATAATCAATAAATTTTGTTTAATGGTGTGATGTATTATGCATTCTCAAGGCAATCAGTCGGAGTATGCGGATGAGACTATTCCCGGTTATTTGGTGTTAAGTTTAGCATAAATGATTCAATCTTAGACAGCCGGCTGTGGAAAGATAGAATCAAAATTGTGTGTAATTAAAAGGTGAAATATTATACTCAGCGTAACACATTTACGTAGAGTTGACCTGAGACTATTTATACTTTTAAGTTTTTATAAGATGAGCGACCAATTAATTACTGATGAGTTATGAGTTATCTGAAGGACTTGAACAATCGCGTTGAAACAATATTTGTCACCGTGCTTTACGAGCTATAATGCTAAAAGGTGATTTCGCGGGAAACGAAAGGTCAAATATAATTTATATTATGCTAACGCAGTTAAAAACGAATCTTCCCATGAAACAATCGCGAATCATAGAACAAAGAAACCCGACTGACTAATGGCCTATCTACAATCACTTAGCTTAGAACATCTAAGTAAAGTAGTTACTTAGGAAAGTCTGCAACTTACGTTCGTCATCCACAATCAACTTAGAAAACTTGCTGGGCTGATATACGTTGCTATGCAGTTGTTTGTTTACCTTTGATATGGAAACGTCAACTTACCGTAGATTTTGAAATTTTCCAAACCAAACGTCAGTTTCTAATTTGGTTACTTTTCCATTGTAGAAACTCAGATTCATTTCCATTGATTCAAATTCCTAAGCTAAGTGAAATTTTCTAAGCTAAGTGATTGTAGATAGGCCATAACGAGAAAGACGATCGCGATATTTGAACTTTACAATCTAACTAAGAAGAAAAAAAGCCACGTCAATAGAAAGGAATAGACAAACATACAGGTGACCACAAAACGGACTGCCTCGACTGTCATCGTGACAACCAGAGCCAGCCGCACCTTCACACACACACACACACGCACGCACTCACCCGACATAATCACCGACGACGAACGACGCGAAAAAACATGCGACCTGACGGACAGGCATCGCAAAACGGACTGGCTCAACTGTCATTTTGACAAAGAACTTTGTCCTAAGGTTTCTATACGTGGTGTCAATCCAAAATTTTCGCGAAGCGAAAACGTTACGTGACGAATTCCCCTCTCGGCAAATTTCCCCTCTTTTTGGTGCACGCTGGTTGGATGAACGAACGTTTCCCAATCAGTCAATCGAGAGACGTGAGATTGATGTATCTAAAATCACCCCCACTCCACCTCATAATTTTTGGATCGTCGACGAGTCAACAAAACTCGGCTCGGTCGGTCCAGAAAATTCATTCTATTGCTGGACGTCGACGAGAACACATCAGAAGCAGATGGCCTGGTGGCCCGGTAGCAGACGGAATGGAGGTCCGGGAGCAGATGTCTTGGAGGCAAGGACCAGCTAAGACATGCCAGTCGCGGGAGTCGATCATTGCAACTGGCCACCACCTGGACTGGAGCTGCCGGAGGCCCCGCGGATGTTCCGATGGGGGGACATTTGCCGGACCGTAAGAGTTGGGGCAATATGGGTATCAAACTTTATGGTTTTTGATACTGGACATGAAATTTGACATTTCGGCAGTGGTGGCCACAATCCGGAGTGGCCGGAGGCCCCGCGGATGTTCCGATGGGGGGACATTTGCCGAACCGTAAGAGTTGGGGCAATATGGGTATCAAACTTTATGGTTTTTGATACTGGACATGAAATTTGACATTTCGGCGGTGGTGGCCACAATCCGGAGTGGCCGGAGGCCCCGCGGATGTTCCGATGGGGGGACATTTGCCGAACCGTAAGAGTTGGGGCAATATGGGTATCAAACTTTATGGTTTTTGATACTGGACATAAAATTTGACATTTCGGCAGTGGTGGCCACAATTCGGAGTGGCCGGAGGCCCCGCGGATGTTCCGATGGGGGGACATTTGCCGGACCGTAAAAGTTGGGGCAATATGGGTATCAAACTTTATGGTTTTTGATACTGGACATGGCCGGAGGTTCCGCGAATGTTCCGATGGGGGGACATTTGCCGAACCGAAAGAGTTGGGGCAATATGGGTATCATACTTTATGATTTTTGATACTGGACATAACAAGTTGCATTTGGCGATTATCTGAAATTAAGCAGTTAAAACGAGAGTTAAAATATATTGCTTATTAGTTTGATTGTTGAGCATAATTATGACCCCTTAAGTACGCTAAAGTTATTCTGAATTTTTAAATCCAAGGTGGCAGCCAAAATGGCGGTGATGCAATATTGAAAAAATGCATTTTATTTTTTAAAAGGCAATCAACAACTCAAATTTGACTAAAAGGGTGTCGTAGAACTCAAATTTTATGTTAAAAACAAGAAAATCAAAAAATACGATTTTTTTTTTGTTCGTGATTCGATTATCCGAAATCCCATACTTCGGATAATCGAACTTCGGATAATCGAAACTTCGAATAATCGAGACTGGACTGTATTAAAATAGAGGTTAACATTTTAAAAGGTCCAAAATGTGATAATTTTCCTTTTTTTCATATTTTAGACGAAATTTAATAAAAAATTAAAAGGATTATAAAATTTCGCAAAGGTTTAAATTTTTAACAATGACTAACAATGACTAATTTAATGTTATAAATATTGTTTAATGGGACTGTTTTGAGTTATTATTTTTATGATGTTTTTTTTTAAATATCTTTTTAATAGTGAATACGATTTGATAAAAACCAACCTTAGAATTTTTCTCATTTCGCAAAAAATGCATTTTTAATAATGACTTACAATGTTAATCGAACCAAGAGTTTCCGAGATATCGTCAGTTAAAAATTACAGGCTTATTAAATGACACTAGTGGAAGTTCATTTCCATCGATTTGCATTCTTTGTGAGAATCTCAGAAACTAATTGCCCGATGTTTAAAGAACCGTGAGAGAAAAAATCCTATAGGACTTTTTCAACTATTCAAAAATAGATTTTTTCAGAAGTGCTTATCTTTCAAGAATTATTAAAAAAAAAACAAAAAAAAATCAGCCATTTATTCCTAAAAGTAGATATAACATAAAAACGATTCGTTTTATCCAAAAAAAAAGGAATCAAAATCAATTTAGCATGAAAAATGATTTTTAAATAATTTTTTGTGCAGGTTTTCGATGTTTTCCAAAAGACAAAATTTTTTCAAAAAATCATTGTCCCTTAACTATATTTTGCATTCGAAAGATGTATTTTTCAGTACCCTAAAAAAATCAAAAAAATACATATTTTGGGAATTCTCAAGATACAGAATTTCATACAATTACATACCCATTTTACTTGACCTGCCCCCAAATTTGTATGGAGGCTTGTATGGAAAAACTGATGATGCAAAATTGTTTCTTTTGAAATTGCATGGATTATTTTGTTTAAATTTTTATTTTTCAATTTGACGCTGTCAAACCATCGGGTGTCAAACGAAAAAGTGACCAACCACCAGGGTTTGACTGTAATCGCAAAATTCTAAACAGAATGCAAAAGGTCACCTAAGACCGGCTTTAATTCTATTCAAATTTATTCACCGCCATCCCGACCCACAAACACGCTCGCAAGAAACAATTATTGTTTACTTCTGCTGCATCACCTAGCTACCAATATCGATCGAATCGCAATTCTTCTGTCCAACCTTACAAGCGGTAGTGCATTCATATCTCTTCACGTGCCCCGCCGGGGTCACCACAACCTTGAACCTTGATCACCTCCATCGTATTATCAATCACCACTCAATTACGCGTCATCAACGGCTGTGACCAGACTGCCACCGTGCGGCTTAACCCATTCACATTTATCTTGCTGATCGGCGTCGACAGCCGCAAGTTCTTCAACACTACTTGAACTGATAAGGTCAGATTGGTCCTGCATGACCACGTTGATTGATGGTCACTAGAGGGGGGCAGTCTCGATGTCCGTGACTCTTTTCTCCAGCAACTTCTTTGTGTTTCGTTGCTGTGTAATTAACTTGTCGAGAGCACGAGGTTAGCGAGAAAT
This sequence comes from Culex quinquefasciatus, assembly GCF_015732765.1. Classification (NCBI taxonomy): domain Eukaryota; kingdom Metazoa; phylum Arthropoda; class Insecta; order Diptera; family Culicidae; genus Culex; species Culex quinquefasciatus. The sequence goes on from NC_051863.1 coordinate 33,122,603, forward strand.
TGGCTTGCAGAACTTGTTTCGAGCCCTACAGGTCGAAGTCGACTAGGGGTCGACCTGTGGAAAGTTTTACTTGGTATAGTACAATCAAGTTCTAGAACGGTTCTAGAACTCTCAACGGCGGTTACGTAACGTTCATAGACGACGATTTGGCGCTATGATTGTTTGCTAATAATGCTCGATAATCACCGGTCGTTGAATTTCATTCAGAATCTAACTACTGTGTACAGAACAGTCTACGGACTGCCAAGCGCTGCGTCCCAGCGGCAGCGCACAGTATCGATTGGATGATTCACAAAGACACATTCACGCAAACACCCAACAGCTGATGATGCCCCCTTGGGAAGAAAACGAAAATAAACACCACTGTAACGTTTTTCCTACCGTCCACAAAAACACAGTGCCAATAATAACGCGAAATTGTACCACAGTCCCCTTCTCCACTACTAGCGACATGTATATCTGTACCGATGAATCTATAGCACTGAGCTCGCGAAAAACAGTTCAACGTACCGAACCCAAAAACCACGTCCGCCTCCGTCGAGATTCACTCGGCGACTGGCGGACCGACGGCGGTGAAGATTCTAGTCACACGCCCGGCGCGTAGAAGAACTTCCCGAAGCGTATAGCGTAAGCGTAGAATATGGATGGGAAGGAGCAGATGTTGTTAGGACGAACAGGAGATGGAAAAATGGTTAAATTCATTTCTTGAATGAATGAACAGTTGGTCATTGGACGCTTGATTGGCGTTACAGAATGAAGTAACGTTGATATGGTGCTGCCATCTGGAAGTCAGTGGCGGCAGCTGGACACTACCTATGTTTGACTAGATGGCTGAATTGATCTATGCTTCAATCTGCCAGGTACAAGATTATGGAGACGCACTGTTCTTGTTTTTTTTTTTTTTATATCCTCCTCTAAGGCCGTTGCAAATAATTTTTGAAGTTTATGTGTCTCGACTCTGGCCAAAGTCGAGGGAGGGGGGAGCAATAAAATAAAAATTTATAAAAAATGAAATTACAAGCCATGGTATTAACATTTGAATGGAAAAAGTGTTGTAAAATGTTTTCAAAATATCCAAGTGTTGAAGAGATTTTATATTTTCGCCGAAAAAAAACTTATTTTTGATAGATCTCACACATGCTAAATATGATTTAAAACGCGGGAAAATGCATTTAAAATTGTTTTCAGTTGATAAGATAACTGTTTCCTTTAAAATTTTGAAGTTTTATGAAAAAAAAAAATTGTTTTGCCCCCTGATTTTTCGGAGCGATTTTTAAGGGGGGGGGGGACATAAACTTTGAAAAATATTTGCAACGGCCTAATTATGCATAGTGCAAATTTAAAACGAAATTTTTATAATTAACTTTTATTCACAAAAAGAGTTGCAACAGCATGTTATGTTTTTTGAAATATTACGAAATAAACAAAACAAAAAAAATGAGAAAATCAAGTTTCGGTTCTTATAATAGATACCAAAATATTTTTCGAGAAATTTTTGCATTCGATTGTAAACTCCTAAGATTTGTTTTTCTAGATTGCTCATTGCTTGGTCATATTTTGGGTTAATATGACGATTTTATATAGAAACCCAAAATATGACCTAAAATCGATATTTTGACAATTTGGCTCAATTCTGAGGGCAGATCCACTTTCAGCCAGCAAAATTACATAGAAAAACATATAGTAGTTGGACAATTCAAGCAAAACAATGTAAATGGGCCAATGTCATTCCTAATTTAAACATCAACTTCGACATTGGCTCATTTACATTGTTTTGCTTGAATTTTCGAATTTCGTTAGGGTGTTCCCATACACATTCCTGTGATTTTTTCAGCGTTTGTAATGCTAGAGCTCCCCTTTCGAATGCATCCTGGCGCTTATGGTTTTTCCTGCGCTTTTTCGATATATTTAAGTTTTTAAATTGCATCTTTTTTGCCTTAAATTGAGTTCAAATTGACCTGCCAAAAAAATGTGTTTAGAGCACTCCTCATAACTTTTCTCTTAAACTTAACCCTGAATTGCTACGCTCAAAAAACTGATTTTTGAAGGTTTTCCCAGATGCCTTTCTCTAAATTTGATCGTAGAAGGCGTAGATTGCGAGATAAAATGTAGGTGAGCAATTCTCTACCAAAACCGGAAATGGATTTTATTTGTATTTTTTTATTTGGCTCAAACTTTTTGGGGCCTTCCATATGACCAAATAAACTATTTTGTGTGATTGGTTCATCCATTCAAGCCTCCATACAATTTTGGTCGCTGTCAATACAAAAATGGTATGTAAATATTCAAACAGCTGTAACCTTTGAGTGAATTTTCTGATCAATTTGGTGTCTTCGGCAAAGTTGTAGGTATTGTTGAGGACTTTTGAGAAAAAATAGGTACACGGAAAAAAAATTAGCAGTTTTTTTTATCAACTTTTTTTTCACTAAAACTCAATTTCCCAAAATACGCATTTTTTTACTTTCGAGATTTTCTGATGTGTTTTAGGGGACAAAAATCCGCAATTTTTGAGCCATAGAGAAACATGGTCAAAAAATCTGCCACCGAGGTATGAATTTTTGAAAAAATAGTGATTTTTGGAAAAAAATCGAAGTTTCATGCAAAAACAAGTTTGACATTATTTTTTTATGCAAAATTGAATTTGCAATCGAAAATGTAAGGGCTTACAGTTATAAGCTTAATTACATTGTTAATAACTGAAAAGAGAATATTTTTTTCAGTGTGGTAGAAACCTGGATAATAAATTAGCTTACGTAAATATCAAAACGAGTCAAATCAAAAAGCTGTCAAAGGCAAACTTATGGGAAATTGGACGAGCTTTCCGGTAAAAATATTTACGAGACTGAAAAACCAAGTCTGTCATATAGAAATTGCCAAAAACCACAAAAAAACACATTTTTTCATCATTTTTATTTTTAAAACCGCTGTATCTTCCCAAGGATTGGACATAGGACAATGGTCAATATGGAGACTTTTATATAAAATTGTCTGGAGAATCGATTCTCACTGTGGGTTTTTTAAAATTTTGACGTTTAGACCACTTTTCAAAAAAACAGTTTTAGTAAATGATTTTTGTATTTTTTTAGGAGAGACATACCATCCTGCATTTTTCGTCAGTCTTTTGGTAACATCTTAGGCTATTTCCTCAAAAATTTTGAACGAAAAAAAAATCGTGACAACACCTTTAAATTTAAGTTTTAGACGTAAAAATCAAAAAATCTCATAGAAGTGGCGTGTATTGTTGTTTCAGTGTATTTTTTTCAGAAAGCCCATCCAATTTCCTACAAGTTTGTCTTGGACCACTTTTTGATACGACGCAATGGCTTCGAGACACAGTAATTTTTAAATTGCAAAATACAAAAATATTTAAATACCTTACGCCCTTCTCAAATGTTATTTTCGAGTACTATTGGCTCCATATACACAAAAATGGCTTATATAGGCCTAGGATAACATGTCTAAAAACTTTCATTGAAATCGGAGAGGGTCGGGTACAAAAGTACCAGAAAAATTCCTGATTTGAGCTGGAATTGCTCTATATTAACATTGAAAATTAGTTGCTGAGATATCGACATTAAAAAATGGTGGGCTGTTTGGGTGAGACTTGAAAAACATCAATTTTCCTGATTTTAAACCTATGCATTGCAATATCTCAGCAACTAAAGGTCGTATCAACAAAGTCCGAAGAAGCAAAATACAGAGAATTTTCTCAGCTTTCCAAAAATATTTTTTTCAAAAGTGTGCAAAAATGTGCACTAATTTAAAAAAAAATCAAAAACTGCGACTATTTTCAAAAAAGTCACCTAAATATGGATTTAACTTGAAAACGGTGCACTTTATCAACATTTTACTGAAGTACTTTTTAATTGCAAATTTGATTTTACATCGAAAAATGAAGTTGAAAAAATTTTGCGACCAATATTTCGATTTTTTGAAAAATAAGTATTGATTAAAAAATTCATAACTCGGTAAATGATTTTTTGCACAACCTGGAAATTTTTGAAAAGTTGGCATTTTATGTCCTTTAAAACATATCAAAAAATAAAAAAATTAAAAATAGTGTTTTTTTGCAAATCAAATTTTAGTGATAAATAGTTAAATAAAAAAATCACAAAAATTTTTTACCGTGTATCACTTTTTTCCAGTGTAGTCCGTATCCATACCTACAACTTTGCCGAAGACACCAAATCGATCAAAACATTCCTTCAAAAGATACAGATTTTTGAATTTTCATGTATCATTTTTGTATGGACAGCTGCCAAATTTGTATGGAAAATTATATAGACAAACTAATGATGCAAAATGGCTTCTTTGGGAATACCGAAGGCACCAAAAAAGTTTCAGTCGGATTAAAAAATACAAAAAAAAAATCGAATGACCGAAATCCTAGAGAACTGCTCATATGTCCAAACGCACACAAAAAAGTGACTGTAAAAATTTTAATAACACAAAATAGCCAAAGATAAATGGTTTCAAAATAGGCCTGCCAGAAACAAATGTGTAATAATGGCTTGTTCAAGAATCGGAGGAGTGTCAGCTGGATGGATTGTTTTCCGCTGGTTGGGGATAGTTGGATCCGTTACAAGTTTTATTTTTGTGAATATTGTACCAAGCAGACTTAAGTTGAACCGAATTAAACGTTACTGTTAAATGATTAGTTGGCTATTTGAAAAAAAAAAAAATGTTTCAACGAAACAATTTAAATGTGCCTCCAAGTGTTCACTTTTCTTTCTTAGTTGGTGTCACCAGGTCAAGTTTTTTCAACCATTAATTTGTTTGTTTTGATTCATTTTTTTATAAATAACCCTAATTTTTGGTTTTGTCTGTATAGTATACGTAAAAGTCAATATGTCCAACATGCGTCAAATGAAATTCAAAGAAACCTTCAATGGACACCACAAAATTTTAATATTCACATTATTTTCATTAGTGCCGTCGGATCGCACCCAGCACACCCGGAGGCCGTCCAAAGCTGCCTGCTGATAAGAGAGAGCTCTCTTCCCATTATCACCATTAGGTTGCTTGCCGAGAGTTGGCTTCCAAAGTGGGTTCCATACTTTCTTTCATTTTCTTCGCACTAAGCTTTGCGTTAAATAACCCTCGCGTCAGCTACTCATGGTGGTGTTGCTGATAAGAATTGCTCCTGTAGCTGTCTTTGCTGTTCGTTCTACAATTAAATCATCATGTATGGGAATAAAAATGTGGTTTTACAACCGAATTAAACGCCACGTGGATGATGGTTGAGATGGGTCTTAATTCCGGGCTTAGTGGAATTCTTTGCTTCAGGATGATAAGGGTTGGCCGGTCAGCCTTTGGTCATCACATTCGACACTCTTATCTCTTAGTGCGTTTGAACTTTATACACTTAGTGACATCAGACAGGAAGTAGAGCAAGACTAGTGAAAGTTTAACTGTTAATTATATGTGCTAGTATATGATATTTTATTCAATGCATACATACTTTACAGATCATTTGAGCAAATTTGACAGTAATTTATTAGTTGTAATTTTTCTATACTTTTAAAGAATTCATCAGGGGTAATCTAATCAAGTTGTATTTTGTTCAACAGCGAATTTGAAAAAAAATATTTTAAGAGGTAATTCTGTTAAAATACTAATTCTCAACTCTTCTATTTCACCACAAACAGATCCTATACCAGCCAGAGGCAGCACACATTTCTTCCGTTCCCATTCTTGTTCAAATCAGCGTCACGGTTCAAACGGATCACCCCGGCGTTATCGCCAAGGACTGTAACTCTAAATGGCCACAATTGGTAATCTTTCCGCCTGAAATATGCACGAATTATTTGGGCAGAGTTAGATCAAGCTCTTGGCACATTTCTAAAGAAAAATTATTTGATGTAAAACCCATGTACAAAGTGATAACTCGTTTGATTTTCTTTAACCGGCTCCTTGGGAATGGTGGAGGCTTTTGTCTTTCAAGCAGAAAGTTAAGGGAGCAAATCACGATCGATCATTGGAACGACCCCCCGGCAAAAATGTTGCTTAGAAATTAAACATACCTATGTATTAATGTAGGTAATATTTTTTTTTATTAAAACGCTATTTTCATCAAAATCTTCAAAAAATGATTTAGTTGTACGAAAGTCGGTTAATTAAAAATACATATCTTCGTCGTGGCGCTTACGTCAGAATCGCTCAGTAGCACCAACATTAGAAAAAAAAATGTGGCTGTCATGCCATGGCACACTTTTTTCGCAATGTTGGTACCACTGCATGACTTTGATATTTCGGGCGTTCACAATTCGAATGCCATCTTCGCTTAAAAATCTGGATAAATTTTGATTGTAAATTGCTGTTATAAAACAATGCAAAAGGTTTGGAAACATAAAAATGCTGGCAGTAGCCTGAAACTGTGATGTATGTGATAAAACTGAGTATTCCTAGAGAATTTTGGAAATTCTCCATTTTTATTTTACTAAAATGGTTGTATCTTGGCACTTAAGTGACAAAAACTAATTGCTAAAATAGCAAAATTGGTCTGAAAATTGTTACCTATAAGAGAATGGTATGGGTTTTAGTGCCAACATTTTTTTAGATGGATTTTTCCGACTTTAACATACTGCCAATGAAAAATTACGACTTTCTGGATCAATATGAAATAGAACATTCATGGTAGGACCATCTGACCGATTCTTAGCACTTGTTTACCAAGCAGTAATTTTTTCAAGTTGAACTTTGGATGGTTCTGATAATTTTCCATGTTTTCCCACTATTTGAACCACACAAAAAAACATATTTCCACACCAAAGTTCCTATTCTAAACATATATGTGAGCAGATGTTGTAAAATGTATAAACGCTGGGAATTTTTAATTTTCCCAACTGTTTTAAATAATAGCTCAAATTAATGGAAGGAATGCAGATATTTAATCAATCTAAACGGTATTTTATAGTAAAATGACTCTTTTATAAGCCCTCTTATTGACAGAAGCAGATTCTGTAGGTATAAAATTGTACAGGACATTTGAAAAAGGGGGTATATGGAAGCGTTGTCCCGTCACGAAAAATGACAATAGTTTAATTTGCAATAGTTCGTGAAATCGGTTTTGCATCATATTTTGGATTCTCTTCGTACTCAAAAAACCCTTTAAAATGATTATTAGAAATCGAAAATTGGCCAAAAGGATCCAGAGTTACGGCTGACGCAAGTTTGCGTTGTCCCGTCACGCCAATTTTTTGGTCAAGGCACGAATTCAAAAAAAGATGCTCATTTCTCGTGTCTAGAAGCAAATCGTGTAACAGGCCAGTTTTTGATCGATCTAGACTAAATCGACCCTCCAGAATCCAAATTTGCCTGTTGATTTTCCTGAGTCTCAAAGGGAAGCGAGATATTCATGATGGCGTCTAATATGGCGGCAGAATGGAAAAAAAACACCATAAAAGGATTTTTAAGTTCAATCAACTAGTCAAATTTAACTAATCTGGGGTCGCTGAACTCGAATATGAGCCATATAATACTCCATAGTACTCAGAAAATGTGCAATCCAAGATGGCGGCCAAGATGGCGAACCTAGAATATTGGAAATTTTTATACAGAAATGTAACAGGCAGTCAACAGGTCAAATTTAATTAATTTGGGGATGCTGAACTCAAATATAATCCTTAGAATATTCTATAGTCCTTAGAACAGTCTGTGCGGCATAATGCCAAATACGGTGACAACTAAATAAATAAGTACTCAGGGAATGCAATTCAATTTTCTAGCTTCGCCATCTTGGATTGCACATTTCCTGAGTACTTTGGAGTATTATATGGCTCATATTCGAGTTCAGCGACTCCAAGTTAGTTAAATTTGACTCGTTGATTTCCTGTTACAACCCTGAACAAAAAAAAAATCAAATTTTCTAGCTTCACCATATTGGCCGCCATCTTGGATTGCACATTCCCTGAGTACTTTAGAGTATTCTATGGCACATATTCAAGTTCAGCGACCCCAAATTAGTTGAATTTGACCCATTGATTGCCTGTTACACATCTGAAAAAAAAAAATCAAATTTTCTAGCTTCGCCATATTGGCCGCCATTTTGGATTGCACATTCCCTGAATACTTTGGAGTATTCTAGGAGTCATATTCGAGCTCAGCGACCCCAAATTAGTTAAAGGTGACTAGTCAGTAGAGATTTTCACAATTGCTTCATTTCGTGACGGGACAACGCGAGCAAAACCCTCTTTTGCAAAATATCTGCGTTGTCCCGTCACGAAAAGAAGTACCTGTCAAATCAACAAAATTTGACGAAATTGGGTGATCCAGTAAGCAAAATCTTCGTTTTTCATTTTAGAAACAACTGTAAAAAAGGGTTTTTCCAAAAACTTACTAGGAGAGCAGAGTTCTTCACTTTTGTGTATGAAAATCAAAATGATCCAATTGTACGATGTTGTCCCGTCACGCTACATTTGTAACTCTCTTGACTCAAACTTTGTGTTTTTAAATATTTGCTGGAGTGAATCTTATTGGAAATTTAATGTACTTTCCAAATTTGTATAAATATTGGTACCTTTTCTCACAGATTTTGAAGTTATCAGCAAAAAACTGAGAACATATGCGTACAAACGTTGTACCGTCACGAAAGAATCGGTCATCTATGTTTTAAGGAGAAATAAATTAAAAACGTTTAAAACAAAATATTTTATTTTTTTTTATGGAAACAGACGATTTTTTAGTAAATCGCAAACCGCGAGTTTAAAACGATTTTTGGGATTTTTTGTTGTATGAAAACAGGCAAAAACCTATCGAAATCCGGGTGAGCCCAAAGGTTTTCGCCATATCGCCTTTTTTGGGACACTCTACTGTACAAAGATTTCAACATTGTTTTAAAAACATTTTTGAAATTGATTATATCTAGAGTTTTATTTTGAAAAGGTCTAATAAACATATTAAACACAATAGCTAACTCCTACTCCAGCTTTCAAAAAATACTCGACTTCAACTCCAACAACGTTGTTAAAAATTAGCTGACTCCGACTCCAACTTCTGAAGACTTAGCGGTCCTCAAAAAGACCTGACTTCACTGACTCTGGTTCCAACTCCAACTTCACAGCATTGCTTCTAAATTTGTTAAATAATGCTTATGAGCTGGATATTTTCATAATTCGACACAAACTTTGAAAAATATTTGCAACGGCCTTAGTCGAATTAGAAGATTTTTTAACTTGGTCCAGTATGCATTCCAAAGATAACATGAATTTCATACTTAGTTTAGGTAAAGTTAATGGACATTTTAATTTTGATATTTAAAAAAGTTATATTAATATGATACAGCCCAAAAAATGATCGATCTGACATAATTAATTCGTTTACTTGTTTTTGAGGTAAGCAAGAAATATTTTGATTATGTTTATGATAGATTCCTGAGATATTTCATACTTAGCAGCACACCTCTCAAAATTGGACTCCAATTTTACTGATAAAGCTATTGATGCAATCCGCTATAATTACCGTCTTAAAGCTAAGCAAAGCAAAATACCATGTGGCTCCACTGCTCACCGCTAAGAATGCATTTCTTTGCAACTTAGCCAATGTTGTGCAATCTCCACTCAACTTAAAAGAGATTTCTCCTGAATTCGTCCCTGCTCAGGCCGTCATTGATCAGAACCATTCACACAAACACAGTTTACAGCTGAGCATACGGACCAGGCATGGGAATCGCCAGTAAACCTTCTACCATGCGGTGGTGAAAGGGGATTATACTGGAATTTTGTACAAATTAATTTATTATTATAAAAAAATTATCAAATACACTCAATCCATGGTGGTTGGTCACTTTTTCGTTTGACACTTTTTTAGTTTGTACCCAGTTGGTTTGACAAATTCAAACTGACTAACGAACTGTCACTTTTTACACGGGACTCACACATACTATCAAACAAAACGTTTGGTAGTAAGTGTGAGCTCTGTGTAAAGAGGGTGTCTAACTAGAAGGTGACCCCGTTCGTTTGACAACAGGTGGTGTCAAACCATCGGGGTTTCAGTGTAGAAAATATGGTTTAAATTGAAATTCTCAACTCAGGCGCATGTTTTTTTTTGCATTTTGTGATGATGGGATACATTCCAAAATATTGGAAGTATCGGTACTTTTGCGAAGAGTATTCAATGTACGGAAATGAGATTTTAGTTTCAATTGATGTTAGTATGTTAAGAAGTTTCGCAAAACAGTACAACGTGCAACTTCAGAAAGAGATATTCTAGAAACTTCTAACAGCACACGGAGAAAAAAGAGCTCCTAAAATCATGAACAAGCGTTCATGAAAATGGGAACCACGGACAAAGTGTTCAAATTTCATGGTACGTTTTTCAAAATCGTACCATGGAATTTGAACACTTTGTTCGAGGTTCCCATTTTCATGAACACTTGTTCACGATTTTGGGAACTCTTTTTTCTCCGTGCACGCTGGTAGTAATGCATGATTTTGCATGATTCAGCAACACGGAAATATTTAATGAATGAGAAGTACGAAAACGCGAATCTGCCGACAAGAGAAACTTTTCCGGCGTCTCTCAATCCAGGTGATCTTCTCACAAGACGATCGATCTTTCCCAACCCTGGCGCTTCGTGCCGCTGTATGCTACACCGCGTGTTGTGTCGGACGGACACAACCCAGACAAGCATAGCAGATGATCGTTTTCACTTCCACACTCTCAAGATCTCGGGGTTCGTCGGGCCATGCCATGTTATGCTCACCAACCCAGGCAGACAGTCGAGTGGATTCGGTCGTGTCGGGTGGACGCGTTTCTTTGCTTACTTGCCGTAGACCCGTGGGGCACAGAGTTTTGTCCAGGGACCAGACCAGAGCAAGATCATATCGGTTAAGGACCGCGGGCTGGTGTTGCTGGTGTTTTGCCGTGAGTGTGACAAGGAGGGCCTGAGAGTGTGGCGTGTGTATATGGTAACCATATGACGAAGAACGGGGTGCTGTGTGGTGAAGAAGTGAGCAAGAAGAATCCCAATCCCAAGAAACAAATTTATCATAAATCATCGCGGGATCGACGGTCTTGGAGTTTTTCAAATTCCTGTCGCGAGGAATTTGAGCTTTTCCGAGGCACTGGAGCAGACCTGGAGGAAGCTTCGTTATCGCGGGGGTGTGACTTGCGGGGAAAAGTGGATTCTGCCGACGAGAGATTTTCCGACCGCTGAGAGTGTGCGCGATCTCGTTCTCGACTTTGGTCCGAGGATCGCGAAGAAGAGTCGAGTCGGGGTGGGGCGTTGAGGATCATCGTCGTCGGGAGTAATGTTCTGTCGTCGGTGCTGATCGACGGCTCTTGGACGGCGGAACCGACGTGACCAGAAAGGAAAATCTCAGCATATTTATGTGTGTGGTGGTGGCTGGCGAGTGACACAGTGCTGCTGCTGCCGTTGGTGGTGGTAGTGTGGTGGAGGCGGGAAAGCAGAACTTCAAGTTACTTCTTTTGGTGCATTTTTCGACTGGGATTGTCGAATGGTGATCATCGTGAGTGAGAGAAGAAAACCCTCAGCGAAAGAGAGAGAGAGAGAGAGGAAACGCTCGAAGCAGAGGTTTTTATGCGGTTTTTCAGAAGTGCTTTCCTGTGGTGTTGAGACACATATTCGGTGCAGCATAGACCGCAAGCCAGCCAGCCAGCCCCGCACACATGTACGATTTGTTTTTATGTTTATTTTATGTTGCCCTTTTTTAACATCGTTGAGCCGACGATGGTGCTCGAAGTGACGACGAAAAGTCGGGGCCGCTCGAATTTCAGTGTTACCTTGTTGCAGTTTGGATTAAGGCCGAGATTTCTTACAAAGTGTTTGTTTTTTTATTACAGAAAAAAAGAAAATTAGTACAAAGTGAAACAACAGTAGCATAAAAAGAAAACAAAATACAAAAAAAGAATCAAAAGTGCAACGACAAAAAAAAGTTACAAAAAAATCAAAGAAAAGTGTTAAAAAAAGAAGAAAGTTCAAAACAAACCATCGTCGACGAATCGGAAAGGTGATCAACTCTGGAAATAGTTCCAGACAACCGGAGAGTGAAGCCATACGCACACCTGTAGAGAGAGAGGGAGATCGAGAGAAGGAGCAGAGGAAGATTTAATTTTTCGGTGTATGCTGAGCTGTGTGGCTTTTATGAAGATTGTCATATCTGGGTGTCTGAGTGTAAGTGATTAAAGGGTATCGCGCGCCCTGCGAAAGGGTGAGAGATAAAAACGCGAAGAAAGAACGAACTCATCATGTTGGATTTAATGAAGCGCGCGGCGAGAAGTGACGTAGAGGAAACGTGGGAAGAGAGCGATCATTTCTGGAATGTGTCTGATCGATTGCGAGTTAAAGAGATATGCTTCGAGTTGCGTAACCATCTGTTTTTGGAGCATTGATCAAGTGCGAATGTGGAAGTGCGTAGTGTGTGATTTTTTTTATGAAAGTCGGTGGAAATGGTCATACTAGCGCGTTAAATTTTCCCGGGTTTAGAATTTCCCGGGAAACTGGAAAAATGTTTTCCAAATCCCGGGAAAAATAGTTAAAAAAAAATTAAAATAATTTGTGGTTCTTTGTTGTGCTTTTGATTCAAATAAACCACCATTTTTAATCCAATGTGATTCAAAAATGTTTTTATGAAAATGAAAAAAACAAAAAAACGACAACAAATAAAATAATGCCAGTCAATGTAAAATTTCTCAATGTTTAAAATTTCATGTTTTATAAGCATAAGCATAAGCAGTTGCTTCTCCGTTATTGACCAGGACCTCCAGAAGTTACATCCACGAGCCTTGGAAGATGAGTGGGGGCTATCTTTCCTAGCTTCGCAACCCCTCCTATTATGCTGATCAATACCGGCGCCGGCCACGACCAGTGGTAAGGTTACGGGGAAGTGGATGGGAATGTTAGTCCGATACTTGAGTGATAGAGACCGCTCAATCGACTGCATCGTATGAGTTTTGAGGGGGTTAGTAGATGGGTAGGAGCATTTTGTTTATCGGTTAAAAAATAAATCTTAGGTAGCTGGCTGCGGAAAGATAGATAATTAATTATTTAAAAAGTTTTGTTAATAGAACGCGTGCCAACCGAGCAGTAGTGCTATGGGGTGAATATATCAGTATATTTTTACTGTTTGTACAATTCACGTAACGCGAGCAAATTTCAAAAATAGTCAATAAAAGACGCTTTACTCTTCATAAAATCGATAGTTTGATGAGTTAATACTAAAAAAGCCAGTTGGAATAAATTAAAACGATCAGCGAATATAAACGAAAAGAAAACAGGACGCCACGTAACCGATTGTAATGAAAAAAAAAAATCAAAAACTTAATCGAACTAAACCGACGACGTGCCTTCCAATCAACGATGTTAAAAGATCGACTTATGAAAAAAAAATCAAATAAAGGGCTCCGAAAAACACATTGCAGAGTAACCGCGAGGTTCCGCTACTCACAATCGATAATCAAATCAAAAAAATCAAAAACGCCTTCGTCTTTCGATAAACGATTCAACAGAAATGTGTTTTTCACCGTGAAAATTTAACACATTACCTTCTGATCAACGGTGATTTAGGAAGGGCTTTTAAAATCACAAAACAGTTAGGCAACACAATTAACACTATTCACTGACCAAAACTGACGTGCGCGTTGTTGAAGGCGTGCGCGTTGTTTCCACTATACAAATTCGACTCACTCCTCCTCGCAGCACACAATTCACAATAAAAATGCGAAACAAAAGGCACACAAAAAATCACTTTTCACTCCGAATATTTTTTACGAACATGCGCTCCCTTTGTCAATTATGCATGCAATGTTTAGAAGAAGAATTTCATGTTCTAGTCCTTTTTTAACCGAAATAAAAAAAAACAAAACATTAGGCAAAAAATGGCTAAAACAGCGTTCTTAATTTATTAACATTTGTCCTGAATTGTCCCAAATGCCGGTGTTTGATGAAAAATAATTTAATATGATATTTTTTTTCAAATTTCAAATCATAAACATACACACAAAAAAATATTTCCGAATGTTACATCATTTATGATGTAACACTTTTGCACGTCATCAAACATTTAAATTTACATGCAATTTGATGTAAATTTGCAACAAATTATACGTAAAAACATGATTTTGCGTATGTTCACCCGTTTACGTCGAATCTCAAGTTGAAATCAACTGAGTTTACATGTGATTCATTTTATCCGTGTCGAGTAAATTCACATATTTTTTTCTGTGTAGGTAAATATAGAACCCTGTCTTTCAAAAAAATATAAAATTCAATAGAAAATATTTTAAGCGCCAGGCATTTTGCAGATATGTAAACTAAAATTTTAGCAAAAAAAAGCTAATCCCGGGTCTTTTGTGGGCTCTGTTGCAAGTTTCTACTCATTTCTAGGCGTCCGAAGGTTATGTGTGGTGAGTCACCGAAAACCTCTTTTACGCAAATGGATCGACGTTTTACTTCCCTTTCCTATAGAAGGCATTATTTTAGCAATTTTCCCTTATTAGCCAAATGAATGGTAATATACGCAGAATATTAAAAAAAATGTTTTTTTTTTCAATTTCGGATATTCCCGGTCTAGGAAAAATCCCGGGAATTTTGTCCCAGGAATTCCCGGGATGGACGCACTAGAAAAAATCTTAATCTAATTCATAATTTGCAATGTTGCAAATGTTTCGATAGAATAGTAGTTTATGCAACAAGTTGCGAAAACAAGATTTTGTCATCACAAGTCGTACATTTATCCAACGAGGTTCACCGAGCCAATATAATTAAATATAGTCTCAAAAATTCAAGGGCAACAAATATTCATCAAAATACAACAACAGAAATTGAAGTGTATTGATGCATAACAACATGTTTTGGCCCCTTTACAAATAAATTCACCTTCGGTGAAATTTGATGTATAGTATCGCCAAAAGGTAGCTTTTTCGGTAAAATATATTTCTGTTAATTTTTTTGTCTGATCTAATCTAATCAAACCCTAGCGCTGTCAATATTTTGAAGGGAGAAAGCCTAGGTTGCTATGCTCGCTCTTTCGTTAAAACTTTTTTTCAAACGTTTTGAAAACTCGTGATTGTAATACACTTTTAATGGTTAAAAAGCGTATCATTGCAATGTTGAAACCATGGCATATGAATCCCTTTTTTATGGCTACCAAAACATAATGTCTTCATTATGTGGATGGACAAACTAATAAGAAGTCGGCCTCCATAAGTGGAGCTTGACAAATAAATACAAATAGAAATCGTTTTTTAAAGATTCAGCCTGCATTATAATGACGCAAATATTAATATTATTTCTATAGATCACCTATCCGATCGAAGTTAAACACTGCACAGTCAATGACCATTATTTACAAAGTAATCGAAAACACTTCCAGCTTACAATTCCTGGAAGTGCAACCCGGGGAAATCAACGACCCAGGTGGCGTTGATCGTTTGAAAAAGTGACAATCTTTCCATTCATGAGCTCGACTTTGCATTGCCAGTGAGGAATCGTCCTAGCCGGTTGGTTCATGGTAATCCGACGGAATGGTTTAACTTTTTTTGACGTCAATTTTCAGTTTTCGTGTCCAACTTTTAATTGGCAACCTGCGGCAACCTAACTTGGGGTGGCTATGCTTAGCACAGCTTAAAAAGGGTTTGCATTGCTATGTATGTGGCTTTATGTGGTGTGTTGCAAAAACAGTTTACTTTGATTGTTATTGTTATTAATTTGGGGTAGATCAATTTCATATATACACGTCTGATGATTGCTGGTGGCGCCGATTGCCGATTGTTCCATAATAATTTACAGTTAAATTTATATATATTTTAGTTTCTTTTGTAAATAGTTGGGTGCCAAATATTTAAGAGTGAGACTAAAGGCTATTTCTAGACAGAATAAGACAAAAAGAAAGATGCTTCAAAAAATTAGAAGCAGATAGAACTGTTCTGTTCAATAATTTAATTGTACAATATTTAAAACATCTACAAAGTCTCCAATTGTATAAGAAATATGTATCCCACCACGTTGTCTACAAAAAAACGCCACACCTCAGCTCTCACCATGTGGTCGGCAGGTCTCGGTGCAACAGTCGGACAGATAGGCTTTATTTATGTTTGAGCGGCACGTTTTCATGTTTCTGCACGCATCATCACATTGCTCAGCTCAGCAGTCGAGCCACGGTGACACCTTAATGCAAAAGCTTCCCGTCTGATACTTTGTTGCTAATCCTCTGGCAGCCGGTTTTTTAAAGATTATTTTCGACTTATTTTTTAAAGAAAAATATGCGTCATGGAATGATTCAAAAAAGAATTGAAAAAATGATTTGTGTACAGAAAGATGATTTATTTTAAAATTGTTATGAGTTTTGGCATTAATCAGAACTAGAAGCCGACTAACATTTGAACAGTACAGCACATTGTATGCACATTTGCATAAACTGGTGTAATTGGAACTCTGGATACTTCTTCCATCGGGATCACGTCCACCAAGTGGAAGTGAGTATCAAATTTGGCCAACTGTGCACCTCATAGGGTGACCCAAATAAACGAACGTCAAATTTCGAATCTGATGTCATTTAGCAATGACAGATTTTATAAGCAAGTGTAAATCTAAATTAGATCATCATCAGAAAAAAAATCGATGACAAAATTTATTTCGGTTACCCAAATGGTCAGCAAAGTTGACGTAAGATTTTATTTTTAAACCCCATAGCCGAGGTCCGCACACAGCAGGACGGTTGCGTTGCGTTGATAAGTGCATATTCTCGTTATTAAAACAAATGTGCATAGCAAATCGAGCGTATAGTGCGATGCGATCCATAATGAGCCGTTCTTTCGCTTTCTACTCGCACATGTCGTCGGGATCGTGCTATCTTGTCGTAGGACTCGTTTTCAAGCTTCCCGAACAGACGGTCATAACTTTGAAATAACATTTTTTGTTAATTGAAAATACTAGGCCAAAAACATTTTATGTTATTTATAACAAAATTTGTTATTCGTCGTTATGATTTTTTTCGATATTCGATTGTTATTGTAATAACAGACTAATAACTTTTTTAGTTATTCTTCGACCAAATCTTTGCTTTTATTTTTTTGTTATTTTAACAACTAATCCAATCATCCCAATAACAGTTGGAGTTATTCTTCCACAACAAAAAATATTCCCAAGTTGTTTTTGCTTTCAATCAATATCAGACCAATAACAAATTTTGTTCTGATCTAATCTAATCTAATCTAATCAGACCCTAGCGCAGCCAATCTTTCGAAGGGATCCTGGAGAGTGCCTTAGGTTAGATGACGCCTAGCACTCTTCTTGTCATTTATTAACATTTGTAGTGCGCCATTGCATTGAAATGCATTGAGACATCACAAGCGTTAAAGCGGCCAGGCTTACTGCGTAAAGCCGTATCGCAGAGATGACTCGTAATTGGGTTGAGTTTGAGCACTGAGTGTTCGAACAACAACACAATTCTGAATCGACAGGGGAGGAAGAAGCGTGGGGACACACCACCATACGCTCCGAGATTTTTGGTTGTATTCGTTGGGAGCACCATGCTAAGAAGGTTTGGTACTCCGGGACCCTCTGGGATGGGACATTGTATTTCCACGAATGCCCTGGACACTATTTGCCGTGGTTATAGCGCCACAACTCGCTCTCTGTAACAGTATTCCTAATTCCAGTCCACGCTCACCAAGTCGTCATGGCCTAGTGGTTAGTATTTTTGCTTACCAATCCAAAGGATGAGGGATCGAACCCCGCCTCGAGCGACTTTGATTTTTCGTTCATATTCACCATTTCAAATTTATATGTTCTTAACTTTCTCGTTGGGAGTAGATGGGCATCGAACCCAGAACCATTCGCTTACAAAGCGAACACCGTAACCAGTCAACCACGGCCGCTCCTCAAATAACAAATTTTGTTCTGATAACATAAACTGTTATTCAACTCTTATGTAAAAATGGATTTTTCAAGAAGAATCCATAACACAGTATTTTTTAACAGTATTTTTTTTATAAAAATGGTATGAATTTTGTTATTACCGTCTGCCCGGGTTCGGAAAAAAACGAATTTTATTTTTCGCCTTGGAACTAAGCTTCTGGCATAAACAAAAAAATTAAACATTAAAAAACACAGTCTTAAACCAAATTTATCTTAAAATGAATGTGCGACAACACAACACGTGGTCAACGATGTACTACACAACGTAGGACAGCGATTTAACCAAGACTGGAGGGTAGTTTGGTCAATTTTCAAGTGCACTTGACTCTTTCCTGTAGCGATAAGATCATGCCAATTTAAAACGAAGAACATGTTTGACTTTAAAATAATTTGAAAATTGCCAGTACAATGTTGCTGGAACTAACGTACTACATGAACAAATCGTATTTTATTTAGTTTTACAAGCAAACAAATTAAGTTTAGTTTATAAGACTTTAACTAAAATTTTTATGATGAAGATGCAATTTTTTAAACAAAAATGAATTCAAAAATATTTGCTTATAACTTATTACATTGAAACAATTACAAATGCTAATCCTGAGGGTAAATAACAGGAAAAATGCGTAGAAATACTTTCTATGTTATAAATACTATATTTTGAATACCCTTGAAAAATAGTCTCAAGGATAATTCCAGAGTTTTTTTTTTGAAAAGGACCATTAAACTATTGTCTTTTATATGTTTATAGGATCTAATAAAAAAACTCTAGAATTTGATAGCAAAATGTCTGATATTAAAAAATAAAATTATAAAAATAACTGGTGAAGGTCGGATACCAAAAATTAGTATTGTTGTGGTAATCCAGTCTTTAACCAAATTTTTCAGAAACCATTGGAAAATTTTGACGTCATTATTTTCTCATCAAATTACATTTCAAAACGAATGCTTTCATTGAAAATAAAAAAAATAAACGTTAATTTTTTGTTCATTGATATTAGCCGCTAAACAAATTTGTAAGTTCGCTGATTTTTTTTTAAGTCGAGATGCTGCGGTACTTTTGTGGTATTTTAGTTTTATACAGCAATTCCCCACGAAAACAGCATGGAAAAAAACAAAAGTCCTCGGATCGGGCTCAAAATTTTTCTGGGGGTTCCCTGGCCGAAATAATTAGACCCGTATTTTTTGGTTTGGCCATTAGGGTGACCTAGGCCGTGTTAGGGTGGTCTGAAAAATGGTAATTTTCGTCGATTTTCGCAAAAACCACTTTTTTCGAAAAATCATAACTCCTCGCTATTTTAACCGATTTCAATTGTCTTATATTATCCGCGCACCACCAAACCGAAGTGCGCATCACTTCTGTTGCGCGAAAAATCTGTTGCGCCGAACAAAAATGTAGTGGTTTTTCTTTAGCGTGTACATCAGTCTGTGGCGCAATAGCTTTGACAGGTTGTGCTCGTATTTTGATTTTTGTCTGCTTGCACAATACGCAAATGAAAGGTGATAAGTTGACCTTTCAAAGAAAAATAGTAAGAAGTTTCAAAAATCTAGTCTAACATATGAAAAGGGCTTATGAAACTTTAAAATGCCGTTTCGACGGTGTCTGGACCAAAGAGCCTATGTCTGGAAATATTTTTATCGGATTCCCTGGACATTTTTACATAACATACTACAAAATTGGAGGAGTTCATTAACAGGATTCCGAGATATGATTTTTTGAAAATAAAATCCGTGTTTTTTGACGCGCCGCGCGCAAAAACCGGAGAATGACGAAATTGGCAAAAAATCAACTTTTTTCACTAAAACTGCGATAAATTTAAAATTTCAGCGATGACCTAGAGATGTTTGGGTACCAAAATTTTCGTAATTAAGAGACGCAACTTTTGGTACCCAGACATGTATAGGTCATCGCTGAAATTTTGAAGTTATCGCAGTTTTAGTGAAAAATGTTGATTTTATGCCAAATTTTTTTTTGATTTAAAACCGTCAGACTAACATAAGTTTGAAAAAAAATAATAATAAAAAATCGTATTTCAAAAAAAATTAAAATTAATTAAAAAATTTTTCAATTAAAAATAAACTATTTCAAAAAGGTTCCAATTTTCAATGGAAGTTTATGTGTATGTGATTACACAGTGTAATCAACTAAAACCGATTTAAAACGCATTCCCGTGCGTTTAGAATCATTTTTAGCATCTGTTTGTCTTTTCAAAAATAATTCCATCGAATTTTACATTTTTTCTTGAAAACTAATGATTGCATATTAACTGTACGGTATATTATGCATTTTCCAATGTTTTTTTTTCATTAAAAATTTGAAATTTTGGCTTAGACTTCGGCCAGAATTGACGGACAAAAACTTAGAAAAATATTTGCATCGAACTAATAACTATTTAAAACAAGAAATATAAGTATTTAAAGGCACAATTAAAAAAATGTTTCATGCAATTTTTGAAATCATTTGAATTTTTAAATTTTCGGTTTTTTGGAAGAATTTTTTTTATATGGAGCGTGGACAACAAAATAAACAAAATCCAAAAGATTTCAACATTAAGATAGGGGAAATCTACCCTTTCCAATCAAAAACCTATCTTCGTCATATGGAGAGTTTGATGCTCGATTAAAGCTCCAAAAATACTATTTGGGCTATAAACTTACCAGCAACAGCACCGCCTCGAGTGATCACGCAAATGTATGTCACTTACTGGCCAAAAAGATCACATTTAATGCACTTTTGATCATAATTTGTATTTTGCGAGACCACTTCTCATCATTTTGTTGGCACACACAGTGACACACACTAGAATCCCTCAAACGCTTAATGAATATCGCCAAAATTAACTTTTCACTTTCGCTTACTTTTTCACGGCGCTTAAGATATGAAATTGCTTCCAACTTCCGGCAACATGTTCTTTTGATCATTATTAAGGCACTCACTTGAAGAATAATCCCGAAAAATGTAATAAATTAGCAAGCGCCATCAAAAAAACAAACGCGCCAAGTCGTTTGACGTTTCAATTTTCACTTTGCATTCCACTCGAAGGCTGAAGAAAACCGAGCGAGAGACGAAGGCAAAAAAGAACAAAGGCTGGCCGTCAACACCACCAGCAGCACAGCCAGCGATGCCAGGAAACTTTCCCTATAAATGCCACTTTTCATGAGTGTTCGTTTGAACTGTCAGCGCAAATGGCAACACTCGACAGAGTGTTGGAAGAAAAAAGAACTAAGCCGATATTAGAAAAATGGGCGTGGCCCAATGCATTCGCCTCGATTAGAATACCCT
This sequence comes from Culex quinquefasciatus, assembly GCF_015732765.1. Lineage (NCBI taxonomy): Eukaryota > Metazoa > Arthropoda > Insecta > Diptera > Culicidae > Culex > Culex quinquefasciatus. Next base: position 33,143,761 of record NC_051863.1, read on the forward strand.
TGGGATTTTTTTGTTAAATGCTTGGTAAAGAAATAGAATAAATTTTAGTGAAAGTGAAAATAAACAGAAATGTTCACAAAAACTTGCTCTACTCGTTGGTGTACTTGATTTTAGTAAAATTCAAGGGAGACTCTAGATTATCCAGCATCATTCTAACACGACCGCTTATTAGGATTAAAATGGGTAGATTTCCCCTATTTAATACTTGAGGTACCGATCAATTCCATTCAAAAGTTTTTATGTATATAATTCTGAGATTTTTATGTTTTAGTAGTTAATTTTGAATATTTTATAATTTTAAATTTTTTGATATGTGAATTTTTCAATTGCTATCTTTAAATCATCGAATTAAAGATTTTTTGAAGCTGGTAAAATTTTATATTTTGAATTCACCAAATATTATGAAATTCTGGAATTTTAAGATCAACTGACTTATATAAATATCACAAAAAATCGTACTGAGAAATCCCAGATTTATCTTTACGTAATAAAAGAATGCTCTCTTAGAACGTCGACACTATTGTATCGTTCCCTGATCGAAATAAAGATTGATGATCCTGATAAGCACAACTTTTAGATACTATTTCCAATATTCAAGGTTGTTTAGTAATCATTCAAAATAAGCAATAATGGTTATGAATAGGGTTAGTGAAATTTCACGATTTCGCGGACAGCGTGAAATTTGGCTTTTACCGCGAAATCCCGTGAAATATTATGTTTGTGTGAAACAGTAACGATTTTTCTCAACATAATTTATTAAAATCAAATAAAAATAATCATATTAACTACTGTAGAATTTAAGCGAGTGAATACCCTTATTTAATTACTAATATGGGGTTAGTGTTTTTTTACGATTTCGTGGACGTCGTGAAATTCGTGAAATTTATCATTTTTTTAATAGCAGCATAATAATTATTTCATCCTTAAAGACTATTTAAGTAAATTTTATTTGTTTCCAATGATGAAGAATTGTTTAGATTTCTCGGTTTTTTTTAAAAGAAACTAACTAAATTTAGTAATATTTTCATTCACTGTAATAAAAAATTTACGGCTATTTTATTTGAAAGGTAAAGTTTAGAAACAAATTAAAAGAACTTTTTAAAAACATTTTCGATTTTTTCTGAGTCCTGTTAAATATTTACGATATTTGATTATTTGGATGGATGATTCCTTTGAAAGTTAAAAAATACTACTTGTTCAGTTTTCTGTTCGAATTTTGAATAAAAATTTCGATTTTGTTACAAATTAAATTATTTTTGCCTATTGATTTAAAATTTAAATTTTGAAGTGGGAGATGAAAACCTTTAATATATTTTGTTATGTGCTAAATGTCGCAGAAAATTCAAATTATTTTACTCATTTTGGCTGGGCGAGATTGTTAAATCTTGCTTTGATATGAAATTAAATAAAAATGTAAAATGATAAAACAGAAGCAAATCAAAACTTTTCACAAAACTTTTCTGCTTTATTAGTTGGAAAAACAGTTCAATAAATGAGATGATGACCTACATTTTGTTTCAAAATATATATAGGTGGAAACGTGGAAAAAATAAGATTTTTTTGTTGGGTTACGTTCAAATTTAGTGAAGTTTTTTTTAGTTTATTGAAGAATAATTCATAATGAAGCATTACATGTAGTTTCTGTGATTTTAACATAAGATTTTCAAAGTTTTTTCAAAAAATTTCACGTTCCGCGAAATTTGCGTGAAATTTGGTGTTCTAAAATTGAGGTTCCCGTGTAATTTACAATTTTCGAGGGTGAAAAACAACAGTACTGTTAAATTTATGAAACTATTTACTAAATGGATCCCGCGAATTCCAGATGCTAGTAAAAGATCATGTTCTATTTATAAAACACATGCTTCTGCACCACTCAACGAAAGCAAATTTACATAAGCACTCACACGAGCACATTTTATGAATGAACCCTGATAAGACCGAACCGTCATCGTCGCCACCGCCGCCGTTTCATTCATCCAGCATGAGCATAAGAAAAAAAGAAGAAGAAAATAATTGAAATACGCGTGCGCGCCAGTTTAGGTCCTTATCACCGAAGTAAAGAAAAACAACAGCTAAGAGAACACTTTTTGCAGCATGAAAAAAAGTTCTTCTTATCTTGAACTTTTGAACTGGCGCTGCAGGCTTGGGACTTCTTCGGGTTTTATTTAAGCATTTTTTTCTTTTTTTTTTGTTTACTTTCAGACAAGGACGTTATATTAACGTCCTACTCATGTATAGTTAGTTGGCCGTAGAGATGGCCAAACTAGATTCGTCATGTATAGGTTTTGTAATTAATTTATTTATTATTATTAGTAAGTATTTGGTTCTTTGTAGGGTAGTTTAAGCTTGAGACTAAATCGATGTATTTTTTCTTTACAGATTTAGTTTTAAGTAGCAATGCACAGCGAAGACCTTTCAATAGTAATAGGCGTAAGTATAACCTTCTTTTTTTTCGTACAAATTGTCTCTAATTCGTGTGTCTAACGTTCCATTTTGGTTGCTCGTCAAACGACCATAACATAAATGTGCATTCCGCGTCATGATTGTGTTAATCAATTTGTGTACCACTCATATCTCTTAAACCATTCCCCATCTCATCTTCATCGTCGTCGTTTGTCCCACAAGATCCGTCCATCATGGAGTCGTACGCTCAGTCAGGGTCATTTGCGTCCTCTGGCCACCGGGTCCGGCACCATCACATGTCTCACGTTGTCCAAACAGAACCACCCCCACCTCAGTTGTCGTCCCCCAGAGGTACCATCCAACGTGGTGATCAAGAACCTGCTGGAGATGATCTGACCAGCGTCGAGGAGGAGCAACAAAGTTACAGTCTTGAGACGGACGGTGATGAGTCGTACTTGGGCAGCTTCCAGCGACCTGGGATGATCAACAATCACATCAATTACAACCAGTACAATACGATCTTTAGAAGGGGAGGTGGTCCGATCGAGCAGCGTCATCAATCGGCGTTCGTAGAGGATGGTGTTGATTTGAGACTGCCGGTTACCGGAAGGAGTTATTCGGTTTATCGACATCACCCTCACGGAGGTGGTTTGGATTTGATTTTTGTTCTTTGGAGTTCGTAATGGGCTTTAATGGGCTTCGAAACGCCCGGTTGTAGTTAAATGGTCACAGAAATTAAATAATATTGTTTAATTATACAGGAATTCCATTTGAAAAGGGCATAAACCGAAAACAGGATCTCCGATCCGATCAAATTTTTTGTGGGCGTTCCTTGGCCAAAATAATTAGACCCGTATTTTTTTGTTTGGACATTAGGGTGACCTACACCGTGCTAGGGTGTCAATTTTTGTAAAAAACCACATTTTTCAAAAAATCATGGCTCTGCACCATTTTAACCAATTTTAGCTGTCTTAGATGCAAATGAAAGGTGGTTAGTTGGCCTTTCAAGGAAAAATAATTTGTAGACCGAAAAAATAGTCGAACATTTGAAAAAGTCGTACGAAAACTTGAAATGGCGTTTTAATCGTGCCTGGACCAAAGAGCCTATGTTTGAAAATATTTTTATCGGATTCCTCGAAAAATTTTACGTAACATACTCAAAACCTAGAGGAGTTCATTAAAAGGATTCCGAGATATGATTTTTTGAAAATAAAATGTGGGGTTTTCGGCGCTAAATCGAAAAAATGACGAAAACGGGAAAAACCAACCTTTTCACTAAAACTGCGATAGCTCTAAAATTTCAGCGATGATGTTTGGGTACCTACCATATCGTCGCCATCGTGCTAACTTGTCGTACGTGCATTTTGGGCCAAATTGAGTTAAGAACGCCATTTTGTGCAGCTCACAATGCCTCACCTTTTGACCTTCACAGATCCCCAAAATTCGATTTCAATCCTGAGATATTCAACAAAAACCGAAAAACTCCGTGCATTTTTGTCACTTTACATATGAAAGTAGTTTCAATCTTGTCGTGCTATGTTGTCACTCCATGAAAATTGATGTAAGTGAGACAAAAGGCCAAAGGGATTTCAGGCCAGGAAAGTCAGGATGCGTTTGTCGCACGTACAAGCTAGACTATCGTAAACATTTTTAATTATAACTCGGGACTCCAGCAACCAACTTCAACTAAACTTCGGGACTATGCACAGAATGGTGAGCCAAACAAAACGTGTTTGTTATTGTTTACATTGCGTGCTCTCGTTTTTGTATATTCAAGGTCAAACATTAAAACCCGTTTTTCTCGGAACGTCAAAATGGCGGGTACGACAAGATAGCACGACGACGTCGATATGTTGCGTCTTTTAATTACGAAAATTTTGGTTATCCAAACATGTATAGGTCATCGCTGAAATTTTAATGTTATAGCAGAGCAATTCCAGCTCAAATCAGGTATTTTTCTGGTACTTTTGTACCCGACCCTCTCCGATTTCAATGAAACTTTGTAGACATGTTATCCTAGACCTATATAAGCCATTTTTGTGTATATGGAGCCAGTAGTACTCGAAAATAACATTTGAGAAGGGGTAAGGTATTTAAATATTTTTGTATTTTGTAATTTAAAAATTACTGTATCTCGAAGCCGTTGCGTCGTATCAAAAAGTGGTCAAAGACAAACTTGTAGGAAATTGGACGGGCTTTCTGAAAAAAATACACTGAAACGAAAATACATGCCACTTCTATGAGATTTTTTGATTTTTAAGTCTAAAACTTAAATTTAAAGGTGATGTCACGATTTTTTTTCGTTCAAAATTTTTGAGAAATTAGCCTAAAATGTTACCAAAAGACTGACGAAAAATGCAGGATGGTATGTCTCTCCTAAAAAAATACAAAAATCATTTACTGAAACTGTTTTTTTGAAAAGTGCTCTAAACGTCAAAATTTTCAAAAACCGGTAGTGGCAATCGATTCTCCAGACAATTTTACATAAAAGTCTTCATATTGACCATGGTCCTAAGTCCAATCCTTGGGAAGATACAGCGGTTTTAAAAATAAAAATGTTGAAAAAACAGGTTTTTTGGTGGTTTTTCGCAATTTCTATATGACAGACTTGGCTTTTCAGTCTCGTGAATATTTTTAACGGAAAGCTCGTCCAATTTCCCATAAGTTTGTCTTTGACAGCTTTTTGATTTGACTCGTTTTTATAATTACGTAAGTAAATTTACTATCCAGGTTTCTACCACACTGAAAAAAATATTCTATTTTTAGTTATTAGCAATGAAGTTAAGCTTATATCTGTAAGCCCTTACATCCAATTGAAATGCTGTCAAAGACAAAATTATGGGAAATTGGACGAGCTTTCCGTTAAAAATATTCACGAGACTGAAAAACCAAGTCTGTCATATATAAATTGCGAAAAACCACCAAAACACCCGTTTTTTCAACATTTTTATTTTTAAAACCGCTGTATCTTCCCAAGGATTGGACTTAGGACCATGGTCAATATGAAGACTTTTATGTAAAATTGTCTGGAGAATCGATTGCCACTACCGATTTTTGAAAATTTTGACGTTTAGAGCACTTTTCAAAAAAACAGTTTCAGTAAATGATTTTTGTATTTTTTTAGGAGAGACATACCATCCTGCATTTTTCGTCAGTCTTTTGGTAACATTTTAGGCTAATTTCTCAAAAATTTTGAACGAAAAAAAATCGTGACATCACCTTTAAATTTAAGTTTTAGACTTAAATATCAAAAAATCTCATAGAAGTGGCGTGTATTTTTGTTTCAGTGTATTTTTTTCAGAAAGCCCGTCCAATTTGTACAAGTTTGTCTTTGACCACGATACGACGCAACGGCTTCGAGATACAGTATTTTTACAAAATACAAAAATATTTAAATACCTTACGCCCTTCTCAAATGTTATTTTCGAGTACTACTGGCTCCATATACACAAAAATGGCTTATATAGGTCTAGGATAACATGTCTACAAAGTTTCATTGAAATCGGATAGGGTCGGGTACAAAAGTACCAGAAAAATACCTGATTTGAGCTGGAATTGCTCAGCAGATTTAGTGAAGAAAGTTGTTTTTCTCCCGTTTTCGCCGAAATCGCCGAAAATCCCACTCTTTATTTTCAAAAGATCATGTCTTGGAATCCTGTTTATGAACACCTCCAGTTTTCGAGTATGTTACGTAAAATTTTCAGAGGAATCCGATAAAAATATTTTCAGACATAGACTTTTTGGTCCAGACACGATCAAAACGCCATTTCAAGTTTTCGTACGACTTTTTCAAATGTTTGGCTCATTATTTTGGTCCTCAAATTATTTTTCAAATTTTCACAAAATACCGTATCTTTTTTAAAATACTCAAATTTTCATTATTTGTATATGGGTATCGAACGAAGCGAAATATTACCTGCTTTTTCATTCAAAAAACTCTTAAACAGTTAAAATATATGCAAAATTTCGATTCGTTTGATAACCATATCGCGAATATTTTTTTTTGTATTTTCGAGAAAATACGGTATTTTGTAAAAATTTGAGTAACTTATTAAAAAAATCTCTAAAACAGTTAAAATACATTTAAAATTTCGAATCGTTTGATACTAATATTGCGCATTTTAAAAATTAGAGTATTTTCTTTTAAATACGATATTTTGTGAAAATTTTAGTATTTCATTTAAAAACCTCTAAAACAGTTACAAAACATGTAAAATTTCTAACCATATTGCGAATTATAAAAAAATTGAGTATTTTCGGGAAAATACGGTATTTTGTGAAAAATTGAGTATTTCATTCAAAAATCTATAAAACAGTAAAAAAACTTTTCAAATTTCACATCGTTTGATACTAATATTGCGAATTTTAAAAATTAGAATATTTTCGAGAAAATACGGTATTTTGTGAAAATTTTAGTATTTCATTCAAAAATTTCTAAAACAGTTACAAAACATGTTAAACTTCTAATAATATTGCGAATTATAAAAACTTGGGTATTTTCGAGAAAATTCTGTATTTGTGAAAATTTTAGTATTACACACAAAAATCTCTAAAACAGTTACAAAACATTTTAAATTTCTATTCGTTTGGCACTACCATTGCGAATTATAAAAATTAAAGTATTTTCGAGAAAAGACGGTATTTTGTTAAAATTTGAGTATTTCATTGAAAAAACTCTAAAACAGAGAAAATACATGCAAAATTTCGAATCGTATGATACCCATATTGCAAATTAGAAAATAATGAGTACTTTCAAAAAATACGGTATTTTGTGATTTTTTTTAGTATTTAAAAAAACTCATTAAATGTGAATTATTTTTTACTTTTTATACTTTGAAAGTTACCATTATACTAAAAATAAATTTACTAATTCAACATAATTTGGTTGGCTGTAAAAATATTTTTCAAAAAAAAGTGCGTTTAGAAACACTTTTAGCATGTTTGAGTTGATTAAAAAATCTTTTGAATTTTGGAAAATTTTCGATATTTAAGTTTTTTTTTTCGCTGAAATTGTTATTTTCGTCAAATCTTTCATATTTTGAAATTAATGATTGCAGAACAACTGAACTAGTGTAAAATGCATTTTAAAACACTTTTTCCATGAAAATGCTGAAACTATGGCTTATTATTTCAATATTTATATTTTTATTTTTTTGTCCCCCCCCCTTGACTCCGGCTAGAGCCGAGGGACAAAAACTTTGAAAAATATTTGCATCTGCCTTAAGAACAACAAAAAAATCATTCCAGAAAAAATAAGGAAATTTTACTGAGATCCACTTAAACATCGTAAACCTAACAAATTCGTTTCACTAGATTCCCCCACCTCCTTGGCTGGTGGTGTTAGTTGTAAAAGAGCAGAACCGCACGCCACCAGATACATTCTGCTGCTCAATTAGTATCCACGTTCAAATTGCATCATCACTATTCGCAGCCCGAAGTTGCACACATGTTCTGAAAAATGGCACGATAGCCCATCCTAATGAACGTCGGGACCGGGAGTTTCGTGACGGAGTGGTTCGCGGGTTTAAAATTGTCTAAATTTGAGGTTCATCTCTCGCCGGTAAAGCTTCCGCCCAGTTCGATGCCAGACATTAGTCTCCAATACGACACAACCACACCCACAAAGCAGTGGTCACCGAACAAGTTTGGTCTTCGAGCTGTGTCGTCTCCCCTTAACGCTCCTAACATAATCCAGTGCGCTTCTTCGCTTTTGCTTGCTTTCTGCGTTCGCTCTTTTTACCCTTCTAATTTACATTTGAATCATATGCGTCTTGCGTGCGGAGCCAGCCACACATGAGAACCGATCGGCGCTCAAAAACAAAACTACCAACCATATGCTAATGATAAATTTAGACTTGCCATCATGCCGCGCCGCAGCTACTCCATGTTTACATTTGAAGTTTCTTCACTCACACTTGCTTCGTCGTCCACTAATGTGCCTTTCCTAACATGTCCAGGCTGTGTGATTCGAAGGTTGGAGTTGTTGGGTCTAACCTTTCCCTAATTCTACTCCAAACGCTACCCTTGGAGCTTTCCGTACCATTTAAGTCACTCGGCCTAACATCCAATCTTCTCCCCAACAGTCGCCAGTAGGCCCGTCCACCGTGTCCACCCGTGCGAGCAGAGCAGTTGCTACCCGGCGACGGGCAATCTGCTGATCGGGCGCGAGAACCGCCTCCAGGCGTCGTCCACCTGTGGCATCGACCGGCCCGAGCGGTACTGCATCGTGTCCCATCTCGAGGAGAAGAAATGCTTCCTGTGCGACACGCGGCCCGAGACGGCCAACACCCCGATGAAGAACCACCGGGTCGGCCAGATCATCTACAAGAACATGCCGGGGTAAGTTACTCAGTGTTTTTTTTAGATTAGAGGAAAATTACGAAATTAAAAAAATAAATGATGTTTTCCGAATTGATTGTATGGTGTACGGTGCACAAGGATGTAATAACAAAATTGTTTTTTTCAAAACAGCAATTTTCCGGTCCCTTTTGGGGTGCACTTTTCGCAAAGCTGTTTAAATTTGGATGAGAAAAGTCATGTTTTAGGAGAATCAAATTTAGACTAGTTTGAAAGTTTTAGAGCACCTGCCAGAGCAACCGAATATGAAATTGATTAAAATCAAAATAAAAAAAAGTGATTTCCATACAAATTCCCATACAAAATTAGAACGTTTTTCACATAATGAGGACTGAACCAATCGTTTCCAAACTTAAGGAAGTTGATTAGGACACCAAGAAGAACTGAACTGCCGTTTTACGGCGATATGATGTATACGCCATTGAGGTGATTTTGCTGTAGACATGATTTTCTGTTTTTGTTCATTTTTTCAATTTAAAATGACTAATTTGAGGTCTGCTCTGTAGAAACTGTTAAAAAGTACAATAAAAATGTGGCCCCTACAAAATTTCTTGTTTTTTCTATTCTCTACGATTTTAAACCACAAACATCATTTGGCCGTAAAAATAGCAATAAAAAATCACTACTTTTCCTGCCCAATGATGTATGTATACATTGCTCGATCAAAGCTAGCTTTATTTTTTGTGCCAGCTATTTTGATAGCTGAGTGGATCTTGTAATGCATTGTCCACGTGGATACTTTAAAGGGGGGGGGAAGGTATTAGGGAGCGTTCTTTTATTACGTAACGCAGTTGGGGGAGGGGGGTCGGAGGCCGTGTTACGCTCCATATAAAATTTTTAAAATTTGTATGGAAATTTTGTTACGAGGGGGGGGGTCTAAAAATCCGATTTTTTGCGTTACGTAATAAAATAACGCTCCCTTACCGATTGTCTATGCTCCATAAAAACATTTTTTGCATGAACAATTGTCAGCAAGGGAGGTGGGTGGGTCTAGAATTTTCAAAAAAGTGTCTACGTGGATGTGGACAAGGTGTCATCCATTAAGTACGTCACATTAAAATCAGCCAAAATTTACCCCTCTTCCCTCAGAACGTGACGTACTTTATGGATGATGCCTAATGGACGTCCCCTTAAGAATTAAATCGAAATAATGTAATAAAATATTGCCCAATCTTGATTTGGTCCCAAAACCTCAAATCAACATTCAAACAGTATCGAATTTGACTTCTATCAATTCTCAATGTATACATACATCATGATGAGTAAAATTGGCGTATACATCATTGTTTGTTTGCTTAATAAAATGGGCCCAGAGCAGTTTTTTGAAAAAAAAAAAAAAATCGTCAGGAGGTTGCTTTTAAGATTCTTTATCAGACTGTACAATAAAATTGAAAATGTCCAAAATGGCGTATGCATCATATCGCCATAAAACGGCAGTGAACGATTGTTACGCTATATTGGTGTAGGGGAAAGTGGGGCAAGTGTAACAAGCTAAGGAACGGTTCGTTAAAACTCATTAAAAACGTGAAAAAATATGTGGGATTTTTTATATTCATCTTATTTCAGGTATTGACAAAGACATTGATAGAATTTTTTTTTTGAAAATCCTGTTTTTTATGTAAAAAAATGGATTTTAAAATTTGTGAGTTTCCGTACGTTTTATTGAATTAGTGGGGCTAGACGAAAAAACCGTTTGGGCTAAGGACAGTGCATGAAACAACATGTCAATTTGCTAATAATAGTACTGTTATCGCTTCGACACATCAGGTTAGAATGTATTTCTTTCATTTTTAGATTTAAAAATAATATTTGACTAAAAGTTTGATCACTTTCATGAAAAAAATCATAACTTTTTAGATTAAAATAGCAAATTTTCAAAATACTTGGACGTTTTTTACAATTGTTTATCAGTACTCAAACTTTAATGTATTTATTTCCCAAGTAAATATGTTGTTGCAGCAATTCGTAATTTTATCCATACTTAAAATCTGTACAGTGCACTTTCCCCACCTGAACAAGATTTTTAAAAGCTCTCACCAAAATAACCAAAAGTGAATTCATTCTTTATAATAGGTGCAAGTCATTGCTAGGGACACTACTGTTCTAGGAAAAATCGCATTTTGATAAAATGAACTTAAAAACTAACCCTAAGTCTTATTTTGGGCTTTTTAAATGTTATGAGAAAACGAAGGTTTTGTAAAAAACTTAATTTAAGAGGCAGTTTTTTTTAAATATTGCTCGGTTTGTTCTAGAGGTCGTATCGAGGTGCTCCGATTTGGATGAAACTTTCAGCGTTTGTTTGTCTATACATGAGATGAACTCATGCCAAATATGAGGCCTCTACGACAAAGGGAAGTGGGGTAAATCGGGCTTTGAAGTTTGAGGTCAAAAAAACATTAAAAATCTTAAAATTGCTCGCATTTCCGTAAAACTTCTTCAATTCCAACTCTCTCAGATGCGTTCGAAAGGTCTTTTGAAGCACTTCAAAATGTGCCATAGACATCCAGGATTGGTTTGATTTTTTCTCATAGCTTTTGCAAATTCGGAATCCTCGGACAGTTTCACGTAATTTAGAAGTATTGGAGTTGTAAATTTGATTTCAAAAATAATTAAATAAAACATTTTCGAAAAAAGAAATAGATCTTATTTCCCTTGTGATCAAAACGTCAAATGCCGCATTAAGTAGGCGAATATCTGTTTTACCCCTAATCGGACAAAATGTTAAAAAATATTTTAATTCATTTTAAATGGCATTTTTTCAATCAAATTTACAACTCCAAAACTTCTAACTTACGTGAAATTGTCCGAGGATTCCGAATATGACAAAATTGAGACCAATATGAGCCGCTATGACGGCCTACAGGGCAAAAACTAACGTTGTAAAATGTTTGTTATAGAAAAATCGAAAAAACTATGAGAAAAACTGCGATTGGCCAAAAAGTTATTTCCAAAGGCTTATAGTCCATAAAATTACCTATCTTTTGACCTACATATAGGAGTATGGGTGTTGGAGGCTGTTGAAAAAGATATTAAGGTTTAAAAAAAATCCATTTTTAACAGTAATTTGCAAAAGCTAAGAGAAAAAGTCAAACCAATCCAGGATGTCTATAGCACATTTTGAAGTGCTTCAAAAGACCTTTCGAATGCATCTTAGAGAGTTGGAATTGATGAAGTTTTACGGAAATGCGAGCAATTTTAAGATTTTTAATGTTTTTTTGACCTCAAACTTCAAAGCCCGTTTTACCCCACTTCCCTTGGTCGTAGAGGGCTCATATTTGGCATGAGTTCATCTCATGTATAGACAAACAAACGCTGAAAGTTTCATCCAAATCGGAGCACCTCGATACGACCTGTTACACATTGGTGAAAAAATCGCTCTTAAGAGCGAGTTCCAAAACACCTAAAAAATCTTAAAATTGCTCGCATTTCCGTAAAACTTCATCAATTCCAACTCTCTTAGATGCATTCGAAAGGTCTTTTGAAGCACTTCAAAATGTGCCATAGACATCCAGGATTGGTTCGACTTTTTCTCTTAGCTTTTGCAAATTACTGTCAAAAATGGATTTTTTTAAACCCTTAATATCTTTTTGCAACAGCCTCCAACAACCATACTCCCATAGGTCAAAAGATAGGTAATTATATGGACTATAAGCCTATGGAAATAACTTTTTGGCCAATCGCAGTTTTTCTCATAGTTTTTCGATTTTTCTAAAACAAACATTTTACAACATTGTTATCCGAGCATTCGTTGGTGAAGGTTGTCTGAATCAACATGACTCGTCGCGTCCCGGCGCAAAACGCCGGCAATATTGCCCTACCTGCGGCTCAAGCAGGCAAAAAAGTGGGAATTTCCAAAAGGAAGGTTGAGGCCTCAACTGATGGCCAAAAACCGGGGATTTCCAAAAGGAAGGTGCTTTTGGAAGTGACATCGAACAGCAAAAAGACGAAAAAGAGCGACGGTACTGTACCGATGGATGAGGAGGAGGAGAACTCTTCGTCGCACGAGGAGCAGCTATTGAAGAACAACAAGTTTGCTGGACTGCCTGACGAGGACCAGGTAGCGGAAGCAAAGGAGAATGAAGTGAAACAGCGAAAGGAGAAACTGCCTCCTTTTTATGTGCGACAATCAGCAGCAACGATCGACTTTCGAGCGGGGCTGGTTGAACTCATCAAGTCTGGGAAAGTCCTAGGCAACATTCGTCTGTGTCAGGACGGATTTAAGGTGCTGGTGCAATCCAGGCAGCACTATCAACTGGTCAAGGATTACTTGACCGAAAACGAGGCGGAGTACTTTACCCATGATGTCGCCATGGATAAGCCGTACAAAATCGTCGTCAGAGGTCTGTACGACATGCCAGTGGAGGAATTAGCTGCCGAGCTAAAAGTTTTGAAACTGGATGTGTTGGCCGTGCACAAAATGAGCCGACGCAACAAAGACATCAAGTACCGTGACCAGCTCTACCTGCTGCATTTGGCTAAGGGATCGACGACGCTTCCTGAGCTGAAGGCAATTCGAGCGGTTTTCAACATTATCGTGTCGTGGGAGCGATACCGACCAGTGCATCGTGACGTCACACAATGCTTCAACTGCCTGGGTTTCGGGCACGGAGGTAAGAACTGCCACCTGAAGCGTCGTTGCGCCAAATGTGGTACCGATGCGCACATCACATCCCAGTGCATCCAAGATTCGCTGGTGAAGTGCCTCAACTGCAACGGTGAGCACTCGTCAACCGACCGAAAGTGCCCCAAGAGAGCTGAGTTCGTGAAAATTCGGCAGCAAGCATCGACGAAGAATCAGCCTCAGCGTCGTAGAACTCCTCCAGCCCTGGTGGAGCAAAATTTTCCACCTCTTCAACCGCGACGCCAGGTCCCAAACTTGGCACCGTTGCCGTTGGATCCCAGGAAGAGAGCTGAGATGAATCATCCACGGCCGGGTTCCAGCCAGGAGCCGAGACCGCCACCACCGGGCTTCAGCCAGGAGCCAAGACCAACCCAAGAACCAGCAGTTGAGGAAAATGGTAATGATCTTTACACCTCAACCGAACTCCTCAATATTTTCAAACAGATGTCCGCTGCACTGCGTGGATGCAAAACCAAGACCCAGCAGATTGAAGTGCTGACCTCGTTCGTCATCCAGTATGGATCGTAGGTCCCTCAAGCTGCTGAATTGGAACGCTTGCTCCATTAGGAGGAAGAATTTAGAGCTGGTGGATTTTCTTCGCGAGAAGGAGATCGACGTAGCTGCCATCACGGAAACTCATCTGAAGCCCGGTGAAAAAGTTTATCTGCAAAACTACAAGATCGCGACGCAGCTCGATAGGACCACCTCTGGAGGAGGAGGTGTGCTTGTCGCTGTTCATCGTGATCTCAAGCCACGCCGGCTGCCACACTTTAAGCTGGACATCATCGAGGCCGTTGGAGTGGAAATTCCCACTTCGGTTGGCCCAGTACTCTTCATTGCTGCATACTGTCCACGTCAGGTGAATGCCAGAGATGGTTCAGCAGCAAAACTGAAGAGCGATATCCAGAAGCTGACACGGCGGAGCGCAAAGTACATCATCGCTGGTGACCTCAACGCGAAGCATGAAGTTTGGGGCAACAGCAGGAGGAATCGGAACGGAGTGATTCTGCACAACGATCTGCAAAACGGATACTACAACGTTGTGAGTCCGGATCGTCCAACGAGGGTGGCTCGGTCTGGGAATCACTCAATCATCGACTTCTTCATTACCAATATGGCTGAGAACGTGGCTCATCCTGAGGTGTTTGAAGAGTTGAGTTCTGATCACTATCCGGTGGTTGTGGAGGTTGGAGCTTCCGTTACTCCGCAGCGGCAACCAACCCGGAAAGATTACCACAACGTTGACTGGCAGCAGTTTCAGCAAGTGGTCGACAGCAACATCGACTATGATCAACACCCGGAAACTTCTGCCGATATTGATCGTTCGCTGGAGGTGATCCAGCAGGCTATCAACCAAGCAGAGGCTGCCAACGTTCGGGAGGTTCCTGTTAATTTTAAGGTAACTGATATTGACGTAGATACTAAACACTTGATTAGACTTAGGAATGTTTATAGGAGACAATATCAACGGACTGGGGACTATGACAAAAGATTTCAGTGAACAATTTGAACAAAATCATACAAGACCGACTTGACAATATCAGAAATCAAGAATTTTCAAAACATGTAAGCCAGCTTGGGAATTATTCAAAACCATTTTGGAAACTTTCAAAAGTTCTTAAAAACAAACCAAAGCCTATTCCTCCTCTTATTGTTGAGGATTCTCCTTTGATTACATCCGAGGAAAAGGCAAATGCACTTGGGCTTCATTTTGTTAGTTCACATAATCTTGGCGCTTCCATGACCAGCCGTAAAGAAACATCAGTTGCCAATAGTATTTCAACAATCAATGACTCTACCTTTGAATTTCCTGCAGATTCCCATGTTTCTGGTGAGGAAGTCAAAGTTGCAGTTAAACAAATGAAAAATATGAAAGCTCCAGGCTTTGATAACATTTTAATCTGGTGTTGAAAAAACAGAGTGATCAGTTCTTTCAACATCTAGCCAATATTTTCAATAAATGTTTGCAACTTGGTTACTTCCCCACCAATTGGAAGCTGGGCAAAGTCATACCAATTTTGAAGCCTCAAAAGATCCAACATCGCCAACAAGTTATCGTCCCATTAGTCTTTTGAGTAGTCTGTCCAAACTCTTTGAGAAGGTCATCTATTCAAGGCTTTTGGATTTTACCAACGATAATAATATAATTTTGAACGAGCAGTTTGGCTTCCGAAAGGGACATAATACTGCTCATCAGCTTACGAGAGTAACTAAAATCATCAAGCAGAACAAGCTTGAGTCTAAATCAACTGCTATGGCTTTGTTGGATGTTGAGAAGGCTTTTGACAATGTTTGGCATGATGGTTTGATACATAAACTGTATTTATACGGTTTTCCAATGTATCTTATCAAAATTATCCAGCACTATCTTTCGGAGAGATCGTTCAAGGTTTTTCTGAATGGGATTGCTTCTGGATTATTCAACATTGATGCTGGGGTTCCCCAAGGAAGTATTCTTGGCCCACTTCTGTACAATATTTTTACATCTGATTTGCCTACTCTTCCTGGTAATGGTGTGTTGTCACTTTTTGCTGATGACACTGCCGTTATTTATAAGGGTAAAATAACCAGATATTTAGTTGGCCGTCTTCAGAAGGGTCTTGACGTTCTTTCCGAATACTTTGGCGACTGGAAAATTCGCATAAATGCAGCCAAAACTCAAACCATCATTTTTCCACTTTCCAAATCGGCCAGATTTGTCCCAAAGGATGATGTTTTGATTAAAATGAATGATGTTTCGATACCCTGGTCAAAGGAAGTTGTCTATTTAGGTCTCATACTTGACTCGAAACTTTTGTTTCGGCAGCATGTAGATAAAATATTGAACAAGTGCAGCATTCTCATCAGGTGTTTGTATCCTTTAATTAACAGAAAATCAAAGCTATCTTTGAAAAATAAGTTAGCAGTTTACAAACAAATAATTTACCCCGTTATTGAGTATGCAGTACCTGTTTGGGAGTGTTGCGCTAGAACTCATAAATTGAAGCTCCAGCGTGTCCAAAACAAGGTACTCAAAATGGTTTTGAATGTTCCTGGCTGGACAAGATCAAGTGAGGTTCATGAATTAGCAGAAGTTAAAATGTTGGATCAGAAGATTCAAGAAAAATGTTTGAAATTCAGGGAAAAATGTGCTATATCTGAATACCCCTTGATTCAAGGATTGGTTTAGTTTATGGTAAGATTAAGTTAGTTTTAGGTTAGGTTATGTTTTCTTAACATTTTTTTTTTCCTCATTGTACCTAGTGTTACAAAAATGATAAATCATATACTTTTAAAGTTATAAAAATGAACAGTGTTTAAATCACGAAAAGCAAACTAAAGCTGAAGAGCCACAGCTGACCACTTATTATGTAAACCAAATGTAATTATTATAAGAAAGATTCAATAAAGTATATTTAATTCAAAAAAAAAAAAAAACATTTTACAACGTTAGTTTTTGCCCTCTAGGCCGCCATAGCGGCACTTTTTGGTCTCAATTTTGTCATATTCGGAATCCTCGGACAATTTCACGTAAGTTAGAAGCATTGGAGTTGTAAATTTGATTGGAAAAATTGCCATTTAGAATGAATTAAAATATTTTTTAACAATTTGTTTAATTAGGGGTAAAACAGGTTTTCGCCTACTTGATACAGTATTTGACGTATTGATCACAGGGTAAATAAGATCTATTTCTTTATTCAAAAATGTTTTATTTAATTAGATTTTAAATCAAATTTACAACTCCAATACTTCTAACTTACGTGAAATTGTCCGAGGATTCCGAATATGACAAAATTGAAACCAAAAAGTGCCGCTATGGCGGCCTACAGAGCAAAAACTAACGTTGTAAAATGTTTGTTGTAGAAAAATCAAAAAACTATGAGAAAAACTGCGATTGGCCAAAAAGTTAATACCGTAGGTTTATGGTCCATATAATTACCTATCTTTTGACCTATAGGAGTATGGGTGTTGGAGGCTGTTGCAAAAAGATATTAAGGATTTAAAAAAATCCATTTTTGACAGTAATTTGCAAAAGCTAAGAGAAAAAGTCGAACCAATCCTGGATGTCTATGGCACATTTTGAAGTGCTTCAAAAGACCTTTCGAATGCATCTAAGAGAGTTGGAATTGATGAAGTTTTACGGAAATGCGAGCAATTTTAAGATTTTTTAGGTGTTTTGGACCTCAAACTTCAAAGCCCGTTTTACCCCACTTCCCTTTGTCGTAGAGGGCTCATATTTGGCATGAGTTCATCTCATGTATAGACAAACAAATGCTGAAAGTTTCATCCAAATTGGAGCACCTCGATACGACCTCTAGAACAAACCGAGCAATATTTACAAATACTGCCTCTTAATGTTATGCCCCATGGTGTTTACGTCGTTTTGGCGCTTATGTGGTAGTAGAATTAACTAATTGCATTGCTAGTAACAATTCCTCATATTGGAAATATTGGAAATTGTGATAATAACGATCATACGAGCGATTGTTCCTCTCGCACCATGTGGTCGTCTTGCATTTTTTCCCCTAAAGAAAAGTTGATTAAAATTTAATACTTTTTAGATGGTAACTTTTTTATGAATTTTCCTCATCACCTCCCACAACTTTGTCGAAGACAACAAATGATCGAGTTCGAATCTCACCGGATTCCTTTTTTATGTTCATATTCAAAGTTCAGTTCAAGTCGAAAAATTTTAAGGGTGCCGACAAATTGCAAATCGACTTTTTTGTATTTTTTTATTTGGATGAAACTTTTTCCCTACATTCTCTTTGTCAAAAGACGCAATTTTTGTTGTAGATTAGCCGACTATAATTTACCCATTTCTTTATTTCTTTTTTGTCACTATAGGTTGGATTTCCAAAATACGTCTTGTAGAATTTTGAAATTTTTTATATGTGTTTTGGGACACAAAAACACAAATGTAAAAATTTCCGAATATAAATAAATAAATAAATATAACCTAAAAGTGACTACAACTTCAGAACGGTGTTGTATCAAAAATATAGTAAAGTACTTTTCGAACACAAATTTGAATAAGATTTAAAAAATATTTTTAAACCTTTAATTTTTTACAATATTGTTCAAAAAATCTATTTTTTTTTTCAAAAGATTATATGTAGATTTTTTCTTTAAAAAAGGTCCCATAAACAAAATTTTCTATTTTTGCTTTTTTTAATACCTCTGATTAAAGGCGGTTTCAAAAACAGCCATAAAGGAATAAATGTTTTTTTGTTTTTAGTCCTTTGAAAAAAAAAAAAAAAAAAAAAAACTCGGGATATCTCATGAATCAGATTTGCACAACAAAAAACATCCTTGTGATATGTACTTAGAATTTAACAATAAAACATTTATTTTTATTTATTTTTCATTTCCACACAAATTAAAAAACAAAAAAAAACTAATTTTAAAATCGCGAAGTGATTTGCATTTTTTTTTTCAAGTTTCCCTAAATTTCTAAAAAGAAGGCAGAAAAATAAATTTTGATCTGAAATGGAATTTTTACTGAAATAACTTGTAAAACCGAAACGACCCAAAAATCAGGGGGCAACAAAAATATTTTTCAAAAAACTTGAAAATTTCAACGGATATTCAAGAGAAATCAGCTGACATTGGTTAAAAATGCATTCTCCTGCATTTAAAATCATTTTAGGCATGTTTGGGTTTATTCAAATATCTTTTGATTTTTTGAAAGTTTTCGATGTACAGTAATGCAAAACGTTTGTTTTTTTTTGGGCAAAAAAAAATGTTTTCGTCAAATCTTACATTTTTGCAAAACAACTGAGCAGGGATGGAATAATCGCAAAAAAATCAATTTCGCTTGCGAACTTTCTTCAACCGCAAAAGAGAGAGGAGGCAAATCACGCAAAAAAAATCGCTCCTGAACTTCTCCAAAAAAATCAATCTGTTGATGATTTTTTTGTGAATTTCCTTGTCAGCACCACTTAAAAATATTTAATTCACTTTTTTACACACATTACCCATCTACAAAATGTGACAGGTCATATTTGGACGTGTGACGTTACACTTGCAAGTGTAGTAGTGAAAAAGATGTTCCGCCGAATAATCAAGATGATATTTTTTTTAGATTCCTTTTACCGATCTTTCGTGCGCGAGAGAGAAGAGCCATGCTCCCTTCGGATTTTTTTCTCTTGATGAACGTCCAATGATTTTCTTTTGATGATGATTATTCCATCGCTGCAACTGAGTTATTGTAAAATTCATGTTAAAACACTTTTTCCATTCAAATGTTGAGACTCTGGCATGTTATTTCAATTTTCATATTTATTTTTGATTCTTTATGGCATCCCAAAATGCAACTTTTCTTTAGACTTTACTATTCCTAGGACCTTGTTAAGGCCATTCTATTGCAATTTTAGCATTTCAAGACTATTTTATCAAGAACAGCACAACACTGTCTCCAAATTGCCTGTTTAATTGTAAATATCTCGATATTTTAATGTAAAAGCGAATCATCATATTCTAAGATTTTTTTAACATGATCTATATAAGAATTTTATTTTTTTAATCTCACAAGACTATGCTACACAAGACGCATCTGCGTTTGCTTAAGCCGGTATCTCTCCGCTGGGATAAAGCTAATATTCACATTCACACACATGACATCATCTTCGTTGACAGAGCCCGAGTTTGCCAGCTGGATGGTGGCATGGTGGTCGCGTTGTGAACCATGTGTGTGTAAGCACATGTGGAATGGCTAATTGTTGACACACGCGGCGGCGGTGGCAGCCGCCACAGTGTCTTGCCGGAATCGGATAATCTCCGTGCATGTTCAATTTACTTTGTTGAGAAAATAAGATCAAATATTAAGCGTATTTTAAACATCAAAAAAGCGCTTTTTTAACTGTCACCACCAAAATGACAAATATACCAATTGCATTTAAATTAGAAGGATGATCAAAAAATTCCGTAGAATACATTTTTTCCTCAGTTTATTCAGCACTGAAGTCATAGTTGGTGTGTATTCTGCGTTAACGTAAATATTTGTGCTAACAACTTTTTGTGAAGGCTGACGGCACCGACGACGAGTTAAGATTAGTTTCTATTTGATTTCGATTACGTGCATCAGCAAACGTAATACAAATGTATTGAATTAATAAAAATAAATTTGAAATTGTGGACTGACAATTTTATTTTTGAACTTCTTTTTTTTTAATGCTGTACTGCCGCTTTGCGAATATTGATGATTAATCACAATAACAGACACATTTTGTTTGGCTGACCACTATGTGCATTGTTCCGAAGTATGGTTGAAATTGGTTGCCGGAGTACCGAGTTATAACTAAAATGTTTACAGTAGCTGGGCATGTGCGTGTGTCAAATGCGTTCTGGCAAAAATTCCTTTGGTCAGTTGTCACACTAACAGCAATTTGCAGGGTGTGTCAAGATAGCACGACAAGATTGAAACTTGTCTCATATCAAAAGTGACATTGGCATGGAGTTTTTTTTCAGATTTTATAGAATATCTCTGGATTGAAATCTGGAGCAACATTTGAAAGGGGCGGTACGACATTGCTCTACACGCGTTGAAATGGGACGAATGGCCGTAAGAGCAATGTCGTACCGCCCCTTTCAAATGTTGCTCCAGAAATCGGATTGGTGGTGAGACATTGTGGGCTGCACAAAATGGCGTTCATAGCTCAATTTGGCACAAAATCTACGTACGGCAAAATAGCACGATCACGACAATTTGAAGCTTAAAAAGCTAGACATTTCACCATAAATTGCGAGCAACGATCGCCATTCCGCTAAATTTTAGAAATCTGACGATGTGCCATACGAGCTAAAACGCTACGTTGAGGGCTGACACAAATAAAAATGTCGAAGTCATTTTAAGATGCCAAATAATTCTTCTCCTTCCAGCACGCTCGAGCAGTCCTGGTGGCAGTCGGAGAACGGCAAGGAGAACGTCACGATCCAGCTGGACCTGGAGGCGGAGTTTCACTTCACCCATCTGATCATCGTGTTCGCGACGTTCCGTCCGGCGGCGATGCTGATCGAGCGGTCGTACGATTTCGGCAAGACGTGGCACGTGTACCGGTACTTTGCCCACAACTGCCGGGAGGCGTTCCCGAACTCGCTGTCGGTGGCGAAGAACATCACGGACGTCATCTGTGACCACCGGTACTCGAGCGTGGAG
This sequence comes from Culex quinquefasciatus, assembly GCF_015732765.1. Classification (NCBI taxonomy): domain Eukaryota; kingdom Metazoa; phylum Arthropoda; class Insecta; order Diptera; family Culicidae; genus Culex; species Culex quinquefasciatus. Next base: position 33,165,279 of record NC_051863.1, read on the forward strand.
CCGTCGAAGAACGGTGAGGTTATCTACAGGGTGCTGCCGCCGATGAACATTGAGAATCCGTACGCCGAGCACGTGCAGAACATGCTGAAGATGACGAATCTGAGAATCAACTTTACCCGGCTGCATACGCTGGGGGATACGCTGCTGGACGATCGCCAGGAGATTCAGGAGAAGTACTACTACGCGATCTCGAACATGATCGTGCGAGGTTCGTGCTCGTGCTATGGTCACGCGTCGCGGTGCTTGCCGCTGGAGGGAGTTAGGAATACGATCGATATGGTGCACGGACGGTGCGAGTGTACGCACAACACGAAGGGGTTGAACTGCGAGGAGTGCGAGGACTTTTTCAACGATCTGCCGTGGAAGCCGGCGTTGGGCAAGCAGACGAATGCTTGTAAAAGTAAGTTTGAGATGGGTGCGGGATCTTAACATGTCTGGTAATTGACGGTATTTTGTTACAGAGTGCCACTGTAACAACCACGCAACGAGTTGCCACTTTGACCAGGCCGTGTACGAGCACTCGGGTCGGGTAAGCGGAGGAGTGTGTGACAACTGTCAGCACAACACCCAGGGCTATCACTGCGAGGAGTGTGCGCCGTTCTTCTACCGGGACCCGGTCGAGGACATCCAGAGTCCGTACGTGTGCAAACCGTGCGACTGTGATCCGCGGGGATCGCTGGATGACGGCATTTGCGACTCGTTCGGGGATGAAGAATCGGATGTGGAGGCCGGAGCCTGTCACTGCAAGCGGAACGTGAACGGTAGACGGTGCGACCAGTGCAAGGAAGGCTTCTGGAGCTTTGACGAGAGCAACCCGGACGGGTGTCAGCCGTGCTCGTGTAACATCCTGGGAACGGTTGACAACGCCGGCTGTAACGTGCACACCGGCGAGTGTATCTGCAAGCGGTTGGTCACGGGACGCGACTGTAACCAGTGTATTCCGGAGACGTACGGACTGTCGGATAGCCCCGAAGGTTGCACGCCATGCGCGTGCCACCCGGGCGGATCGCTGGACAACCAGTGCGATGTGATCACTGGGCAGTGTCGGTGCCGGCCGCACATGCAGGGTCGGGACTGTGCCGAACCCAAGCAGCACTACTTTATCCCGACGCTGCACAAGGTGCTGGAGGCGGAGTTCCCCGGAACGATCTGCGATCACTACTCGTCGGTTGGCGTGAGTCTACTTGTACTTGTGGAGTGACTTTTTTCTCAATAACAATTTTTTCTCCAACAGAACTGCTCCGTCGTGATCCGCGAGCACCCGCACGATCGCCAACCCAGCTGGACCGGCCCTGGGTTCATCCGGGCGCACGAGGGAACCGAGCTTAAGTTTACCGTGGACGACATCCCCAAGACGATGAACTACGACGTGGTGGTGCGCTACTCGCCCCAGATGAAGGGCGACTGGGAGGACATCCGGATGTCGGTGATCCGACCGGACGACTACAACCCGGACGGACCGTGCGCGAACTCGCACCCCAACTACGAACGGGACATCCACACGACACTTTCCGAGTACGAGAGCAGCGCGGTGGCGATGCACGACGTCTGTCTGGAGACGGGGAAGACGTACAAGTTTATCGTGTCGTTCCAGCGGCACAACCCGTACGACGACAACCCAGCGGCGCAGATTCTGATTGATTCGGTATGTATGACTCTGCTGTGGCCACAACGTAACTCCAACGAATTACATTCCCGCAGATCGTTCTGGTGCCGCGCATCGAAGTGACGCCCATCTTCCACGGTACGCCGCAGGCCGACCTGCGCTACCGCGAGTACAAGGACCTGGGCTGCAACCAGACGTACTACGACGTGAACTACGACGCCAGCGCGCGGCCCGAGTGTAAGGACCTGCTGAACACGGTCAGTGTGTTCGTGTTCAACGGAGCGACGCGTAAGTACACAGCGAATCAGCAAAAATTGCACTTCCTGAAACCCTCGCGGTCCAATTGAGAGCGTCCACTTAATTACATCATATCTTATCATGACGCGATTTTCTAATTCAGTACGCACGGTCTCGTCAACGGTGCGTTATCTAATAAACAATAACCTCGCGAGAGTTTGGCTTAGTCCGGAGTGTTTGGTTTTGCGAGAATGTCGTCACCTGGACAGCTGCTTGCCTCGGTGGCGATTCTTTGGCTGGCGGTCAGCGCCCAAGATATTCCCATTCCGGAGATTGGTTCGTGACGAGGGGGTTTCGTGTGTGCGAGCAGGGATGATCACTAACCCTTTCCGTTTCTTTCCAGCTTGCGAGTGTAATCCAACGGGATCGACGACCAAGAAGTGCGACGAGTTTGGAGGTTACTGCGCGTGCAAGAGCAACGTTGTGGGTCGTCAGTGTGACAAGTGCGCGCCGGGAACGTACGGCTTTGGGCCGGAGGGTTGCAAGGCTTGCGACTGTAACAGCATCGGATCGAAGGACAACGATTGCGACCTGGTGACGGGTCAGTGCAGCTGCCACCCGAACACGTACGGCCGGGAGTGTGACCAGTGCCAGCCGGGCTTCTGGAACTTCCCGAACTGTCAGATGTGCGAGTGTAACGGACACACGTCGACGTGCAACTCCAAGACTGGCGAGTGCCACAGCTGTCAGGACTACACGCGCGGGTGGAAGTGCGACCGTTGTCTGGAGGGATATTACGGAAACCCCCTGCTAGGGTCGGAGATTGGCTGCCGACCGTGTCGCTGTCCGGATACGATCGCGTCCGGTCATTCGTACGCGAACGAGTGCCTGCTGGATCCGAAGACAAACGACGTGATCTGTCTGTGCGACCAGGGTTACGCCGGAGCCAAGTGTGACGTGTGCGCCGACAACTATTTCGGCAACCCGGAACGACCGGGTGGAACCTGCCAGCCGTGCGACTGTAGCAACAACGTGGACTTGAACCAGCCGGGCAATTGCGACGCCAAGACGGGCAAGTGCCAGCAGTGTCTGTACGAGACGGAGGGCGATCACTGCGAGTTCTGCCGGGACGGGTACTACGGCGATGCCCTGCAGCAGGACTGCCGGCCGTGCGACTGTAACGTGCTGGGTACGAACCAGACCATCCAGCACTGCGATCGGCACACCGGACAGTGCCCGTGCTTGGCGAACGTGCGCGGCCAGTACTGCGAGGAGTGTATCGAGAACCACTGGAAGATTGCCAGCGGCGAGGGGTGCGAGCAGTGCGGCTGCGACCCGGTGGGGTCGGTCAACGAGCAGTGTAATCCGGTGAGTGTAGGGTTTCGGGGTTTGCTGGATCGCGTTAGCTGACGATCTCTTGTTTTGTTCCAGTACGACGGACAATGTACGTGCAAGCAAGGCTTTGGAGGTCGCCAGTGTAACCAGTGCGAGGCCAACTTCTGGGGCAATCCCAACGTGCAGTGTAATCGTAAGTAGTGATCACCGTATCAATCAGGAACCATCTACAAACAGCTCAACCTTTCAGCTTGCGACTGTAACGTGTACGGCGCGGCCACTCGGCAGTGCAACCGTGAAACCGGTCAGTGCGTCTGTAACCCCGGTATCGGAGGCTACAAGTGCGACCAGTGCGCACGCGGTTACCTAGGCGACGCTCCGTACTGCGAACCGTGCGGCGAGTGCTTCGACAACTGGGAGATCATCCTGGACGGACTGCGCGAAGAAACGAACCGAACGATCGAGGAAGCGAAGACGATCAAGACGCTGGGTGCTACCGGAGCATACAAGAAGGAGTTCGACTCGATGAGCAAGAAGATCGAGGTCATCCAAGGACTGCTGACGAACACGATCTCCGATCGGGAGATCGAGGCGATCAACGCGAACATCGCGGACGTGAAGCAACACCTGAGCGAGTCGGCGAAGGCCGTGGAGGCGTCCGAGAAGCGACTGCAGGAGACCAGCGCGAACATCAAGTTTGCCAACATCGACATCGAGGAGCTGAGCAAGAAAGCGGAGGAGGTGAAGCAGCTGGCGAACTACCTGCGCGAGAACGCCACCAAACTGCAGGAAGGCAACATCGAGGGCGCGCTGAACTTGACGCGCGACGCCTGGAATCGCGTCACCCAGCTGGGCGAAACCAACATGGAGATCCAGGAGCTGAACGACAACGCCGAGCGGCAGTGCAAGCGAACGGAGGTGCTGCTGAAGAAGAACCAGGACAACATCGACAACCAGAACGAGAATATCGAGGCGGCGTTCCTGAAGTACCGCGACGAGCTGGACACGCTCAACGGGAACATTCCGGATCTGAACGAGCGCATTTGCGATCGCCGCGGTGATCCGTGCGACGAGATTTGCGGTGGAGCCGGTTGCGACGGCAAGTGCGGTGGAATTACGTGCGACAAGGGAGCGCTAACCCGGTCGGAGAAGGCACTGTCGTACGCGAAGAAGACGGAGCAGACGATCAAGGAGAAGGAGGAGCTGGCGGATGATATTCTGCGATCGGTAGGGAGTTGAAATCGTCAATAGCGAGTTGGTCGTTGGGGTCGAAGGTTTAACGGATTGGGAGAGGTTTCCTCTACAATCAGCGCAGCTTGGGACATCGATCTGGAACAAGCTACGTTGGTTCTAGCTGGGACCGCTACAAATCTATTGAATCTACCTAGAGACCCCGTGATCCGCTACAACTTGGTTTTGATCGTAATTGTCTTAACGATCTCCTTTCAGATGTCGCAAGCAAAAACCAACGCGTCGGAAGCGTTCAAGAAGGCGAAGCGGGCGCACGACAAGGCGCAAGCGCACTACAATTTTACGCAGGACCTGATCGAGTCGGCGAACCACGTGGTAACGAACCTGACCGACATCATCGACAACAACACGGCCACGCCGGAGAAGATCCGCGAGCTGGCGGAGCAGATCCAGCAGTACACGCTGCAGCTGCAGCCGGACCAGATCCAAACGCTGGCCGAGCAGATCGACGAGGCGGTGTCGCACCTGGAGAACGTGGAGTCGATCATCCGGAACACCGAGCACGATCTGGAGCGGGTGGAGCAGCTGAAGGATTACGCGCTGGATACCAAGTAGGATGGGTTTGGGGAGGTTTGGTGTTGGATGTTTTTTAATGATCTTTTTAACCTAGGAACCGTGCCGAGAAGGTATTGGAGGACGCCCTGGATGTAACGAACGCTTTGGACGACGCTGATGAAGCCCAGAAGAAGGCAAGACAGTCGATCAAGCGCGCCAACGAGGATATTCAGTCTGCGAAGATCGATTTGGAGGAGGTATGTTGGTTGAACTACGATGTTAGAAAATGTTTAAAACTTGATCGTATCTTACAGATCGACAAGGAAACGGACGACGCGCACAACCGGGCCAACGTGACCGCCGGCAAGGTGGACGAGCTGAAGACGCGCCTCAACAAGCTGCACGTGAGCAACGTGCAGAACCAGCAGGACGCCGAAGAGATCATCAAGCAGGCGGAAACGGTCAAGGAGTCCGCCAACAATGCGCACGATCTGGCGACTCAGGTAAGATTCTAGAAGCGTTTTTTTTGCCAAAATTCGTGTACTAAGACTCGGAGTATCGTTACAGCTGAAGGACACGTACAAAACGGCGAACGCGACGCTGACCGCAAGATCGAACGCGTCCGAGAGTGCACGCGAGCGGGCCCAGAACCTGCTGAACCGTGCCTCCAAGATCACCGTTGAGACCACCAATCAGCTCAAGAAATTGCAAGGTATTTTCTAAATTTCTTCCAAGAAATTTTATACAAAATTCCATCAAATCTCGTCCATCTGTTTCAGAGCTGCACAAAACGTACGAGTCGAACCAGAAGGACCTGGACTCGCTCGAGAGCAAGATCCAGGGCCTGACCGAGCAGATCAACACGCACCTCAACAAGATTCAGAGTGACGCCGACCGGTACCGCCAGTGCACGACGTGAAACGTCGAACGGTAGAGAAGCAAATAAAGCGCAATTCAACGAAAGAAAAATTTGTGTTCAAAATAAGAGGAGAGAATCGAAATAAGTGTTTTTTTTTTCTGTGTAACTTTCGGAAACCGTGTTTTGTTCAAGAGTTTAACATTTTGTAAACTGCTATTACCCTGCTAGAATTAGTCGCGAGTCTACGAGAAGTTTGAGTCCGAGAATTTTTGTAATCAGTTAATGTTTTGTTTGTCAACGTTTCGTACAACGCAGTGTGTTCCAAAATATAGACAAAAAAAAATTGTGGCAAACCACACCGAAGAAATACATTCAAAAAAGTGCCAAAAAGTAAAACGATAGACTAAATCTGCTTCCATTAATGTGTCCTTTTTTAAAATAAACCCTAGTTATCCGCAAATATGCCTAAATAATAAAAGTTTAAACAAATAAACAAGCAACTGTATTATGTAGAAGAAATCTCACTCGCCGCTTGAACAATCACTCCTGGCACACGTGTGTAAAACAAACTACTGACAAACGCTAACACAAGTGCTTTTTTTAAATTAGTTTCTTTCTAAGAGGTCATACAAGAATGCCATTTAGTCTTACCAGTGGGTAACCGTGTAGTGCTTAAGAAAACCGCGAAAACAACAATCAAACGAATTAAATTTCTGGCATTTTTTTAAACATAAAATGAGCGAGAAGTGAACTTGCACTGCGCAAATAACACAAATAACAAACAACAAACACACACCAATCAGAGATGTTGTATAACAGAAGAACAACGAGCAACGAAACTTTTAGCCAGTAAGTTTTAACTAGCAATACTTAGTAAGAGTACTAGCGATAGAAGGAGGAAACGCGTAAACGAAACAACTGTGCGAAATAGTCATAACGATTTCACTGCTAATAAAAACGTAATATTCCGGTCGTAAATAAAATATATGTATGTAGTGTTTAACCAACATTTAACCTGTGTTTTCCTTATGTGATTTTATTTAAATATCCGAAAAGACTTTGTAAATAGTATTGCAATGTTTAAGAATTTACTTCAATTACGCAATTGTTCTAAATTGTATTTAAAGATCTCACCAAAAAGTCTCAAAAAATTGCCAACCGTAACGATAACTAGAGAGCAATTCTCTACGAAATCGGTATTTTTCCTTTAATTTTAAATTTCTGTATTTTTTTATCCGACTCAGCGATGGAATAATCATCATCAAAAGAAAATCATTGGACGTTCATCAAGAGAAAAAATCCGAAGGGAGCTTGGCTCTCCTCTCTCGCGCACGAAAGATCGGTAAAAGGAATCTAAAAAAATCATCATCATGATTATTCGCCGGAACATCTTTTTCACTACTACACTTGCAAGTGTTACTTCACACGTCGAAATTTTACCTGTCACATTTTGTAGATGGGCAATGTGTGTAAACAAAGTGAAATAAATATTTTTAAGTGGTGCTGACAAGGAAATTCACAAAAATCATCAGCAGATTGTTTTTTTTTGGAGAAGTTCGGGAGCGATTTTCTTTTGCGTGATTTGCCTCCTCTCTTTTTCGCGGGTGAAGAAAGTTCGCAAGCGAAATTGATTTTTTTGCGATTATTCCATCCCTGATCCGACTGAAACTTTTTTGATGCCTTCGGTATGCCCAAAGAAGCCGTTTTGATCATTAGTTTGGCCAAATAATTGTCCATACAAATTTGACAGCTGTCCATACAAACATGATTTACGAAAATTCGAAAATCTGTATTGATCCTTGCACTGTAACTTGGATTTGGCCCGCAATTTTCTCTCGCACGTTTGACTACAAAATTTCCAAAAACTAGGCAACCAGCAGTTGTTTATTTACATTTCCAGTCGCAGTTTCCACCGAGCAAGACATTCGAATTTTAAAATTGCGATTGACAGGTGAGCAACATCGGCTCGCTTTGATCATTTTTTGAGAAAATTAAAATTTCCCAAGCCAGTTTGACAAGTCGCAATAGTGCGATCGATAGCAATAATTTAGTGCGAAGTCCTGTTCAAATGGGCACAGCCCTGCAGTTCAACATCACTTACACACAGAGAGAAATGACAGCCCTACCACCTGTCAAAACCATAGTTTAATAAATTTCATTCTTAACGTTGACTCGAAACGACACGCACGTTTTTTCTTTCGCTCTCCCTCTGTGAGGCTCCCGCAAGACTCCCAAGAGGTTATGGGCCCAGGCCGAGCCCCCGAGCGGAATTGAGGTTAGAATTTCGGTGGTGATCGTTTTTCGCGGAAAGTTTGAACGTAGAATCGCGTGGAGGCAAAGATTTTGCTCGTGAAAAGTGTTGCTGGAGATCGCGATGGAGTTTGCACGGATTGAAAAGCTCGGTAGTTCGAACTACAAGGATTGGGCGTTTGAAGTGAAGGCTTTTTTGCGACGCGAGAAATTGTGGAAATACGTGGATCCGGGAGAAGCCCCAAATCCGGTGTCGGAAGCGTGGACGGCTGGAGATGAAAAGGCCCTTACCACGATCCAGTTGCTGGTGGAGAAAAACCAACGTTCTGTCATCGAAGATAAGCTGACGGCGAAGGAGACGTGGGATGCACTCAAGAGGCATCACAGCAAACTGTCTCTTGAGCAGAAGGTCACCACCATCATCCAGATCGCCAACCAGAGCTTCCAGGACGGCGACAACATGGAGACGTACATCGGGGAGTTCGAGAAGTTGTACGGCCGGCTGGACAATGCTGGAATAAAGATGGATGAGTGCGTCAAGGTGGCGCTGATGCTGCGTGGACTTCCGTCAACTTTCCGGCCGTTGATCATGGCACTCGGTGCCCGCGACGAGAAAGACCTTACGCTCGCTTTGGTGAAGGAGAAGTTGATCGACGAAGCAGCCAACTACAAGTCAACCTGCGAAGCGGAGGAGAAGGCGCTGAAGGTGCGTGTCGCTCGCCGGAAAGTGTTGATCTGTTACCACTGCGGCAAACCGGGCCATCGGAAGGTAGATTGTGAGGAATATTCGACGGAAGATGAGGAAGAGGACAGAAGGAAGAAGCACACACAGAAGGCTTTGAAGGCAACCGAAACCAGATCTGAAGAAATCACTCTTCTTGTGGCCAGCGGAGGAATCGGCTCCAAGTCGTGGATTGTCGATTCAGGTGCATCATCACACATGACAAGTGATAGGAATGCGTTTGTAAGATTTGACGGAAGTGCGCGTTCAGTGATAACAACTGCTGACGGTCGAAAATTGCGCACCGCAGGAATCGGAGACTGTCCGATCGAGAGCATCGATGATCGTGGGAAAACGGTGAACATTACGCTGACCGATGTGATGTTTGTGCCGGAGCTGCAAGGAAGTTTGATCTCAGTCGGAAAGCTGTCGACCAAAGGAGTTATGACGACCTTCAACGGTGGAAATTGTGAGCTGACGTACGGCGATAGGGTGATTGCTAGCGCGGCAAGAATCAGCGGTCTGTATCGGCTCGGTAAGATCAGAGGCAGGCGCGATGTTTTTGAAGGGCAGAATCATCGGCTGCCGTTCAGCAACCAGAAGCAGAGCCCAAGAAGATCAGCCGGATCGACCGCTTCGATGAAATGGGCGGATTCTCCGCCCGAGGAGGTGCTTGTACGGTTGAGTGGTTCGAAGGAATAAGTGTTTTTTTTGACGAGGATCTCAGAAATCAGTGACGATTCAGGAGGAGATAAATGATGATTCTGGAGGAGATGTAGGAGAAAATGTTCGGGAAAAGTCCGGTGAAGTAGGAACGTGAGGCCATGACGAAGAATTCAATCGAACGACAGTACATTACAGTTTTTTTTTTTAAGTTAAGGGAAGTGTAGTGAAGTTGAGGAGGAGTGTTCAAATGGGCACAGCCCTGCAGTTCAACATCACTTACACACAGAGAGAAATGACAGCCCTACCACCTGTCAAAACCATAGTTTAATAAATTTCATTCTTAACGTTGACTCGAAACGACACGCACGTTTTTTCTTTCGCTCTCCCTCTGTGAGGCTCCCGCAAGACTCCCAAGAAGTCCAAGTTAGTGAGAATTGCGCAATATCTTTGCAAGGAATTTTTTTTATCGATTTGGTGTCTTAGGCAAAGTTCTAGGCATGGATAAGGACTATACTGAAAAAATATGATACACGGTAAAAAAATTGTGATTTTTAATTTTACTTTTTGACACTAAAACTTGATTTGCAAAATCACTATCTTATTTTTTTTTTATATGTTTTAGGGGACATCAAATGCCAACTTTTCAGAAATTTCCAGAATGGGCAAAAACTCTTTGACCGAGTTATAAATTTAGAATAAATACTGCTTTTTTCAAAAAATCGAAATATTGGTCGCAAAAATTGTCCAACTTCATTTTTCGATGTGAAATCAAATTTGCAATCAAAAAGTACCTTAGTGCAATTTTTATAAAGTGCAAATTATAGCCATTTTTAGGTAACTTTTTTGAAAATAGTAGCAGTTATTCATTTTTTTTTAAACTAGTGCCCATGCTTGCCTAATCTTGAAAAAAATATTTTTGAACAGCTGAGAAAATTCTCTATATTTTAACATTGAAAATCGGACGATTAGTTGCTGAGATATCGACATTAAAAATTTTTTGGTTGTTTGGGTGAGACTTAAAAAACATCAATTTTCCTGTGTTTGAATCTTTGCATGGCAATATCTCAGCAACTAAGGGTCGTATCAACAAAGTTCAAAAAAGCAAAATATAGAGAATTTTCTCAGCTTTTCAAAATATAATTTTTTTGATAGCAAATAAAATTTTACATCAAAAATGAAGTTGAATTTTTTTCGTCATTTGTCGGTAATAATCACGCTTTACCTTCTGTTAGGAAAAAGACAATTCAAATCAAAATTATTGGTTTGATTGGTACTTTTGATTAGAGATAGTTTTCTAAACAAACCCAGTGAGAATTTCGGCTCGATCCTTGAGCCGATCTCGAGCCAAAATTTTCACTGGAAAGGCGTGTCAGAGCGAGCCAGTGATGCCAGGAAACTTTTTCTATAAGTGTCACTTTTCGTGCTTGTTCGATTCAAATTTCATCACTCAAGTGCATTTTCGTCTGAATGGAATAGAGTATGAAAATATTTTTTTATGTGATTTAAATCAGGATAGGCACATTGCGATTTTCATATTTCTGGGTTTCTTCCGAGATCAACATAATTTTTTGATTGATTGATTGTTTATTTGATCAATTTTCCTTGGACAGGAAAAGCCACTAGAATGCTGGCATAAAAACCTGCTTCTTTTCGGTAAACAAATACAATAAAACTGCATACATTGGGTACAAGTATTTTGTTAGATATTTTAATTTCCATTTCTCAGAATAGAGCTGTAGGTTTTGATATAAAAAATTTTAGAAAAATAGTTACCTACAGTCTTTATAAATAACTTTTTTTTTAAATTTTGTCACATGTAATCATAATGGCACCAAATCATATTTTTTGATGTTTTTAATCACAGAAATGATCATCTTTTCAGTTGTTATAACACAAGATGGATAAACAATATTTTCCAGTGCTGCGAATTTCAGCAAATCATAATTTTCCGAAAACGTTTGCTGAGAATGGGCATATTTCCTCTATTGAAACTTTAAGGACTGGAATTTAAACGTTTTAATAGAAACATTCGGGGGGAACAGCATGTAATAGCATCGTGCACCTATTGTGGCTTATCAGCACTTTGACGTTCAATTATAGCTTCTAAAAGGAGTTTGGACTGGAAATCGAATAATAAATAGCTCAGTAGGGAGTGAGCCTGAGCAATCAAGTTTCTATCAATATTTTTGCAAAATAAGTTGTTTAAATTGGAAAATAATCTATAATTTGGATGGAAATAAAGACCAAGTCCTTTACCAGCCAAACGTATGAGAACTTCCCCTAGTAAGTTAGGTAGGTCTTTTTTAAATAAATAAATAAAGGACTGTCTTTAAGTAAGATTTTATGTCTAATTATTTTATTTTACTTTAAATTTTAGGTCTAAAAGCTTTAGTCAGTATCTTGTTCTTATATCCCAAAATATTAAAGTAGAAAAAAAAGATTTGAAATTATTTTACCAGAGAAAAAAAATACAGTCCATACTTGAGTATATTCGAAGTTCTCGTAAAAATGTCACTTTGAATCACGGATTATTGTTTAGTTATCTTATTATATGTCACTAAAGTCAAACAAAACCCTAAAAATTATTCGGGATCATGTAATCCAAAAAGGCGGTCAATATTGCGGCGGTAGAGTATTAAGTATTGATCAACACGGGTTTTTCCGGATCGAAACGACCATTTTGCATGTCCTGACTAATTCAATCGGCCTTGCAATCACGAAGCCATGTGTCTATTTATACCTAGATACGAGGTCTTTTGTTTGTGATCAAAACGGTCAATGATGATCTTCTGGGGGTATTGTTGGAAGAGTCTTCTTTCTTTCCTTCACACATTATTAGGGAACTGTCATCGACAATTGATCTTACGACGTGCTACTTTTACATTATGATAATAATGGAATTCGTATATTTTACGAAATGTCTAATATTTGATGGTTGATTTACAAGCACTGTTGTTTTTTCAGACATTTCGTCGACGGTTCCCGCACTTTCAGTAACATTTAAATGAATATAGATTTTGACCCACCTTATTTTGTCCATTCTCAATACTTCACCACGTGCTTACGACATCCTGGAATAAAGGAAAAACGTTTTAAAATCTATCAGTTTTCACAGATATTTCGATCAAACTTACGCCTCAATAAGCGATGCCCGCAAATTGTTCGTCACACCAGCCGGCTGGGCTTCGTTCAGCTTGAAGACACTCTCCACCACGGACAGCTCGGTCGAGGTGGTGCTCATCCCGCAGAACGCGCACCAATCGTTGACGACCACACCGGCGGCCAGCACCTCCGAGCCACGGTTGACCGTACCAGCCTATGGGGAAGAAATAATTTGTATTTGGGTAAAGGGATTAGAAATTATAGATATGTTTAATACGTACAACTAAAGGAATCTGCAGCAGCGACGCCAGTTCGTCCAGCTCTGTGGTGGGTGCCTTAGGGTGAATGAGGCCACCCTGATTGCTGAGTACGGAGTAAGCTCCCACCAGGACATTGTTGGCAACGGTTTGTCGGTAAACTTCCACCCCCAGAACGTCCCCAATGATCTCTTCGGTTTCTCTGTCGATATCGGGATGCACCAGAGCTACGTAGTCATTGCAGGCGATTACGTTGCCCAGCGCCGATAGTCGCTCCTCGACGCGCTGAATTTTGACGGAATCTGGAAGCGAGTTGCGCAGATGCTGCAGCTCGACGTCTGTTGTGCTACCCGGGACGATCAGTCCGTTCTTGTTGGCCACCGTAAGCCGGCCAATGATGCGACAGCCGGCAATGCTGGCGTGCACCACCGGGATTGTTTCCGCAAGCTCGGACTCGAATACGCTGTAAAAGAAGAATAATTATTATTTTTCTAGATCCAGTTTAGTAATTTATAATTATCTAGTTTATTTCTACAAAAGCTTGTTACTTATTAAACCAAATGATAAACTTTGCTATTTATAAAGTTTGATTAATAATATTAACTTCTAACATTTCCAGTAAGAACACTTTGTTCTGGCAACACTGGTCAAGAGATTCAAAACATTCAGAACAAAGTACGGCACATGTAAATCGACATAACCTAGACATTTCAGTTTAATCTCAAAATAAACTCTTCTAGCGGCATTTTTAATCAAATCAATAGTTACAGAGCCATTGACACTTCGATAATTTACCTTTTCCACGTAAGAATGACTAATTTCACCGTAATTTCGCAATATCCGAAGGCATTTCCCCTTACCTGTAGAACGCTTCCGAGCCTCCGATCGCGACCAGACAGTACGAGTTTGTCAGCTTGCTGAACACACCTATATCGTCGTTGTTTTCAAACTGTGCACGTAGAGCCATTGTTTCAGCGTGTAATTTGTTACAGTTTCGTCGGGAAAACTGATAATTTTGTTGAATTTAACGGGGAATTTACGCCACCAATCTTATTGCACCTCTCTGCTGCGAACTTTATCAACAATGCTTCTTCGCCGTTTGACGTTTTCTCAACTCTCACGCGGTTTTCGATTCTCTCTCGCGAGCAGATGTCGCAGAAATGTCAGTATGTGGTTGCGTGCTGAGTTGGCTGCGTTGTGATGTTAGGGCGATTTTGTTTGGAATTTTTGCTAGGAATTTTTTTTATTGTACGATCAGTTCCTTGCTGGACTCGGTCGTTGAAAACGACCGTCGGCTCAACGACCGACGAAATAGGCGGCGGGCCAGATGCGGGCATAAAAATGTCAAAAACTCTCCCCCCTCACTTAGTCTCACCATCCAGCTGCAGCTTTGTTGACAAACAAACGGAGCACGCGGTCGCATGATGGCGGCATCGAGCCAGAATTAGGGGTGATAATGTGATTAAAAATGAAAAATAGGTAATATTTTTCCGACTGAATAAAAAAATTGCGAGCATGTTCAAACAATTATTCCTGATGTCAGAGAAGTGATTAAAAATCAAAACTTTAATTCATAATTTTTCTATAAATTAAACTTTTTCACTCCAATTGGGAACCCCTAGGTCTATCCACGACCGTTTCCAATGACGTGAGAAGATGCTGGGATGATAAAATTATTATTTCGTAATAAGATAAAATAATACCAAACCTGGACTTGATTTGGCTCAAACTTTGTGGGAGCCTTCCCTATGACCAAAGAAGTAATTTTGTGTCATTGGTTCACCCATAAAAGTCTCCATACAATTTTGGCAGCTGCTGAGACAAAAATGGTGCGTAATAATTAGAAAATCTGTAACTTTTCAAGGATTTTTTTTAAATTGATTTGGTGTCTTGGGCAAAGTTGTAGGTATTGATGAGGATTATTCAGCAAAAATATTTAGATACATGAATACAAAATTTAGTTATTTTTAAAATAAATGTTTTTCTCAAAAATTAAATTTTCCAAAATCCGTATTTTTTAATTCTTCAATTTTTTATATGTTTTAGGGGACAAAACCCCGCATCTTTTAAGCCATTCAGAGTTTGGACCAAAATTTTGCCGACGAATTATGATTTTTTTAAAGTCATTTTTGAATAAAAAAAAATAAATCTTGCGCTTAAAATTGTTTGACTTTTTTTTATGTAAAATTGAATTTGCAATCGAAAAGTACTTTAAATTTGGTTTTGATGAAGTGCACCGTTTTCAAAAAAAAACCATTCAAAGTAAAATTTCGTTCGAAAAATTACGTTTTTTTATTTTTTAAAATAGTGTCCATGATTGTTCATTACTAATTTTTTTTTTTTTCGGAAAGTTCAGAAAATTTCCTAGAATTTCGTCTAAACAACTTCGAAAATTGGACCACTGGTTGCTGAGATACAGCGGATTAAAGAAAAAGAAACATGAAAAGTCTTACCCAAACAACCCTCCATTTTCTAATGTCGATATCTCAGCAACTAATGGTCAGATTTTCAATGTTTTAAATACTAAGCATTCGTAAAATTTTGAATCAAGGCTAACATTTCAAAAGGGTTGAACTTTCAATATAACTCCCTTTTGAAATGTTTGTCTTGATTTAAAAAAAGTCAAAATATTTTTTTTTGAAAAGATTCTTCGTCATCTATGTTTGTAGTGAATGCAAAAAAAATCAATATCTCGCGAATTAAAAGGAAACAACCTCTTACTAAAGTTGGAAAATCCATCGAAGAATGTTTTGAAGAAAGCCATGGCGAGGTCAAATCAAAAATAAATTTTCAATTGCACAAGAGGCAGTAAATATTTCTTCAAAATGAGTTCTGGACTATGGTCTGGATCGACCTTCTACGGCGGTGGTTCCCGAGATATCGCAGATTTTAAAAACAAAGATTTTTTAATATTTTTGGCGAAAAGGCGAAATAGTGGGGTGGTGCCTAAAAGGAGGGGGTGTCCCGATATTGGATAAAAATCGGGATTTGTGTGGTTTGTTTTATGGTAGTATATCAATAGTCTAAGAAACTGAGCGCCTCCACCGAATCTTCTTTCATGGAGGCGCATGGGTTATAGAAATATTTCATAAATAATATAGAAAAAATATGGTTTTAAAAGAGTTGAAACAGAAAGCTTTTATAATATCTAAAACGTTCGACAGTGCGAGGCGTAAGAACCGCGGGGAAACCTGCAGGGACTTTCTTTGCATTAAGAGCTATCCAAGGTGTGGTAGACTGCGAGGAGCAGTAACCAGCTCGGAGCTCGAAATAAAGTAGACAAGTCGCCTTGATGTTCCAGCCGAAAAGACTCATTTTTGTTTATTTGAACTCGGGTATTTATACTAGTCAAATTTGTTGCATCACATGTAATTTGAGTGGTGACACTTACGTGCTACAGTATAGACTTCTGGAGTTGGCTTGTACTGGGTTGAACCCTTGCGCTGGCTCAGCAGGAGTCAGCGTCCCGGCCAATTGTCGATGAACCGAAGTATGGTTCGAAAAGGCTATACGCAAGCATCAGCAATTATGCTTGCGCCAAGTGGTTCTAACTGTGTGTGGGCTCTACAGCCAGGCAGGGTTTGTGTTTTGAAAGACAAAACCTGGTCTTGTTGTGCGAGGTCCGGGCATGGTAATAAAAATGGAAATTAAGTGTGAATGGGTATGTTGGGAATGCAGTGGTGTTCAGACTATTACACTTTTCTCAATGAATAAAAATATCAAACCAATGATGTTAAAATTCGTTTTATTTTTTTTATTTTACCCTAAGATGAGACCAACAATTTTTACTTCGTTCTGAGCAAAATATCACAAAAAGACGGTACGAAAATAGACGATATTTTTTTTAATGATGTTCCCTACATCGCACTATTGTGTTTCATTTTGGCATCAAATGCGGCTTATATGTTTGTAAATATGAATTATTTAATATATATGATAATTTTACTTTAAAAACACTATTTACTTGATTTTATTGTTTGTACTGCTGCGTTTGCGCTTGCAGATGTTTCGAACTCTACAATGGATACAAACACTCTGCTCTGCGGTAAGGCTTTTTGTATGATGCTGCCTAACACGTGACGCTATGCGGGTTTTTTTGGGGGGGGAGACTTAATGCTAAGGTTATGTAATGGTAAAATGTGTGACCTTTTTTAAAGTTCGGCTAACCATTTTTCATAATTAAAACGGACTCGTTTGTAGAGTGGACCGCGAACGCTAGGTGAGTTCACTCAATGAAACCACTTTGGTAGATTGCGAGTATCGCATCGGTCCACACTGGACCGGCTTCTGGCCGTTGTTGATGGTGGCATGGTGGAGGTGGTGATGGTTCCCATTGCGGACGTAGTGCTTTTCCGAACGGATTCGTCGCAGCACCTGGTCGCGTGCCTCGTCGCTACGGATCACCGTCGTGGGCAGCACCCAATCATCGTCCTCTCCGGCGCAACACGTTCGAAACAGGTGCCAAAACCCGGCCCGGAACTTCCGGTTCATGAAGGCGTACAGGATTGGGTTGATGCAGGAGTTGGCCGCGCCCAGCCACTGGGCTACTGGGAGAACGCCCAGGATCAGGGTTTGCACTGGTGGGAAAAGTGAGATTTAAGGGATAGGGGAAACGACAGAAATGTGTATCGTAACTCACCTGACTCGTCATAAACCAGGTCGCCTCCGAATTTAACGAAGCAGAATATCGCGTACAACGGTAGCCAAGAAATGATGAAAGTAACGATGACGACAAATATCATTTTCACCACCTGTGTTTTGGGAAAACAGAACAAAGAACGGATAAAGATAAAAAGGTTAACGAATCATAAAGCTTCCCTTCCAGGGAATTGAGACTTGTCTCGAAAGGAAAGTCAGGTGGGCCTGCATTCTCGTTGGAACTGTAAATAGCGTGACTGATGGAAATGCATGGTTTCCCACCACCAAACACGTTAATCTCCGCTAAAAGCCTCCCGCCAAATCCTACCTTCACTTTGCTCCGGTTGTACACCTCGCTTTTCCGGCTGATGATCAGATCCCGGGGCAGCTTCCGGTAGGCGACGTTTTTCCAGATGATTACGTAGCAGACGGATATCACAATCAGTGGTCCCAGGTAGCACAGAAACAGGTTCGCGAACAGAAAGTACCAGCTCTCGGAGGCCGGCGAGGGCCACAGTTCGGTGCAGATCTGAAAGTAAATGAGCCAATAAGCCGGGGTCGTTTCGTTTGGGAAAGTGAATTGGAAATGAATTGGTGGCGATTCTGCCGAACGCTAGGCTGTGTCGTGCCATGTATATTCAAATGGGACGTGAGAAATTTGATCAGCTATTGGAAATAACAGAAAGGTGTCTCTGTTATCGTTGTCTCGAAACGATGCATATTTGATGTGGTTTTGAGAAGCTTGATATTATTCATTTGTGTGAAATACTTAATCAATTGGTTCCTAAGAACTCATTTTTTACTGCTTCACGTTTTTATTTATTTATTACAAATTTATTTTTTTTACATTTTTTTCGAGTCGAAACCAGGTTATTTACAAAAAACGATTGTTATATTCTTTGTTACAAAAACTCCTTTTAAGATTTAATCACAAATTTCAGTTTTAATAATCTGGTTTTATTTCCAACTAATACCAAAATTTGGTATTCCTTTGTTATTTAGCCCTGCTCGGGAATAGCAAATTTTATTTACACTTGAGCAATTCTCTACGAATCAGTCGAAAATCTGTAACTTTTCAAGGAATTTTTGAGTGATTTGGTGTCTTTGGCAAAGTTGTAGGTATGCTTGAGGACTATTAAAAAATAGGTACGCGTAAAAAAAATTTGCCGATTTTCCAATTATTTTTTTTTTGCACAAAAACTCAATTTCACAAAATATTTATTTTTTATTTGAGATTTTTTTTATACGTTTTAGAAGACAAAACCACGCAACTTTTGAGCCATAGAGATTATGTATGGTAAAAAAATCTGCCGCCGAGTTATGATTTTTTGAAAAAATAGTAATTTGCAATCGAAAAGTACTTTACAGATTTTTTTATATAGGGCCCGTTTTCAAGATATAGCCATCGAAAGTTTGATTTCAGCGAAATTTTTGCAGTTTTTTTATAAAAAAATAATAACCATAAGTGACCATTTCTGAGTATATTTCCTTTTTTAAAAGTTCAGAAAATTGAAAAAATTGTGAAATTTTTCGATCTTTTCGAAAACAATATTTTTAATTTATTTCAATCAAGACTATCCTTTCGAAAGGGCGTAATATTGAATGTTTGGATCTTTTGAAATGATAGTCTTGATTAAAAATAAATAAATCAAAATATTGTATTCGAAAAGATCGGAAAATTTCACAAATGTTTCATATTTTAACATTGAAAACCGAAACATTAGTTCCTGGTCCAATCTTCAATGTTTCTTAGACGAAATCGTAGAAAAATATTTTTAGTCAAATATTTAACTTCGAATGGCTATATTTTGAAAATGGTGCACTAAATCAATTAAAATTGAGAAGTACTTTTAGATTGCAAATTCGATTTTACGTAAAAAACTAAAATAAAAAAAAGTGCAAGATTTTATTTTTTTTTTTACAAAAATCACTATTTAAAAAAAAATATCTCGTCAGCCAAATTTTGGACCCAAAAACATATAAAATAATTTCATGAAAAAAAAACGATTTTTGGAAATTTATTTTTTTGTAAAAAAAATAATTCAAAAATCACTTATTTTTTTCCCGTGTACCGTAAACCGGGGTGACTTTGATAAGATTACAATTTGATTTTGGAATATATTCCAACAGGTAAGGTTTTTCTCAAGATTATTTTTAGAACATGTTCTGGGAAAGGCCACACAAGGTCCATGCACTATTTTGGAAAAAAACAAGTTTTTTCAATAGTGTTTAGAAAAATAGTTACGTTAAAAATTCTTAGTTTAAAAACCGGGGTGTTTTGATAGCCATAGTTTTTTTTTGTTAAAATCATATTTAAGATGGTCAAATTTTATTTGTACGTTAAATGTACCATCACTAAAGTAACTGAGATAGTTTTTAAGAAAAAAAAATCAATGTTTATATGTAGTTCACTATGTTAATAAGCTTTTTAACAAAATATATATAAATTTAAGGTAAAATTGTTAAAAAGTCGGAATTTTGCCTGAAATTTGTTAAAACTAGTTTTGTTTATAAAATTATCGATTTATATTGCATTTTTTACTGAATTCGAATCACAAGTTTTACCGTTTTTTTTTATATTTGAAGTTTTATCTAAATTGTGTTACAAAAACACATATTTTTTATTATTTACAAACTTATTAAACCTTCTCCTAGTAGAAAATTGTCCAAAGAATCCGAAAATGCATTCCGTTTTCCAAAATCATTTTCATTGAGAAAATCATGACACATTGAGAATTTTAAAATAATGACTTTCATCAACATTTTCTTAACTATAGTTAACTAACTTTTCAAACTTTTCAAAATTTTACGAAAGGTTCTTCTTGAGGTACTTTGAACACTTCTCTACCACGGTCAGTATGATTCTAAACCATTCCGCACGTATTTTAATTGTATCTTTCATTTTGCGGAAAAATCGAAAACCTATCAAAGTCACCCCGTTTTACGGTACCTATTCTTTATTAATAGTCCTCATCAACTTTGCATTTTTGCCGAAGACAGCACAACAATAAAAAAAACCGTTGAAAAATTACAGATTTTCGTAAATTTACGTACAATTTATATATGAACAGCAGTAATTGTATGGGTGAACCATAACACAAAATGGCACTAACTTTGTTAGGTGATAGAAACACGGCAACTTATTTTATTAATAGCTCTTATTCAATCCAAATTCTAGTGAAATTCGTAGAAATTCCAAGGACCTTATCAAACAACTTGTCACGTTGATCCTGCCCACGTAATTGTTTTCTTATGATGGCGTTAAGGCACGCCAATCTAAAAACGCTCCAAATCCATTACCAGACTCAAGAAGCATTTTGCAAAAAAAAGTTCTCACGTTTCTGCTCCCCCAACCCTCTCACCCCAAAAACTCGCTCACTTACCTGTGCTATGCTGCCCGGAATCCCAATTGGTTTGAGCGTAAACACAAACAACCACGGAAGATTGATACCCAGGGCAATGGTCCAGATGATGGTGACTATCACGCGGTACTGTCTGAGCGTGCCAAAAAAGATGAAAGGAAATGTCGTTAAATTTAGGCCATTTGGCGGCTGCTTGGTCCACCCACCTGGTCGTGATGGTGCCCGAGATGGGAAAGGAAATGGCCACGCAGCGCTCGATCGAAATGGCCATCAGGGTGTTGACCGAGGCGGACACCGAGACGCCTTGCAGGTAGGAGACCGTCTTGCAGAAGAACACCCCCAAGATCCAGGCTGTAAGAAATGGTATGGCAAAAAGAATGTCACTCAATTAGATTTTGTTAACACATTCATAACATTTTAAAAATTGATTGGTTTTATAATGTCCCTCATGGGTGTAATGAGATGAAACTTTCACTTAAATTTTCTTTCAATTTCGTGATAAGCGTATCTGAAGGAAGTTTTCCCAAAGGTGCTCCTCTGTAATTTTACCATTGAAGAAAAGCTCAACATTTTCTGCTAATGAAATTTCCCGCACAAAAGCCCGATTTTGTATTCTTCTCGGAAGGAACACCTCTATTAAATATTACCAAGTATATCGATGAGGTGCTCTTTATTCTAATCATGCCTGGGGGATTTCGCCGAACTGGTAATTGGTAGACCATTGTCACGATGACGATGGAAAGCTTCTTCCAGAACCCCTACGAGACGTGTTTGCGACATTCTAAAATACAAAAAAAATATGTTTTTTTGCTTTGTATTAACGTTTTGATCACTGGAGGAACTGGAGCTTATTTTTTTTTTTAATTTATGATTTTTTTGTTTTAAAATGTTCAATTTAATTAAAACTACCTTAATTGTAACGAAAGTATCATTTCCCGAGCAGACGGTAATAACAAAATTCATGCCATTTCAATAACAAATACTGTTAAAATAACAAAAAGTATTATGGAATATTTCCTCAAAATAAATTTTGCATGAGAGTTTAATAACAGTTTATGTTATCATAACAAAATTTGTTATCGGTCTTATATTGGTTGAATGCCAAAACAACTTGGGAATAACATTTTTTGTTATGGAAAAATAACTCCAACTGTTATTGGGATGATCGGATTAGTTGTTAAAATAACAAAAAGTATTGTTGTATTTTCAAATAACAAAAAATGTTATTCCCACGTTATTTCCGTCTGCTCGGGTTGTCTTTGAAAAAGTGATAAAGGACAACAGTTGGCATTTCTGTTCAAACTTCGGTAAAATTAATTTCTTGATCGAATTTATAGCAAAAAATGCATCATTAAAGAAGTGTTTGAATCTACTTCTTTTTACCTTTCTTCAAAGTGTAGATAAAATGTACCTTTAAAATTATCATGATTTAGTAAATTTCAATAGTCAAATAAGAAAACAGCAACAAAGCTTAGTTATTTTTCACACTCAAATATTGCAATTTCCACGAGGACCATAATTCCAAAATATCAAATTTTACGGAACGTGAAAAATGTCTTGAAAATCTTATGTTGATATCCCGAGCATGGGTAAATAACAAGGGAAATGCGTAATAATACCTTTCTCTGGTATCAATACCAAATTTTGGTATTCCTGGACCCTTCAAAATTTGTCTTAAGGATTATGCAAGAGCAAAATGTGGTATCATACCAATTTAAGGTATTGTTTTGATATTGCAAAATTGCAGAATTTGTCAATGGTCGAACACCACATTTTGGTATTCTTTTGGTATTGAAGAGTTTCATCAAATTCCTCTGAAACTATGGGAAATTGTTTATAAATTTTGACGAGATAATTAATTTTGCGCTAAAATTATGTCTCAAAGCGAATGCTTTCATTGAAAACCGGAAATTTCAAACTTGATTTTAAACATTTTTGATATACCCCCCGTTAATGACTTGAAATTGTGGAAAATTTTCTAAGTCAGGATTGCACATTTTGTCATTATTTTGGTATTAAAGTGTTTTATCAAATTCCTCTGAAACTATGGGATAATTTTGACCAATTTTTACAAAATAATTAATTTTGCGCTAAAATGATGTCTCAAAGCGAATGCTTTCATTGAAAACCGGAAATTTCAAACTTGATTTTAAACATTTTTGATATACCCCCTAAAAAAATGTCTTGAAATTGTGGAAAATTTTCTAAGTCAGGATGGCACATTTTGGTATTATTTTGGTATTGAAAGGTTTCATGAAATTCCTCTGAAACTATGGAATTTTTTTTTTATAAATTTTGACGAGATAATTAATTTTGCGCTAAAATGACTTGAAACCCAAAAATTTTAAAGCTGATTTTAAATTTTTTTTTATATGCCCATTGCCCACTAAGATTTTTTTTCTAAAACGTTGAAATTTCTCTAAGTTGGGATAACCAAATACTTTGAAAAACGAGTTAATCGACATATTATTGAATTTTGGTGAATTTCAATCCAGTTTCATTTTAATAACACTTATTTTTTCAATCTTGTTATTTTTCAGAATCTTCAAGAACTTCAAGCACAGGCGGTTCATCAATGACAAATGCATTCGATGTGGTGAAGAATATCACTAACAACAACATGGAATCATCAGGTGAGTAGATTTGGCTGTTGCATATGGATCATTTCCGTTTTTTCACAAACTGCAACTGTTGCACTAAAAATGGTATGAAAATACCAAATTTTGGTATTTCTTGTGCAAATACCAGCAACCAAAATTTGCTCTTGGTTGCCCAGTAATAGATGGTAAAATACCATCAAATCATACCAAAATCATGTATGTGGAAGACCACAGGAATACCAAAATCTGATTTTCCAAGGGCGCGGGAATATCTTCAAATAAAACCATGTTAATACCAAGTTTTGGTATTCAAGCAATGTTCAAAAATCCAGAAGACCTCAACTTGGTATTGAAATGGTTTTATTTTGTGGTATTTTTTTACCCTTGGAATAACATGGTTTGGTATTGTTGTGCCCTTCCACTGACAAGACTAGTTTTCATGGTATTTTACCATCTTTTACTGGGCAACCAATGGCACATTTTGGTCCCTGTTATTTGCCCAAGTAATACCAAAATTTGGTATTCCCGTGTTATTTACCCCTGCTCGGGATAACTGTAAGTACCGTAAACTGGGGTCAATCGGGACACATGGGGCGAATTGGGACAGCAGTTTTAACCATGTTGGAGCAAAGTATTTTGATTTTTCTGGTTGGTTTCGGTTAGAACAGACTCAGGCCAACAAAATGTGTACATCCATTTCCAAATTTAAAAGCTTTAAGTGCTTTAAAAACTGCTGTCCCTATTCAGACTGTAGTCCCGATTCACCCCAGATTACGGTACTTTTTATACTTTATTTTATAATATTTGTCACCAACAATAAATTCCATCACCAAAGTATATTTTTTAAGATTGTTTTAACATGAAATTTTGTACTGAATGAACTTAAGCAACTTTTTAATAACGTTTGGACAAACGCATGCTCATTTATGTATTGTTTTTAACATATTTTTTTTAAAGCTAAAGAATGTTTTCTCTGATTCACCTCTATTATGTCTAATTTAAATTTAATTGATTTCCAATTCAAAACAAAATTTGATATTTCTGTCTAGCCAAAATGATTGATGAAATTTGGCTTTTCTTCGACAACAATTTTTTTTTTTCGTATGGATCGCCGACAATCACCAACCTACTCTCACCTAAAATGTCCACATGGTTTATGAATAGCCCCACTTTAGACTTTCTTCACGTTAAAATCATTTTTACGGAGCCATCAAACCAAATAATCAAATTTCGTAAAAAATTAACGAGACCCAGAAAAATCATTAAAAATCGTTTTATAGCAATGTCGAAGTGTAACAAAGAGTCCATCCTGCTCACGTTAGTTGATGTTTGCATTAGAAAAGAACAAGATAGACTCCTTGTTTACACTTCGACTTCAGCCCAACTTAGAAAACTTGCTGTGCTGATATACAGTCGACGTTGCTATGATTTTGAAATTTTCTAAACCATACGTCAAGTTTCTACTTTGATTACAGTAAAAAGTTTAAAAAAAGCTATCGCAATTCGCCCAATGTGGCCCGATTCGCCAATTAAATAAAAAAAAACTTTAAAAATATGATTTTGACAGCGGAAAAGTCAAGGGAAAAGTTATTGAAACCAGCACACCACCCAACTCAACCACCAAGACAACGTCAGCGGAAGTTTCTCCGTCGCTTACGTGGCGTTCCTAAATTTGATTATTTTCCATAATGGAGAGGCATAGTCTGGGGGTAAACGTCGGTCTCGGTTATCCTGTGCCGCCATCGCGATTTTTTTTTCAATGGTTCTCTGTGCCTTTTGAAGTTTGGGTGGTAAAACTCCAGAATGGATGCTGGAGAACGTAAAAATACCACGCAGTTGATGAAGATTTGAACTTTCGATTAGTAATGTTCATAAATCACATTTTACTTTTAGGACTTTTCGTTCAGGTTGCACAGTTTGACTGAAAATATTTCTAAAACAAATGATAAATGGAGTTGTTTTGTTGAGACCATTAAGTAACGCATTTTATTGCGTCTTTATATTTTAACCTTCTTGTATGCTTGGGGTTAAATATAAAAAAGTTGCTACAGTGTACTCTCTGGCTGTCGATCTTCTCGATATCAATATTGCTCCAGCTGTCAATAAATTTTTCGTTCTATAATTTGATAGCTTCCGCTCTCGACGGTCCCTTCAATATCGACAACGAGAGAGTTCACTGTATATCTCTTTTGGAACATTTTTTTTAAATTTATTTAAAGAAAGATAATACACAAAGAAGCATTACTATTTGGAAAAACAAATGTTCTTTATTAGATCTCTTTAAACAGGAAAAAAGGAACATGTGTTATCCTTATGAAGGGGATCAAATTTTCCACAATCTTTGGGTCAATCTGTCAATGTAAACCTTATTTCGAGTTAATTTAATTTTCAAGAACTCTCCAAACCAAGAATGCTTCCGGCCTTGGAGTTCAGCTAAGGAGTTTTCGTTATGCCAACTTGTTGGCTTCGGCAGTGTTATCGCCAGCAGCGTTAGGTTATGTTGTGCAAAATTTTAAAATTCAGCAATTTCGTTGAAAAAAAGGATTTCTTTTCGGTGCTGAGACCTGGTTAGGACCGAGACGACTCGACAAACACTATTGAATACACTTTGAAGTTATTTGCAGTAGTTCAAGCTTCTGCAACCTATTCCCAGAATAGTAATTTCGTATCGAACATTCAATTTGGTGATGATTGCTCTTTTTATTATGTTTGACCTTTTCATCCCGAACTAACCCAAAGTCCTAAGCAAACATTTGCAGATTACCAAAATTCCCTACTTAAATCGACAACCTACGGGGTCGTCGTGGAGGAAAAACTATCCCCCGCAGTAGGTATCCCCTGGAGAAATTTAAACAAAATCAAACCAGAACCAGAACTTACCCGGGTAGAGATTGCCAATCAGCGTGAACGGCAGGCAGAGAAAATTAACCAATAAATCAGCGTACGCCAGATTCACGATGAAGCGGTTCGTCGGGGACCGCATCATGGTGCTTTTCTTGACCACGATGACCACGGCAAAGTTCCCGAGCAGGCCCACGATGAACACGAGCGTGTAGGCAACGCTGGAAAGAAAATGGGCGAAGGGGGTTTTTCGAAATTGAAATTTTACAACTTTTCTAGGTTGACGCGATGGGGCGTTGATTGATGGATGGATGGGTTGATCTTTTTATGGGATCATTTTAAACTGGGTAACTTATATTGAGAACTTGACCAATATAGACTTCAGCTGATTGATTTAGTTGTTCTGGGAGTTCTAGAGGTTCTTGGGATTTTATAAATAGAAGCTTTTTATTAGGGTTATGGTACAACTCGAAGATGCATATCCCTTTTCATTACCAACCTCAACAAAACCGTCCCAACCAGCCCGTACCGGAGCTGATAGGCCGGATCCAGGCCCACCGTCCGGGTCCCATCGTACGCGTCCACAGCGGTATCAAAGTCATCGAACTTGGCCCGGCTAAGATTGGCCAAGATGGCCAGGGCGGTCGCGTTGGTGGACGTATCGGCGAACGTCGATGCTGTCGGAGTCGCGTCCGTCTCATAGTGGACGATGAAGCAGGTCCAGTTGTGGCTCGACCCGATGTTCGACGTGCAGTTGAGAGAGTCGGAGTCCATCCGCCGCGCGAGGATGGTCCGGGAAGGCAGTTGTTGGGCAACCGGGTGAACTCGACAAGATTACGAGGAATTAATTTGAGCGCGTTTTCCGCTCCATTGTGCTTTGATCGTTATTATGGGCCGGAATTGATTCAATTACTGCTGGGTTGTCTAGGTTGACAGCTGTCTGGAATTGCGGAAAAAATGGAGAAAAGAAAATCGTTAGCGTGTCGAAATGAAATGATTTGGGCTTTGTCTCCTTTTTCTGTGGAAAGGAAACTCTGTTAATAGAGAAAGAATCTTATAGACTGTGCATGGATGGACCAATATTGTTACGAATTAAATTGTTATTGCAACGATAAAACATTGCTTCCTGTTAAGGAAAGACGTTGAGATGATCATTTTGGATGAGAAATAAACAAATCAAATTAACACCATCAAGTTATATTCAGTCTGGTTTTCTAACAAGATTTGTCATCATCTCAATCAATTTCAAAACAAGTGTTTATAGTTTAAACTTTGATGAACATTTATTTAAAACTAGTCTTTTGTATTTAAAAACTAATAACCAGTTTTAGTTAAAAATTCAATAATTAATCTAGTGTAAGAAATTTATGTTTAATACCACCAAATGTGTACAGTACTACAGCAATTCCCCACGAAAACAGCATGGTTCGAAAAAAAAAGTTCTCCGATCGGGCTCAAAATTTTTCTGGGGGTTCCTTGGCCGAAATAATTAGTCCCGTATTTTTTCGTTTGGCCATTAGGGTGACCTACGCCGTGTTAGGGTGGTCCGAAAAATGGCAATTTTCGTCGATTTTCTAAAAAACCACTTTAAAAAAAATCATATCCCCGCGCCATTTCATCCGATTTTAGCTGTCTTAGACGCAAAAGAAAGGTGATTAGTTTGACTATTTAAGAAAAATAGTAAGAAGCTTCAAAAATCTAGCTTAACATATGAAAAGGTCGTATGAAAACTTAAAATGCTGTTTTGAAGGTCTCGGGATCAAAGAGCCTATGTCTGAAAATATTTTTATCGGATTCCTCGGAAAATTTCACATAACATATCAAAAAATAGTGAAGTTATGTATTCGATACTCTGAGATACGATTTTTTGAAAATGAAAACTGAGTTTTTCGACGCGCCACGCGCAAAAATGGGAAAATGACGAAAACGGAAAAAAATTTCACTAAAACTGCAATAACTTGAAAATTTCAGTATACATGTAAAGGTACCAAAAGTTGCGTATTTCAATTACGAAAATTCGTAACTTTTCAAATGTTAAGCTAGATTTTTGGAACTTCTAACTATTTTTCCTAAATAGTCAAACTAATCATCTTTCTTTTGCATCTAAGACAGCTAAAATCGGATGAAATGGCGCGGAGATATATTTTTTTGAAAAAAGTGGTTTTTGCGAAAATCGACGAAAATTGCCATTTTTCGGACCACCCTAACACGGCGTACGTCACCCTAATGGCCAAACAAAAAAAAATAGGGGTCTAATTATTTCGGACAAGGAACCCCCAGAAAAATTTTGAGCCCGATCGGAGAACTTTTTTTCGAATCATGCTGTTTTCGTGGGGAATTGCTGACTATTGATAATAATTCACTTATAAAAAATCATCTCTGTTTAAAAGAGCACCGGCATATTAATTAAACATAAAGCACCATGCGTCTCCATAATTTCGATGGAGAAGCATGTTACCCAGAGTTCGATTGATATAGCGAATGTCCGATTTTTTGCCTTCCTTAACCTACTGAGGAAAACCCTATCCGAAATAGGGTGGTCCAAAAAATTGCATTTTTCGTCGTTCGTCGATTAGTTGGGCTTTTAAGGAAAAAATATGTGGAGGTTCGAAAAAAGCTAGCTGAATATTTGAAAAGGTCCTATGAGAAATTTATTTGCTAATTTGAAGGTCTCGGGACCAAAGAGCTCATATCTGAAAATATGTTTCCCTGATTCCTTGTAATATTTTACATAACATATGAAAAAATGCGAATATTCATTATCACGATTCGGAGATATGATTTTTTTGAACATAAAAACTGTGTTTTTTCGACGCGCCGCGCGCCAAAACGGGAAAATGTCGTAAAAATCAACTTTTTTCACTAGAACTGCGACAACATGAAAATTTCAGCGATACATGTTTGGGTACCAAAAATTTCATAATTGAAAGACGCAACTAGTGACTTCTCTGGCAGAAGCTGGCTAAATCCTAAAATCTAGGAATTGGATTGCTTCTTTTTATTTTCAGTGTAATTCACTCGAAAAAGGAACTTCTTAAAATTCTTTTTAAACGTTTCGGCTTTTTTTTAATTAAAATAAAAACTAATAATTTTTTTTTGAAAAATGGCCAGCTAAAGTTGGTTCAGTCTAGAGAAAAACGTTAAAAACGCCACTTTTTGGACCAAAAAAATGAGTATAATTATTTTTCCCATGCCAAACTTAAGTCAAATCGGAGCACTTTGATCTGAATCCTGCTGGTTTGACGTGGAATAGCTGCAATCCAATATCTTGGTGTCGATCGATTCCTTAGACCATAGCGACTTTTTGAAATAAAAAGAACGAACGAAAAAACTTTAACCCTCTACAACCCAACCGCGCCTTTAGACGGGCTTCGATTTAAAAAAATGGCCAAAAATCAATTTATCAACAAATTTTTGATCTTTAAAAAGCATTGGAAAGAAGAACTCTTAAAATTTTAGAAAATTTATGGATTGGAAGTTTTACTTGTTTTAATGTGACTTTGCCAATGTTTAAAAACATGTCATTTATTCAGGGGTCAACTTTGGCTGTGTTTTTTACTAACATTTCCTATATTTTAAGTAAAAAGAAGTATGCAGCAATTTTTCTAGTGTCCCAGACTATGCCTCTACGCATTTTTTTTACAATTCAAATGATAATGGTGCCATTTTATAGCAGAAAATGTGAAAAACAAGCAAAAAATTTAAAAGGTTACTGTAAACACATGACAAAAATAGATAGGCAAAATGTAATGATAGGAAGTGGTAGAATAGGCTAAATACTACCAAAAACAAACATAAACTAAAATGCAAATTAAAATACTTAAAATGAAACAAGAAAAACATTAAACAAGAGAAGTAACGCTTTTCGTAGAACAAAAGTTGCTCAAAATGACCTCCTGAACACGAAAAATTAAAATTTTCGAAAAAAGCAGTAGAGGGTTAATAAATAACTGTATGCAAACGATTGTGAAGTTTCACAAATTTTATATATTTTTAAACATTTTTACATTTAGTTCAGTGAAATACAAATTTGACACCTTTTACATCGTGACTTTTCAGATTATTTAAAAAAATATTTTTGTTTGTTTGTCTTTCAAAAACTGTCTGATACATTTACGATATTTTTTTTAAGTTTTTTGGTACTTTTGACTAATTTAAGTAGAGACTTTTATTCTGACAGGAAAAATTAAAAAAAATATTCTGAAGGCAAAAGTGTAATGCAACTAAACATAGGAAAATTAATTATAGTGGAGTGTTCTGAAAGTTTACAAATTTCAAGCCTTATGTCATATCATATTAGCGAATGTGTAAGAGTAAACTTCTTGCTAATTCAACCCACCTCTTCAGCCTCAAGTGTTGCAAGCATTTGGAAACGAACCGCTGGGAACCGACGCCTGATGTCAAAAGATCAACAAGGTAATGAATTCCCCACAAGAAAACCCACAAGCTTGTGTGCTGTATCATCAAACTTATGTGTTCTGAGAGTGATATTCTACGCACATCATCGACGTGGAACAGATTTTTTAAACAGCAATCATTTCTTGGCATGTTTGGTTGACATTGACGTGACTTCTAGTGGAATTTTAGAGTCAACAATCGTTTTTTTTGTTTTCCGTGAAAAGCTATCCATCTGTATTAATTTAATTGCAATTATTTTTATATAATTATAATTATGAAATTAAAATTACAGAAATTATTGGTCTGGCATTTGGTCACAGCTTTAATCTTAAAGTATCACATCGAATTCTGTCGTATAGCTATTTATACATAAATTTGAAAAAAGATCTAAAATCAAACTGCTATAAAATTATAAACAGGGCTGTAATTTTAACATTGATTATACCGTTAAAAAATCTCCAGACAGGTCTTTAAATCAATGCCTACATTTGCCCAGCATGATATCCCGTCTGATCATCGCCAAAGGCAAACAGCACTAGGAAAAAGCTCAATTGGATTAACTTTCTCTGTGCACCATTCGCATATATGTTTGTCTGAAGTGCGCGTGTAAAGTAAATGAAAAGCTTTTAAGGTAAATCACCATTCGGTTACGAAACGTGTGTGTGTGTGTGACTGTTTCAGGAACAGTGCAGACCGGATTTGATGTTTTTTTCTTGCTGCTAGAAACATGAAATATCACTTGAAAATATTTTCCGAGCGAAAAATCCTGGATAGGATTAGCAACAGATTGTCGAAGATTTGTTCGAGGGATTCTAGTCCTGTGTTGTGGCAATTGCTTTAAATGGAAACGTTTCAGCGAAATAACGCTGGACACAAAAATCTATAATGGATGCAATTTCTCGGAAAATTCATGAAATAAAATCGTATAAAATGGAATCCCTTAAATAAAAGAGAAAAGAGCTGGAGCTTTCGACATCCGGATGATTTACAATTTCTGTTACATCGTTGCTGTCGTGCTAACTTGTCACACGTGCATTTTGGGTCACATTGAGTTGAGAACGCCATTTTGTGTAGCTCACAATGCCTTACCTTTTGACCTTCACAGATCCCCAAAATTTGATATCAATTCTGAGATATTCAATAAAAACCGAAACTCCGTGCATTGTTGTCACTTTTCATATGAAAGAAGTTTCAATCTTGTAGTGCTATCTTGACACCCCCTGAAAATTTGCTGTAAGTGCGACAAAGGGCAAAGGGATTTCAGGTCAGATCGCGTTTGACACACGTATATGCCCGACTAACGTAAACATTTGTAATTATAACTTGGGACTGCAGCAACCAAATTCAACCAAAACTTAAGGACAATGCACAGAATGGTCAGCCGAACAAAACGTGTATGTTATTGTTTACATTGCGTGCTGTCATTTTTATTTATTCAAGGTCGAACATTAAAAGGCGTTTTTTCTCGAAACGTCAAAAAGCAACGTACGACAAGTTAGAGGGACAACGTCGACATGTAAATTGATAACATCTTCAAAATTGTCATTTAACTTGTGGTGCTGTGTGTTTCACCTATCAGGTTATTTAACCAGCCCTTTCGTTGTGATCGTGTTTTTTTGACGCACGTGCCTTTTGAGGGACGCCAATGTTTGCAGCTTTCAATGGCGCACCTTTTGACTTTATTGATCTCCAAAGCTCTAAAAATATATCCTGAGATGTCTAGCAAAAACCGTAAAAACTCTTTGTAATGTTGACATTCTTCATAAGGAATTTAGTTCTGATCCGAGTTCGAAAATCTCATAGTTTTGTTTTTCTCTATTCGGGTTTCAATTTCAACTTATCATTTCTATTACAAACCTCTAAAACGGGTTCATTTTGCTGTCTGGATTTCAGAAAAGCGCAACAAAAGTTGAACCGAAGTTCAGATTGTAAAAACTGATTCCGTTCCCTCATTTGCGTGGCATGTAAACGATCGAAAACGATTGGAAATCCAACAACCAACAAGTCGTTATCTGGGATTATTTCTCTGAAACGCATTTGCTTTGATCCTTTGAAACACAACGCTTATCTTGAAAAGGGATGCTAACAAAAAATATATATATATATTGCTGGAAAAATCTAAAAAAAAACTAATTTTTGTTATAAATTCTATAAATTCGTCAAATTTTACGTTTCAACTCTTTGTCTTTTCTAAGAAAAACAGTGTTAAGAATCAACCCATTACGAAGCGGAAACGCCCCCCCCCCCCCATTATTGAGCATAAAAATCACGCACGTGGGTGAAATGTTGGGTCTGCTTCCCACGTCACCATCGGAAACCGTCCGGCGGGCCAGAGTTTTTCCTTTGATTTCGTCGAATATTTATACGAAGCAAACTGCCTGGAAGGAGCTGTAAGTGAAGTGATAACATTTCAGGATGGGGAAAAAAGTGGGTGGAGACATCTTTTACTGTGTGTGTCGTCAACCCTTATTCTGCTCAGCTTCCACGAAGGATATTTTGTGCGGGGAGAAATGTGATGTTCAGTTGGGCGTACGTTTACCACCGGGAATAATTGAGTGTTACGAAATATGGAACGGTAGCCGTGGGTATCGAAACCGAAATCTTATCAGCACTACTTTTTTCTCTCCTGTTTATGAAGCATGGAGCAAGTTGCGTTGGACACTTTCTTACTGAAGAAGAAGATTGTGGTGGCACAGGGAAGAAAATTTATTGAAATTGTTTTGGGATCGAGGACACAAAAAAAACAAATATATGATATTTTTTCATGTTATATGAAATGAAAAATATGTACATATAAGGAAAAATAATTTTATTACTAACATTACCGCATAACACATTGAAACATTTTTGAATAAAATCATCGCTAAGTCAAAAAAGAATTTAAACAGGATCCAGTGGCCTACGTCCATAGAAGAAAAGATTCAACGTAATTGGACTTTCAACCATTTTTTTATGTCTGGGTTCGAGGGAACCTTCCACAGGACCAAAAAGGTTTAAGGTTTCTGTGATTATCTCAAATAAAAGATTCGACATTGAAATGGATGGTGTAAAAAAGTGAAAAATAGTGTCCTTTATTGATGGATGGATTTGGCTGAACGGGTTGAACGAGTCCTGAATTTATAATGTTTGTTGACTATTGATCTTTTAGCTTGAGAATAGATTATTTTAGATTGATTTTTTTTTGTTTTGCGTCTGACGTTTCAAATAACTTTCAATTTCACATTTTTGTTTTAATATTGGTTTCTTTTATAAATTAGCTGTCCATGATTGCGAACGCAGGTGCCTCTTACCAGTATAATTGAGTTGATTTATGGTTCGGTTTGACGCGACACGAGGTCTTAGCAACGAAAATTGGTCCTGATCTATGCCACGTGCACACAGGTGCTTTTGCGCGCCGTGTCAACCACTTTAGTTAACCACCAGACGAAAATTAGGTTTAGTTTCAAAGAGGCACGGCGAAGCTGGATTTTATGAAATTTGTTAATTTTCCATATCATAAGATGGTGTTAATTGGGCAGAAAGGAAAGAGTGCTTAAGGGGAAATACCACAACGGATGTGATTTCAAGCCTAATTGAATCTCTAAATTAAATTAAATTTTCCAAGCAGCTACTCTTTGTGAGTTCGGATAGGTCTGTAGTTTATATTGCCGGCAAGTGACCATTAAAGGCAATAATGTGAAATTTGTCAAAAATGTCTTGCGAATTTAAAACATATGAATACATTAAGTGTTTTTGTTTATTTATTGTCTACCTTCCGGGAACATCGAATAAAAGGCACATGAGCAATTCTCTACCATAACCGGAAATGGATTTTATTTGTATTTTTTAATTTGGCTCAAACTTTGTGGGGGTCTTCCCTATGACCAAATAAGCTATTTTGCGTCATTGGTTCACCCATACAAGTCTCCATACAATTTTGGCTGCTGTCCATACAAAAATGGTATGTAAATATTCAAACAGCTGTAACTTTTGAGTGAATTTTCTGATAAATTTAGTGTCTTCGGCAAAGTTGTAGGTATTGTTGAGGACTTTTGACAAAAAATAGGAACACGGAATAAAAATTTTGCGGATTTTTTAATCAACTTTTTTTTCACTAAAACTCAATTTCCCAAAATACGTATTTTTTTATTTTCGAGATTTTTTGATATGTTTTAGGGGACAACAATCCGCAACTTTTGAGCCATAGAGAAACATGGCCGCCGAGTTATGATTTTTTGAAAAAAATAGTGATTTTTGGAAAAAAATCGATGTTTTATGCAAAAACAAGTTTGACATTTTTTTTTTAATGCAAAATTTAATTTGCAATCGAAAAGAACTTTACAGTTTTTTTGATAAAGGGCTCCGTTTTCAAGATATAGCCACCGAAAGTTTGATTTTAGCGAAATATTTGCAGTTTTTCGATTTTAAAAAATAGTGACCATGAGTGACCATTCCTGAAAATATTTTTTTTTTGAAAAGTTCAGAAAATTTGCTATAAAATTGTCTAAGAGACATTGAAGATTGGACCTCGGGTTGCTGAGATAGAGCCGCTTTAAGAAAAAGAAACACGAAAATTGAAGTTTTATAAGTCTCACCTAAACAACCCACCATTTTCTAATGACGATATCTCAGCAACTAATGGTCCGATTTTCAATGTTAATGCATGAAACATTCGTGAAATTTTCCGATCTTTTCGAAAAAAATATTTTGAAAATTTTCAAATCTAGACTAACATTTTAAATGGACGTAATATTCAATGTTTGGCCCTTTTAACGGTGCACATCAACCAGAGCTTTTGCACCCAGATTTTTGTTACAGACTTTTTAGTATCTTCAAAACTACGGGAACTATCGATAAGTTTTTTTATTCATCCCCTTAGTAACTATTTCCATAAAGATTTACAACGAAGTTTTGTCAATTTTAATAATCAAATTATTTCAGGATTGGGTCCGTAAGTTCAACAATTTTAGAATAAGAAGACAACAACTTCCTTGGTTGCTGTGTACCCTTAAAATAAAATATTGTTTTCGAAAAGATCGGAAAATTTCACGAATGTTTCATGTATTAACATTGAAAATCGGACCATTAGTTGCTGAGATATCGTCATTAGAAAATGGTGGGTTGTTTTGGTGAGATTTAGAAAACTTCCATTTTCGTGTTTCTTTTTCTTAAAGCGGCTCTATATCAGCAACCCGAGATCCAATCTTCAATATCTCTTAGACAATTTTATAGCAAATTTTCTGAACTTTTCAAAAATAATATTTTTAGAAATGGTCACTCATGGTCACTATTTTTAAAAATTGAAAAACTGCAAATATTTCGCTAAAATCAAACTTTCGGTGGCTATTAGGATGTAACAAAAATGACTTTTTGGCGGGCATTCAGGGGTTTGTTCCGGTGGGCATACTGAGCCTAAATCCCAAATATGAGCTTGATTGGACGTAACAGGAGCTGGCGCTCCGCCCTTTAATTTTAAATGGGATTTAACCGGTAAAAAAAGATTTTTTCAAAAATGTCACTTTTTGAGGCATTTTGGCCACCAATGCGTTTACCAAAAACATCACTGGCGTGTAGGCCAGATCCTTGCGCATCTTTTGGTATATATAACATTGAAGTTTGGAGCATCCTGGAGCTCGGTACAGACCTTCAAAGTTTGGCATTTTTTTCGAAAAATCGGTCCCAGCAAAATCAAATGGCGTCTCGGGCGTCGCGAGGTGCGACGCATATCTTTTTTGCCCATTTAAAATTGAAGAGCGGAGCGCCAGCTCCTGTTACGTCCAATCAAGCTCATATTTGGGATTTAGGCTCAGTATGCCCACCGGAACAAACCCCTGAATGCCCGCCAAAAAGTCATTTTTGTTACACTCTAGTGGCTATATCTTGAAAACGGAGCCCTCTATAAAAAAAACTGTAAAGTACTTTTCGATTGCAAATTCAATTTTGCATTAAAAAGTAATGTCAAACTTGTTTTTGCATGAAACTTCGATTTTTTTCCAAAACTCACAATTTTTTCAAAAATTCATAGCTCGGCGGCAGATTTTTTGACCATGTTTCTCTATGGCTTGTCCCCTAAAACATATCAAAAAATCTCGAAAATCAAAAAATACGTATTTTGGGAAATTGAGTTTTAGTGAAAAAAAAGTTGATTAAAAAATCTGCAAATTTTTTTTCCGTGTATCTATTTTTTTCTCAAAAGTCCTCAACAATACCTACAACTTTGCCGAAGACACCAAATTGATCAGAAAATTCACTCAAAAGTTACAGCTGTTTGAATATTTACATACCATTTTTGTATGGACAGCAGCCAAAATTGTATGGAGACTTGTATGGGTGAACCAATGACGCAAAATAGCTTATTTGGTCATAGGGAAGGCCCCCACAAAGTTTGAGTCAAATAAAAAAATACAAAAAATAAAAATGGTCGAAATCGGCCGATTTCGTAGAGAGTTGCTCACATAACACGTGGAAACTGCCCTCAAGCGATTAAGCACTGCAAAGTTTGGCATTCCTCCGTTTTTACGTGAAAACCTTCCTAACACGTTACAAGCAAAAAGTGTAGCTTTTAGCCTTAAATGTTGGTACTAAAGAGCTTGTGAGAATAAAAAAAGTCATTTATGCCAGGGCTGTGGAGTCGTGTCATATTTCCGACTCTGGCGTTCCGAGTTCAGCCGACTCCGGCTCTGGCTTTCAATTCCAACTGACTCCGACTCCGACCTACCAACTCTAGCCGACTCTGACTCCAGCTTTCAACAAATGGTTGATTCCGACTCTGACTCCGACATCTACTCAGTATTATGAATATCGATGAATTAAACATTGAAACTTGTAATTTGTAAAATTTGTTTTGCTAACACTTGCGCAAATACCGTAAACCGGGGTGACATTGATGTCCGGGGTGACATTGATAGGTTGAAGATTATTTTTTTTGCAAAATGATAAATACAGTGTACTCTCTCGTTGTCGATATTGAAGGGACCGTCGAGAGCGGGAGTTATCAAATTATAGAATGAAAAATCAAAGCAATCTTCTTGAAGGGACTGAAAAATTTATTGACAGCTGGAGCATTATTGATATCGAGAAGATCGACAGCCAGAGAGTCGACTGTACGAAATAAATACAAACAGAACCATACTAAGCTTTGTACAGAAGTTTACCTAGAATTATGAATACATTGATAAGTGGGACTATTTAAATACTCTGAAATTGACATGTTTTTCTCAATTAAAATAAGGGGATGGCGTCGCTATTTTTAGACCATGTTTTCCACTTTTTCTCCATCGAAACCGACTACTTTATCGACTTCATTTTGCTGGGCGAGATAGGACGCCGTCTATTTTAAGACGATGACTCTGCACTTTTCCCCGTTTGCACTTAAAACAACCAGGTGGCAGCACGATGTAACGCCACGTCCCTATTAGTTCGAATCGCAAAACGGACATCATTATCGGATTCTTGGACAATTTCATACTAAGAACAGCTAAAATCAGTTTCTTTGTTACAAATTTTAAGCTTTATTGGAACTGAAATCAAAAATATCTTGATTTAAAGGCATTTTCCGCTGAACAATTTTCTAAGTAAACATTAATTTTGTTTTTTGATTGATTAGATCATTCTAAGTACATAACCTCAAGTTTACATCTATTTTATGAAAAGTTAATAAACAAGTTAGATAAATATTTAATTGTTTATTTTTTTAAGCTAATAAAATTTAGCCGATTCCGACTCCGACTCCAGCTATCCGAGTTTTGACGACTCCGACTCCAGGTCCCCAAAAATACCCGACTCCACCGACTCCGACTCCGACTCCACAGCCCTGATTTATGCAACAAATTGCAAAAAAGGCATACTTCACCGAGTTGGATAAATATGACGAGTGCAGAAAACTCAAGTTTTGCAACGAGTCGAATACAATTTACAAATCGTTCTTAACATATCGATGCTTGTGTGCTCTCTTATACTAACTGACATTTTGGTGGTACGAGAAAATCGACTTTTTAACTTTGAATTACTGTTTCTGGAAAACTATTCGACAAACAATTGTCCTAATAATTTTAAAGTATGCTCCTGACATAACTTAAAGACATGGTAAAATATGAAAACTTTTGAAACGCAAAAAAAAAATTGGCAGAGAAATTGCGAAAAAAAATCATGCTTGCAATTAGCACAAGTGTGTCTTGAACAGTGATTTGTATGAGTTAGCACAAACGTGCACAGGGCAAATTTTGCAGTTGAGCTAAAATGCTTCTTCGATGGCAGAGTCGTGTATACTTCCAACGTGGCACTTGGTACAAAAGTGCGCAGAGTCATTTTATTGTTAAAAAAAGTAGTTATTGCTTGTTTCAATGTTTTTTGCGTAGTAACTTTGAATTGTTGCTAGTTAAGGAACATTTTTCTCAACAAAACTTTTTTAATAGACTTGTTTATCATTAAATTAACTGTGAAAATTGCAGTTTTTGAGAGCAACTACCGTTAAAACATGAATTTTATTAAGAAAAACTTAGTGAAGTGTGAGGATTCATA
The DNA here is from genome assembly GCF_015732765.1 of Culex quinquefasciatus. Taxonomy (NCBI): domain Eukaryota; kingdom Metazoa; phylum Arthropoda; class Insecta; order Diptera; family Culicidae; genus Culex; species Culex quinquefasciatus. The sequence goes on from NC_051863.1 coordinate 33,204,396, forward strand.
AATATAAGTATGATAATCCATGAAATAGCTTCAATAAGACCAACTATGACGAAAACCGAATAGTTCTACGCTTACAAACAGAAGAAAATGATTTTGTAAAAACTTTGAGCTAGTTTATTTTATTTCTCTCATGTCATACGACCTTTTTAGAAATGCAAGATATCCAGGACACAAACCATAGAACTGTTATGGTAGATAGCAGTTAGAACAAGTGTGTCTATTGCAATGAATTCTTAGTTTGTATCGAATAGAACAAAAGTGCTCCAAAACAATCAATACTTAGTCTTTGAACATGGACGACCCCTACAGTTGTGCTAAGCGTGCACAACTACGTGAATGATGTTGTTACGTGTTTTTTTGGTTGGACGACCCCTGCAGTTGTGCTAAGTTTGCACAACTTCTTGAAGTGTTTGAGTTGGATATTTGGGTTAGGCTAAGTATGAGATTGGTTAGTGGATGATGTTGTTACGTAGTTTTTTTGATTGGACGACCCCTGCAATTGTGCTAAGTTTGCACAACTTCTTGAAGTGTTTGAGTTGGATATTTGAGTTAGGCTAAGTATGAGATTGGTTAGTGGCTGATTTTGTTACGTAGTTTTTTTGGATTGGACGACCCCTGCAGTTGTGTTAAATGTACACAACTTCTTTAAGGGTGTTTGAGTTGGACATTTGGGTTAGGTTAAGTGTGCCATTGGTTAGTGGATGTTGTTGTTACGTAGTTTTTTGAATTGGACGACCCCTGCAATTGTGCTAAGAGTGCACAACAAGAGTTCCCAAATGAACCGGTTAGGCGAGGTTCACCTATTGGTTCGGCTTAAACCTCCCTTTGTGGTCCAATCCTGATTCAGTGAACAATTAACCATTCGTTACACCGCAACATACGTGTCACCGTAAAATTCGTTACACCGTAACATTCGTTACACCGTAACATTCGTTACACCGTAACATTCGTTACACCGTAACATTCGTTACACCGTAACATTCGTTACACCGTAACCTTCGTTACACCGTGACATTCGTTACACCGTGGCATTCGTTAAACCGCAACATACGTTACACCGTAAAATTCGTCACACCGCAACATTCGTTACAACGTAACATTCATTACACAGTAACCTTCGTTACACCGTGACATTCGTTACACCGTGGCATTCGTTAAACCGCAACATACGTTACACCGTAAAATTCGTCACACCGCAACATTCGTTACACCGTAACATTCGTTACACCGTAACATTCGTTACACCGTAACATTCGTTACACCGTAACATTCGTTACACCGTAACATTCGTTACACCGTAACATTCGTTACACCGTAACATTCGTTACACCGTAACATTCGTTACACCGTAACATTCGTTACACCGTAACATTCGTTACACCGTAACATTCGTTACACCGTAACATTCGTTACACCGTAACATTCGTTACACCGTAACATTCGTTACTCCGTAACATTCGTTACACCGCATCATTCGTTACACCGTAGTATGATTACACCGCATCATTCGTTACACCATAACATTCGTTACACCGTAACATTCGTTACACCGTAACATTCGTTACACCGCAGATTGGTTACACCGTAGTATGGTTACACCGTAACATTGTTATACCGCAACATTCGTTGCATCGTAGCATTCTTTACACCGTGACTTCGTTACACCGTAATACACCGCAATTAAAACATTTTTTAAGTCTTTGTGTACACTTGCAGGGATCGTCCAATAAAAAAAACATAACAACATCATCCATTCACCAATAACACACTTAGCCTAACTCAAATATCCAATTCAAAACCCCTCAAGTAGTTATGCACACTTAGCACAACTGCAAGGGTCATCCATTAAAAAAAACTACGTAACAATAAAAAAAAACGTAACAATAACATCCACTAATTAATCTCACACTTAGCCTAACCCAAATATCCAATTTAAAACATTTTTAAGTCGTTATGCACACTTAGAACAACTGCAGGGGTCGTCCAATCCGAAAAACTACGTAACAACAATATCCACTCACCAATATCACACTTAGCCTAACTCAAATATCCAATTCTAAAACCCCGCAAGTAGTTGTGAACACTTAGCACAACTGCAGGTGTCGTCCTTTAAAAAAACTACGTAACAATAACATCCACTAATTAATCTTACACTTAGCCTAACCCAAAAATCAATTTAAAACATTTTTAAGTCGTTGTGCACACTTAGAACATCTGCAGGGGTCGTCCAATCCAAAAACTACGTAACAATAACATCCACCTACCAATGTCACACTTAGCTTAACTCAGGGGTCATCCTATTAAAAAAACTCTGCCACTAAATAATTATTTGACACACTTCTTCTAACTTACAACTTCTTCACGTATCCAAATCTTCACGTATCCAAATGTGCACACTTGTGCTAATTGCCTTCCAAAATAGTGCTCCATAATATTGCTCAAACTAGTAAGGACACCTGGCAATTTACCATAATATTATAGTGTAACCGTATTTTTATGGATTTGCGTGTTTTCAAAAGGTCAAGCCATGATGAAAAATAAGAGAGCACATCCATGATGCGTTCGAAAATGTCAGTTAGTACAAATGGTTGCAGGGCGATATCTCCGCGTAGGAAACGAATTTTTCAGATCTCTTAGAAGCGTTTTGTAGGGAATTTAATTAGCTAAAAGATGGCATCATTAACTCATTTTGGCCCAAAAGTCAGTTAGTACATCAGAGCACAGAGGCATATTATGTCAAAACAGTGCCACCCTAACATTCGCACTATGCTACATTCTTCCACCGTTAAAGAGCCCGGTAATATTTAAAATTTTATTACGCTTTCTCGGCGACAAAGCCTCTACCACTAAAGCAAGATTGCCATGTTTTTGAAACATTCCACTGTTTGTCATGCTGATGCTATCCAGCTTCAGAGACGATAAGGTGACTCTTCAGACGATTACACCGATTAGTGCTGAAGGGTGGAGTCAATTTTAAACAGCAAAAAAAAGTTTAAATGTTCAATGCATGAAATTATAAGCTGAAGTTTACTTTTTAGCTTCTAATATTATTTGCTCTGCTGCTCAATATTATTTGATTATAAATTTTAATTTAAAACGAAGACAACAAACAAACAAAAAAGAAACACTAATATTTGTGATTTTTTTATGCTCAAAAAGTAATAATAGAAAATATGTTGTTTGTGTCAGTACGTCAAGTTTATTATAACAAATGAGCAGTTCTGTAGGATTTCGGTCATTCGATTTTTTTTTGTATTTTTTAATCCGACCGACACTTTTTTGGTGCCTTCGGTATGCCCAAAGAAGCCATTTTGCATCATTAGTTTGTCCATATAATTTTCCATACAAATTTGGCAGCTGTCCATACAAAAATGATGTATGAAAATTCAAAAATCTGTATCTTTTGAAGGAATTTTTTGATCGATTTGGTGTCTTGGGCAAAGTTGTAGGTATGGATACGGACTACACTGGAAAAAATAATACACGGTAAAAAAATTTTGGTGATTTTTTATTTAACTTTTTGTCACTAAAACTTGATTTACAAAAAACACTATTTTTAATTTTTTTATTTTTGATATGTTTTAGAAGACATAAAATGCCAACTTTTCAGAAATTTCCAGGTTGTGCAAAAAATCATTGACCGAGTTATGAATTTTTTAATCAATACTGATTTTTTCAAAAAATCGAAATTTCGGTCGTAAAAATTTTTCAACTTCATTTTTCGATGTAAAATCAAATTTGCAATCAAAAAGTACTATAGTGAAATTTTGATAAAGTGTACCGTTTTCAAGTTATAGCCATATTTAAGTGACTTTTTTGAAAATAGTCGCAGTTTTTCATTTTTTAAAATTAGTGCACATGTTTGCCCAGTTTTGAAAAAAATATTTTTGAAAAGCTGAGAAAATTCTCTATATTTTGCTTATTCGGACTTTGTTGATACGACCTTTAGTTGCTGAGATATTGCAATGCGAAGGTTTAAAAACAGGAAAATTGATGTTTTCTAAGTCTCACCCAAACAACCCACCATTTTCTATCGTCAATATCTTAGCAACTAATGGTCCGATTTTCAATGTTAATATATGAAACAATTGTGAAATTTTCCGATCTTTTCGAAAAAAATATTTTTGGAATTTTCAAATCAAGACTAACATTTCAAAAAGGCCAAACATTCAATATTACGCCCTTTTAAAATGTTAGTCTTGATTTGAAAATTCCAAAAATACACAATTGATTCATATATTAACATTGAAAATCGGACCATTAGTTGCTGAGATATTGACGATAGAAAATGGTGGGTTGTTTGGGTGAAACTTAGAAAACATCAATTTTCCTGTTTTTAAACCTTTGCATTGCAATATCTCAGCAACTAAAGGTCGTATCAACAAAGTCCGAATAAGCAAAATATAGAGAATTTTCTCAGCTTTTCAAAAATATTTTTTTCAAAACTGGGCAAACATGTGCACTAATTTTAAAAAATGAAAAACTGCGACTATTTTCAAAAAAGTCACTTAAATATGGCTATAACTTGAAAACGGTGCACTTTATCAAAATTTCACTACAGTACTTTTTGATTGCAAATTTGATTTTACATCGAAAAATGAAGTTGAAAAATTTTACGACCAAAATTTCGATTTTTTGAAAAAATCAGTATTGATTAAAAAATTCATAACTCGGTCAATGATTTTTTGCACAACCTAGAAATTTCTGAAAAGTTGGCATTTTATGTCCTCTAAAACATATAAAAAAAAAAAAATAATAAAAATAGTGTTTTTTTGTAAATCAAGTTTTAGTGATAAAAAGTTAAATAAAAAAATTACCAAATTTTTTTAACCGTGTATTATTTTTTCCAGTGTAGTCCGTATCCATACCTACAACTTTGCCCAAGACACCAAATCGATCAAAAATTCCTTCAAAAGATACAGATTTTTGAATTTTCATACATCATTTTTGTATGGACAGCTGCCAAATTTGTATGGAAAATTATATGGACAAACTAATGATGCAAAATGGCTTCTTTGGGCATACCGAAGGCACCAAAAAAGTTTCAGTCGGATTAAAAAATACAAAAATTAAAATTGAATAAAAAAGACTGATTTCGTAGAGAATTGCTCAATATGCGGAATACATGATTTTCAGGCATTCAACATGACATTCGGTGCGCCAAATCGGTGGAACTAACATCGTGGGCGCTCAGCTCGGTGGTATCTGGCTTCAAAGGCACGTCGGATTCCTCACATTTTATAACATTCTGACATTGAATCCCTGTGGTGGGGGCGAGGGTTCAATCATCCCTCGAGTTTTGGGGGGTTCTGAAAAGTTCGTGTTTCACAGGTTGATTTTTTTACTCCTATTAAAATCAACGCCTCCGGAATGTTTGGCGTTGAACGTTCTCCCTTCACTCCTGACAACATGATGAAATCTTAAACTTTTTCAATTTCTTCCGGGCGTCATAAATTGAATTATATTGCGTTACCTATCAGGATCTTGATGCATAGAGTTATTTTTGATTAAATCTCAGCTTTAAAAAAATCAAGCTGAGAATACTAAAAAAGTTTGGCGCGCCTCCACGAAAAAAAAAACAAGAATTTCCTTCTAACAAAGTCGATAAGTCGGATTTGGCCTACGCAAGACCCACCTGTTGCGCTGCAAGGAGGGAGTCATTTTCCGTCACAAATTGTCCACGTGATTTGTGGGAGCATGCCTGAAGCAGACAGACAAGTCAGTTGTGATCTCTCATGACAGATGGAAATTGTGTCTTACAGCTGACTTCTCATTTGTCCATTCCAGACTAATATATGTTTCAGAGAGATGGAATCGAGGGGCATGTTTTGAGACTAATGGTACAAAAATACGTTCGACAAGCGTAATTCTTACAAATAATTTGAAGGCATGTGGTACCAACAGAAGTACATGCAGCAAAAAAATATATATGTTGCAAAGAAATCGAAGAATTTTCTTCAACATTCCAACTTCCAAGCCCTCAAAAAAGTTGGTACGGTAAATTCAACTCGTTGGTTCTCGGGCATAACTCAAGCAATCGGGGCAATTTTTTCTCTAGTGATTTGTTAGGATGTCTAGATGATCCTAGAACTTTGCAGAACTCAATTTGATCAAATCTGTCAAATCAAAATGCCAAAAATTCCGCGGAGGCATGCGTTGGGAGTTCCAGTGTGAACGAAACAATCTTGATCACAATAAACTTGATACGCGTCATCAAGTATTTTACAAAAAAGAAATGTAACTCTCAAATGAAAAATAAATAAAATATCACAACTTTTTTTTGTTTTAAACTTTTATTACATAGACCGTCGTTAACGATGGTAGCTGAATTGAATCTTTCAACCTTATTAAATCGAGAGACTTTTTTCAGTTCCTCGATATTTATACAGCAATTCTGGGAGTTCCTTAGCCGAAATAATTAGACCCGTATTTTTTTGTTTGGCCATAAGAGTGACCTACACCGTGCTAGGGTGGTCCAAAAAACAGCAATTTTCGTCAATTTTCGCAAAAACCACATTTTTCATGTGCCATTCAAACCGATTTTAGCGGTCTTGGACGCAAACGAAAGGTGATTAGCTTGCCTTTCAAGAAAAAATAATTCAAGATTCAAGAGCCTATGTCAGAAAATATGTTTATCGGATTCCTCGAAAAATTTAACATAACACTTAAAAAATTTGGCGATGTCTACCCGTACGTTTAAGACATATGATTTTTTGAAAATAAAAACTGGCTTTTTCGACGCGCCACGCGCAAAAGCATAGCATAGCATAGCATAGCATAGCATAGCATAACGGGTCTGCACCACGCTGTAGGGGGTGCCACAATGGTCAATTCAATATTTTTAGACAATTTGATTGTTGCCCGGTACAACCAAAAATATCTAAGAACGTAAATTTCCACACTGTGCTCCAAGGCTACGCCCATACAGTCCCGTGGGGATTTGGGAGGGGATGTTTTTGTTGTTCACTAGTGGCAAAAGTGCAGGGAACCCATGCGACTTTTAAAAGTGAACGGAATATTTTTGGGTGGTTTGGAATGGGGGTTAGGGGAATTTCATCGGGCCGATGAAAAATGTTGAATGCGTAATGTATTAAATGTATTGGAAGTTTGTAAGAGTAAGTGTGAGTCTGTAGTGTATTATCTAATAAGCATATAGTTTTGTAATAATAATAAATAATAAATATAATCAGGCTGATTCCAGGAAGCTGTAAAAAGTAGCAGTAATTTAAAATACAAATGCTCCAGACATTTCCGATGCTGCTTTAGAAAGTTTCGTCAATTTAAGAAATTTGATCAAATAAGGTATGAGGAGATAGTATGTTAGGAAAAGAATAGTTATAATGTGAACATTAAAATAAAACATGTAGTGAGTAGATACATTTACATATAGACAGTTAATTGGAAAATAATTCCAGGAAGCAGAAAAAAAAATAACACTAATTAAAAACTAATAATTCAAATGGAACCACAAATGAAACAACAGAAACACAAATATCCAACCACCACCACCATCCAAAGAACTAACTCAGAAAATAATTAATAGAAATCTCTAAACAAAATGACACCGAAAACACGAAAAATCCTGAGAACATGTATAGAAGATGTATGAAAATGTATGATAAAATGTATAGAAAATGTATGATAAACCAATTAAATCGGCAGCACTGCACTGACCTCAACACTCAGTCCACAGCATCCACAACTCACACACTTTCGCTCTCACTCGCTCCACTCACCCGATCGTAGGCACTCACCAAATGTCAAAACAAGAACTCATCTAAGCGAAAACGGTCACGTCGCTTTTATCTCTTTCACGCTCAAACCCTGACACACAGATTCATTCAAGCAAGCACCTAGAAAAGGAACATTCTCACCGATCTGCCCCTCTTAATGTCGGCTGTGGTAATTTTTCCTTTTGCTGCACTCCGGTTGGAATCCCGCCGCTGCACAAGTACATCAAGGCAGACCTGGGCAGCGATTCACACGAAAAAAAAACGAAACTATTGGCACTACGCCCCCCGGGGCATGGCCTTCCTCTAACGTGGGATTTCTGCTCCAGCGCCTCTGACGAGACAGGAGAAACCGATTCACACACTCCGTTTGAATTTCGACGGGACTAATTAAATCACAAAAATAATCACATGCCATTCATCAACACTTTCGCGAATTGAATTGCATTTTCTCTAATACACTCTTATTATTATTCGTACTTATGCATTTACACACACACACACACACACACACACACACACACACACACACACACACACACACACAACATGAAACAAGCTCACCAAATCAGCCTCAGGTATAGGTGGCAGACTCCGATCAGCCGCTCGGTCAAGCAAGAAAATCCGCCCAGCAATCAAGCCGCCGAGTCAAGCTGCTGTTGTTGACCGCCTACGTTACACCAACACTGTCATACACGCCGGCATGTTCTCTCGACTCTCAAGGGCCGTCTTTTCCAGGAAGAGCGAGGAGCCAGGAGCGCGCGGCAAAAAAAAACTGTTTCTCTCTGTACTCTGCTTTTTCACAACCATTTTCGCGAGAGAAGATTATAGACACTAACACCACTAAGTTTTCTCTCACCGGATGGCGTAGCCCAACAAGTGCCAAAACATGACGCCATTTTCCTCATGCCCCAAATTGAAGCAAAAATCACAAAAAATTGCACTTTTTTCTCAAGAATCACTTGAATTCCACATTATTCGTAACTAGAATCATTTTCCGCGACGGATGGATAACTTTTCACTGTTAAACTTAATATTTTTCACATAGAAATCGTTAAAAATTTATGCCCGTGACAGCACACACGACCGAACCGTAGCAGTGCTCCTCAATGTTCTCCTTTTTCGACGCGCCACGCGCAAAAACGGAAAAAATTACATAAACGAGAAAAAATCTACTTTTTTCAAAAAACTGCAATAACTTTTTAACTGAGCGTTGACCTAAATCATGATTGGGTACCAACATTTTCGTAATTGAAAACGCAACAAACATGTATCAAGATTGTCCCTCTGATTGCTGGGATACAGCGGATGAAAGAAAAAGAAACATGAAAATTGAAGTTCTCAAAGTCTTTCCAAAACTGCCCTGCATTTTCTAATGCCAATATCTCAGCAACGAATGGTTCAATTTTCAATGTTACAATATGATACATTTGTTAATGAACCGGCTCCGTGGCGTAATGGTTACGACTTCTGTCAAACAAGCAGGAGGTTCAGGGATCGAATCCCGGTCGGTACCTTTGAAATTTGGAATTAGGAATTTGAACTTTGAATAGGGGAAGGTGGGGCAAGACGACCATATGGGGCAAGAGGAACAATCGCTAGTAAGGCCGAGGGGAATGTCACTCCGCGTTTACACACTAAAACGTACAAAAACGAGCTCGAAAATCCTTAACGCTACTCATCGTGCCGAGTTTTCACATAACGCCACCCTAAAGCAAGTTATCGCACGTTATCGCGCGTTAAAGCGAGTTAAAGCGGTCAGCGTCTGCTCGATTTTTGAACTGAACGAATCGATCTTGCAACCTTGCCGTCTCAAATCGAGTAGTTTTTGGCAACTCTTTTTTTTGTTTTGATTCTGTTCCTGCAGTATTCGTAAAAAAAAAACGTGGCAATCTATGAGATTTATTTTTGTTTATGCTGGGAAAAGTGTACTCTGGAGCGAACGGATCGAGCCCACTCGGTGGCGAAATCGTTGAAGTTTTTTGCCGCTCTGCTGTTATTCTCCACGAAGCAGGTGGCGCGTACGATGTGAGGAACTTGTGTCGAGTCGAGGCCGAATGGGACCAAGCGGACTGAGATCGAGGAGATGATGGTCAAGAAGCTGCGCCGGAACCGCGTGACTAAGGATAAGCCGATCGAGCAGAAGTACGTAGACCTCGTCGATCATCATTGTCCATCGTTTCTGCGTCCGCCGCACGTTGTCGGGAACAGAAGTGATGCCCCCGACTGGTGCTTCCTTCCGAAGGCTCACGTCCTGGACCGGCTACACCAAGACATTTCCGACATCCGGTGGTTTCCCAAATTACCCCTTCTTCTGCTGTCCTGTAGCACGGATCAAGATCTGCTTATGAACCTACTCGAGCCACCAGCCGGCCGTGCGGAACGTGAGCATTAAAAATTGCGGCGGTAAGTTCGTGTTGGCCGATCCCTACCTCAAGCTCTTTGACACCAAAAAGGGCGACGTCGAATCTCTTACAGTGGGACACCCGCAGTGGTGAAATCATTCAGAATTACGACCGCCATCTGGCACCGACCGATCACCATCGTTGACGAAAGCTGGTGCTTCGTGACGACCTCCGACGACGAAAGCTTGTGCGTCTAGGAGTAGGACATTCCGGAGGACATAAAGAACATCGCCGATCCAACGATGCACTCGATGCCCGGAGGTAACCTATTTCCGAAGCGGCAAGTGACCGAGCCACGTAGCCTAGTGGTAACGCTTCCGCCTCGTAAGCGGTAGATCGGGGTTCAAATCCCGGCTCGGACCAACACAACTGGTGATCTTTTCCCTTCTGGATTCGATTGCTTAGTAAAGGGAAGGTAGTGTATCGTCACAAACTGGACCTTATCACGACACCTTAGGGAGGCGACCTATGGAATGTTAACATTAACCTAAACATGTTAACGGAACGTGAGTTGAGTTGAGTGAAAAACTGCCACTGAATCCGCTTTGTAAATGCCGGCCCCGATACTCTTCACGGGTGTTCCCCTCAGGAACTGGGAAAGATTGTCTCCGGTTATGCGTGTAATTTGGACTTTTCCCGCGATTGTGCGGCAAAGTCTACATCTGTTTAACGGCATGTACGAGCAGCTGAGTGTTTTCGTAAGTCGGTCGGTGATCGCCCACCTGAACGGGATGTCTGGCGCCGCCAGCCGCAGGCCATCAAGAAATGGTGGAAGAGGTGCATGAGGTCAAGATCATCAAAATCCGGTTGAGCTGAAGGTTGGAGGATGGACAAGGCTGGACGTGACACCGGATGTGTTCAACAAGAGCTGTTTTCCAAGCTGGAGATTCTCTAGTCACTGGCCACGTAGTCACCCATTGAAGAGACCATTCCGGGCAGCGAAATTACCGATTAAGACTGGCGCAAACAAGACAAAACTTCGATTTCTCGGAACGAGTTCACCCGATTCCTTCGCACCTGAACCACCGCAGCCACTTACTTTCTCGTTGCATTTCTTTTGTAAAGGGAATTAAAATATACAAAAGCATTTTTTAAAACTGAGTTTAGTTCACTTCAGCGGAAGATTTATTTATTAAAACAAAACGCATCATATTACAATTTCTATGCTTCTATGATGCACCAGATGCTGCTGTTGTTGTCCTCCGAGCTGGTCTGGTTTGTCCACGATCACTTTACCTCCCGGGACGACATGAAGGAATCGTCTGTTTCGTTCAGTATCACGTGGCACTAGTCAGTTCTGTAGTAGTTTGCCGGCCCAGTTTTTTCCGGCGCCTGACTGATCAGAGGTCAAGTCATCCGGTAACAGCTGCCGAATCGATTTTACTAGCTCGCTGTCTATCGTGCTAAGCTCCAAAACCACAAAAATCACCGCAAGTTGGAACACACTTTCCACCGGAGGCCTCTTCTGCTTGCAAATGACCAGGTTCTGCAAGAGAATGGTCGTTACGGATTCGGTCGCACACAAATGATCGCAGACGGGTGTACGGCAAGACGGGTTTCTGAGCTGGAAAATTGAATACTATAGAAGACTTGTTTCGGGGTAACATAAAGTTGTATAACTTACACGGTTTGGTTGCTTCAGCTCAGGATAGCGGCGTTAGGGAAGGTTCAGGCCCGGGAAGTATATATGAAGAAGGCCCGCGGCTCTTCGTGGTTGGGCGTGCATTTTGGGGCCCGCTTCTGGTCACTGTTTTGCCAAATTCTCAACTTGAAAAAAGCTTTTTCCACCGCCAAATTGATTAAAGATAAAATTAGCGGTAGAGCCGTCTCAAGTCCTTGGAACAGGAACCAGTGGCAGGCGCAGGAAACGGTTCCGGCGGCTAATCTCTCCTTCACACTTTGTTTCTAGAGAAAAACAAACTGTCATTTGCTCTTGACAGTTCTCGCTGTAAAAAAAAATCGAGCAGTTTGATGCGTGAACGCAAGAAAAGGTAAACCAAAAAGCGAGTTATCGCGGTTAACGCGAGTTAAAGCAAGTTAAAGCGGAAAAGCAAAAGTTAGCGCTGCAAAGGTTTGAAAGGGGAGCTTTATCGCTCGGTGAACGCAGGAGTGACGTCCCCCTCGAGTAAGGCCGTAATTTTTTACAATTTTGATTATTTCCAGTATGAGGACCAACCAAAACGACGTAAACGCCACGGGGCATAATATTGAATGAAGTTTTTTTCAAAACCTTTGTTTCCTTATAATATTTGGAAAGTACAAAATAAGGCTTAGGGTTCGTTTTAAGGCTCATTTTATCAAAATGCTATTTTTCCTAGATCAGTAGTGTCCCTACCAATGACTTGCACGTATTATAAAGTATGATTTATGTTTTGGTTATTTTTGTAGAGAGCTTTTAAAAAATCTTGTTTAGGTGGGGCAAGTGTACCATATGGATTTTTAGTATGGAAAAAAATACGAATTGCTGCACCAACATATTTTATTGTGAAAAAAATACAAAAAAGTTCTTAAAAACTGATAATCAATTGTTTAAAAAATTGTTCATACACGATATAATAATATTATGAAAATTTACTATTTATCATCTAAGTAATATTTTTTTTCGTAAAAACGGTCAAATTTTTAGTAAAATATTATTTTTTAATCTAAAAATGAAAGAAACGTTTCAAATACATCCTAATCTGATGTATCTAAGTGATAATAGTTCAATTGTTAGTAAATTAGCATGTTTTTTCAGGCATTGTTCCTCTTGCCCCACTAGTTGAGTAGAACGTACGAAAAAACAAAAAAAAATTAAAATCAATTTTTTACATTAAAAAAAATATTTTTTTAAAAACTTGTTCTATCAAAGTCTTAGTCAAGACCTGGAATAAGATGATTCCAATAAATCCGACAGATTTTTTAACGTTTTTAATGGGTTATAACGAGCATTTCCTTAGCTTGTTACACTTGCCCCACTTTCCCCTATGAACAAAATCGAAAATGAATCAGGTGGGATTCAAAATTATTAATAACAACAGATTATTAATATTACATAGCATTTTGACAAAAAATAACTCACTATAAAATCAATTACTTTCTTCACGTTAAAGGGTCTCGCGAGGGAAAAAGGAGACATTGTTATCCCTCATTAGAGACACCTTTGTCTCCTTGTCGAGGCAGACATAATATGATATGATAGTCACGTGGAAAAATGTTTTCCGCTGCGAGAAGATTTGGGGTTGTCTTTCTACCTTTTCCGTAATAATGTTTCTTTAATTGTATATATTTGCTATCAAAACGGCTACGCGTGGGAGTCAGCGATAATGGCGAACAGCCGGTATTTGTTCTGTAAATACATTCGTAACCGACAACCAGCCAGCCGGCATCCTGAGTCAACAATTGTGAGCTTTGTACGGAATCAAATATTTAGTATGCTTAGATGGGGATTTTAAATGGTTTCAGATTTCATAAATAACACATGATAAATTTAATTTTATATTGACATCAAAATGCGGACAGGCGAGATATATTTAAAACATAAATTAATTAATTGATTAAATTTAAATTGTTTTTTTTTTATCAAAGCAAAGGTATTCATTGTTTTTTTTTGTGACATTGTCCAATAAAAAAATAATTGGGTTTATTATCTTATCATCTGTAATCTGTAATAGAAGCACAGCAGACCACAAACGATAGAGAAAGTTAATTAAAATTGACCAGCTGTTGGTATTCGATTAAACGGTGCATAATTAATAAAAGTTGTACGATTGGTTGGGTGAGAAAATATTCCAATGAATTTATTTTTAGAAAATTTCCAATCAATGCAAATAACGCAACCAGAAATAAATGCAAAAAATCAGTCATCAACCCTTCAAAAAGGATTTAAATAAAATCCTCTTTAGAGCCGATTTTTATTTGCTATCGCAACTCAAACCAGTCAGTTCCAGTGATTTGAGATAACTCCCGTGGGATAGACGTAGATGTATAATTTAGCCGCACCTTCGTCATTCTTGGAAGGTCGCTTAAACAGATATAAAAAAAGGGATGCCGGCGGAGAGTGCTCCCCGGAAGGATTGTTTACAGCTAAGATGCTTTGTGGCTTGTGGCCGGGAGGCCGATAAGTTTTCATGAGGTGAAAGTAGGGGAAATATACCCATTTCAATCACTCTAAGCCGTTCGACCAATTCTCATCACTTTTGCCGTTTTCCGCTATTAAATCAACATTTTTTATGTATCAACAATGTAGAGTTGCTTGCTCACTTTTACTTGAGCTATTTATTACTTTGGAACAGTCAAAAACACTTTAGGAACGCTGTAATTCACGATCAAAGTGCTGATAGGCCGATAATAGAAATAGGCTGAGAAAGGGCATAGTTCCCCTAGATAGGAAATACGTGAAGTCAAAGTTTGTGAGAGTATTGAAAGCTTGGCGTTAATTAAAATATTCAGAACTAAAAAGATTTGATAAAAAAGTTGAGAAAGACAAAATTTGAAAAATAATATGGTAAATTTGATGATTTAACAAAAATGATACATATTTTTTCTAACTTAAATTCAGACGAGTTATTTTTTTAATCAAAAAAAAAACCAAAATGACACGCCCTTGTGGATCAATCGGACCGCGCACTGGACTCACAATCCAGAGGTTGCTGGTTCGAATCCCGCGGCGGGCGCTTTGAAATTCTAAGTGTAAATATGGGTGTCCGGCGCCGTCGCTCCGTGCCGTACTCAAACACTTAGGAGCCCAGGGCGGCGAAGTCCTTGTAGTTCAAAGGAAGACACTAGTGGTTGGTACTAGCAATTGTGGCCGACAGCTATAAAGTCAACTTCGTTTTTTTCGATTTTTTTTAATCGTACACCCAAAGGAAAAATATAGCTCAAAAACTGCAACAGTGGATTTGCTGCAGAAAATGTTATATTTTATTACATTTTTTGCAGCAAGCCCATAGATCATTTTTGCCCGCATGTAAACACGTCAGCGATCTGCAGTTCTCACCAACACATATAATGCCGGCGCGTCCCCGAGCAGTACTCCAGAGAGAACATTATGTTTGCGCTCTGTCCTTCGCCATTCATCAAGCGTCCATGGCGCGGTGGTAGCGTGTCGGATCAGCAACCTAGAAGTTGATGGTTCAATCCTCGTACTGTTAAGATTTTTTTCCTGCAATACAATCAATCTGCCGTCGGTAATGTCGATAATTGTCGGTAACGGGCAAAAATGTCATACCCCTATATCGCAAAAAATGCATGAGGACAGTTTTCCTGCAGATTCTGATATACTTTCATGCCGCCATGTATCACAATCATGCGACCGCCGGTTGGGTGTAGGACGAGTTTCTTGTGATTTTTGTGTGACGTCCTTGGGCTGACCCCATATTTTTTGTCCTTTAACTTTAGCACGTATATTCACGCATTTTGAGTCACTTCTTCCCAAAATTCTACAGGCATGCTTTACGTATCCATATACGAGATTCCTTCAGAAAGCAGAAATAATTATCTGCGGGGAACATTAAGTTGTCCTTTTCGTTGCTTTTCTGTTTGTTAAGGTCAACAAAATTCCCATAAGAGTGGAATATATGAATACACAATGTGAGCTTCCATTAGAAGGGACAGTTTGAAGGAAATGTAATGCCATGAGGTATCTTATGATGCGTTGAGATTTTTTAAAGCTTAGATTTTTTAAAGAATAATATAAATAGCAGGTATACCACTCAGTTTGGTCCAAAGATGTTTTGACATGGTTTTCAAATAAGTGTGGCTCAAATCGTTACGAGATTGACCTATGACCTATATGAAAGACCTATGACATGTTTAAAGTTTCGATAGCTATTTTATTTTATGTTGCTTTTTCGTGCTCTACAAGTTTTTAAAACATTAATTTAAATTGATTTTTCGAAAAATGGTGAAGTTTTGGAGCATTGGTGTTTTGAGAGGAGTTGTTGCGGCTGTCTTGTTTTTGTTTTTGCATGCTCATTTTCATTTCTTTTGTGTCGCTGTTTGTGTGCTTGGGTGCGTGGTCATTATAATTAAATAATGGCATCATTAGTGCGCTGACCACGGGGACGCGCTGTCTTGTTTTTGCATGCTCATTTTCATTTCTTTTGTGTCGCTGTTTGTGTGCTTGGGTGCGTGGTTATTATGTTTAGGTGAAGGGATTTTATTAAATGATCATTATATTGCAGTATTATATTCAATTGATTATATAACCACACTATATTTTACACTTAACACATTATACAAAACACATATGAAACTGTAAACTGGAGCGTTTGGTACGGTATGTCCACGCATCCTTCCTTCCCTGTAGATTCTGTGAAATGTGATCCGTTCTCAGAATCCTCTCTCGGTAAACACAACGTAGTAGGGCTGGCCACTTTAATTTTTACAATACATTTTCGGGTGTTCTCGGATGTACTGCAATTATTAATAATGACAAGAAAAGTGCTTGGGGCGTAATCTAATCACAAGACTTTCCAGCATGCTTTCATCGGACTGGCTGCGTTTGTGTTAGATTAGATTAGATTAGATTGGTGTTTTGAGAGGAGTTGTTGCAAATGAAAAGGGGGCAACTTTTGGTTTGGTTGAAAATTAGGATGGTTCACTATTAGAGTGATTTTGAAAATCTAAATTTTCAGGAATATTTTTGGATTTTCTTTGTCTTCTAGGAAGTTGTTTGGCTTGTCAATCCAAGCATCTTTGTCAAAGACAAACTTTTCTCCAAAACTTAACCCTGAATTGCTACGTTCATAAAACTAATTTGTGAACCTATTAGTGAACCACCCTAATTTTCAACCAAACCAAAAGTTGCCCCATTTAATTTGCAACAACTCTTCTGAAAACACCAAAGCTTCAAAACTTCACATTTTTTCGGAAAATCCATTTCTGTCAACTGATTTACTATTTTAGATAATTCAACAGTTCCAGATGCTGCAAATATCATCAAATTGTAATAAATCATGTTCAAAAGTGTAATAGCACGCAAAAATGCAAACTTTTCGTTTAAAAACCTGTTTTCTTTTGCAACGTGGTGAGCTGAATTTGGTTTAAACACAGACAACAGACGTTTTGGCTCGATCACCACCCTGTGTAAAAACATGCAACGATTTTATCAAGAAAATGGATTTGTAGATCAAACATAGTTTTGAAATGTCGAAAGTAATTATTTGAGTATCTCTTTAGATAATTGTTAGTTAATTTCAGAGCAAAAATCGTTTTTTTAATTAGCTTCATCAAAATCATGATGGTGAGAATCAGAATGCGGCTCCGGCAAAAACTGTGGTGCAATGCAGTCTACATTCAGGCTTATTCTTGCAAGTGGCAATAGACTACGAGATGGTGTTAGTGTATCATCCGCCATGTTTTTACACACGATTATCAAATTATTTTGTTCTAGCTGCTACATCTGTTGTCTGTGGTTTAAACGGCATTGTTTTTTTCAAAAAAGGTCCAATAAAACATTTTTTGTGCATTGTGAGTGTTTAAAAACATTCAAAAACACCTTTAAAGCAAAACATAAGTACAGTCCAGACTCTATTTAGATTTTAAAATGCCAATCGAGTCTGGACTGTATTTGGTTAATTAATCTTTTAACAAAAAAAATCCAGATAATTAATTTGAAAATTTGTTTGAATAAGTTGGTATTCGTTGATCATGGTCGTTCAAGGTCATGTGTGACAGACACGATCAAAAAATGCAAGAAATTTTTAAACTATTTTTGAATTTTTCCATTGAAAAATACCTTTTTTCGGTCGTCCAATCTTCTATATATATAAAAAATTTCGACTGTTTTGTTCGAACGCGAATCAGTTCAATATGGAGCGTCGGATCGGGGTGCTTTTTGTTGCGTTGGGTTCGTATAAGCCCAAGGAAGGTTCTTACGCCAAAAAGTTACAACTTTGGCCACTCTGGAACCGATTCCGGAAAATCTGTGGATTGTATGGGAAAAGTTACGTAAACTCAAACTCAGATCACAGGAGGCTGAATTAGCAAACAAGCAAGAAACGTCAGGAAACTAAACAAGGGCAGGACGAAGTTTGCCGGGAAGAGCTTGTTTTACATAAAAATCACTTTGATACAAAATTTCCAAACCATCACCACATTTCAAGCTGCATATTATTGAAAAACGCGTCTTTTTTCGAAAGTTCAAAATGAAAGGGGTCGTACCACCCCCTCAAAAAATGATACAAAAGTAACCCCTAAGAAAGTTTCATGCTAATCGAAGAGGGTTCGGGGCAACTTTTCCTATTTCGGGTGGGTTGGTACACGGAGAAAAAAGAGTTCCCAAAACCGTGAACAAGCGTTCATGAAAATGGGAACCACGAACAAAGTGTTCAAATTTCATGGTACGTTTTTCAAAATCGTACCATGGGATTTGAACACTTTGTTCGAGGTTCCCATTTTCATGAACGCTTGTTCACGATTTTGGGAACTCTTTTTTCTCCGTGTAGGAGAATTAACAAATTTGAATATTTCATCATGTTCAATATTGCATCAAATTTATTCACATTTTAGGGCATATTGTAGCTCATACGTAAACGAAAACCAAATCTTTAATCGAAAATTTGAAGTATTTTTTTAAGGATTTCGGAAATTTGAGGACTGTAGTGCACATGAAGAAAATTATATTTTGTTAGTTTTGCAGTTGATTGCGTTTCTGTTTCTGTTATTATTTGAAATATTTTTCATTATTTATGACTTTTTTTAACGCCTACAGAAAAAAGCCAATATTTTTTTAAAGTTGATTTCCTTTCAAACTTCAAAATGATTATATGAAAAAATACTTCGGTAAATTTTCATTTTATGCAAAAATAAAGTTTACAGATAATCACACAGTAAGGTAACATTTAAGAAATCGTCCTCAGGGATACCCCCGATTTGATTCTTGGGCAAACATAAGTTACTGTGGAAATTTGGAGAAAAAACGGTTAAGAGGTAAGGGTCGCTATTAATCGTTAAGGTTGGTAAAAAAAATCTTTTCATACAAAAACGTCTTCTTTAATGCGCTAATAATTCGTTAGGGTTAACTCTGATCGATTTGCTGTCTTCGACAAGTTGTTTGTCATAACATTTTACATAAGAATTTCACACTTGACAATGATCTGACACATTTAACGCCACCTTTTGGTTGACTTATGATTTTTTTTTTGCTTTTCGCCATACATTTTTTTTAATTTTCCCATACAAATTTCATCGATAAAAAGCGACCCTTAATCGTTAACCGATTTGGCTCAAAGTTTGCACCTAAGATTTTAAAAATTTTAATTTTTCTTGTCACTTTATAAGACAGTCACTTCTTCGCAAGTCTTATAACATATATCCCAGCTCTAAAAATAGTCATTACACTACTCAAATTCTGCTCGTAAATGTAAACACTTGACTCACTTGTTTGATCTGCTGATTTTCAAGGTCGTGTAGCACACAATCCGTCGAGTCCTGGAAAAGCTCTAATCCTTTACCGGGTAAAATGATGACAAATTAAATAACAGCACATTTTTTTTCTCGCAAACCAGATGCCACTTTACCTCTGCACAATACATCAAGCTAAGCGACAAATTGTTTACCGCAACCAACCAACCAACGACGCGTACTTCCTTGAACCAGGTCGGAACCGAGAATAATCTCTTTTGTTTTGTTCACTTCAAACACACAACCACTCACCGGCTTAAGGGTTGAGTGCAATTCACAATAGAAAACTTGAACCTATTTAGCATTTTTCCCGTTTTTTTTCATTTTCCGGAAAATTCTCTTGCCGGTATTCCACACTTTTTCACAGCTTCTGTAAGCGGTTTGTCACCCTACAAAAAAAAAGTTGGTTTCATAAACGGTAATCCTCGAAAAATTGGAACTCGCACACAACCACTTCACCAAAATCCACCGAGCACATAACAACCACAAAAAAAACACAACAGCTCAATTGTTAAAACGCCAAAAATCCGAAAGTAAACCGCGCAACGAAATTCGCCGACCGACTCTAACAATAGAGTCACTCACCGGAGCTAAATTTCAAATCCTTTATACTTTTGCTCTCAAAAATGTTAGCCGATAGCAAGAGAGCGGAAAAACCCGGCCCGCACGTCAGCATCCGGCGCCGGTCGACGTCGAAGTGAAAGTGAAAACCGGAAAAGCGCCGGAAAAACTTTGCCAGGTCTGCGGCGTGGTGCCGGTTCGTTCGTTGTAGAAGAGTTCGTTTCGATCGGGCGGTTCGGCGGCGATGAAAGTGAAAAGCCGAACATCGTACTAGGATTATGCTGCTTGATGCTAGCACGTGGTGCGATGTTGGGTGCGTGTCTTGAGGGTGGTTCTTAATGTAAGCATAAGTTAATTTATTATTTGGGAATAAATTGATATTTTGTAATGTTTTCCGTTTTCTGAGAATTTTGATACTTTTTAAGACTTTTTTTCTCAGTGAACATTTTAGAACATTTTGCAAAAACATTATTAGTATTATTTACTTTAAATATCATATCAACCCTTTCTATCCGAATGAATTTACCTTAAAAACGAGTTTTAGTCCTTTAACAAAAATCCAGATAATTATTTTGCAAAATTGTTTGAAAAAGTTGGTCGTCGTTGAACATGGCCGTTCAACGTCACCCTCGAAAGATACATGGCTATTGCAGATTCGAAAAGAACATTAAATTCACATAAATTGACATTTCTAAAAAAAAATACAGTCGAATAACGAAAAATGTAGATAAAAAAATCGATTTTTTCGGAATTCTAAGTACGTCATCAAATCGGGCGACAATTTTTTCATAAAACTCCCTATGATACCAAAAATCCAAATCAACACCATTTCAGACTGAAAATTATTGAAAAACACGCCTTTTTCCGAATGTTCAAAAATGGAAGAGTTCATACCGCCACTCCGTCAAGAGATTTAAAAATCTTGTTAAAAACAAACACCTGTCATTTCTTAAAAAAACACCCAGTTTGTTTGTTAACCTCTTGTCGACTCAATGTCTATAAAATATAGTTAAAATTGCATGAAACTATAAACAATAGTTTGCATTCGAAGTTTTTTTAAATGAATTTGAAATTAATTGTACCGATTTTTTGAGTTTTTTTTTTTTTTATGGTTTTGTTTCATTATATCTCTTGTTACGAATCTTAGAAAAGTGCCAACTACCATCTTTGAGAACAATTCAAAAGATTTCTAAAAGTTTCATTTTTTGAACAGATTATTCTTTGCCAAAATATTAGTTTTGCACAAAAATCAAACTTAACCAAAAATAATTTTTGTTTTGTAAATGTTGCCTAATTAGGTATGTACCCATTTTTGGATTGATGATTTCTTGGAAATTATGGATCTTGCTTTCAATGCAAAAAAAAAGAACGTGGTGATTGTTTTTTTCTGAATCAGATCAAGACTTTTTTTTAAATTATCAAACAAAACGCCCTTTCGAAAAATTGTTCGTAGATCAAAAATGTTTTAAAAAAGTAGTAAAAAATTTGCAGAGATGAAAAAGAATTGATGAAGAAATTGAAAATAGTTCCAACTCAAAGACAGTTCACTTTATTAAAAAAAACACCCAATTCCATTTAAACATATTTTTAAATGTATTTCAAAATGTAGGAAAAAACTAACTCGAAGAAAAGTACATGGGCATTGTGTGGCCTACACTGAAATAAAAAAAAAGTACCAAATTCCTAAATTCTAGGAATTTTGGCTCCTTTCCTTATTTAGAAATTGGGTTTTTTGGAGACAGGCAAAATTCCTAGAATTTAGGAATTCGGTACTTTTTTTTATTTCAGTGTACAATATTTTTTGAGTTTTTTTAAAAAAGGTGCACCAAACCATTTATTTTTTATTTTTTGAGTGTTTTTGAAAATGCCGGACTCCTGGCGATTCCAAAACACACACAAGTGGTTAAAAAAACCCAGATTTAAATAAATTGAATTCCACCAATGAGCAATGCTCTCAGATTTCGGTAATTCGATTTTTTTGTATTTTTAAATCCGACTGAAACTTTTATGGTGCCTTCGGTATGCCCAAAGAAGCCATTTTGCATCATTAGTTTGCCCATATAATTTTCCATACAAATTTAGCAGCTGTCCATACAAAAATGATATATGAAAATTCAAAAATATGTATCGATTTGGTGTCTTCGGCAAAGTTGTAGGTTTGAATATGGACTACACTGGAAAAAATGATACACGGTAAATTTTTTTTGTTGATTTTTAATTTCACTTTTTGTCACTAAAACTTGAATGGCAAAAAACACTTTTTTTATTTTTTTTTATTTTCTGATACGTTTTAGGGGACATCAAATGCCTACTTTTCAGAAATTTCCAGAACACTCAAAAAATCTTTGACCGAGTTATGAAGTTTAATCCATATGATTTTTTCAAAAAATCGAAATATTGGTCGCACAAATTTTTCAACATAATTATTGGATGTAAAATCGAATTTGCAATCAAAAAGGACTTCAGTGAAATATTGATAAAGTGCATCGTTTTCAAGTTATAGCCATTTTCAGGTAACTTTTCTGAAAATAGTCGCAGTTATTATTTTTTTTTTAATTTTTTTTCCCGTCGGTTGCAACTTTTTTTTTGTGTTTGCAAAAAATGTACATGCAGTGTGTAATATTAAGTGTTTATTTTGACGAAGGTGATGTGCATGCTTTTGCATGCGATTTTACCATCGGATTTTTTGCTGTGTAGACATCCTTGTAAATCACTGAAAAAAAAAAACCGTTCCGATTGGTTGGGTTATGCTCGAGAACCAGCGACCGGTTACCGTTTCAACTTTTTTTAGGGGTTGGAATGTTAAAAAGTGTCATATATCAAGTCATATTTATGGTTAAAGAGATATTGCAGTTTGAAAATTGAGGTTTTAAACATTTTTCGCGAAAACAGCGAAACTTTGCGGTGGTGCCATAAAATCGAGATTCTTACTTCTTTTGATAATATCGCTGAAACTCTCGGGTAATCATTTAATCTAATCTAATCTAATCTAATCGAACACAAGCGCAGCCAGTCCGAAGAAAGCATCCTGGAAGAACTTGTGGTAAGATTACGCCTCAAGTCCTTTCTTGTCAATATTAATGATTACAGTACATCCGAGCTACCCCGAAAATGTATAGCAAAAATTAAAGCGGCCAGGCCTACTGCGTTGCATTAACCGCAGAGACAGATTCTGTGAACGGATCACATTTCATAGAATCATCAGGGGAGGAAGGATGCGTGGACATACCGTACCAAACGCTCCGAAACAGTTGTGGTGTGGTGTGTAAGTGTAAATTTGGCAGATAATAATTTTAAGGGGCATGGGGGGGGGGAGGGTTTGAGGAGGAAATGTGGATAGGAGAAAAGGAAGGTGGGAATGGGATAATATGGATATGATCAATAGAATATTATATAAAATAAGGGAATAAAATCATCTATCAAATAATGCTAGATAAAATGGATAGATCTCACCAAGTCAAGATTCAAACGCTCCAGGCAGCTGGCAACCGTTTCCGTATTTTTATATTCTCCGTCACATCCAGATGGGCGAAAAACTCTTCCACGATGACGATGGTCGTCGAAATCATGTGCGCCACGAAACCAACCTTAAGCTTGTTCCTTGTTCAGCGTCTGGTCGCGGGTCCACCGTCCGGATCTTTGGCCACGAGCAGCAGCTTGCAACGCGCACTCTTGAAGCAATCTCTTGCACCGGTTTGTAGTTCGGACAATTCCGGTACATAACCCATCGTGGCCTTCATGGCGTTCATCGTGCCAGTGCTTCTTCCAGGATCCAAAATCGAGCTTCTTATAAATCCACAGGAACCACCGTCGCAACTGCCGAAACCACTGGCTTAATCCAAAAATCCGCGTTGATTCAAATACTTCTGAAAACTTTTTTCTAAAAACTGATCGTAGAGAAAAAAAAACGACAGCAGAAAAAAAAAACACGTCTGCCCGCACTCCCGGCTTACTGCGATCCCGGAAAATTTCACAAATGTTTCATATTTTAACATTGAAAATCGGACCATTAGTAGCTGAGATATTGGCATTAGAAAATGGAGGGTGGTTTGAGTAAGACTTACAAAAAACAATTTTCCTGTTTCTTTTTCTTTAAGCCACTGTATCTCAGCAACCAGAGGTCCAATCTTCAATGTCTCTTAGACAATTTTATAGCAAATTTTCTGAACTTTAAAAAAAAAATGTTTTGAGAAATGGTCACTGATGGTCACTATTTTTGAAAATCGAAAAATTGCAAATATTTCGCTGAAATCAAACTTTTGGTGGCTATATTTTGAAAACGGTGCCCTATATAAAAAAATTGTAAAGTAATTTTTGGATTAGGTCAAAAAATTGTTATGCATGAAATTTTGATAAAATTCACTTTTTTTTTCAAAAAAATTGTAACACGGCGACAGAATTTTTGACCATACTATGGCTTAAAAGTTGTGGGTTTTTGCAAGGTTTTTGTCCCCTAAGACATATAAAAAAATCTCAACAATAAAAAAATACGTGTTTTGTAAAATTGAATTTCCACGAAAAAAAAGTTAATTAAAAAATCTGCAATTTTTTTCCCGTGTGCTTTTTTTCTGAACATTCCTCAACAATACCTATAACTTTGCTGAAGACACCAAAGTCATCAGAAAATTCCTTCAAAAGATACAGATTTTCGAATATCTACGTACCATTTTTGTATGGACAGCTGCCAAAATTGTATGGAGACTTGCATGGGTAAACCAATGACATAAAATAGCTTCTTTGGTCATAGGAAAGACCCAAACAAAGTTTGAGTCAAATTAAAAAATACAACTAAAATCCATTTCCGGTTTTGGTAGAGAAGTGCTCAAATGTAAAAAAAAATCAAAAATGAGAAAATATGGATTTTGGGAAATAGAACTTTTTGTTATATTTTATTTTCCGAAGACTTCAAATCGATCAGAAAATCCTTTAAAAGTTACAGATTATGTTAAACAGCAGCCAAAATTGTATGGGTGAATCAATAGGGTGACAAGAAAAAATGAAAATTTTGGAAAATCTTGCGAGATAACCCCTGGTTTGATTCTTTAGGTAAAAATAAGTAACTGTGCCAATTTTGGGCCAAATCGGTTAAGGGTAAAGGGTCGCTTTTTATCGTTGAAGTTTGTATGGGAAAATTAAAAAAAAAATGCGTGGGGAAAAGCAAAAAATTCAAGATTCCGCTAAAAGTTGGCTTTAAATGTTTCATTGTCAAGTGTGAGAATCTTATGTAAAATTTTATGCCAAACAACTTTACCAAAGACCGTAAATCGATTTGCGTTAATCCTGACGAGTTTTTAACGATTTGAAGAAGACGTTTTTGTATGAAATGATTTTTTTTCACCAACTTCAACGATAAAAAGCGACCCTTAACCGTTAACCGATTTGGCTCAAAATTTTCACAGTTACTTATTTTTGTATGTATGTATGTATGTATGTATGTATGATCCCCATACCCGCAGGCAACTTGGTCCCGAAACACATGTGAGCGCTAGATGAACAATTCGATCATCTTTTACTCCGTAATCTATACACCCACGAGCATAAGTTTTTTTGCACGAATTTTAGTGCTACAAAAACCGGCGCATAAAACAAAATGGTTTCCCTTTTCCCTCCCCAAGCGCCGGGAATTTGTAGCGGGTGTAGGGACACTTCGCATAGACGCCCTTGCTCCCATCACGTGACTGAGGGTATGGAGCGACGAGAAATTAATAAGCATGCCCCCTTAGTCGAACCTTCATTAGAGAAGCAGGCAATCCACAACTCACAGCGAACGACCAAGGGAACACCCTACCGCGTATTTAGTAAAATTGGCGTGGTTAGTCTTAAATGGATTGTTTGAATGTTAGAGTGAGTGAAAGTATATTTCGAAATTTATACAGGAAAGATCTCACCAAATCGGGTAGCTTCAACTCCGGCATCATCGGTCTTGAATCTGACTTGAATCTTCTGGGACTTCTGGCCTTGATTTGCTGGACTGCCGAAACCGGAAACGGCACATCACCAAAACAGCAAAAAACTTCCTGGTTGCCAGTTAAATCTTGAGAGGCCTCGGGCTCGAGTTAATGAGTGCTACCGATCCTGGCTGATATCCGCCGTTGCTGTTTATCCGTCGTTATTTTCCGCAATGGCCATTTCCTGTTCGCCATCCAAGTTTCACCGTTATGGCTATCACTGGCCACAAACAGATTTGCTGGCGAAATATCCGTATATAATATCCACTAACTTTTTGTTTTTGAAACAAGAATTTTAGGGTTGAAAAATGACAGCACGAAAAAGCTACGTCCGATCTCGCGCACGGATTGCTTCGATCCTCGCTGAAACTCTCGGGTAATCATTTAACCCCTATTTTTTTTTTCTTAAAAATCATATGGGTAATTCTCCGCCAACTCACACAGCAGTTGCCCCGACCCCTCTTCGATTTGCGTGAAACTTTGTCCTAAGGGGTAACTTTTGTCCCTGATCACGAATCCGAGGTCCGTTTTTTGATATTTCGTGACGGAGGGGCGGTACGACCCCTTCCATTTTTGAACATGCGAAAAAAGAGATGTTTTTCAATAATTTGCAGCCTGAAACGGTGATGAGATAAAAATTTGGTGTCAAAGGGACTTTTATGTAAAATTAGACGCCCGATTTGATGGCGTACTCAAAATTCCGAAAAAACGTATTTTTCATCGAAAAAACACTAAAAGAGATTTAAAAATTCTCCCATTTTCCGTTACTCGACTGTAAAAATTTTTGGAACATGTCATTTAATGGGAAATTTAATGTACTTTTCGAATCTACATTGACCCAGAAGGGTCATTTTTTCATTTAGAACAAATTTTTTCATTTTAAAATTTCGTGTTTTTTCTAACTTTGCAGGGTTATTTTTTAGAGTGTAACAATATTCTACAAAGTTGTAGAGTAGACAATTACAAAAATTTTGATATATAGACATAAGGGGCTTGCTTATAAACATCACGAGTTATCGCGATTTCACGAAAAAAAGTTTTGAAAAAGTTGGTCGTCGTCGATCATGGCCGTTCATGGTCAACCGCGACAGACACGGACGACAAAACAAAGAGAAACGCAAAAAGTAACCTTTTCAAAACATTTTTTTTCGTAAAATCGCGATAACTCGTGATGTTTATAAGCAAACCCCTTATGTCTATATATCAAAATTTTTGTAATTGTCTGCTCTACAGCTTTGTAGAACATAGTTACACTCTAAAAAATAACCCTGCTAAGTTAGCAAAAACACGAAATTTTAAAATGAAAATTTTTGTTCTAAATGAAAAAATGACCCTTCTGGGTCAATGTAGATTCGAAAAGTACATTAAATTTCCCATAAAATGACATGTTCCAAAAAATTTTACGGTCGAGTAACCGAAAATGGGAGAATTTTTCAAACTTTTTTAGTGTTTTTTTTTCGATGAAAAATAAGTTTTTTCGAAATTCTGAGTACGCCATCAAATCGGGCGTCTAATTTTACATAAAAGTCCCTTTGACACCAAATTTCTATCTCATCACCGTTTCCGGCTGCAAATGATTGAAAAACACCTCTTTTTTCGCATGTTCAAAAATGGAAGGGGTCGTACCGCCCCTCCGTCACGAGATATCAAAAAACGGACCTCGGATTCGTGATTAGGGACAAAAGTTATCCCTTAGGACAAAGTTTCACGCAAATCGAAGAGGGGTCGGGATAACTGCTGTGTGAGTTGGCGGAGAATTACCCATATATTGAACAAATCACTATTTGTTGGTTCAAACGTTAGTGGAAATCTTTAATTTTATTTGCCATCATGTCACATTTGATTCAGTATTTATTTATTGAGTTTCAAATGAGAATTTAGGAAAATCATCTTATCCACTAGCCTTGCTTCCTATTTTCCTGGGTGGCCTTGAGTGGCTGCTTAATTTTGCCCATAAACAGCGGAATTTCGCTCGTTTTGTCCACGATCATCACCATGAACGGCTCGTCGCAATCGAAGTGGATATCTTCGTACGCGTTCAGGCTGAGCGGGATGATCGTGATCTTGCTGACGGCCGTCGCCGTCGTTCCCTTCTCGTCGACGCTCAGGAACGAATCCTGCTTGACGTCACCCACCTTAACCGGGCTCTTGGACAGCCTGTTGAGCGCCGTGTCGCTCTCGAAGATCTGCTTCACGCCGAGCTGGAAGGATCGGTAAAGTGTGTTTTGAGATCTCTGATGTTCCAAAGTGAGTTAATTCTTTCCTACCTTCTTCAACGGTTCAACTAGCGAGATTGAGTCCTTGATCGTAAATTTGGGCAGCTGGAGGTGAATTTTAGTGGGATTGTAGTCTCGTTTGATGACTTTGAAAATGTCCTGCAAATGAGCGCCGGTGACTTGCTCGAGATTCTTGTCCAGCTCAAAGCGGGTCTTGGGCAGCAGCAGAATCATGGACAGCTGGTCACCCTCGTACGGCAGCTCAACCCAGCGCAGTCCGGTGTCCGGGTCCCAGTATTCGCCAAAGTTGATTTCACCGAAGCGCAAGCGATTGGTTTGCTTCATCATGTGAACCGACATTTTGTTGTTTTGGGCGATTTGGAAACTTGCCCGCTTGTTGGTCTCGTTGAACTTGTACCGCCAGGTTCCCTTGAAGTAGATGGCGTTTAGTAGCAGCATTGACATATCCGGTGAGAGATTTTCTAGATGAAGGTAGAGAGATAGTTTATGAAAAGTTTTCTGCGCTAGCAGTGCTATGAGAATTACTCACGTTCGGAAACAATTTCCTGAATGTTTCCGCGAGTTTTCTGCGAAACCCAATTGTTTATCTCCTGAACCGCATTCGCAGTGTCTGAAAAGTCAATGTTTTCCAGCTTGATTTGGTTCTGCTTCCTAGAATGGTTGAACTCGTCCGTCAGGTTCATGTTCTTGGACTTGTAGAAGATTGAGGCAATGTCCAACTTGTTCATGGCGTCATCCTTGTTAGCCGTCTCGTGCAGCGAACGGATCAACGAGGCCGCTTCGCCGCTGTTCAACTTGATGCCATTGATCATCTCGTGGCGTGCATCATCGGAACATCCCTCGGTCAGCTGTGCCAGTAGAATCTGCGGCGACAACGGGCTGATGACGTAGTTCTTGTCCGGATTCTTGGGATCGGCCGCTTTGAATAGATCCAGAGCAAATTGCATTGCTTTTCCGGAAGGGTTGTTGGACTGCGACCATGCCGCTTCATTGCGGCATTGGCCCTTTGCGACGTAGTATGGTGAGACTTCTCGGCAGATCTTGTATTTTGGATTGAGCTGAAGTGTTCGGTCGATTTCGGACTCACACGTCTGACGCTCTAGATTTAGTTGTTCGCACACGCAGGCCCATTTGTCATCAGAGTCGAAGTTACATGATCTTGGATCGTGTAAATCAGATGCCTGTTGTCGCTGGATAGTTTGTTTTCTTTCCCTATGGCCCTGAGCAAGCGCATAGGATATGTATACTGTGAAATAAAGAAAATACACTTTGAAATTATTTTTTTGCGATTGTAGACATTCATTTCGTCATCAAACCCAAAAATACACCATATTCTTGATTTACACAACGAAATGGGGGTGTTTAAATCGAGAATCGTTTAAAAAAAGAATGTCCATGACTTAAATTGAGAATATGACTTAAGAGCGAGTCCACGAACAGGGCATACCCCTTTGTATGGGACCTCGTTTGGACCTCACCAATCTGCTTGAAATTTTCAGGGGTTGTTTGTACATATAAAACTAGCATCTGGCCAAAATATGAGCACTCAAGTCAACGGGAAGTGGGGCAAATCGGGACACAAAGTTTAAAGGTTCAGAAACGTCAAAAATCTTAAAGAGGCTATAACTTTGGCAAAATTCTATTAAATTTCAAAATTCAAAATGCATCTGAAAGGGCTCAAAAAATGCAACAAAATGCAGGGTAGAGCATCCCGATTGGTTAAATCTAAAGGGAGTTATTGGCGTTTTTGTGAAAAAATAGCATAATTTTCAAACTCAAATAAAAAAGTGTTACATCCAGATATCAACTCGGTTCGACCGGCAGCTTGTAGGGGACATCTGGGACTACCATCTAAAACTGAGAACGCTTTGGGTAAGGCAGTTTAACATATTAAAAAGACACTTTTACTTTTAGTGAAATTTTTTGTTGTAAATTTTTGCTGGGGGGACCCCTTAAATCCCATTTTCTGGTGATAATTTTATCATATTCGTGTTTCTGAGACAATTTCACAATAGAAACATACATAAAAATGTTTATTTTGATCCATTTTAACCCTTTAAAAAATAAAAGTTAAAAAAAACTCTTCGATTCACATTTTTTGAAAATCAAGCTCGTTTCCAAGGATACTAGATGACACCAGAAAAAAGCAGCTTCATAATTTTTTTCTAACCCACTTCCCGTGGACCTAGAGTGCTCATATTTTGGCCAGATGCTAGTTTTATATGTACAAACAACCCCTGAAAATTTCAGGCAGATTGGTGAGATGGGTATGCTTTGCTCGTGGACTCGCTCTTAAATTAAGAATCTTGAAGATTTCGAAATTTGTCGGAGAATTTTCAAAATGTTTGAGTTGTATTTTGTTTGGTTATGTTATTAAAACATTTGAGCATGGTTTTGGAACATCTGGGATTTCTAGTCCATCTGAAACTTCCGGAATTTTTTTCAAGGACTCCCTGGAGTTAAGATCTGTGGGTCTACCGCCGTAAAAAGCAAGAGGTCGACTGTTTTTGACCCCGAAACATATCCACATAGCTACAGTGGATGACCCAGGACATCCCAACGCATGAGCAAACAGTCTACCATACTCACTGAAGCTATGGGGATATGTTCCGGGGTCAAAAACCGTCGACATCTTGCTTGTTATGGTGGTAGACCAACCGGTCTTAACTTCAAGCAGGTCTTGGATGACCCAGATCATCCTAATAAGTTGTTACAACTGTGTAGTGTAGCCTACCATACTCACTGAAGCAGTCTGGGTAGGATCCGTTGTCAAAATGTTGAATTTTCGACTTATTTCTTTGATAAGCCTGTTGCACAAAATTTCCGGAAGTTTTGGATGGACTAGAACATCCCAAGTGTTCCAAAACCATGCTCAAATATTTGAAGAACATAACCAAACAAAATACAACTGATACATTTTGAAAATTCTCTGACAAATTACGAAATCTCAAAGATTCTTAATTTAAGTCATATTCTCAATTTAAGTCATGAACATTCTCATTTTAAGCCATGACTTAAAAAAGTTGCTCAAATCGAGACTCTTTTTAAAAAGGTGACTTAAAAAAAGAATATGGTGTATTGTAAACATTTTCCAGAATCGAATACCCAAAGCCTCGATTATCCGAAGTTTTAAGTATCCGAGCTCAATTCAACTTGAAATAATCGAATCGAATTTTCGCTTTTTATTGTCTCACTTCAAACATAACATTCCCCATTTGAGTCAAATTTTATTGGTTGGTTGTTGTGACTGTACCAAATTTTGGCTGCCATCAAGTCCAAAACATTGTTATATCAAAAGTTATAAGCACTTATAATTTCAGATAGTCTGATAAATGCAACATGCATGCAACCAATCCAAGGCTGCGTAATCAAAAGACGCGTCCGAAAGATTGAAGATCTGACAACCCTATCGATAGCTATGAGTATATTAAGTTTCATTTAGAGAACATTTGTATTATTTGTCTACATTTTTGCAGACGTTGAAGAGCGTTCTTAGTTCACAATCAAATAAAGTTTACATACAATAAATAAGCTTGCATTCGCATCGCAACTCTACAGGAGAGAGAGAGATAACGCGCCCGGGGTTTCCCCCCAGAACGCTGATGTGATCTTACTAGTGGCACTGGCGGCTCTGTTTTGTTATGGTGTTCGCGATCTGATCCCGCGCCAGCTGAAAGGTCGTCCAAAGACAACACTGATAACTGTCGGCCAAGGCACGACGACGACGATCTTCGATGCGAACAAAACGCTCGTTCTATACCGGTATAGTTCGAGCGATCAAACCAGTTACGAAGGGTTTAACCACGATTTGGGTTTTTCCAAAATTGTAATCTTTTCCAACGGGGATTCATTGTTACACTCATGATTTCGTTGTTTAGTCTTTTTTTGGGATTTCAAGTTAATCAAATTACAAAAAGTATACAGCAAAACATGTTCTTACCACTTAAAATTATCAGTATCTTCATGGTTGAGCCGCTGACGTTCTGGTTCTACCACATTAGAACGATTAAACCCGGGTTCCGTTTTCGTAGCGTTCCACCACCCGTTGGAAATCTACAGGTTACTATCGTATGGCACTGGTTCTGACTCGGCGATCTTGACGCGATCACGCGAGATCAACTACTGAACGTTAAGTCAACTTCAGCCCGACTACTGCGCCACGTTTCGATCGTTCCTCGGGTGAGGGAGAGTCTCACAAACACCAGTCTGGCTGGATGAGTTATACGGCCCTGTTTGTTCATCGCGGTTTATGCAAATTTGGCTTATGTGTTGGGCTCTGAATGACTTCAAGAAAATTAAACATGTTTTGGGAAAGTCCTGTAATATTATTTTATTTTTTTTAAAGACTTGAAGTAAATTTCTCTCATGTTTCTCCCCACTTCAATTTTCGACAATGATTTTAAAAATTTTGAAACAAAAAGTATCACAAAATGTCGTGTTTCACGTCTTTTCATCCGAAAGTTTCGCGTCTTCGTGCAATATGTTGCCTCAATAATCAAAATTTGTAAAAGCTTTAATGTGCCCATTTTGAATATAAATTCAAAATAAACGTTAACAGAGTTGTAAAAATATCTAACTTTAGTTCTCAGAGACTTGTCATGTCCGTAATCTCATCTCCTTTTTCACTGCCTTTCTTTCTGTCGCGCAATTATCAGCAAATAAAATTGTCGGTCTTGATCTCGAGTTTACACACTCCCATGTGCCATTCTCTTTTTCTCTCTCATTCCGACATTCCCAACCATCCCGCTCAATAGGGCGTAGCCACAAAAGCCACCACAAAACTTTCCCGGTGAGTGTGCGTGCACGAGGAAAAGAGAAGGAGTGATAGAAAAAGAATGCTCTTGCTGGCAAACACGAGATAAAAGAAGATAATTCAAAAGCTTTATGACGGTCACTATCCTTTCTGATGTTTGGTGAAGTTTATCATCAAATGATAGTTTTTCCTATCACTCATTTACAAAACTGAATGTTACACAATGCATTCTAAACATTTTACAGTTTTGTTTTTCAAGTTATCAGGGAGTGAATTTAAACAACATTTCTTTAACGGAAATCTTTCCTTGTGTTTGAATTTTGTCATTCATTTTTGGTTGAAACATAGCTTTATCTTGTTTGTTTTATACGTTTGAATTTCAAGCAAAGTTCTGACTTTTTATCAATTTTACCTAAAATTTATACGTATTTTGTTAAAAAGCTTATAAACTTAGCTAACTAAATATTAATATTAATGTTTACTTAAAAACTATTCCAGCAACCTTAGTGATGGTAAGTTTTAAGTTAAAATAAAGTTTGAAGACCTTATATCCGATTTAACAAGACAAACTATGACTATCAAAGTCACCCCAGAATTCATTTTTTTTATTGTAGCCATTTGTTTAAAAGTTATTAAAAAAAACTAATAAGAGCTAATTCTATGATTTTGAGCTTGAAAAACAAAACAAAAATATCCCGGGATCCCGGGAATTCCCGGGATTCTTAAAATATTTTTCCCGTTTCCGGGGAAATTCAAAACCCGGGAAAATTGAACGCAATATAAAAATTAAAAAAAGCATTAGAGTGTAAACACTCCAAGGTAATAAAATAATTAAAGACTAAAAAGTTTGGATCAACAAAATCCTTTCTATAAAAATTAATTTATGTTTGCACGTTATTATCTGGAATGTCTAATATTTGCCTCTATATAAGTTGAGAATGTGCAAACAAACTCGGTGTTGTGACTAGCAACACTGGTTCGACGAAATAATTAAGCATAACTTAACTTTGTTGGTTTATATACGAAATACTAAAAAGGAAAAAGGTTAACAAATGAATTTAATTTATTTAACTCCAAACTGTTTTTTAAGGTAACATTGATGTCGACCGTGAAGAAAAAACCTATGTTTAATTTATAAATGGTTTATTTAAAAAACGTATCTGAACAACTCCGTTACCACTCACTCCTGCGGCTCGTACACCTGCCCGATAAAGATCGGATACCGTTCCTGCTTGTCCACGATCATAAGCGCGAACGGCTGGTCCACGTCAAACTTGACGTCCCGGAACTGGGGCGTAATGCTGAGCGTCACGATCGACAGCGACGCCACCGAGGTCGCCTTCGTCCCGAACTCGTCCACACTCAGGTAGGACCGTTGAGTAACGTCCGAAACGAGGGTGGCATCCCTGCTAAGGTACGGCAGAGCGTCCTTGTCGTTGAAGATCGCGTTGACGCCCAGCGATTGGAGGGCCGGGATTAGGGAGACCGAATCGGTGAGGGTGAACCTGGGCAGACGAAGGTTCACCTTGGTGTTGATGTAAGGAACGTGAAGTTCTGCCATGATGGAGGCCAGGTCGTACGGCTGGAGTTGACGGAGGGCCTCCTGAAGCCTGTGGGGTTGAAGCGGTAGGAATACCAGCATGGCGAGGTTGTCTCCCTCGTAGGGAAGTTCCACCCAACGGAGACCGTTTCCGTCGGCGAATTGTTTTTCGCCGTAGCGTAGTTTGTTCAGCTGGAACATGCTGTTGATGGAGATCTTACGGTTGGGAGTCGCCTGGAACGTGCTCGGTTCGGTTTTGATAAAGGTGTACTTCCACTTGCCCTTGAAGAAGATGGAGTTTGCCAAAACCATTCGCGTGTAGGCGTTTACGGATCCTTAAATGTGTGAGAAGATGTTAGTAATTGGTGGGTACGGCTTGAAGGTTTCTGATCCTACCTGGATTCAGAATCTCGTTGATAAGTCGGTGTGTCTTTTCGGAAACCCAATTGTTGGCTTGACGAGCTGCTTGCGCCGGGTGGCTGAAGTCTACGGGGATGACGTCGACGTCACGCAGTTTGAGTGCTTGATGGTAAGTCTGGTTCACTTTTGAGTCCCGGGCAAAGAAGTTGGCCGCAGCCGTTTCAATCGTGTTCACTGTCGATTTGGATATTCTGTCCAGGGATTTGATGAGCCTAGCTAGTTGTTCCGGATATAACCGAATGGCGCGGAATAACTCAGAACGGGCTGCAAGACTGGCAACTTCTATGAGGTTGGAGAGAAGTTGCTGTGGTTGAAGAGGACTTATCACGGAGTCCCCTTGAACATTTAGTGACTGTAAAGAAAACATTTAGTGAAGGCCTTAAACGGCTTAAAATGTCAAAACCTCACCTTAAACAAATTAAGCGCAAACTCCATAGCTTGGTATCCAACGGTATCAACCAGTACGGCTGGTGGCACATCTTCGTAATCGTTGTCCTCCAACGGCTGAGGCCGTCGAACTGGTCCCTGCATCTGTAATGGCTTCTGGACTACAGGTCTGGGCGTAACCTGACTAAGCTGTTGAGCAACCTGCCGTTGGGTTGACCGGACCTGCTGTTCCGAATCTTCCGTGGGGAACATAATGGCGTCCGGTCCAAATCGGCTGGATATGGCAATAGTCTCACCGCAATCGTTGGGCGAGAAGAAGTAACCATTATCTGAGGGGCACAAGAACATGTTGGGCCTTTCTCGGGCAACCTGGTTGACGTAGTTGCAGCAGCCCACCGGGTCCCGGTGCTGAGTGGCGGTGCAGATGGTTTGGAACGCTTGCCATACGCCGTATGCTGGAAGAAGAGATATTAAGAACTTTTTAAGTTACAGGGTTTCACTCAAATAAAATATTACTTACAGCTTGCTTTATTGTCTGCTGAACAAAATCGGTCTAAAATGTTTCTGGGGCTTTCTGCATAGCCGAGAATGGCCATTGTCGCCAATAAAGCTGTATTAAATAAGTAAATAGAGCAGTACATTATTATTTATCTTCAAGAAAAGTTGATCATCACTTTAAAATAATAATTATTATTTGCAATTTACAAATAACTCCTCATAAACCAATCAGCCCAAGCCATTCGTACCCGTCTTGATGGAAGTTTTGTAATTTAAGATTTAAGCATTGTTAACTTTCGAGATCAACGTAAATATACTTCTTAAATGTATTTCAATATTTTTTTATGTTTATAATTGAAGAAGTTAATAAACGTTTTAAACAAAGGTGCACGTGTTTGTTATGATAGAAAAATTACAAATCTGATATTATTAGCATAGCATCGAAAGCTTCCAAAAAACATCTCTTCCTGCAAACCGAATCCGCAATAAAGGCGCGCCAGTTTGACCGGTTTAAAAAAAAAAACGTTTTGGGAATTCCCCGAAGACGATTGGTGTTACGGTACAGCTACATCCAATGATCCTGCAGGCTTAATCATCGAACAAGAAGAAGAAATCTGGAAAGTTTTTTGATAAGAACGGCAAAATCCGTTCGTGCTGCCGAGTTTGATACAGATTTGTGCCATAAAAGTGTGACTTCATTATATGGAAGCTTTACTCAAAACAGGTTTTGAAGATGGACTCAGGGTTGTTTTTGTTGCAGCAAATTATGAGTAGGTGACAAACCCTTCTGGAATTTTGCAATCTGAATCGTTTCACTTAATTTTACGCAGAGTGGACACTTTACCAACTACAAGCTTGTACATGATGAGCAGCTAATCCAGCGATCCAGCGTGTCCGACGGTATCAATCCAGTTTGTTTATCAACCCTGAACTTCGCACCAGAAGGGTTTCCCCAACAACTCGACACCCGTTTCGCGTTCAACTCGAGGTGATAATTGACTAACGATTGTACTTGAGGCGTACTACTACCGAGATGTCCATGGATGGATGGACGACAGACACCCAACTTGGACGATACCGTACCGAAGACTGACCGGGGTGAAGATTTCTAGACCGCCTAAGCTAATATGAGACAACACAAACTCTGAGAGATATTCGAGCGAGATGACGAGGATGAGACACCATCGTGGTCGAAAGCCGGTTTTTTTGCTGTGAACTTGTTGTTGCCGCTTGATGGTGGTGCTCCACCTACCTTGCCTACCTGGCTTCATAGCTGAAAGGAAATAAAAATAAGCATCGTCTATTGGAGGAACACATTTGTGACAGATGTGGAGAGTTCTATGCTGGCGAAGATCGGAATTAACGAAGGAAAATTATGCAAATTATTAGTAGTTTTGTAGAAAGGATCAACTTGGACCGATGAATCTCTAAAATTTAGCATAAAAGACCATTATAAAATGGTTAATAACAAAAAATATTTTTTGTTGCAAACAATTAATTAAAACGTTCAAGCATTTTTCTCCAAACAAAAAAAAAAATATGGAAAGAAATCTGCAAATAACATACCTTCGAATGACGGTGCATATTTTAAACCTGTTTTCGCTTTGTATTTCTTTTTTTTCCATTGAGATTTTATTTCTAGATTATTTGCAGTTTTTTGGATGTGGTTTCATTATACACATTGATAGTTTACTACCAAGACAGGATATGAAAATATTTGCTTTTAAAAAACAACCGTTCTAAGTACAGAATGTTATATTTTAGAAATTTTACACACATTTTTCTTTTAATAACAATACATAACCCCAAAATTATAAGATGCTACACAATTATTTTGTTGCATCGAAATAAATGTTTTTAGGATTCAACCTTAAAACATACAAAATCTTTCTTTGGAGCTTTATGGTCAATTACGTTTATTTATATTGAGAACCGGAAAGTAAAAAGGGAAACCATTTTAGCACTATATATAATGTGAGCATCATGGAAAACAAAGTTCATTTCATACGATGAATACAATTTTAGTCTATATGTTTCATTTAGAAGATTTTACACATTAATGTCTCACGGTGTAATACTAAAAGGCATTGCCCACGTTTTTAAATACCTGAGCAAAAAAATCAGAAAGTCTTTGTTTTCCATACATTTTTTGGCCTTTTTGCAGGTTGCTACCATAACTGTAACAACCGTCACAAAATTTTTAACCTAGATATTTTAAAACGTGGGTTTTATTGAAACCTTGATGTTTGGGTATCAAAAGATCGGAAATTTTATGCCCTTTCCGATGGCACGGCGGATTTTCCGACGACGCAATTCCGGGTTGGTACGACATTTCAACAAAAAATCAATTCTTTCGATACAAAGACCCCCAAAACGGTGTTGTATCCACTCCAAAATGTTTATTTAGCAATTTTATGGTAATATACCGCTATTCCCCACGAAAACAGCATGATTCGAAAAAAAAAATTCTCCGATCGGGCTCGAAATTTTTCTGGGGGTTCCTTGGCCGAATTAATTAGATCCGTATTTTTTTGTCTGGCCATTTGGGTGACGTACGCCGTGTTAGGGTGGTCCGAAAAATGACAATTTTCGTCGATTTTCGCAAAAACCACTTTTTTTTAAATTCTATCTTCACGCCATTTTATCCGATTTTAGCTGTCCTAGACGCAAAAGAAAGGTGATTAGTTTGGCTATTTGCGAAAAATAGTAAGAAGTTTCAAAAATCTAGCTTAACATTTGAAAAGGTCGTATGAAAACTTAAAATGCTGTTTTGAAGGTCTCGGTACCAAAGGGCCTATGCCTGAAAATATTTTTATCGGATTCCTCGGAAAATTTCACATAATATATCAAAAAATGGTGAAGTTATGTTTTCAATACTCTGAGATAAGGTTTTTTGAAAATAAAAACTGGGTTTTTCGACACGCCACGCGCAAAAATGGGAAAATTACGAAAACGGGAAAAAATCGACGTTTTTCACTAAAACTGCGATAACTTGAAAACTTCAACGATGACCTATACATGTTATGGTACCAAAATTTTTGTAATTGAAATACGCAACTTTTGGTACCTTAACATGTATAGGTCATCGCTGAAATTTTCAAGTTATCGCAGTTTTAGTGAAAAAAGTCGTTTATTCCCGTTTTCGTCATTTTCCTAGTTTTGGGCGTAACGCGTCGAAAACCCCAGTTTTTACTTTCAAAAAATCGTATCTTAGAGTATTGAAAACATAACTTCACCATTTTTTGACATGTTATGTGAAATTTTCCGAGGAATCCGATAAAAATATTTTCAGACATAGGCTCTCTGGTACCGAGACCTTCAAAACAGCATTTTAAGTTTTCATACGACCTTTTTAAATGTTAAGCTAGATTTTTGAAACTTCTTACTATTTTTCCCAAATAGCCAAACTAATCACCCTTCTTTTGCGCCTAGCACAGCTAAAATCGGTTGGAATGGTGCGGAGTTATGATTTTTTGAAAAATGTGTTTTTTTTTTGCAAAAATCGACGAAAATTGCCATTTTTCGGACCAACCTAACACGGCGTACGTGGGGTCGGGTCAATCGGCAGAAAACCGAACGGCAGAATGCCGAATGGCAGAATGCCAAATGGCAGAAATTTCAATCGGCAGAAAAATAAATGGCCGAATGATAAATGGCAGAAAAGGTCAAATGGCAGAATATAATATGGCAGAAAAGGTCAATCGGCAGAAAGGGTCAATGAGCAGAAAATTAAGAAGCCGAAAAATCAAATGGCAGAAAAATCAAAAGGCAGAAAAATTAAAAAGCAGAAAAGTTAAATGGCAGAACGTTAATAAGCAGAAAAATTAATTGGCAGAAAATTAATTAGCAGAAAATTAAATGGCAGAAAGTTGATCAGCAGAAAAAATAAATAGCAGAAAATTAAATGGCAGAAAATTAAACGGCAGAATAGTTAGTTGGCAGAATAGTTATATGGCAGAATAGTCAAATGGCAGAACAGCCAAATGGCAGAATAATCAAATGGCGGAATAATTAATTAGCAGAAGAGTTGAATGGCAGAATAGTTAAATAGCAGAATGTCAAATGGCAGAATAAATAATTCACAGGAGAGTTGAATGGCAGAATAGTCCAATGGCAGAACAGTCAAATGGCAGAATAGTCAAACGGCAGAATAGTCCAATGGCAGAACAGTCAAATGGCAGAATAGTCAAACGGCAGAATAGTCAAATGGCAGAATTCACTTGATTTAATATTAATAGTACGTTCATTTGAAGTGCTGGTGCGGCACTGAGTGCCGCACTCGTCGGTGCCAGTTTTGATTCAATCGAACGTCATTTGTCAGTGTGCGTGGAACTCGCATGAAACTGAAAAAATATCGAGTGCGGCACTAGAGTTTCAGTTCCAAGATGGCAGCGAAACTCGTGCGGAACTAGCACGAGTTTTTCCAAAGAAACACTTAGCTTATATTGTAACTTCAGTGTTTATTCAACATAAACAGTTTATCAAACAGTTCATGCAATAAAAGTGAGCAATTCTCTACCAAAACCGGAAATGGATTTTATTTGTATTTTTTGATTTGGCTCAAACTTTGTGGGGGCCTTCCCTATGACCAAATAAGCTATTTTGTGTCATTGGTTCACCCATACAAGTCTCCATACAATTTTGGCTGCTGTCCATACAAAAATGGTATGTAAATATTCAAACAGCTGTAACTTTTGAGTGAATTTTCTGATCAATTTGGTGTCTTCGGCAAAGTTGTAGGTATTGTTGAGGACAATTGAGAAAAAATATGCACACGGAAAAAAAATTTGCAGATTTTTTTATCAACTTTTTTTTCACTAAAACTCAATTTCCCAAAATACGTATTTTTTGATTTTCGAGATTTTTTGATATGTTTTAGGGGACTAAAATCCGCAACTTTTGAGCTATAGAGAAACATGGTCAAAAAATCTGCCGCCAAGTTATGAATTTTTGAAAAATAGTGATTTTTGGAAAAAAAACCAAATTTCATGTAAAAACTAATTTGAAGTTATTTTTTAATGCAAAATTGAATTTGCAATCGAAAAGTACTTTACAATTTTTTGATAAAGGACTTCGTTTTCAAGATATAGCCACCGAAAGTTTGATTTTAGCAAAATATTTGCAGTTTTTCGATTTTTAAAAATAGTGACCATGAGCGACCATTTCTAAAAATATTTTTTTTTGAAAAGTTCAGAAAATTTGCTATAAAATTGTCTAAGAGACATTGAAGATTGGACCTCGGGTTGCTGAGATACAGCCGCTTTAAGAAAAAGAAACACGAAAATTGAAGTTTTCTAAGTCTCACCAAAACAACCCACCATTTTCTAATGTCGATATCTCAGCAACTAATGGTCCGATTTTCAATGTTAATACATGAAACATTCGTTAAATTTTCCGATCTTTTCGAAAAAAATATTTTGGAAACAATTAAATCAAGACTAACATTTAAAATGGGCGTAATATTCAATTTCACGAATGTTTCATGTATTAACATTGAAAATTGGACCATTAGTTGCTGAGATATCGACATTAGAAAATGGTGGGTTGTTTTGGTGAGACATAGAAAACTTCAATTTTCGTGTTTCTTTTTCTTAAAGCAGCTGTATCTCAGCAACCCGAGGTCCAATCTTCAATGTCTCTTAGACAATTTTATAGCAAATTTTCTGAACTTTTCAAAAAAAAATATTTTTAGAAATGGTCGCTCATGGTCACTATTTTTAAAAAATTAAAAACATAACTTGGCGGCAGATTTTTTGACCATGTTTCTCTATAGCTCAAAAGTTGCGGATTTTAGTCCCCTAAAACATATCAAAAAATCTCGAAAATCAAAAAATACGTATTTTGGGAAATTGAGTTTTAGTGAAAAAAAAGTTGATAAAAAAATCTGCAAATTTTTTTTCCGTGTGCATATTTTTTCTCAATTGTCCTCAACAATACCTACAACTTTGCCGAAGACACCAAATTGATCAGAAAATTCACTCAAAAGTTACAGCTGTTTGAATATTTACATACCATTTTTGTATGGACAGCAGCCAAAATTGTATGGAGACTTGTATGGGTGAACCAATGACACAAAATAGCTTATTTGGTCATAGGGAAGGCCCCCACAAAGTTTGAGCCAAATCAAAAAATACAAATAAAATCCATTTCCGGTTTTGGTAGAGAATTGCTCACTTTTATTGCATGAACTGTTTGATAAACTGTTTATGTTGAATAAACACTGAAGTTACAATATAAGCTAAGTGTTTCTTTGGAAAAACTCGTGCTAGTTCCGCACGAGTTTCGCTGCCATCTTGGAACTGAAACTCTAGTGCCGCACTCGATATTTTTCAGTTTCATGCGAGTTCCACGCACACTGACAAATGACGTTCGATTGAATCAAAACTGGCACCGACGAGTGCGGCACTCAGTGCCGCACCAGCACTTCAAATGAACGTACTATTAATATTAAATCAAGTGAATTCTGCCATTTGACTATTCTGCCGTTTGACTATTCTGCCATTTGACTGTTCTGCCATTGGACTATTCTGCCGTTTGACTATTCTGCCATTTGACTGTTCTGCCATTGGACTATTCTGCCATTCAACTCTCCTGTGAATTATTTATTCTGCCATTTGACATTCTGCTATTTAACTATTCTGCCATTCAACTCTTCTGCTAATTAATTATTCCGCCATTTGATTATTCTGCCATTTGGCTGTTCTGCCATTTGACTATTCTGCCATTTAACTATTCTGCCAACTAACTATTCTGCCGTTAAATTTTCTGCCATTTAATTTTCTGCTATTTATTTTTTCTGCTGATCAACTTTCTGCCATTTAATTTTCTGCTAATTAATTTTCTGCCAATTAATTTTTCTGCTTATTAACGTTCTGCCATTTAACTTTTCTGCTTTTTAATTTTTCTGCCTTTTGATTTTTCTGCCTTTTGATTTTTCGGCTCTTTGACTTATTCTGCCAATTAATTTTCTGCCTTTTAATTTTCTGCTGATTGACCTTTTCCGCCATTTAATATTCTGCCATTTGACCTATTCTGCTATTTGTCCTTTCTGCCATGTGATTTTCTGCCATTTGGCATTCTGCCATTCGACATTCTGCCGATCGGTTTTCTGCCGATTGACCCGACCCCGGCGTACGTTACCCTAATGGTCAAACAAAAAATACGGGCCGAACAAAAAAATTGGCCAAGGAACCCCGGAATTTTTTTTTCAAGAATCACCCCCAACAAGGTAGATCCGAAACAGATGCGTCTACCCTAAGTTACAATGAAAAAGGCATTTCCAACTTTTTTCCAAGGTTTCCAAGAGCCGGTGAAGTTGCATTTCCAACTTTTTGACCCCGTTGGTGCTACAAGAGATCATGTTTCAAAATATTTCAAATCATCTAATAATTCGTGTAAAAATATTTTTTTATCAAGATTTCTTGTTTTACGAAATCAAATTCAAACTAAAAAAAAAAACTTTGCAAAATCAATGAGTTCGAAATTTTATAGTTTAATTCAAATAAAAAGCGTGAGTTGCCAGTATTTTAAACGTTTTTTTTTTTGCTATGAATATCAGTTGCATGAGAATTCAAGTTTTTCCTATCAATCTGCAAAAAATAACATGAAGAGCTAAACGCTTTTTCATTACGATAAACTTTGCCAAAAATTAATAAAAATCTTTCAACTCATATAAATTATGAAGATGTGTGCCAAATCATCAAATATTTATAACGATTTAAAATTTATTAACCTCTTCATTTTCCATTTGTCCATTTGTGAATGGAACATAAAATTTGAAGTTCATTGCTCATAACGGATTGTGTTTAATTGATTGAAATATTGTTTTAGAAATAGATAATAAAAAAAAATGGGATTCCCGACTATTTGTAAAAAATCAAATATTCCCGAATTGTTCCCTTTTTTGAGAATATTGGCAA
Organism: Culex quinquefasciatus; assembly: GCF_015732765.1. Lineage (NCBI taxonomy): Eukaryota > Metazoa > Arthropoda > Insecta > Diptera > Culicidae > Culex > Culex quinquefasciatus. Next base: position 33,248,181 of record NC_051863.1, read on the forward strand.
GTCGTCGCTTGTGTGCTATCTTGTGAAACGACTGCTGTGAAAAGACATGACGTGTCACATGATATCACACAAGCGACGAAATTCCAGTACAGTACAATACAATTAATTTACCATCGGAAAGTAGACAATAAAACAATCGCTTTATGAAACAGATTTTCTTTCTTTTATTTTCCATCTTACTAAAAATAATTTAAGGTTTTACACATAAATAGGCTTAAACTAAGGGTCCTCCTGTCGAAACATCAGTAAAATTGTGTGTCTTTTTATTTTCATTAAAGTCGAAACTGCATTCATCACGAGTGAGATGTGTATTTTTTTTTGTTTTTCCAGTGTCAATCTCGCTCTCCTGTATCAATGAACAACAGCGAGCACCACCTCAGTCGAAATTCCAATACAATTTCAAAATAAATTTTTCATATTTTGAAAAGATGAATTTAAGTTTTGGCGTACATTTCCGTGTTGCGTTGAGCGAATTTTGAACGCTCAACGCCAACCCGGAAATGTCCTTTCAATGATTCCGGCGGTGCTCGCGCAGTGGAAATCGCTTCTTTTTGGTATAAATTAACATCATCTTATGAAAAACCAGCACAAGATGCGTAAATTTTGCTTTCGTAAACCTAGTTATGACATTTTTGTTGGGGCGATTCCACCGAGTTGCTCAAAGGGGTCTGTCGAATCGAGACGCGTGGTTGAAAGTGCTGCGAAGTGTGCTGTTCCTGTGTGATTTATGGACAAAAATGTTTGTGGAAAATGGTGAAGCTATTGGAGTGTGTGTTTTATTAACCTACTGGCTAAACTATTGGCGTAACCCTGAAAATGCTGATGAATGCAACTTCAAGTGCACAGTCGAGAAGGAGTTAGCTTAACTAGAACGTTAATATTTGTATGTTCACTAGCCTAGTGCTAAGCGCCTAAGCGGCGACGATCACTCGTCCGCGGCTGGGACGTCGGTGATCTTGCCCGCGACTATCACCGTACCGTCGAGCGTATCACGCACGAAGAATACGAATGGCCGGTCAACGACAAACTGTTCTGCCGCCGCCGTTTCCGCTGACGCCGCTACGGTGGTGACCTCTTCGATGTCCTGATCGTCGCCGGTCTTGGCTTCGACGGCATTGGCGGCGGACAGCGACAGCTCGCTGCTGGCTCCTTCGTCCACTCGGATGGACACGTGCTGCACCAGTTCATCCACGTGGATCTTCTGCTCGTCGGTGATTCCGCTAAGGTCCGCCTTGGACGTGAACATCGTGATCAGTCCCAGCTAAAACAGAGGAAATGGTTAGCAAGCGGTACAGTTTTGTCGAATCTTGGAACCTCTACCTTAGCCAGTGCCTTCTCGGCCCTGCTCGTAGTGTCAATGTGGAACTTTGGCAAGGTGATCTGAACCGACTTTTGCACGAGACTTTTCTGAGCACTGCTCAGACTGTCGCTGTTGAAGTTCTTGATCAGATCCTTCAGTCCTTCCGATCGGTTTGGCACCATAACCAGCAGGGTGTAGCGGGTGTTCTGTAAAAAGAAGGTGAGCAGGTTAGTTTTAGGAACCTGGGAAAACATCTCAGCGTATTACATTGTATGGCATCTCGACGAACTTGGCATCCAGCTCCTGGCTAGATCCAACGCCAAATTTGCCCATGGTCTGCATCAGCATAACTTGCGATTCTTGACCGTTGACGAAGAAGCTTCCGGGTTTTGATTTCATCTGTAATTAAATAATCATGTTCAGTGCTTAAAAGAAATGATCATGCGCTTATATGATCTCACCTGGAATGGGGTCGCCCAACTTCCTCGGTAGTACAGACCGTTGAACAGCAGCATCTTGGATTCGCTTTGCTCACCATCGCTGGTATCGGCCTTCCTGCCGACCAGCGAGTTCCCACTGAGAGCAGACGCGATATCACCGGATAGGAACGATCGGCGCACGTTGAACCTCCTCCTGGAGACCTGACTCTCCACCGCGTGCATGATCTCGTGTTCGTCATCCTCAAGCCGCTTCAACGACAAACTCATCCGCTGCGGAGTATCCAGCACAAAGTGATCCACTTCTTCAATCGCTTTCAGCAATGGTTCGTCCAGGACCTCATTGGTGTGCTCCTCCTTCTGCTTGGCGATCTCCTCCTTGATCTTGTTCGGTTCCACGTACTCCTTGTCGTCAATGTTTTTGTCAAACTTGGGATTCTCATCCTCGGTGACTTCGTCGTACTTGGAGTTGATCGCGGCTTCCGCGCGAACGCTGTCCTCCACTGGCAACGCCTTGATCTTCAGATCCTCAAACTCGATTATGTCCTTGCTGTTGTTGTTGGACGGAACGACCGCCGCCGGAGTGTTAACAACCGTTGGTGCTGGATCCGGCGTCAAATCGATCGAAGGCTCGATCGGTCCAAGCGACGTCTTAGGCTCATCAAAATTGTAATCGTTACGCTCGATATCACGCACGTCCACGTAGTAATTGTTCAGCAGCACGTTCCGGAAGCCCGGCTTGACCGAGTTGTTCTTGTAGATGTAGAACCAACTCTTGAACTGCGGCTCGTTGGACGGGTTCTGCGAGTTCAACCGCTTCAAGGACTTGTCGAAGGCGTTCCGAACTACAAATGAGAAAGCAAACGCTCGTTACAATCTCTCTCAATCAATTTCCCCCTTTTCCAAACCTTACCAGCAACCTTATCGTTGGGAAACTTGAACACGTCGTAGAACTCCTGCAGCGTTTGGCCCTCGGCGCCCTCGCTAATCATGGCCAGGATCGAGGAAAAGCCGATCGGGGAAAACACCTGGTTTGCGCTCGACTCCATGCTGCCCTTGAGCAGACTGGCGGTGATGACGTTGGTCGAGAGGCCCACCAGGTGTGGCCCATCGTTATCCCGCGAGAAGCGCTGATTCGGGGGCAGAGCGCTGACTAGGCAGGCACATGTCGCGACCAGCAGCAGACCTGGGGGAGGTAATCGAGAAAAATAGTGTTGGAATTATGCTTCTGTGGAAATTCGGTTGTGCATGAAGATGAGATTTTTACGAAATTTTAACAAGTTACAATATTTGTTATAGAGCAAAATTCAAAGGAGCAATTGAAAACAAAATATTACGGGTCTCTGGATTGATTTGCGATATGTATCATAATTTTTGAGGTTACTTTTATGAGAAAGCAATAATTGTAGTAATTGGTATGGTATGTCCACACGTCCTTCCTCCCCCTGTAGATTTTGTAAAATGTGATCTGTTTCCAGAATCCTTTCTGGGGTAATCGCAACACAATTCCTTATACTTTATTTGTTTTATTTTATCACCATCGTGTTCCCCGTATAATTTTACATAATAATCATTGTAGACCTCAAACTAAAATAAACTATTGGCGAGATACAGCGATTTTACTGAAAAAAGTTTGATTTTGCGCAGCACTCGGTTTTCATATGTGAGAAACTTATTTCGGATTTGAATTCATATGACAGAGTGCAGCGCAAAATCAAACTATTTTCAGTAAAATCGCTGTATCTCGCCAATAGTTCATTTTAGTTTGAGGTCTACATTGATTATTATGTAAAATTGTCCGGGGAACACGATGGTGATAAAATAAAACAAATATAAATATAAGGAATTAGTCAAATTTGAATTTTAATACTTAACGGTGCACATCAACCAGAGCTTTTACACCAAGATTTTTGTTACAGATATTTTAGTATTTTCGAAACAACGGAAACAATCGAAATATTTTTTTATTCATCCCCTAAAGTACTGTCTACTGTCTATTTACAACAAAATTTGCCTATTTTTACAAACAGATTGTTGCAGGATTGGGTCCGTAAGTTTGTCAATTTTGGAATAAGAAAAACAACTACTTCCTTGATTGCTGTGCACCCTTAAAGCGTTAAAATATAATATTAGTGCGCATTTAAGGGTTAAAATTTTATTTTTATCGAATTCCCTGGACAATTTTTTAATAAAATGCAACCTGTAGAAAGTCTTTTGCTCAAATAGTTGCAAAGTTATGATTAAAAGAAAAAAAGTTTTTTAGAAAATCGTCAAAAAAAGAGGGTCGTGCCAAAAATAGAGGGATGGTCCAATCAGCACCAAACTTGGAATTTCTGTTAACTATCGATAGATGAACGTTCCCTCCAAGTTTGGTCCAAATCGGTGAATGTCGAGTCCAAAAGTGTACTCAGTTGACCTGGAATGATCCATATACTAGTCAAATTCTGAAATGCAACTTTCAAACTCACTCAACAATCCAATCCACTTATCTGTGGTGCACTCAAGAGGTGTGAATCGGCTATGGAAAATGTTAAGTGATCGTTCCGCTACCATTAATAGCTGCATCACTTTCCAGGCGCGAAAATTTGGCCAAACACCTCGGTAGAGGCGCGCTCTCAGACGGAGCTACCTTGGAATCCAATTGAGTCGCAGAAGCGAAAGAAATATACCCAGAAACAACATAAAAAGTTGAGCTGAAAATGAGCACCAGCACAGGTTGTTGGAGGTGTGTGAAATTGGCGTTTTGTTTTGGCTAAATTATTTTCTGATGGGGTTATGCAATTGTTCAATTGGCGGTTATAAAACTATTTCGTGAGGGAAGTGGCAGCAAGGGGGCTTTGAAGTGTTTTCGGACAGGTTGTTGCATTGATTGGATGGTAAGCACTGATTGATTGATATAAGACACCTCATAAATTTGCGGTGTAGTAAGTCATAATTGGCAATCAATTCAATATATCATTGCGTTGCGTTTCCTTATGTTAACAAACATTTCGATTTGCAAAAGACCACAGGAATCAATCCAAGTCTATCTCATTTCAATGTAAATTTAAAAATTCCTAGAAATTTTAAAACATTTAACAGAGGCTTAAAGATGCTGCGCCATCGAATGTCTTGACTCTTTAATTTTACGACACTTTAGATGACGCATGATGAATAAAAACATACAGATTCATCTTCATAAACAAAAAAAAAAAACTTAAGAAGAGACCAAAGTAGATATTAAGTTTGTTACAACCTCGTCAGCACCAGACACTTTTTTTGTCGAAACGACTCTCAGAACATGAAACAGAGAAACTTACTGCTGTTTTATGCCTTTTTTTCTCCTATAAAACACAAAAAAAAACATGATGTCCAGCAAAAGAGTAAATAAGTCTGAATGAGGCAACTCTAAGCGGCAATCTGCTATTAGCGGTGAAAAAACAAGCGTTCCTTGAGAGTTAATTTCCGGTTTCTTTAGCAGAATTTTAGTTTTGTACATTTCAGTAATCAAAACTTCTCATTAAAATTTGGCTTTGAAACTTGTTTTTTTATGCCATATTTTCATAAAGGAGGACTGAGCTTGCCACCCTGGCAATATTTTTTACGTTTTGATTTTTTAGATTTTTTTAACGATGGATATAAAAAATATAAGAATATAATCTTGTTGTATAATATAATATTTGGTTAAAGTTTGAAGCAATTTGGATGATTTTTAGTAAAATTAAGTGGTCCATAAACAACGTAGTTTAAAAAAATATAGTATTTGGTTTTAAAACGCATGTTTCCCGTTATGAACCTAACAATATGGGTGTCATAATTCATGGTTTTGAAGCACCAACTTAAAACTGGTCTGTGGGAATGCTTTGGTGGCCACTGGCCAACCCGGAACCGGTTACGGAGAATTCCGCGGAACCTACGGAGTGGTTAACATTTTATCAAACAAAAAACCAGCAAAACAGGATGCAAATTACAACGCATTCAAAATAATTCTCATTTATGACCACCACAACCGTATTTGAACAATCTGGCCACTTTGGAACCGATTTCAGGTTCCCCGGTGACACCAGGAATATGGCCAACCACAGCAGCTCCAAATTTTCTGAACTTTAAAAAAACAGAAATGGTAACTCATGGTCACTATTTTTTTAAATCGAAAAACTACAAATATTTCGTTTAAATCAAACTCTCGGTGGCTATATCCCAAATTCACTATTTTTACTTCTCTTTGGCTCAAAAGTTAAGGGTTTTTGTCTCCTAGAACATATAAAAAAATCTTGAAAATCAAAAAGTATGTATTTTGGGAAATTGTGGTAAATACTGGAAAAATTGGCTTTTTTCCGTGCACCTATATTTTTCTATATACTCGTCAACAATAAATACAATTTTTCCCAAGACACCAAATTGATCAGAAAATTCATTTGAAAGTTACAGATGTTTGAATATTTGCGTACCATTTTTGCATGGACAGCTGTCAATATTGTATGGATACTTGTATGGGTGAACCAATGACACAAAATAGCTTCTTTGTCAAAGGGAAGGCCCCAGTAAAGTTTAAGCCAAATAAAAAAAAACAAAGAAAATCCATTTCCAGATTTGGTAGAGAATTGCCAAATAAAAAAAAACAAAGAGTTTAAGCCAAATAAAAAAAAAACAAAGAAAATCCATTTCCAGATTTGGTAGAGAATTGCTCATATGACCGATTCTTAGCGAAGCTACACCAAAATGTCACTTTTTTCAATTTTCAATGTGATTTTTAATATGAATGATTTCATTTTTATTATGATTCAATAATTGCAATGTGCTTTAAATGCGTTTACTTACCTCAGAACCCAAAAATATTGACCAAATATGGTCTGCAAGCCATTGAATGGCAGAGGAGTTTTTTCACAAATCTGCTCCTTTCGTTGTCCCGTCACGAAAAGAAATGGCTGGCAAAAACTCAAATTTCAACCAATTCGTTCAGTTCAAGGAGCAAAAGATTCGTTTTTTAATTTGTGATAATGTGTAGAAGAGCAAAGGTTTTTAAAAATCAAACTGGCAAAACAGTAGCGATTTTTGTAGTGTGCATTTTAAAAGTCCAGTTTTACGATGTTGTCCCGTCACGCTACATTTTCATTTCAGGGGAAGCACAGGTACTATATGGTTACTTCTGCATGATATTTCTTTGTAGGAAAATCAATTATCTTTCCAAAAATTCAATAAAATTGGGGGTTTTCTTGTTTTATTTTACCACTACAGCCAAAACGCTGAAAAAAACTTGAGATTTTTTTGAAAAGGAGCCGAAGAATAGGTCATATGATGTTTTGAAAAATTCCATAGGTTTAATTTAAAATTTCTGGATTTTTTTAACCGATTTTTAACTTACCTAACCTTACAGGTGGATAGTTTTTTTTTCAATTTTATGCAATTCATCAATTTGGTAGAGTAGAGATTACCTTCAAACCCTTTTTTAATATTGGCAATGTGTTTTGAGTTTGAAAAGATTATATTAATTTTTGGACAATAACTAAAAAATCTACGAAAAACGTTCTTTGTCACTATCACTATGAACTCGTATAAAAAGGGATACATAAAATTGTCAGTAAAAAACTGATTACCAGAACATGAGCATGAGCATGAGAGACCACCCATGGTTGCTCCTCCGTTGCTGAACAGAACCGTAATATCCTTTCAGCACTACTGATCATAGGCTTCGACTATCAAGTGGTGTTTCCCTTATCAACAGCAGATAAAACACCATGATTGCCAAAACAAAATCAGTTGCGAATAGGTAATAGTCATTGTCCACCAACGGCGCCCGCCATGTCAGTTTGTAGATCTCGATCTTAAGGGACGGGAATGTTAGTTAGCGCAGATTGCTACTAGCGCAGCTGGTTTTTCCCTGTGCTTACACCCCATGAGCGCCAGGAACCTGAAAATGTGTTAGTAGGATAGGGTGTTTGGTCAGGATTCATCATAGAAGATGATGATGCGACCCAAAATCATAATGTTTGTTGAAAGGTATAAACAATCGGATGCTGCGGATGAGACATTTCCTGTTTAACTGTTGTTAAATTTTTAATGAAATGGTTTAATCTTAGACAGCCGGCTGTGGAAAGATAAAACCAAATAATATTTATTTATAAAATGAGGTGTTAAACGCAATGCTGCAATGATAGCGTTGTCTGATTTTTAATTATATAATCATTTAGTTCATAAATTTGTTACGGTATGGACGCGACGAACTCAACCATCAAGTGCCTTCCGATCTTTTTTCTGTAAGCTAGATAAGGTATTGATTTTCGTTGCCTCTCGAGCTACGATGCTATGGAGAGGGCTTAACACACAAACAACCGACGTCGAGCCCTCCGAGCTACGGAGCTATGGGAAGGTTTTTTCAACACAAAAAAAGACGCGATAAACCTAACGAACTCAACCGTTAATCAGCGATGATGAAGAAAGGGCTCGAAGCACACAATAACTCACCGATTAATATAAATAATTTTCAAGATCGATCTTGTTTTATAACTACAGCGCGACTCACTCTTGATTTTTACGATCCCGAATACAGCACAAAACGAACACCGCAAAAATCCATCTCACAATTCTAATTTGTTTTTTTTTTATTTTTTTTTACTTTTTTTTAATTTTGCACACAAACACAACCATCCGCTTGCACTGGTGGAACATAATTGAATAATTTCCCCCAACCAACGCGTCCCTTCACTCATCACTCTTGCAGGCACAATCCTGATTTTTTTTAGTAAAAAACTGATTAGCAGAACATTGGAAAAACAAAAAATGAAAAAAAACTCCTTAATTTAGTATTAAATCTTTTTACTATTTTTTTTTATTTTAGAACCACAGATCTATAAAAAAAATAAAAAGACGTAAATGCTTTTTTTCATAAATCCTATTACATTGTGCCAACTTTTGATGTTATAGCATAACTATTATAATAAAAAAGCGTTTTGCACTGGATTTCTTTTTTCTAAATTTCAAAAATCAGGCTTGAATTATGAAATTTAGTTTTTTTTATTATGCGGATAATTTCGTTTCGAATTACTCATCCCATTGCAAATGTCGTCATATTTTTTCCGCTCAATTCATAACCCCATTTGCGCAAATCAATAGCGCCAAAACCGGTAAGCGCCCCGAATCGTGACATAAATCTCGCAGCTTATTTTGGTCATTTCACTGCCGGTTTCCTCTCCCACTTTTTCTCCTGCTTTTATTTTTTTTTTTTGCTTTCTTCAGCCTCAGCCAGTGCCATTCTTAACCTCATTTCGGTCATTTCTTCCCCGACTCGCCTCGAGGCATTCGTAATTTCCTTCTGTCGAGAGAGGACGAGGGGTTGTCACCTTGACCACGACCGTGGACAAACCGGCTTCTCCATCAGCTTCTTTTTTTCTCTCTTGTTTGAGTATTGAATTTTTTGTTTTCATAGTTTTATTTAATTTTGCTTGCAATTTTTTATTATTAGTTAAATTAAATAAGTTTAGTTTCCTTAAATATTTAAAAAAAAACGGAATTGTCCATTTTCATTTGTAAGTCAAGACACTGACAGTCCGATCAATCAGAGCCCACCGGCGATCGGGGGGGCTGGCCTTTGGCTGTGTGCAGAAGAGAACCAGAAGACTTTGGCTGCCAAATGTATGTTAATCGTCGCGGGCGATCGCAACCAAACGCACACACACATGAGCTTGCTGACGAAAGTTTATAACGGTGGTTAAACCCAGATCTGGTGAGCTTTTTTTCGTATTTTTTTTTATTTTGTTTGTTTGGCCTTTCTCTTCCGGCTCCGGCAGAGTGGGTGGGGTTCGGGGAGTTAAGATCACCTTGTCTGATCGCTGATCGATGTGGTCAGAACGGCAATTAAATTTAGTGATCGAGGTTGAACAAGAAATTGAACTGAGTTTTATTACTTGTTTGAGCGTCGATTTTTATTTAGCACGGAAGTCATTTAAATTAGGTCAATGCAAAACAGTCCAAGTTTTATTCATGACAATCAACCGAACTTCTTGTTTATCTTCAAAAAAAAATTATAGTTGTTGGAAAATTCACAGAGCAGTTCTTCCGACCCCTTTTCGATTTTCGTGATCCTTGTTCACGAATCCGAGGTAATTTTATTGATATCTAATTACGGTGGGATAGTACGACACCTTCCACTTTTTAGAATTCAATAATAACATGCTTAAAAAATGCATCTCGAAACGATATCAAAATAAAAAAAAACGATGATGAATTGTAAATGTGAAGTCTTATAGACATCGTAGACTTTTCGGAAAAAATTGGTATTATTTTCATTTTCGATTTTTTGATGTTTTAGGAGTCCAAAAAAACTTCTTTTGAGCCATAGTGATATCATTTTTTGGAAATTATCGAAAATCTGGACAAAAAATTTCTAAAAATCATTTTTTCAAAGCTAAATTGAATTTAAAATCGAAAAGTACTTAACATTTCATTGATAAAATGTACCGTTCTCAGGTTATAGTCTTTTTTGGGTATTTATATTCGATTTCTTTTCGTTTTTTGCAGTTTAAAAATATATCTTGAAAGAAAAGCATTTCCCAAATTTTGTTTTTTAGGGTACATAGCAATCAAGGAAGTTACTGTCTTCTTATTCTGAAATTGTTATACTTACGGACCCAATCCTGAAATAATTTCATTATAAAAAATGAGAAATTATGTTGCAAATCTTTATGGAAATAGTAGCATAGGGGATGAGTAAAAAATTCTATCGATAGTTCCCGTAGTTTCGAAGGTACTAAAATGTCTGTAATAAAAATTTCCTATAATTTTCTTACTGGAATTTTGAAAATTGGGCAATTCGCTTCTAAATTAGAGTCTCACAACCCGAGCAGACGGAAATAACTTGGGAATAACGTTGTTTGATATTTGAAAATATTAGGCCAATTTAATGTTATTTATAACATGATTTGTTATTCGTCGTTATTTTTTTGTTATTAAATTTTTATTGTAATAACAGACTAATAACATTTTAAGATATTCTTCGAAAAAACCTAACAATAACAAAAAACGTTATTCTCAAGTTGTTTTGGCTTTCAACCGATATAAGACCAATAACAAATTTTGTTACGATAACATAAACTGTTAACAAACGCTTATGCAAAAACGGATTTTTTCAAAATGATTCCATAACACTTTTTTTTCTTTTAACAGTAATTTTTATTGAAATGACATAAATGTTGTTAAAAATTGTCTGCCTTTTGAAATTGTCTTAAAATGCATTTTTTTTTTTCCTCATGTCATATTTACGACCAAATTATAACATTTTTGAAATAGTTTCACTGTGAAGGTCACAAAATTTCGCAAATGTGAACAATTTTTACATTATATTATATGGAGATATTGTTAGTTGAAAATTACAAAAATTCATTTTCATCGATTCGAATTTTTTATGAGGCTCTGTATCTCTGAAACCAATTGCCTGATTTTCAAAGTTCCATAGAAAAGGAAATCATGTCAGCTTTTTAAAATATTATTTTCAGATATGTTTTTCTTTCAAGAATTACTTTTTAAACTCAAAAAACGTAAAAAAGATGTTTTTTTTAGTTCCCTAAAACATTATATGTCGTATTATAATCATAATCTACAACTTTGCCCAAGACACCAAATCGATCAGAAAATCCCTTCTCAAGATACAGATTTTCTAGCCCACAAAATTATAGGGAGACTTGAATAAAAATTACTTCTTTTCACATAGGGAATGCATTGACAAAGTTTCATCCAAATCAAAAATTATTAAGAAAAGGCGATTTGTGGAATCGTAGACAACCACACAGTTTTCAATTTTTTTTTTAATATTGATATTTATATTTGTTTTAAAGATCCCCAAAACTCGATTTCAATTTAGAGATATTCAACAAAAACTGCAAAAACTCCGTGCAATGTTGACACTCAGATCGTGCTATCTTGACTTAACCTGTAATTGTGATGAGTTACCAAAGGGAATTTTAGTCAGTGGACATTTTGACACTTTCGCATGCAATTCTGCAATGATTGCAATATAACTTGGAACTCCGGCAACCTAATTCAATCTAATTTCGAGATAAACTCAGAACGGTCAGCCAAACAAAACGTGGTGTTATTGTTTACATTGCGTGCTCTAAATTTCGTTTATTCGGTCATACATTAAAACGCATTTTTCTCGAAACGTCTCGATGTGAGCAATCTGAAGGATCGATATCAAGTCCCGCATAAAAAAGTACCATATAAAAACTTTTTTTCATATGGTAATTGAACTTTAAACTATATTGTTACTACCATTTCCAAAAATGTTTGACTACTATTTTAAAAATGGTATTTATATGGTTGGCATGAATTTTTACTATCTCACAAATGGTTTAACCATCTGGCATAAGGGTGGTTAGCAATGGTAACCTTAAAAACTCAGTACTATTTTCGTCAAAAACTGTTTGTTGTATGGTAAATAAATGGTTTAAGTACTATTTGGCAAAAAGTAACCTTAAATCAAACAGTTCACAAATAGTTTAATACAGTTAAATTTTAATTTTGGGAAATTGAAAAAACGATTTCACAAATAGTTACCATTTCTCAAAGTGTCATTGTATGATCCAATATGGTAATCAAATGGTAATTTTTTATCCGGGGTCGTAAGAACAACCGTTTCACGTTCTGTCCAGATCTCTCCTCAGATTTCTTAAGTAATCACCCCGCATAAACGAGAACCTTAAAAAAACTTTTTGTTAAATGGTTTACTCATCATTTAAGAGATCGTAACCACTATTTGAAAAATGGTAGGAAAACCTTTAAAATACCATATCGGAAATGGTACCCTACCATTTTTAACAAAGTTCGACCATCTGAGATGAGGGTGGTTAGCAACGGTAACCTTAAAAATCTCCGAACAACGTTTCGTTAGATTACCATTTGTGTAATGGTAAAAATAAAGTTAATTTTCGCGTGGAAGCGACCTTTTTCCTCTGGTTTTTACTGTTTCAGAAATGGTTTTTAAATGGTATTTTAAGGTTTTTCTTACAATTTTTAACCTTGCTGCTACTGTTTTACAAATGGTTTGTAAATGTTTTTTAGGGTTTTTCTAGCTATTTTTACCGAGCGCTACTATTTTAGAAATAGTTTTCATATGGTTATTTAAGGTTAATTCTATAATTTTCTCCCAGTTCCACTATTTGAGAAATAGTTTTCAAATGGTTTTTAATAGTTTTTCTAACATTTTTACCTACCAAATTTGTACAGAATTGTTCACTTTTTGACGGATGGTTCACAACAATATTATTAAAACTTTTTCGGCTTTTATTCTAGTTGATTGCCAATTCTGTTCGGTTGATCATACTTCCAAAGTCGTCCAAACCTGAAAAAATAAGAAAAAAATCACAAAGTATCGAGTAGAATGTAACATTCAAATATGTGTACTTATCTAATGATTCAAATGATTTCCTTGATTAATGCCAATCGTGCGTTCGCTTCGATTTTGTTTTGTCGGTCGGCTGCCGCCGAATCCTCCAGCACCAGCTGTTTCGTTGTTTCAAGTTCTCCACGGCGCTGAAATGATCAACAAGAAAAATGTAAACAAAGTATCTGGTAAATCAAATGATTTGTTTGAAAACTATACCTGCGCACAAAACGTAGACAACAACCAGCCGCACAAACGTTTCACTTCAGACTGTTTTTGCCTGCGCCAGCCTGCAACGAGTGCAGGTAACGAGCATAGCGAGAGAAGAGAAACGAGAGAGCGCGCAAAGTAGAGTAATAATACTCTGCCTGGCGCGCTCTTTCGTTTCTCTTCTCTCGCTACGCTCGTTACCTGCTCTCGCAAATATGCCGTAAATCCAAAATTATCAACTGTTGAAAAATGATTCGCTCATACAATTGAAATAAAGTAACAATTATCAAAAACATGATATGCTTAAAATTGAATCGTCAACGAAACTCAAAGGAATTATAGCGCATCAAAAGGAACCGACATTTTCGAGCCTTTTTGTTCTTGAGCTCCTCAGTTTGTTTTCTCTTTTGTTGGTTTAGATTCTGTCAATTAAAATTGGTAAACTTCGGATTGGCTTTCTTTGGCAGCTCAAATGTGGGTAAAATCCAGGGCCAAGTAAGCCAAATGATGTCCACATAACTTGGTAATACTGGTGCAGCTGCACGACGAACACTTCACCGTATAGTGAATGCCTTTACCATATGGTTCACAAACTCTCCGCCAAAGTTGTAATTCTTCGCTTTTATCAGCCCCACCATCGTTGAGTAGATCGTACACTTTTCCAGCAACTTAGTCAGACAAAATCTTGCCCAAATCCGACTCCAGCACAAACCCAACCCCTTATGAAGCTACAGACAAAAAAGTTTGATTCTTTCATTTGAATACAAAACTTAGTCAAATTTGGTTAACGCTTTTTGCAAATTCTAACTATTTTTCAAATGGGTATTTAATGTTTCTATATGGTAATCGTGAATCAATATGAACCATTTGAACATTAAAATTACCTTATGATTTAGGGTAACCATTTGAGAAAACATCTGCAAATAGTTTTTTAAAGTCATCAAGAAAATTGTTTACCATTACAAACATTAAAATAACTCTAATACTTATGGTGACCATTTGACAAATAGTTATCAAGGTCCGCCAAATAACATTATTACAAATGGTGACTATAACTCATAAGGTTGTTTTAAGGTCCTCACTAGAATTCATATAGTTTTCGTTTATCCGGGACATCACTCTGAATGAAACCACACTGCGTCGGACGTGACGATTTTATAGAGGCAAACCTGTCTTATAATTATAACTGTACATTTCTGCGCGATATATTTTTTACCCTTTTCCCCTCATCTGTCCACCCTTCCAAACACTCCTGAATCTCCCGTTCTGTCGGATGACTTTGCACCAGGAGGAGGGATCACCTTAAGTCGCGTCAGCAAAACCGTTGAACCTTAAGGTGCAACTGACGGACGGAAAGCTGCGAAATAACAGTGGCGGCGTTAATCTTTGGCCACAGGGCCATTGGCCCGCACTGAACTCGTCGTGTCCGCCAAGAGACCGGATAATACGCGGAATGTGCAAAATTGATGGCCGCTAATTGTTGTTGGGTTGGCGAGGGGCCCGACTAACGGAATGATAATCCTGATTGTTCAATCAATTTGCGGTGGGCTTTGAAGATTTCTGAAGAAATTTGTTTCGATGAGAATTGATGCAACGATGCGTCCAAAGTTAAGATTGGTCTGCCCACCATTGAAAAAACGGCTAATATCCACTTTTGGCAAAAACGAGGTATTAGCACCAGGTGGTAGAGAATGTTCCAACGCATCTTCTGGAACTTGAATTTTACTGAAATAGTGCTTAGACTTGGCTGCCGATACGAAAAACCAAACGGCTAATATGCCAGTCTTATGGGAAATTGCCTTGACGGAGATTTTGTGACAAACACTAAATCGCGTTTTTCTCGAAATACTTGATTTGGCATAATAGCCGAATTTTCAATTATGGGCAGTGGTACAATGCGTACGATTGGCTGTCATAAATTAGTATTGTGCGTCCACTCTCTTTCGCAACTGTTTGTTTTAAAGTGTTTGAATTCGTTAACTTGGTCATAATCACCTTGAAAAAACGCAAAGTCTATAAAAGACAAAATTTAATTCAATGACCTGATTTTAACACTTCCCCATTTAAAATCAAACTCTCGATTGTTACATCGTGTAGCCGTAGTCTGTTTCACTTTTCTTATCATTTCAATTTGTCGAACCCGTAAGCACCTGATCGAACTTCGGAGAGCTGAATATTTCATAAGGCGAAGCGCTGCTAGCTCGTGCCCACGGGGGCTTGAAAAATGGGCAACTTTTACTCGCCTGGATGCACATGGCTGACCACCGGAGAACACCCGGTGAGCCCGGCCGGGCCATCTCCGGGGCCAACCCCTCCCCAGGTGAGGTGAGCAACATGTGTTTTACATGCTAGTGCCAATTAATTTCCCTCCACGTCGATTATTACAACCACCTTCGCCTTCGTTTGGAGTGGCTTTCCCGCGCGGATTTACTTTGTGAATTGTAGGGGAGTCAGAGTAAAATTTAATATTAGGAACGCGATCCTGACAATTAAAATTCCAATGTCATTATAAATATAATTAACATTGCAGTAGCTCTCCCAGAAATTAAATATTAAAAAAAATAAAATAAATGCATTTTTTAATCCAGCTTTAATATTTTGAACATTATAAACATTTTTAAAATGCCATCACTTTATTTTATTTTTTTTCATGTTTAGACAAAATTTTCATAATCTAAACTATTTTTTAAAAAATCAATCAACTTAGGTAGCACAGAACCTTGTTCGCTTTTTTGCAAATTGAAGAACAGATTTTTTTTATCGATTTGGTGTCTTCGGCAAAGTTATGGGCTTTGATTAGAGCTTCTCATGCTTGTTCTCATGTATGAAAAGTTACGCTATCAAAGTTGTGATTTTTTGGATAGAAACAAACAAAAAAAAATTAAAATATTAAAAATATGCACGCAAAAAGAACTTACCAATATTTTTATTTGGTGCACTGTACTGCCCATATTTGAAAATTCGGCTATTAGGCCAAATCAAGTATTCCGAGAAAAACGCATTTTAGTGTTTGTCACAAAATCTCCGTCAAGGCAATTTCCCATAAGAGTGGCATATTAGCCGTTTGGTTTTCCGCATCGGCAGCCAAGTCTAAACACTATTTCAGTAAAATTCAAGTTCCAGAAGATGCGTTGGAACATCCTCTACCACCTGGTGCTAATATCTCGTTTTTGCCAAAAGTGGATATTAGCCGTTTTTTCAATGGTGGGCAGTGTACTAGCAATTTTTAAGGTTAATACATTAAATATAAATTCAAATACTTTCCATCATAATTTACTCCAAGATCTTCCAAAACTTGGATTTAACAATGTCACATTTCAATCGTTTAATACAGAACACTTTGAATTCCTTACTATACAAATGGTCCAAACATGGCAGTTTCAGATATTTTACTAAAAGGCATAACATTGAAACATTATCAATTATTAAAAATAATATTAAAAAAAAGTTCTTGGAATATCTATTTCTCAGCTGTGTTTTATGAACGAACATAGTTTCTTTGGGCATAGAAAAAGTCCCTCAAAGTTTTAGACAAACAGTAAAGAACTAAAAAGAAATAAGAATTTTGGTCCTTTATGGCTGAAATGTTTTTGAATACCCCTGACTTAAGGCGGTTTAAAAAAACTCAAAAAGCAAAACAATAAAATTTGCTTTATTGGACCTCTAAAAAACTGCTGAATTGTAATAACCTCAAATCTGATTTTAATTTAATAATTTTAATTTAAAAGTTTAATAATTTGAATCATTTTCACGTTTCTGAAACAAAAGATGTTCTTTGAAATGCAGATCAACTATGTTTGGTTAGAGGTCATCCATTTATTACGTGGACACTGTAGAGGGGGAATTTGCATTTGTCCACGCTCCATACTAAAAATATAATTGTTTTGCCGAACAAATACTGTCATAGCATTTTTGCATGATAGAATTTTAAGGAGACTTGTATGAAAAAGGTAATGATGGACGAAATATTTCTTAACTGAATGTTATCCATTGAAAAAATGCAAAAAATTAAATTGATCATTAAACCTCTAAGACTCAATCCCTTCTATAGACATTACTTACATCAACAATTCACAAAAAAATAAACCAATTCTGAATCTTTAAAATGTACTGGAGAGGATTATTTTTTTTAATTTTGGAAAATTTAGTTGACTTTTTCAAATTTTAATGCAATTTTTCCATTAGTAAAAAAAATGGTTTTCGGCGTTCAATTTTGCCGTTTTTTAATAAAGTTCTCTGCTTTTTATGTCAAAATAAGTATGTAGAAGATTTGAAATATCACGTATTATGTTTTAACTGCACTATGTTGCGACTATAAAGCTAATGGTTTTATTTTAAATAGATTAATCTGAAATTTTTTTAATTGTTGGAAACTATGAAAAACAGCAAATAGCTTAAACATTGACGGTTGTTGAATTGGCCTAAATCCATCAAAATAAAAGAAAAACTAAATAAAATGAAAGCATAAAAAAGAAAGAAGATAAACATAAAACTAGAGGTGGGCAAAACCGCTCTTTTTAGGAGCCGCTCATTTTCGCTCGCTAATTAAAATGAGCTGCTCTTTTGAACGTCTCTTTTACTCTTTTTTTAACAAAATATTGATGAACTATTTTGGCTATTTTTAATAGTGTGTGTGATTTTTTTTGTATTTTTTTTTGGATTTTTATAACTAATTTGATAAAACGAGAACATTCGCTTGAACATAAACGTTCGAATGCTTGGATAAGGAGAACATCAAAATTAAATTTTTGATTTGGAAAAAGTTGCTATTAATTTTACGAAATTGCGTTTATTTCTGCTGAAATTATACTCATGTTTATATTATGAGCTTATATTCTGCAAACTTTTTTCTACATTATGATTTAATTGATAAAGTCTAGAAATGCCAAAGCAAGAGTTTTTTTTTTCCAAAATCTCATGGACTATTTACTAGCGTTTTTGGGTAAATTTTCTATGCTAGGCATTTTGAAATGCTCAAATTTGTAATCGGGATGTTCTTTCATATATCTAAACGATCAATGGGCAATGAAAAGATTTTTTTTAAATTTTGTTTAGAAAAATCATTCAGTTTTACTTTTGAGGTAATTTTAAAAAAAATCTTGAAAGCTAGAAAGCTGCAAATATGGGTTTGAAAACTTTTAAGTGATGTCCAAATATTGGCAAAAATGAAATCGAGAAAATTACTATAAACCCCCTATGAAAAATTTCAATTCAGCTTTCAACATGTCGAGAATTAGCCCTTCTTTAACTTTTACGCTTTTATCCACTACATACACAGGGTGGGGCAACATGGGGCAACTGCCCCACCATCTTCAGAAATGTGTTCTAAATTTGGGCAGGGGGTGTCCACAAATGACGTATTTTTCTAAACATCTATATTAATGCCCCATCTTCCTCAAAGAGCTGGGCACGCTAGTGCTTTTATCCTAAAGTATTCAGAAAAAGTACACCTAGGTTAATTTTGACTTATTCAGCATTATATATGCATTGAGAAAATTGAAGAAAAAAAACTTGTTTAATCATCAAAACAAATTTATTACTACAATTTGTTGATAGTTAATGAATTATATTTTTAAGCTAAAAAAAGATACAGGTTTAGATATCTTTCCATCTTTGAACAGTTCCATGGGCAAATGAACACTTTTTAATTAACCGGCTCTTTGAGCAGTTCGCGCTTTTTTCCCACCTCTACATAAAACAAGATTAGTCAAGTTTTTCGTAGAGCAAAAGTTGTTCAAAATGACCTCCTGAACAAAAGAAAAATAAAAAAATCGAAAAATTTGGCAAGTGTTAAGCTTCTCCAGAATATTAGAAAATGGACTAAATTTTGAGCCAATTCCATCTCAAAATTATGCCCGAGACTCCCCTATAAACCTATGTATGGTATTCGTAGTGATTGAGCTGTTGCTCCACATTCGGAATGCATATCATGTCGAACAGACTGAAGAGAGATCTCTCCCTCTTTCGTACGTACAGGTGTTCAAGAAAATTCGCCAGGGATGCAAACGATTTTTATTTCGAATGTTTCGCTCGATTTTCCATTGTATACAACCACGGCTACAACAATCGTTTTGTGGCTAACCGTTAAGTAGTACATTCCGCCTGAGACCGATATTGAACGCACGGACTTCCACAAAGGCTAGCTATACAGCACCAAAGTGCAACCGCATGATACGAGCGCCGGGGTGAAATTGAAACCGTAACGAGAATCAAGCAAGCCCCCCAACATGATCATCGGTTTCATAAATGTTGGGGCCGAGGCCAAACCATATTGCTGCTGACCATGGGCGGCCTCGAACCGTCTTCGAAGGCCGTTTTGAGCACTCGGAGTTGTTGCTGTGAGCATAGCCGATGAACTGATTTGCATAAATGGTAGGCCCTCAGGTGTAATTGAGCTTGAACGGAACCAATCAATCTGCGGCCGGAGAAAGCATTCCGATTGAGATCGCTGGGTAATGTTGGAGCGGGCGATCGCTGAAAGGGTTTGAACTAGGCCGCTGAGGGTTTGCGAATTCTTTGGATTCTTTATGATATGATAATTATAGTAAATTAGGTTGAACTACATAAAAAATATGCATTAATAAAGTTTTTAAAGAACAAATTTTCGCTTTTTTAAATAACGTCGTATGACGAATTGAGTTACATTATCTCACTATCCAATTTAAGCTTAATTTTGCAATACAACATGGTAGCAACTCGTGGGCAAACATTTATGCACATGCCTATCTTGATCTTGTATTTCCCATTGTTGTTTGCTATAACAAAAAAAAAAATGTGATTGAAAGATGGCTTTATTTAAAGTCCAAACTTGTCATGTTTTGTATTTCATTTTCAAATCGCAACAAAAAACACACACCTGACTAAACAATAAAGAAAAATCACAGCGGGTGCCATGGGAGTTTGAGATTCAAATCAACCAACAGCCGTCAACTGAAGCACAATGGAGCCACTTTTGACGGATTAAAAAAAAGCAAAGGAAATGCCCAGGCTTTTGATTTAATTTCACCCAATTTGTGTAGATGGCACTTGCGAGCGTGTTTCGCGTGACCACGACCGTCACCATCGGTGTGAATTTGGTTTATTTTTGAGTGATGTGAGAAGTGTTTTAAATTTTAAATTTGGAGAAATTGAATTACATTTCAGGTGTTGGTTAAGATAAGCCCTGGAAAGTTTTGTGAAAGCTTGTGATTGCATGCTCATTATAACGAGGGGACAAAAAAGTATTAGTGATTTTATTTCATAGATCAAACCTTAACTTTTTTCAGTCGAATATGGTCTTAATCTATTTAACGTACTCCCTCAAAAGTAAATCAAAATTAGTTAAACACAAAAAAAACACAGAAAGTGATTTTAAGTGCTATCGTTGTTGTTTTACACTAAACGACATTGAACATATATATTTAAATAAAGATGAACCAAATTTATAACTATGGCTCAGAACGCTTCAAATTTTAAGTAGAGTTATCAGTAACAAAGTGATAATTTGAACCATTACGCAAACAAACATAATTAAACTCTTTAAAATTTCATCAATTCAGCAATTTAACAGTCAATTTGAATGAACGGAAATTCACTACGACAATTTTGAATTCATCACCGCTTATTTATATAAACAAAATATTCTTTTTTTTTTGTTTTTTCGTTGTTTTTGAGTACCTCTGACTCAATGCGGTTTTAAAAGCACTGAAAAAGCAAAAGAAAACCATTTCAAAAAAAGCTCTAGAATTAATCAATGAGTTTTTTTTTATAAAAATGTCCAATGACGTCTGTTTGTTTGTGGTCACATAAGTTCAATCGAGGAGCTATTACACTACCGCAAACAAACAAACAAACTCGCACTTTTTCGTATTTGACAGTTTGCCAAACTCGCAAACTTGTTTGCGGCAAACTCCCAAACAAGGCAAAATGTATGCAGGCTGACATTTGTACATACAATTCCAGGCAAACAAACAAAGCAGGCAAACTGTCGAAAAGTGCGAGTTTGTTTGTTTGCCGTAGTGTAATAGTTCCTTCACTTTCGAAATATTGAAATGTGCGCCTTGGTGTGGAACAACAACAAAAAATATATTTTCATAACTCAGCTTCGTTTACCTCAATTGAAAATCAAATTGAACGATAAATATTGTACGGCCATTCTTTTATTTGACTCGATCGTTGACACAACTATCGGTAAAATAGGTGCAGGGTCTGATGCGGGGGTTTAAAAAATCAAAACCGTTGCCTTCTCACTTTGTTTACAATTGTGTTAAGGTTTGTTCAGATCCAACATTTGAAAAGAGCGTAAAAAATCATAGGTAATTTTCAATAAAAATGTGAATTAATGCGAAAAATCTTAGATAAGCAGATCGGTTAATAATTACAAAGCTTTTAAGCAATTCATCTGACTTTTTACTTCAGTGAATTAAATAAGGGGGCCATCTATCAACCACATGCACAATTTAGGCGGAGGGGGGAGGTTTACAATTTTCCATCAGGGGTGGGGGGGTCTTAAGTTTCAAAAAAGTGTCCACGTAGTTTATGGATGGTCCCTGTATCATTTCTGATACCTTTTTTTCAAAAATAAAACATTTTTTTCATCTGAATGGTTTCAACTTCTAATGAAAAAAAGTGATCTGAAATGCATTTTGCACAAGACCATCAGTTTTCAGAAAAACAGATAAATTTAAGTTCTAATCAAAAACAAAATTTTGGACGAAATAAACTTTTTGCGGTACTGTCACCGAAATTTCACAAAATTAAAAAAAAATCAAAGTGGTTTAAAAATAAGTAGTTCTCTACGATTTCGTAATTTTTTCGTGATTTTGAAATTAATTTTTTTATTTGGTTGGAACTTTATGCCATGTCAAAACAAGCAATTTTGCACAAACAAATAATAACTAGGTCTTAACTACAAAATTAGGAACATTATATTTTTGTAGACATTGTTTTTAAAATTATGTTTATTGATAAGAACAAGAAATTTTCACAAAAATATAATTTTTAATATTGAAAATCGGATGAATATTTTCCAATCGTAAGTTGAATAATTAAATTCAGATGTCTTTATAGTCCCCTTGAACATATAAAACAAAAGAAAATTAATTAACAAATTTTGGTGATTTAATTTTAAGTGATAAGGCTGGTACAAATTTTACTTTAAGTTTCTGTCTCCCCCCTCCCTTTCGAAGTCGAGCCGAAAAATTAATGGACAAAAATATATTTTTTCAAGAAACTTCAAAATTTCAACGGAAATTCAAGTCCAATCATCTGAAATCAATTCAAAATGCATTCCCCTGCGTAAAAAAACATTTTTAGAATGTTTGGGTTCGTTAAAAAATCTTTATAATTTTTGGAAGTTTTCGACGCTAATTTTTTTTCGCTAAAATTTTTGTTTTCGTCAAATCTTACCTTTTTTAAAAACTAATGATTGCAAAACAACTGAACTAGTGTAAAATGCATTTTAAAGCATTTTATTAATTGAAATTAAAAAAATATTAAAAGTACATTAAATTTCCCTTAAAATGTAATGTTCCAAAAATTTTTACAGTTGACTAACGGAAAATGGCAGAGCTTTTAAAACTTTTTTATTGTTTTTTTGATGAAAAATGCGTTTTTTTCGGAATTCTGAGTACGTCATAAAATCGAGCGTCTAATTTTACATAAAAGTCCCTTTGACACCAAATTTCTATCTTATCACCATTTCAGGCTGCAAATTATTGAAAAACACCTCAAAAATGTAAGGGGTCGTACCGCCCCTCCGTCACGAGATTCAAAATAACGGACCTCGGATTCGTGATCTGGGATAAAAGTTCCCTTAGGACAAAGTTTCACCATGAAACCATGATTTTTCAGCACTCGTCGTATTAATCTAACTCGGCGAACCTCGTTGGATAAAATCTGAAAAAATCTTCTTTTTGCAACTTGTTGCATAAACTACTATTATTGTTTTGCTCCCAAAGCTGAGTGGCAAAAACTTTAGATAAAATTTGTACTAGCCTAATTTATCTTGATGAAATTGAGGCACAACAACAAATTAGCTGATTTTGTTTGCAAATTACATGATATCGACTCACCAACAACACGATCATAACCATAAAATTATACCGACCAATTACCCGTGACCAACAAAACAAACTACATTTTCCCGCCAATTCAAATTTCACCAAGCCAAAAGCGAAAAAAAAACTTCCACAATTCACCTGATTTCGAATTGCACCTGACCGCGTGGAGTCGATCGATTCAGAAAAAAACCCCATTGAGATCCCTGCTATTTGATTCAAAGGGCAGCAGCGAGGGGTTCAGCAGGTGGAAAGTGGCCCCTCCGTCTCCGTAATGAGAAAGTGAGTTTGGCGTCTAGTGGCGAGCTAATAATAAAAAAATCGCGAGCTCCCCTTGATTTCATTTAAATTCGCACGTTTGCAGCATATTTTATATTATCTTTTTATGTGATTTGATTGGAATGGTAATTTAGACTGGTTGATGGTTATCAAACAATTCACATTTCACTTTTGTTTTCCTATCTGATTTTTGCTCTCCTCGCGAAGCTCTTCGTGTTGGCCGAATGTGTCATTCGCATCGGTAATGAGAGGTTTTTTGTGATGAGTTCTCTCCCACTCGTCACGATTGTGCGGCGATAACCGGGCGTGAGTGAGTTTTGAATTAATCGCGTTATATCACGGAACCACACGAACCGCAGAAACAACAAAAAACGCCGAGGGAAGATGAGCCATCAATTACCAGCGAATTAATCGGATGTCTGTGGGTGAAGCGTTACTTTTTTTTTGTTTTGTTACGGGGGTGCGTTTTGTCGAGCTAAAGCTAAGCACATTATTTTTGGAAACTGGATCATAAAAGAGTTGAGTGACGTTGATGATGTTAGGCGGTTGGTTTTCTGATGAAGGATTATTTTTTTGCTCTGTGAAAGTTAGATACATCAATTTAATTTTGTTTGAAGTTTTAAGGAGACGATAAAAATTGTGAATGATAATTCTATTATTTTAAAAATATCATCAGTGTATTTTTAAGACACGACG
The DNA here is from genome assembly GCF_015732765.1 of Culex quinquefasciatus. NCBI lineage: Eukaryota > Metazoa > Arthropoda > Insecta > Diptera > Culicidae > Culex > Culex quinquefasciatus. The sequence goes on from NC_051863.1 coordinate 33,272,496, forward strand.
GAACATCGAGTTACAGCATTCTAATTATATGAAAAATCTAAGGTTTTTTTTATCCACTCGACTGGTTATTCAAACCTTCCCGGTATTCCAAATTCCTCCGATACTTCCGAAAAAGGTGTTTTTTACGCAATTTATGTTCGCAAAAAAGAAACACCACTAGCATTGCACGATTCTGGTAAAACAAAACAAAAACCTTCAACGCGGGATGTTGCGTTCATCAGGCTCAGACGCAACCCCAAGACGTCGGCACGTCCGGTGTCGATTCAAAGAAATGGTGCCACATTAATGGTTTTTCGCGGAACCCCTTTCGGCGACTGTGGGATAAAAATCTTAAGAAAAAATACAGTATTTTCACAAAAATCATCTGTTTTATATAAATTCAGCTATCAAAAAAGAGACTGATTAATTAATTCAAGCTTGTTTATGAAACTTATATTTAAACGGATACATTGCATGAACTAAACTAACATGAACTACGTTATTTAACGCCATTCCGGTTATGCCATGGTATAATTACTTTGACTTTATTTAACCAATTTTGGATCTGAACATAAAAATTATTTAGTTAGTTGAATATTATTACGAAAACGTTGATGAAAAAAATTGTTAAGAAAACATTCAAAATGAAGCAGCTGATCTCATGAAAACGAATGTATGACAAAAGGTCGAATGGACAAAAGGTCGAAAGTGGACCAAATGTCGAAAGGAAAAAAGGTCGAATTTAAACATTTCACTTTTATATTCTTAAAAAAACCTCAATTCTGATTAAAAACTTGCGCCCGAATTGTTGCCGACTTTTTGAAAAGGGGGAGGGAGGGGTAAGGGGGTTTATTTTTTTAAATATAAATAAATACGATCGATTTTTTTTGTAAAAATAGCTATATTTTTGTAGTCAGATTTTTCTAAGGATCTAATGTGACCATGAAGGATAGATTGAAAAAGGATAGAAAACTTGCAATAATATTTAAGAAGCAAGACTTTTAACTTTTTTTAAATTTTTGCTTATATTCCAACCAACCAACATTTTTATAAATATAATGAAAACTTTTAAAATATTTTCGTCCTGCCCTTTTTTGGTTTCTTGACGTTTTCATCTTGTTTGCTTATTCAGCCTCCTGTGATCAACATTTTATTTTACGCAACTTTTCCCAAACAATCTGCAGATATTCTGGAATCGGTTCCAGAGTGGTCAAAGTTGTCACTTTTTGGCGTAAGTACCTTCCTTAGACTTATACGAACTCAACGCTACAAAGAGCATCTCGATGCATCTCGACGCTCCGTATTGAACTGATTCGCGTTCGAACAAAACCGTCGAAATTTTTTATATATATATAGATAGATAGATATTGATAGATATTGATACAAAACTATTATTTTTAGGAATGGAAAACTTCTCCAAAATGGTTTGGAGGTTATTCTGTTTATTTAAAAAATAAATCATTTCTAAAGGATGGATGAACTCACATAAAATCGGATTTGTTTGTAAGAAATTTTTATTTCAAGAATGTTTTAGAAGTTTATAATTATTGTTAATTGTTTTATTTTTTTCCATTCGACCTTTTGTCCATTTCCGACCTTTTTTCCACTCTACAGTATGGCCCATAAAAAAATGTGACATTGTTGTTAGGTGGATATCGGGCATGTTTTGACTATTTATGATGTATGTAGCATGTGTACATGTTAAATAGGTTCCAAACAAACAAATAATGCATTGAAAATCTTTTCTTTACACACAAAAAAATATTTCCGAATGTTACATCATTTATGATGTAACACTTTTGCACGTCATTAAACATTTAAATTTAAATGCAATTTGATGTAAATTTGCAACAAATTATACGTAAAAACATGATTTTACGTGTGATTCAACCGTTTACGTCGAATCTCAAGTTTACATGAATTGTGATTCATTTTTTCCGTGTCGAGTAAATTCACATATTTTTTCTGTGTAGCTAAACAAAATGTCACAGCACATTTAAACTTAAAATTCTCAAATTTGCTTCCAGCCCAGGCCATATAAAGGAAAAATGATTTTTCTATGTTGATCGTTCTGAAGAGCACCCTGTGGATTTTTGTATGGATTAAAAAGTAAACAGCCTTCACGGTTACTGTTTTTGAGAGCTGTAACAATTAATTACACTGAATTTTACGCATTCTATTAACCAGTTATACTAAAACAGTGAACTTTTTAGAAATATCCCGATTCTGAACATGTTTAATTTTTTTTTGAGTTTTTTGAGCCTGCAATGATTTAAGGAAAAAAAAATAATGCATCAAATGATGGTAATTGACTCTAACAGATGCCCCTGATATAACTTTTAGCAGTATAGAGCCGTTGGGCACCCTTTAGAGCCATTGACATAGGTTTTAAGTTATTAATTTATTTTGACCGAATCACTCAAGATGATAACCCAAATGGCCCCAATCTTTCTCTAAAATGCCTAATTTTATCAAAATTTATAAACTTTTTCGATTGGGCGTATTTAAGAGGGACTTCTAACGATGCTTTTTGCACAGGGTTGGATATTTTAAACTGTTCCGTTTTTAAGATATAAGGTAAAAAATACATCCATTATTGTAGCCCACCATTACTAAGTTTTGGCGTACTGCATAAAACTGTCATGAAAATATCTTCAAAACATACTAAACTAACACCATGATACATAAAAAAAATAGTTTGTTAAGTACAATTTAGAATGGAATCAATTTTCTGTGAAAATATGCACATGTCGCATTTTTTTAGGGGCCATACTGTACCTTATGTCTTTCGACCTTTTGACATTCGACCTTTTGTCCAATCGACCTTCTGTCCTTCGACCTTTTGTCACACATCCCATGAAAATAATTATTTTTATATATTTTCGAAATTCCAAATCCAAATTTACTTGATGCAATTAAAAATAGTTTTTTTTTGTATTTTAAAATATACTAGTTTTCATGAATGTTTAGTTTTGTTTTTTTATTTTTAAACATTTTTAACCTCAAATTTATATGAATTTTATGAAAAGTTTATAAACTTGGTAAAACTACCATTTCGTTAAGAAATTTTCAAAATAAATAAATTGTTGCTCAATATGATATTCTGGAAACTGCAAAAAAAATGTGGTTCGAGAGTTTATCAATAATTCTTGGGAAATCAAAAGTTAAAAATATAAATAATAATGTGATTTTTTTAAATGCCAAAGTTGATTCATATTTTAACTGTTAATTTAAATATTTGGGTAGTAGTTTTGAAACAAAAAAAAAATATTTTTTTCATGATTTCTCTTTTTGTGTCCCTCTTTTCAATGAACAATGAAATCACTTTCCATTTAATGTTTAAATATTTGAATTTTAGAATTACAAAAAATGTAAATAAAAGTCCCACACGATTGCATTAATTGTAAATTACCTTCAATTTTATCCAAGGTGCTACAACTTTCATGCAAAATTAGGAAAAGTGCTTCCGACATTGTTATAGGAGTTCTTACATAATAATGATTGAAAAATACAATTTGGATTGGTTGAATAGGTAATCGAAAATCCTTTCTAATCGGTAAAAAGATTTGAAGATCTGGCATCAATCTCAATTATGGCTACTTGTTTGAAGTCAGAACATTACGAAAAACAGAACCTAATAGTTGAGATATACAATTATATCCGGATGCTTTATGTGGCCCATTTAGTTTTTTTATGAGGTTTGCCATCTATTGCAAATATCAGGCACATAAAATGAAGTATTTGAAAGAGCAGAGAATAATGAATTCAGAAAGAGCAGAGAATAATACAATTAACTTAATTTTAATATTCGTATTGATTAAGTTATTTATCCTCTAATAAAATGTTAGTAAAACTTGTTTTTAACAGAAGGTAAAAATAGAGTTTTTGCGAGAAAACAAAAAAAAATGCAAGGCAAAAGTAAACAAAAATTCAATTGAGTATTATTTTTAGATAACTAAATTTATTCCAAAATTAAATAACTCATTAAAAGATCGTTGAATAATTTTGCCACAAATTAAACTAAAACAAAAGTAGCCAAAATTAAATTTAATTGAATAATTCTTGATCATTTAAATCTCTCTTTTATAAGTAAATTTGCGCAGCGAAAAAATATTAATACTACTATCATGTTCGATATTTTACTATTTTTTTAAATTTATTTCTCAAAGGTACTCATTGGGTCAAATCGAATTTCCCTGTTATTATTGGTCAACCCAGCCCGAACCGAAAATCTGCGGCGGTCTTTTTTCTGCCATACTTTTGCTTCCTTCGATTTTTGTCTCTTTCGGTCACGCAAAGAACCGTTTTTCGTTTAGTTAGTAATTATACCCAGAGAGAAAGAGCAAAGCCCTTTTTAAAATGTGGACAACCTGTACTTACACGAAAACGACGAAACTGTCATAATTTCCGGGAGCTTTGCACTGACGAGTTGAAATCGAAGACCTTTGGACACTTTTTTGATTTTTTTTTGTCTCGTATTAAACTCGTTCACTTTTAACTCTCAATTAATCACCACCTGCTAACACAACTGCAAAGGAAGAGAAAAAACACGACAAAAATGTTTCAAATCACTTCCACTTTTCACTCAACTATTTCGCGCAACACTTTTTTTTTTCTTTGCATAAGAGCTTTTTCCCACAGTTTACCACTTCAGAAGTGTTTTCTTGTACCATTCAACAATGGGTGATTGAGCAAGATGAAGATCGCAGCACAGGTTCCCTGGCCCCTCGTCTTCGCGTGGCCACTGGAGTTTTAAGGGAGGTCCCACAGCACAGCAGCCCCAAGATCAATGTTACCCGAACGAGGTTACACAACAGAATGTTACCTAATGGCCAAACGGTTTCTGGTTTTATACCAGAGCATCCCGGCCGCCCCGGGACCTTCTTCTGGATCCGTCCCAGAGTTCGGAGTGTGTGTGGACCGAAGACAGGTTTGGGTCGGTTTCTTCTTCGCCTGCCTGCCTGCGCCAACTCTTCAACCTGCAGAAACGTTGAACCGCTGCGAGGGCCTGCAACGGACTGAGCCGGAGAGCTTGAGCGTGGAGTTGAAGTCACGCGGCGTTTGAGCCAGCGAGAGCGCGCGAGGGAGAGCTTCTTGATCGCTACCACAAGGGGTGGGGTGATCTTCCTCCCGCGAGGGGGAGTGGAAGTGATCGTCCAGGAAAAAAGCAGTGAGAAATTGCGAGCTTTGTAGAACGTGGGGTGGCGCGCGCAGGTAGAAAAGAGAGTGTGAGGTGTGTGTGTTTGCATTTCGAGGTCGATGAAATTTATTGATTTTAAATCGAGTTAAGTGTGTTTATAGCTTGATGAGCTTGTTTTCGTATGATCTAATTAAAAAATAAATAGGTTGTTTTATGTAAAGTATAACTGACAGCAGAATTTAAATAGTGAAAATAAAATTATTGGCATTACGGTCATATATTTTTTCAAAAGCAATTTTTTTTAAATAACCTGTTCAAACAAAATATACTGAACTCAATCGAAGCAAAAACAATAGCTGGCTTCTCGAGCAACTACCATTTAACACAAATGGTTTATAAAATGGTTGACTTTTGCTTAGTGAATTGCTAAAAAGTTGAAGCTGTTCAAATGCTTATGTGCCTTTCAGAAAAACAAGCAATGTTTTACATTTGCAAAACACAAACAAAAATATGTACAGGGTTACGAATAAAAATAATCATGATTTTTAAATATATTGAAAATGTTCCCAATATTATTTTGCAAAATTTATAAGGGATTATACAGTTTACAATAATAATTTAATAAAAATACGAATTTTGACAAAAAGGTTTGGATTCAAACTGTTTTTTTTCGGCTTTTTCATAGTATCATGACTTTATTATATATAAATTGTTAAAATTTGGCTCAATGACCTCAATGAGCAAATGAATACAATAAATGTCAATTCTATTTTTGGCCTTCGAAAATTTAACAATAATGTTGCCACTGCATTTGTTATCCAATTTTTGATATAGCGAAAACTGATGGTCCGATTTTTAATGATAAAAATTTAATAAAAAAATCGTGGATTGTCGAGAAATTTCACAAAAAATATTTTTCAATTATAAAATCAACCCTAACATTTGAAAAGGGCCAAGGATGGGTGTTGAAGTTGATTTAAAAAAAAACGGAAAATAGATTTTTTTTCACAAAGGTCTCATTTGAAGAAACATTGGAAAAATTTCATTTTTATTCAATTTTTTATTTTTATCTCGTTCTTTTCAATGAAAGTGTAGGAAATTTTAAAAATCAATTTTAAACTTTTTGTGGTCGTACAAAGGGTTATTGCACTCAGAAAAATAAGCTTTATCGCTGTATTATGATTTTTTTTTTTGCAAATTCAACTCGATTTTTGTTAGTTCAGTTTACACTCAACCCCGGTGGTTGGTCACTTTTTCGTTTGACACTTTTTTAGTTTGTACCCCGTTGGTTGGTCAAAGTCAAACTAAAAAGTGATGAACTGTCACTTTTTACACTGCGCTCACGCACACTATCAAAGCAAACGTTTGGTGGTGTATGTGAACTCCGTGTAAAAGGGGTGTCAAACTAAAAAGTGACCCCGTTCGTTTGACAACAGTTGGTGTCAAACCATCGGGGTTTGAGTGTATAATGTAAAATCAAATTTGCACACCGTTTTCAAGATACAGCCACTCAATGTTTTTTTTTAGCTATTTTTTAAAGGTAGTGTTTATGATTGTCCATCCCGGAATTTGTTTTCTAAAAAGTTGAGAAAATTTCCAATAAAATTTCCTAAGAGTTGATTTATTTTTTGTAGATTGGACATCTGGTTGAAATACAGCGAATTGACAGCGAATAAAAGAAAAGAAAAAATCAAAGGTCCTGATTTTCGGTTCAAAAATCAGAAATCACTCACTCATCGCCGAGCGAATCTTTGCCGACTGGAGCTCGCAACCAGTCACTCAGCGACAAGCTCAATCGCTTCTCCCAGCGACACAAATACTTCGTGAATTTCTTTGCCCACTCTGTCGGTCGACCCGAGTCACACACGAATACGTTCAGAGAGGAGAGAATCTAACAACATACCAGCTCGGCGCTCTGTTGGCCTACCTCAGTTTGCCGTAAATTTGTATTTGGCATGATGGAAATTGCTTGTAAATGTGTCTTTGATGTCGTGTTATCAACAAAATTGCTAAACATTTTTGATAACATAGATTTTAAGCAGTTTATCAACTGAGTAGAACAAAGCCGATCGCAAACTATTTCGTCTCAGCGACTGAGCGACATAACGCAATCGGTCTCTCTGAACCATTAGCTGTACTACTCGATTGAAGTGAGAGGGAGAGCAAAGAGAGTATGTTCTGTAACGATTGGTGTGGAAGCGACAAACGGTAGGAAACGGTCAGAACAGTTTTTTTGTCGCTTTCAATTTGTGTTTGCGAGTGAATGAGTCGTTTTGGAGCAATCAGGACCCTTGCCTTTTATTTTGTATTAGAGTAGAGTGGGGCAAAGGTGCGCACCTAATGACAATCGTTTATAATTAGGATGAAAAGTCACCGATTGTGATTGGACACTCAATATTATTTTTAACTGATGTACATGGAAAAGAAAATCTGAATAAATATAAATTTAAAAAATTACATTCACATATCCCCAAAAAGTCACCAAATTGTACCCTTTTCTATTGGCCTTCAAAACGTAGTACAGTGGACTCTCTCGTTAACGATATTGAAGGGACCGTCGAGAGAGGAGTTATCAAATTATAGAACGGAAAATCAAAGCAATCTTCTTGAAGGGACTGAAAATTTTATTGACAGCTGGAGCAATATTGATATCGAGAAGATCGACAGCCAGAGAGTCCACTGTACCAGGATTTACCTCAAATCGCTTACATGTCGAGAACCAGGCAATTGTTCTAAAAAAATGATATTTCAGTTAATTTTTATGTAAAAGTAAACATTTCATCAATTTTCTAATTGGGAGTAATTGTTTACCCCAAAAGAAGATACTTTCATGGTATAGTGACTTATTTAAACTAAGAAGCACTTATATAACTAAAGTTTAATTTTTAGGGTTAAAAACCTTACTATTTTCGCATAAGTAATATTTTTTGGTCCGTTTTCGACACAAATACTATTTTTTAGTGATTTTGAATCAAAACCATCAGAAATAAAAGTAATGCAATGTGTTTAATTTTTTTTTTCATACAAAAATGTATAGAAATTTTAGTAGACATCTTTGCCCCGCAAATTTCTTTTTAGTAATAAATTAGAAAAATGAATTCAAATTTTTTTAAGTGTTAGCAAGGTGATTGGCTAGGCTAAACACTAGTTTAATGGTTTCATAGATTTCGTGAACCTGAAGTTTTATAAACCTTATTTTGTAAACTTCAGATATTAGAATTGCCCAAAAGTGACTTTCCCCAATAACTTTCACAATCTTAATTTTTTCACTTAATTTTTATAAATACTTAAAATTGACCCTAAGACAAGTCGAAACCCTAAATATGACCTTTTAGGTTGAAATTAAGTATTTAAAAGGCTGGTGCGTAATCTACTAATATCTCAAAAAATACATATTTTAAATTGCCAAAAATGAAATATTTGTAAAGTTTTCTGATCTTTTAGAAAACATTTTTAAATTTCATTGAGGGCGTAATATTGAATATTTTACCTCTTTGCAATGTTATAACTGCTCAGTTGCCCTTTTTTAACATGAAACAATTGTGCGTAAAACGGCAGAATAATGTTTACTAAACTGGACTGGTGTAAATTGCACTTGAAAAATCTTATTTTAGAAACTTCAGAAAACATTTAAAATAATATTTAGAATAAAAATAAATAAAATATTTAAAAGAAATTTAAAAAATATTTTTTTTTCAATATTTAACAAATCAAATCATGTTAATACAGATATACTGCCGTTCTACGCATAATTGTCCCATGTCAGTTTTGGACGATTTTGACTTTATGACATTTTTAAGTTTAGTTTGATGTGTACTTTAAGAAAAACACATAAAATCAGGTACTTTGTTCGGAAACTCATTAAAAACCACATCAAGTCTGTTTGTCCCATCGTTAAACTTCTACACATAATTGTCCCACCAAGTATTTTCTTACACGGAATCATTAGTTTTACGAAGCATTATGTCTTGTTTACCTGTTGTATAGCAAGAGAATCACAAATAAGTGTGATAAACTGCTAACTGGGGTGATTAGGGACACATAGGGCAAATAGGAACCCACGGGACAATTATGCGTAGAACGGCAGTATAAGAAAAAAAAATAAAAATATATGATTAAAACGTATTGTATGAATTCCAAGATATATGTATATAATATACTATATATCTATGTATTTTTTTATTATTATTTTTTTGAAATCTTTTCACAAAACCTTGTTTTCTGGAGGAACATAAAAAAGGCAAAAAAATCTGAAAATTATGGCGCTTGAGGTTTCGAAATTAAGACGTTTTCATGCCTCAAGTTTCTGTTATATATTTTGTTGCAATAGAGTAATACTTTTATAAAAATAGTAAGAATGGCAAAAATACATTTTCGCAATTCGCAATTCGCAATTTTCAGTGTAAGAACGGGCCTTGACCGATCTTATGCACCAGGTTCCCGACGAACACGCACTGCCCTTACACCTACATCTCACCCTTGCTCTGAGTCAGTACGAGCAGCACGCTAGAACACGCTTTGAGTGTTCGTGCCAGGCATGCACACCTTCTTTTCCGGTTACGCATTTTAACTCGGCCGGGGGTGGCACATTACGTAGGGTTGATGTAAGTATAAGCGCCTAACCATTTATAGTGTGCCTATCAACTTTCATTAAAGCAAAAACTGTTATATTTTTAGTTTGAATTCAAAAACTAATTGTTATTTTACTGTGTATTGTTTTCTCCTGAAATCTTTCCTAGTGTTGAGTCGTGTTTATCTGTTGCTATTTCTTCTGTCGCGGTGTTTTGTTACAATGTTTTGAACCTAAGCATGTTATTAAAAAGTTTACCAAAAGTACAATAATGTTGTGTGTGACTTTGATCATTCAAGATATTGAGTAAGGACTCAAACCTTACTTGTTTGAAGAAAAGGGCGTAGATTAAAACAATAGACAATAAAGGAAAGCAAACTACATAAAGTTCGATACTGAAAGAATAAGTGTATGTTGATGGAAAGAAGAGTAAAAGCTGTATGAAGTAGATTAAAAATATAGGCAATAATTTATGAAAAAAGCTATCTGATAAAGGATAAATAATATCATATAAGCTTAGATAGCATTAATGACAACTTCAGGAGCCGATTGGGGATGTTAGGGAAAACACATAGCAGTTAAAACTGGCAAATAAAGTAGAGGAGACTTGACAGATAAGTGAAACAGGACTAAAGTAGTTGGAGATAAGAAGAAGAGATACTCCGAGTTGCGATGTTCTAGGTACTTTATGATGTAGTCCATGCTCTGCAAAGAAAGGGATGTTAGTAAAATATAAACACTATAAAATATCGATACAGTTACTTTCGTGAACCTGAGTGACATCAGGGTTTCTTATGTTGTTGCTGTTGTCTCCAGTGTGATAATATCACTCCAAAGTGGTTGTCGTGGTGCAATCGTTCTCCAACCGCAGGCCCAGACACGACATGAAAATGGAAACAAACAAAAACAAAACAAAACAAAAAGATGCATTAGTATAAGAAAATAAGAGTAACGAAAGATCATGCAATCAAAATAAAATGGTTGATAGTAAACAGAAGCAGAATTAGAAAATCAGTTATACATAATAAAGAAATAGAAGATAGATAGTAGCTGAAAGTGGAAAGAAGAGAAACCCCGTATTGCGATGTATCAGGTACATCCACAACAGTTAACTCAACATGCTGTGAATCAAAACAATACCGTCTACAATCTTCCCTTCCCACATTTCGCATCCCTTTCTTTTGGCCGTCTCGACTCTGACCCTCGCTGGTCAAAGGTTTACGAGTTCGTTTCCACAGGCCACCAGCAAGGTCACGTGTTGTCATCATCATGACGAAACCAAGCCAACGTGGAGGTAAGAAAATGGGTAACTTGCAAGGAACCAGAGCAGCTGTTTTGACCAAGGTCTAGGTCAGCTAACAGCACTACGGGTGTAGTTCCGCTCCTTCCAGGATGTTCCTCACCGGGTGTCAACCGAAAAGGTATCATTTCACCCTTGGCCTGCAAGAATGGCAAAAATACATTTTAAGAATAAAATAAAATCTTAAAAATAAAATCATGATAAACACACTCAATAATGACCTCATAAAGCAATTTGGAAATTTTATGCTCGAATTCGAGAAAATGTATTTTATACCCAAATATGAGTAAAAAAAGTCGATTTATCTCAAAAACGTTGAAGTGTTCAAAAAATATATGTATCTTATTTCTACTGCATATGCAAATTTGCTGTTGTTCCCGTATTATGTTTAAAATTCATTGGACCCTTTCGTATATTTAACAAAATGTAATAAACAACAACCGATACGAATCTTGCAATAAGCCGATTTCCACCATAACGTGATAATCCTCTCCAATCAACCAAAAGTTCGTAACCAAAACACCTCGCCCGATGGACAAAACCGACAATAACAACACACGATCGCGCAAGCCTGAGAAACAACAGCTTTGGTGACAGAGAGCAAAAAAACCTTAACCGAGGTGGCCATCATCACCAAGTTGAGAGATTGGTATGCGCGCCAGCCGCTGCCACGCTACGAGAAAAAGAAAGCATAGCCAAAGCGCCACTAAAATGCAAAAACGCTGCAGCTTGGCGCGATGTAACGAGCAAGAAATTTGTATGCTGGGAAACAACCTGTCTTCTTGCGCGGATTTTATGCCTCAATCAGGAAGTGTGCGTTCGATTCGACGGGGAAAGGTCTTTCGGAATGCAACTGCTGCTGCTTCGCGTGTGATTGCGAGTCAATTCTAGTCAAATCATGTGGTTTTATTTTTCTCTTACTCTCGCGCGCTTAGTACAATATAATTTTTTCTACGGGTTCCGAATTTGTTTGTGTGATTTAATTTGTATTTCCCAAAAGTGTGTACTTTTTTTCGCGTTGTTAAAATTTGTCTTACTCGTTAGGTTTGAAACAGGTTCTCTCTTTTTGTTTTAAATCATAAATACACAGTGTATTAAGTGGCGAAGACTTGCGTCGTTGGAAATTGAGGAAACGAACCCTGCTGAACTGAACAGTACAAAAAAGGGAAGCTTAATAACTAAGCTTTCTCTCTCTCTAAAAAACAATGATTCCGTACGGCGATGAGTGTGTAACCTTAGTGCCAAAGTTAATTCAATAAAAACTTTAAAATACATAAAATGAAATGATTAAATTAATGTTCTAGATCGCTCACCCTCCCCATTGCTCCGTTCGTTGTAATTGGTTTTGGGGAACAAAAAAAAGATCAAACGAACCAGTCGAGCGGGAAATAGCGCAAAACTTGAAACAGTTTTTCGGTCCTGTCTTACAGTCTAGAAATCAGCAGCAGTAGCTGAAGAAGCCGAAGCTTTAGGTCTTCTCCTCCTTTTCCTTGTTGTACCGCTCGAGCTCCTTCAGGAACTGGGCCTTCGGTTTCATCACGTTGGGCCGGTCGCCGCGGCAGTTGGGACAGAACCACTTGCCCTTCGGCTTGGACATGAGCGCCACGCAGCTAAAGTGGAACCACTCGATCGGGCACAGATCGTTATCACAGAGGATCATCTCGCCGAAGGAGATCTGAAAAAAGTTTAAATTAGTTTTGCGATTTGGAAAATTTTCAAAAGTCGCCATCTTACCTGATCACACAGACAGTACGTTGGCTCGTCCGGATCGATGGTTTCCTCGGGTGGCGGAGTGTCCTCGCGTGCTTCCGGGCCTGTCCCCGCCCGCCGGTCTTTCGCTTCTTCTTTTGCCACCGGCCGCCGCTGCGCCCTTTTGCCCTGACCTCCGGCACCACCACCGGTGGACTGTCCACTGCTGCCAGCTGCGCCACTTCCGCTTCCCCCAGCGCCACCACCATTTCCTCCTGCTGCTGAACCGCTTCCCGAACTCGTCGCCTTTCCAGCGCCCGCTCCACCGCTCCCAGGAGTTCCTCCGCCGCCATTTCCACCGGACGCAGCCTGGCCCACAACGTCCTCCTGCTTGATATTGCTCGTGTCGATCGGGTCAACCTCCATCGCGCCGGAAGTGGAGTTCGGTGTGCTCGATCCGTTGTTCGCGCTTCCCCCGGTCTGTTCGTTCCGCGTTCGCCGGGCACGCTTCGATCCCCGCTCAGTCCCACCATTCCCGTTGCCACTGCTCGCGCTTCCTCCTCCAACTCCACTCCCAGCCGCTCCGGAACCATTTCCGCCGGATCCTCCCCCATTGTTCCCGTTTGCATTCCCCCCACCCGACGAATACCCTCCGGAAGCACCACCCACGGAAGAGCTATCACCACCACCATTTCCCCCCGAACCCACCCCACTCGGACCGTTCCCGGTGGACGACGACGCCGCAAACGCGGCCGACGGAGACGCAATGGCGCTCACGTTACTAGCGCTGTTGTTGTTCGGAGAACAAGCCGGACTTGCCGTCCGGATCTCCTTCTGCTGCTGCTGCTGCTGCTCAACCGACATCTTCTCCTCCCGACCGTAGTCCAACCGCGAGAAGAAATCACTGCCCAGATTCTTAAAGTCCTGGTCCAGCGTGCGCGTCTTGTGGTCAATCAGATCCTGCAGGTGCTGCACAATCTGCAACTTTTCATCCCCCAGCTCCTGGGCCGCAATCAGGCCCTGCTGCATCCGCACGATGGCACGCTTCGTCGCCTGACTCAGCTGGTCCGTCGACGACGAGTCACTTCCGGCGCCACCACCACCACCATTCACCACCGCTCCCGTCCCGTTCGCCCCGTTCCACTGCTCGTAGTAGATGCTCACGTCACGCAGATGGTTCCGGTACAGCACGTCAATCTCCCGGATGCGGGACAGGTGCCGCTGCACATCGTCCGGCAGGTTCTCCACCGAGTCCAGATAATTTTCCACGTAGTTGGCCGAGTGCAACGCTTCCACCGTAACCTGGTTGATCATGGCCAAGCTTGCCGCGTCCACATCCAAAAGCGTCCGTAAAGTTCGCAAAACCGTACCTGCTCGCGGTCACGCACCCAAGTGGCCACTTTTCCAGCCAGGAATGTCCCGCAAAAAAGCGACTTTTCAGCGGAAAAAAAAATTACGATTCTTTTGGCTGCTGCTTTACTATTTTCGCTGCGTTTCTTCTTTCTTGTGATAGTCGCGTTTTTTTTTTTTGGGAGTGCGAGATCTCACGCACACAAGCAGCGCAATGTTTTGACAAGATGGAACGATGTGAAAAAGGAACGCGGACTGCGCGAGGGGTGAGTCAAAGGAAAACGATTGTAATGCAAGAAAATAATCTGTAATCGCGGTAATTACCAAACTATTTTAGAGAAATCGAGTTGAGAAATTTTCTACGCATAATAAAATATTACTGCACTGACAAAAGTTTTTTTTTATTAAAATTACTTTTGAAATAAAAGTTGATAAAATTCGCTTGGTTTAACGTTGTTTACTTGTTTACGTGTACTTTGTACATACCAGCCGGATCCTAAGATGACAGTTTTTGTGAGTTGCGCGTATTCTCCGACAGATGGCCAGTGCACTGAGCAAAACTCCCACAGCGCATCGACGTGTTTCGCACATGATCTGACCCTGCTGTACAGAGCACTCAAACACTGACGAACTGACGTGCCACCCCATACTTTTTTGAGAAAATTCTGACCGCAAATTCTCCAGCGAACACCAACTCCATCTACCTTCAGGTTCGCTGAACTAATTCTCTCTCCCACACGTTTTTTCGATATTGCGACTATGCTTCAAATTGTAATCTGCGTCGTTTCAATAAAATCTGCGCGCAGAACGTTTTTGGAGTGCGCTATTTGTTTCGCTGAAAGCGCGTGCAAGTTTAAACTGACTTCAACAATACATTGCATGTAAACATTGGCTCGAAGCAAGAGGGAAGAGAGAAAAATCGGTTGACAGATTGTTCGCTAGAAGAAAAAACGCCAAACAAGAAGAAGACAACTGCGGTCAAAAGTGGTTTGCTCGTGGCACGTCAGTTCGTCAGTGACTCAAATATCAATCGCAAAACACTTAAAATTTCGGTGATTGGCCACGAAATAATTTCAATAGCCAAAACTTGAATTTTAAATGGTGTTCAAAAATAATAATACGTACAAGCAGTATACATATTCTCGCTTGCTTGTCGTGCACGCTACCACTGCACCGGCCGGCCAGTTGAAACGTAAGAGTTTTGTGTGCTACTCGTCGGAATCCGCCCATTGAATACGCAACTCAAAATTTGCATGTGAAACTCTTTTATCGAGAATGCTTTCGCGGTAGGCTCACTACTGGTGTTTTTTTTTGAAAAGGTCCAATAAACCAAATTTTCAGTTTTTGCTTTTTGGGTGTTTTTTAATACCCCCCAAGTAACCAAACAGCACTAAAACAAGTCAGTGTTTAGCACTACAAGCGCTTTACCAGCTGTGGGTTACAGCTAAGAAGTTTTGCAATCTGCACTAAAAGCGCTTTTACAGCTGATTTGCAGTCGGTTTTGGACTTTATATTTCTGATTTCCAGCTGGCCTCTACTGTTGTTGATCCAACCCTGCACAAAACGTCAAAAAATTGGGAGAGGCAAAAATGTTGCTCTCGCTCTCCCTCATTTTCGTCCCCTCCTTCCATTCTATTTTAAGATTTGTTTACTATTCTATGTTACCGACGCTGCTGACCAAGTGTTGAAGAGCCGATTTTTTTGATTGAAAGTGAGATGTCGGAGATGTAATGCTAGGACGACGACGCCAGGGGCTAGTTGTTGCCGCCGATGAGTGGAGATTCCTGAGCCTAAGCCCACACGCCCAATTTGGAGATGGCTTATCTCAGAAGTAGGAACACCTACAGATGGTAGTACCTTGCGTAAAACCTATTTTTAATTAACTCAGACAGACACTGTAGGCGGCAGATTCCTCCAATCCGGCCAAGGATTGTAAGAAAAAAAAACTTTAATTTATTTTGATTCCCCCTGGTAATCCTGAAGCAAGCAATTGCCGTTTACGTTTGGCACCGGAAAGGCCCGGGTAAGCCAACGTAGAAATGCATCCTGTAGAAGAGATTCTTCTATAATTCTTCCAAAAACATGCATTAAAACTGAAAAGCATGAAATTCGATGAATCTCGCACACCGACTGACCGTTTATTTTTCTCCGCTGGTTTGTTTTGGTCGTACTGGCAGAAGCTTGGAATGAAGGGATGAACGAGCAAGAGATATTTTTATTTTCGTTTGCTTAGTTCTCTCTCTTTCACACCACATCTGTGTTGCCAGTTAAATGGAAAAAAATACAGCAGTGTTGCTAGCAGTAGCATTAAAACAGCTGCATTTCAGCTTATACTACAGCAGTTGTTTTAGAGCTGATTTGTCATCACCTTAGCTGTTTTAGAGCTAACTTGCTGTTGAATGCTAATAAACAGCCAATTTATGATTTTTCTTAGTGCTGGATGGTTACTTGGGCCCTGACCAAGGGGGTTGACACTCGATCATTCAGGAATCATTCCAGTTTAATTCCAGAATGATTGAATGATGAGAATGTTTTGCTCTATAATATGATTTTTCCAGATTAGCGTGTAAACGTCAAAGAATCAAAATAAAGCAAAATGTTTTCATCCCATGTTGTTATACGATCGTGTTTCGTTTGCGGCAAGCAATAGCCCCTGCGGATCTCACGAAATTTACGGGTGGAAAAGGACGTTAAAAAAAAAACAGCCAGTGACGAGCTGATAACCAGCCTCTTTCGCGGCCACCTTCAACAAGACTATCGTTTCCACCAGGAGACGGCCGTGGCGGAAGCCTGTCTCAAGGTGAACAAATTCGGCGAGGTCCCCCCCGACTCTGGGACCTCGAAACGGTGACCGGAGAATCCGCTGGCTCTGATGGAGAAGTTCCGCGGTAGAGATGACCCGGCCAGGATGGCAGTGTAACCGGCAAGGAACAGATCGCGGACGTGGAATCCGAACAAGCCGCATGATGCGTGGAACACGATTCCGGCCGAACTGGTCAAACGTTACGATATTCAATTCAAAGCTCCGAGCGTATCGCAGGCGTTCCGACCCGGGAGGTAAAGGCGGATTGCATCGGCAAGTTGGTCACGGTTATAGGAATCGTTACCCGTTGCACCAAGGTAAAGCCCATGATGATGGTGGCCACTTATACATGTGACCGTTTGACGCCGGGGATTTATGGCCATTTGGAAGTGAAGAAGGCGCAGCTGTTTCTGCTGGTTGGTCTATCGATGCCCGCACGGCACGAAACATCAACTCACGGCACACCGTCTAGCAGAACATCCAACTGCCAGCCGCTTTGCTTGCCCATTCGACTTTTGCTTGCTCATTCTAGACAATCCGGACCGCATGTCGCTGATCCGCGGGTACAACGCACTGTGCAAGCGCAAAGTGCCGGTCATCCCGCCGGAACTGTCCGAGTACATTGTCAACGCTTAGGAGGCCCTCCATCTGTTGGAAATATTCAAGGACTCGCTGAACCAAACCGAGTAGAAAAGACCAATTAGTAAGTTACTTTATAAATGAATCAAATTACGCCCGTACCAACAAATCTTTCTTTTTTCACAGCACCCAAAACACGTCGGACAAGATCTTTCCGCTGACGCGGGAGTTGGTCGGTGCGAGCGAAACGGTCAAGATCTCAGACGTGAAGAAGCGCTGCACGACCAAGCTGGGCCAGGAGGACGCCTGCATCGAGGAGTAAGAGGAGCTAAACGTTTGGCAGGACAACGACCAAACGCGGACGAAAATTACCTTTGTCAGTTAGCGATTAAATGCAGTTTATGTGTATTCGAAATATTTTGTCATCTGAATTGAACTTTTGGGTTTTTGGCAACAAATAAAATCAGTCCATCAGTGCAGGGAGAATACTCGATAGAACCTGGTACCAACGTCCGCCGGGTTGATGGGCCACCTCGTCGGCAGGTTGACGACCTGAATCCTACAATCATCGACGAATTCCTGCCTGTTGGACTCCTGCAGCGGGTGCACGCGATAAAACTATGATCACAAACGAGGCCGATCTTTATTGTAATTAAGCAAACAAAACACTGAGCGCAGCTCCTTTCGTCACAGCCGCAGCAACTTTTTTTTCAGGATCGTCCGGTTCCATCGCTGGGAAGAGCAGATGTTTTTGTTGTCGGTCAGCAACACGGTCAGCTGATCGATTCTCATGCCCTAGCCGCCGGTCGATGGAAGACCGTACCCCTGGGCGTTGCAGAAGTTCTCATCCTCCAGCTGAGTCTCGTCATCGCCGGTTGCTGTGTCGGCAGCCTGTTGCTCGAATCGCTAGCGCTAGACGGCCGGATCGTTTAACTCGATGGCCGGTAGTGTTGCGAGCGGGGCATGATCTAAGGGTGGCCGCAGATGAAGGTCGGGCTGATGCAATAATCGTCGACGAGTTTGCCCAGAGGTGAGTAGATGGGACAGAGTTCGCTCAGAAATTTGTTCGCCTCTGGCGTGTGAGCTTATCCACGGCTGGAAACTTGACCTTGAGGATCTTTCCAGGGCGCCTTCTTTCATGGAAACGCGCTTAAGGGTGACAAAAGCCGACTCACTCTCGTACAACTTGGCCCACACAAATCTTTCCATCAGATCGCGTGAATCCTTCTTGCCAGCACGTCCCCGTCCTTCAAACCACAATGCAAGCTGCTGACTTAAAACTTGTGCGGATAACGGTGCATTTTCGGGGTCTTTCGGGGTTCATTCGACGAGATTTACTTTTCGTTGATTTTCGGGGCATCGCTGGCCGCGGGTTAGGCTTTGTCCTTTTTTCCCTCCTGTGAACGGAAAAGGATGAAAAATGAGCTTGTGTGGAAATGCACCGGAAAAGGCATGAATTCGAAACTCACTTTTCTTTGTTTCCAGATCAAGTTGCGTGAATTAGCAGACCGCCCTCCACAACGGTGCTGAAACCTTCAGGTAGTATTCGGGTTGGTTGGGCAACTGGTGCCCTCGAAGTATTCCGGCGATTTTAACAGCATACACCAGATTAATACCAAACCTGGACGAATCTGCCATCATGAGACCGTGTTTAAGGTTGGAGACCTGGTACAGTTGCAGGACCTGAGGGAAACATAAACCGATTAGATTAAGTTCCACTGAACGGAATTGTTAACAAACTCACCCAGGTTTCACGAAATCCCTTCCAACAAAAGGAACAGATCTGATCATTGAGTTCCGTCGTGATCCAGGTGCTCGTCGGTGACACTGCCGTTGAAGTGGCAGAAGCACCGTGTCGTACTCCCGGAGTATGACCACTACGTACTTCCTCGCTGAATTGTTTATCACGAGACGGTCTTTCATCTGGACCGTCTCCGAATTGTGGCGGTGATCGTGCTGATGGTGGCCGCGATATTGGTTGGCACCAGGAGCGGCCTCTTATACCACGCTCTGATTGTGTTCGAGTGCCGTCTTGTTTTGAGGTTAAGGTTGCAGCATAAAGTACGGCGACAAGTGAAAAAAACAACTCCCGGATGCTGGCGTCCAACTTCCGGTTCAGTTCCCTATTCTCCACCGAACTCTCCAAATCTGTCGACGCCTTCGCAAACAACGGGTCCTCAAACCGGATTCAACTGGACCAGGTCGCGTTTTCCGCGGATTGTTTTCAAACACCAAAAGTCTAATCGTGTCCAGGCGAGCCGCTGTTTTGTCGTCGTGTCCGTGGCCGCGAAAAACTGCGTTGGCTTGTTACTGGCTTCCGTTCTACTGGCAAATTCCGTGAGGTCCGCTTCCGGATTACGGGTACGCGTTTGGAAGCAATTCGGCGTAGCTTCCACTTGCCACAAGCGGCGATGTTTGCGTTGATGTTTACTTTTTTTCGAGAACATGACAGCTCTTGCTGGTTAACACGCTTAAACAAAATTAAATAGAAACGGAATAATTCTGCGTATGGCCAGCATCATTCCAGAATTATTCTGGAATGAACAGAATAATCTGAATGAAAATATTTGATGTGTCAACCCCCTTGGCCCTGACTCAAGGCGGTTTCAAAAACACCCAAAAAGCAAAAACTGTAAATTTGGTTTATTGGACCTTTTCAAAAAAACTCCAGAGATCACGAACTTCACGCAGAAAAATAAGGCATATTTGAATCAACAAAACGTTTTGTTGATTTGAAAATCATGATTTTTGTTGAAGCAATGCTAAACGTCAAAGCAGCTTTTTCAAAACAACAAAATACTTTTGTGGAATTGAAAAAATCAAGGTTTGTCTCAACCTAAGCCTCAACGCAATTTTTTGTTGATTATATTCAACAAAAAATTGGTTGATTCAAACCTCGTACAGGCTGATTCTACAAAACATTTGTCTGCGTGTTGGCGTCCCAAGCAACTATCCAGCATTACTAGAAATCATAAATCAGATGCAAAACAGCATTCACCAGCTAATCAGCTGTAAAACGGCAAAGATGAAAGCAAATCAGCTCTGAAATAACTGCTTTGATAACAGCCGTTGTTCGGACGGTGGCGGAATAAAAACCCAAATTTTGTGCATCAGCCGCTTCGCAGCAGATCAAACTGTTGAAAATATATTAAAGAGTTCAATTTTAGTTTGTTTTGTACTTATTTACATGTGTGTGTACGTCTTACATTTTTTAGTTCGCTTCCGTACAGAAATTCCTTCCTACTCCTTGCACAATCCACCGATCCTTAAATCCTATCAGTAATTTTAATTCATTATTTACAAATAGTTTCAACTTTTAACTTGTGCAACAACTTACAATTCACCCCAGCAGCAATGACCGCACCGGGCTCTGCTGAGATTTTAACTTGTTGTTCTTCGTGCCAAATCTGTGTTTTGATTCTCGTTAGTTATCACCGTTGTACTAACTTAGGTTAATTACGTGTTACCTGTGATCCTGGCACGTCGGTTCCGTCTGTACTGTCCTGTTCTGTCCTGGCCAAACGGTCTGAAGTCCGTACTACTAGGAGTCAGAGGTTTTAGTTTGTTGTTTTGTTTTGCATGCACTTTTTAGCTCACCGAGTGTTTTATCCGTGTACTTGTGATCGTCCAACCTACGCGCACAAAATTCACCTCGCACAAACCACTTTTCTGCGCAACTTCGTTCGCAGTAAAACTCGACTTTGTTTCGTGAACTTCTTCTTCGATGTCAACAAACTTTCTCCCTATCGCTAACCACTCTTTCTTCGTGTTTATTTCCTCCTCGCTCTTTCTCACTGTCTCTCTGTTTTGTTGTGACAGTTGTAGCCAACGCGTCGCGTCGACGCGTTTTGCGGCGTTGCTGCGACCGTGTCTGTTTTGCCACGACTGGCAGCAGTGTTGTCGGAACAGCCGTTATAGAGCTGATTACCAGCTGCCACTAGCGACACTGTTGAAAATTGTCAAAAAACTGGCAACACGTCTGCTGTGTTGACCGAGAGTGAAAGAGAGCGACTGAGAAAGAAAACAAAACGGTGAAAAACTCTCGCTCACTCGTAGATCCACAAAACCAAAATAAACATGGTGATGGAAATTTGAAATTGCCCGTGTTTAGGAGGACATTTTGAGCAAATTTTGTTCTACGAAAAACTTTACTTCTCTTGTTTTATGTTTTTCTGGTCATTTTTAGTATTTTAATTTGCATTTTTCTTGTTTAGTTTATGTCTGTTTTTGGTAGTTTTTGGCCTTTTCTACCACCTCCTATTATTACATTTTGCCTATCTAATTTTTTCATGTTATTACAGTCACTTTTTCAATCTTTTGCTTGTTTTTCCCTTTTTCTGCTATAAAATGGCACCATTATCACTTAAGTTGTAAAAAAACGTGTAGAGGCATAGTCTGGGACACTAGAAAAATTACTGCATACTTCTTTTTACTTAAAATAAAGGAAATGTTAGTAAAAAACTCAGCCAAAGTTGACCCGTAAAAAAATGACGTTTTTAAAACCATTGGCAAAGTCACAAAAAACAAGTTGAACTTCCAAACCATAAATTTTCTAAAATTTTAAAGTTTCTTCTTTCCAATGCTTTTTAAAGATCAAAAATTGGTAGAAAAATTGATTTTTGGCGATTTTTTTAAATCGAAGCCCGTCTGGGTTGGGTTGTAGAGGGTTAACGTGAAAACTTCCATCATTGCCAAGATTTTTTATTCAAAGATATAAATTTTGCGTCGCTTTCATCATTTTAACAAAATTACTTCTAAAAGTTATCAAGAATAGTGCCCTACACATGCTGATACTTTTTGGTAACGATTATCCCATTCCTTGTAAAGTTATGAAAATCGTCATTAATCAATGGTTGCCGACTAGTACGTCAATGATTGTACCACAAAATTATATAAATTTTTAAACACATTTGATTTAGATCAAAAATTCTGGCTTCAAAAACTGAACAACCGATTCTGATTCCTTTTGGTGCAGAAATTCGTTGTATTGAATTCAACACAGAATAATTCATAGTGATGATCAATTTTCTTTGAAAATGATCAACGGCTTCACCTTGAACAAACCAACAAATTCAAAACATTATTTAATCCAAAATCATATCTGGAGAATTCTGGAGAATTCTGCTCCTGTTCTAGTACTTCTTTATTTTAGATTGAACAAAAACAACATTTGCACTCCCCTCGTTGTAATGACCATTTCCAAGTGTTCCTATGTTGCTCGTCTTCCTTTGGAACACGGAAAGCATAATTTTTATGATTTTGTTTTCTTGTTTTGCTTTATTTATTTTTTTGCTGTTATCCATTTTTTAATTATTTATTACTTATTTGACATTATTACATGATTCCCTGAAAACTAGTGTAACTTTCCTGTTTTTCTTATTTGAATAATAATAATAATTATTATTCAAACATAATATCCACTCTTTTTTCTTGTTTATGCTTGTCGAACAAGACCACAACACTCTCACACACACTTTCAAAAAAACGCAAAGGCGCGAACAAAAAGACGAGGAAAACCTGCAGCAAAACTTCAAACTCCACTCACCAGCCTGCTTTTGGACAAGTCTTTTGTACTCGCGTGTTCTGTTTCTCTTCAGATTCGCTCCTGAACGGTTGTGTTTTTGCCCGCGCGCTCTCTCTGCTCTTACTTGTACTTCGTTCGAGATTCTTCCGCCATCGGTTTTTGTCTTTTTACCGGCACTTTTGTTGTTCTCGCGTGTTCACGTTTTAGAGCAAATTTGCCCAAGTTTGTCGTCGGAGTTCGGTGTCGTCCAGTTTTACAAGAGTGTCCTTGTATAGAACAAGAAGGATCGGATCAGAACCGGATTTTTGTCGGGAAGAGATCGGTTGTGCGCGAGTGTAAAAAGTGATATCGAGCTAAATTTTTGAAAAAATCGTTGCGTTCTTGTGCCTATTTTTTGTGTGTGACTTACGGATTTAAAACAACTCCAGCCTACCAAGATGACTTCCACCAACTTCTCCATCGGATTCGGTGAAGGATCCAAGGCCTCTAGCAAGTAAGTTAAAAAGTTTAAAAGAATATGAATACATGTCTTAGATTTGAATTATTACATTCAAATTCATAATTCATATGAGATGTAATTATGAGAAGAGGAATTTCAATGAAACCCTTCAGCTTTGCGCGCGTGTTTCGTGATCTCTTTTTGCCTCTTCTGTGGTCTCGATATTTTGTTCTGTTGTTATGGAGAAAAAACCACGCTTTTTCTGTTTTTTTTTTTTTTGCAAACTTTATAGCGATTGTACCAATACCTACAAATAGGTCGGGAGTCGTGCTCGCGTGTTGGAGTCTGAGTGTGATGAACCCCTTATTTTTGTTAGCAGAATGTTTTGCATAAAACAAGAAGGATGTGTCAGATGGATTTCTTGATCTTCTTTTCAAAGTTATGAATTTCTTACTAGACTGTTTGACATATAGAGTTCAGACTCGATTATTTAAAGCCTCGAAGTTCTATAATCCAAAGTTTTGTATGGGACTTCGGATAATCGAACCCGATAAAAAAAAACATTCGTTTATTTTTATTTTCTTGTTTTTAACATCAAATTCCAGTTCTCCGACCCCATTTTAATTAAATTAGAACAGTTGATTGCCTAATAAATAACAAAACGCATCAATATTTCGTCCCCACCATATTGGCCACCATTTTGGAGTTAAAAGTTCTAAATCACTTTATTATCGTAGTTTGTTTTCTCCGGAACGCGTGAAAAATATTTCCAAAATCTTGGGAATCGGGTCCTAAAATTAAGCTTAAATTTGTGGTTTTATTCTTCACAACAATAAAGCTTATTTTTCTGAGTACAACCCAAGTAACATTTTAGGCTTTATCAAAGCTGTCACAACCGCTATAAAACCTATCAGCCAAAACCAACATTAAAGCCACTAAGTCGTAACAGCCTCCCCAGAACCCCGATAAACCTCTGTTAAAACCCAAAAGGACCTCCGCAAAAGGTTGTCACTGCCTTTTTATTAAACCTACATAGGAGTTCAAGGCATTACAACTGAATCCTAACATCCTCAAAGCCTTGATAAAACCTTTGTTAAAACCTAGTCAGGCTCAGGAGTTATGAAAAAATGATATTTCATACGTCTTCAAACGTCTTATGCCAAATAGGTTTTATTTTGGCAAAAAATAAATCTTTGTCTTGCCAAATGATAAAATGGAGATGGTTTGCAAAAATGGCGATGATAAATACAGTGGACTCTCTGGCTGTCGATCTTCTCGATATCAATATTGCTCCAGCTGTCAATAAATTTTTCAGTCCCTTCAAATAGATTTTCTTGATTTCCGTTCTATAATTTGATAACTCCCGCTCTCGACGGTCCCTTCAATATCGACAACGAGAGAGTCCACTGTAATAGATATTGGAGGTAATCAAAATAATTTGAAAGCTGATTGTTCAAATTTGGTGACTCAAACTCAGCAACGGTTGAAATTTTATTGATAAATGTATGGGAGATAGGGCCAAAAAAATCAACTCGATTCATAAAACATCATTACATGTAATCATAGTTTTTAATGTTAAAATATATTTTATTGCAATTGGGTCCTAAAATGAAGCTTAGATTACTGGTTTTATTGTTTACAGCGATATAGCTTATTTTTCTGAGTACAATGACCCTTTGTACAACCACAAAGAGTTAAAATGGATTTTAAATCAATTTTGAAAAATTAACCTCGCGGTCCTTCTTGACAGAAAAGCTCCTACTTGACAGCTCGTTCTAAGGGGACCCATCGAAAAAATGTTGTCCTGTAAAAAAAAAATTGTTTGCATTAAAATGAAAAAAAGTGATCAGAAATGGTTTTTAATCGTGTTTTTTACCGTTGTACATAAAAATTGACATAGGGCTTTAGTACCCAATTCTTTGAAAAAAAATGTTCAAATTATTTACAAACATCTATCGCTATATTAATTATATCAGAAATTCAGCATAAATGAGTGTTCTTGTCAAATTTAAATCAAATTTCTCAGTTCTTGGTTTTAAAGAAGCATGCGATAAAACCGTTTGGCATGACATTGCCATTGGATTTTCAAGACTCTCTTAAAACTTTCATATAACCTTATTGAAAGCCACAATGTCAAAGGCATAAAACCCTGTTAGAACCTATTAATTAGCTCTTGCTTATTGGTTGCGGTGAATGCCCAAATAAAACTAAGCAATCAGAATGCTACCATAAAACCTTCATAAAACTAGGTGGTGGCTAGTTGGTTTTAATATGTCACTTGGGAATAACCCTTTTAACGACCGCAAAGTATTTAAAATGGATTTTCAATCAATTTCAAAAAAAACTTATCTACGTGGCCTTTCTTGGCAGAAAAGGTCCTACTTGACAGCTCGTTCCAAGGGGACCATAGTTGATCCATCGAAAAAGTGTAGCCTTTTGAATCTATTTTGTTTTGCATTAAAATGAAAAAAAAAGTGATCAGAAGTGGTTTTTTATCGTGTTTTTTACCTTTGTACATAAATTGACATAGGGCTTTTGGACCCTATTACCGGAATCCCGGGACAGGTAATGAAAACCATTTTTAATTTTTTTATGCCTGGATCATAGAATTAGTTGATTATTATTAACTGATGATATAAGCCGAGCTCCTGTGGTCTAATGGTTACAGGTTTCGCTTTATGAGCGGAAGGTAGTGGTTTCAAACCCACATGGCTCGGCACATCCTTTCCCCTGTACTCTTCACATGTAAAAGGACCAACTGTTCTCTATATAATTGCCCTACAGAGCTCCACGGCCCGATCGCAAAAAGTGCTTTGAAGGGACGAGTTTGTCAGAAACCAGAACTTAAGGGCTAGCTGGGTATAAATAAACGTAAAATGTGCACTTCGGTTCTAGCGATACATTTGGACAGTACAGAGTGGAAAAGGCAGAGCCAAAGAGGATTGAAAAAACATTCAAACCTCTTCGGCGGCGAAGTTACGGCAGTGGATCGCTCGACACACTCGCTCAACAATAGCGTGTGTGCGTGTCCCATCTGCCTAATAACAGAAGAAGCCTTTGTGATTCTATAAATAGAATTGCAAGTCCGCAATAGATCTAATTCCTGGTCGCAGTGGATAGTGGCATCAAACAAAAAAAAAAAAAAAAACTGATGATATTTCAGGCTACAATCTAGCAATTTTTAAAATCATTAAAAATTTGAAATTTGTATGTACAGACCAGACTTGATTATCCAAAGCCTCGATAATCCGAAGTTTTGGTTATCCGAAGGATTGTATGGGACTTATGATAATCAAATCAGAAACAAACAAAAATCGTATTTTAAAACTTATTTATAACATCAAATTTAAATTCTGCGATCCCATTTTAGTAAAATATGAATAGTTGATTGCCTTAAAAGCTACCAAATGCATTTTATCAGTAAGGTTTTATAGGCCGAGTGAAAAAAATAAATGATTGAACCCAAAAATGACGAAATTCTCGTCACAGTGTCCTGTCCTGATGCGAACAAAAGAGTAATCTACGTGCGTATGTATTGCGTGTACGTACACGAAAATAAAGTGAGGTTAAATTTTGTCAGCCAGCAAAATCAAATGGTGCGCTAGTGTGCGTACGCGAAACGTCATAAAGCTCTATAGAGGTATCCACACGCGAGAGTGTGTTAGTTTGTAACAAAATTTACACGCAGACATAGGCAAACTCGTCTGTCAAAATCAGCTGTGTCTTTTGTTATACCAGGAGCACGTGGTAAACAGCTGGTTTTTACAGGCGAATTTGGCTACTCGATTTGCCTATGTCTGCGTAAAAATAGTGTAAACAAAATCAGCTGCTTGGAATTCAGCCAATCACAATCGATCAAAACCAAAACAATACTTTGAATACAAATACTAACACAGAATCATGGTGTGCGTGAGAGAAACCGTGGAGATCTCTATAGAGTTATCTAAGCCCGAGCTCACGCACACTAGCACCCCATTTGTTTTGCTGGCGGGTACAAAATTTAACCTCAATCTTTTTCGTGTACGCAATACATGCGCACGTAGATAACTCTATGGGCAAGCTTGAGCTGTAACAGCCAAGGCTGTATATCATAGATACTCGCGATCTTGGTTTACATTAGTGTGAGTGCATCACTCCGTGCCAAGAAAACTAAAACAATAACAAACGAACAATAGACCGTGCCAGGAAACCAAAACATAAACAAAGACAACTTCCATCGGTGCAATAGAGTCAGACTCAATCTCGAGTACCTTCAGCAGGGATGGCAAATGGCAAAAAACCATCGCGAAGCCCTCGTTTGATTTATTACCTTCCAGTTACAGAATTCACTATAATGATGCATGAAGCAATTGTAGATTTTGTACAAACGAACAATTTTGTAGAACATTGTTTAATTCCAAAGTGAATGCTATTGACACTAGAGCGTAAACAATGTCTAAAAATGCCACCATCGGCGTCCCTCACTCGCGATGGTGAGGGGATTTTTGTTTACGCTCTAATGTCAACAGCATTCAGTTTAGAACAAAACAATGTTCTACAAAGTTGTTCATTAGTAAAATATCTACAAGTGCTCCATACATGGTTATAGTTAATTCCTAAACTGGAAGGAAATAAATTAAAAAAGCTTTTCGGAGGCCCATCGGCAAATACCTTCCCTGACCTTCAGGGGTCATACATAAAAATAAGATAACGAAAAATGTTTTTTTTTGTGATTCGTTTATCCGAAGGTTCCATTATTTGAAATAAATTTTTCCGAGGCCTTCGGATAATCGAGTGTAGCTGCACTCAAAGATCAGCAAATTACACTAATATCTTTAATGAAATGAAAATCTGTCTAGTACTTGCTCAGATATCATTGTTTAAATATTGAAAGCTATTTTGTTGACACTCAAAAATGTTTTTTTTACTGTTTGTTCGACTTTATTTTTTTTTATTTATTCTAATAAATTTTGGATTTGAAAAGATTGGCAGCACTGCCAAATGAATTTTAATCGTCTTAAGACAGTTATACATAATACAGATTATAGATTTTTTTTTGTCTATTTCCACTTTTTTTGCAAAAGTGTTTGAAAAAGTGCAATAAAATGTTAGCCGAAGGGTTTCGATGTTCGCTTTGTAGGCAAATGTTCCAGGGTCCGATTCCCATTTGCTCTCAACGCGAAAGTTCGGAACTATTTGAATGGCTGAATCAAATGATCTGTCCAACTCTAAGCGAAATTTTCTTGAGGATACCGTGGAGATTTTCCCTTGTCCTGTTGAAAAGGTCGAGCATCAACAATAGATTTTTCGTCTTCTAAATTCTGGACAGTTACAGCAAAAACGTTTCATTCTAGAACCATCCCAGATATAAAAACACGCACCAAAATAGCTGAATCATCGCTTAGTGACTTCTCTTCCTTTAACTTTTTGTACAGATTAGAGCCGACACGATGCGACCTACAACGACGTCGTCGTCGACATGTTTAACACCTAAACTCCCAAGCTCGAGAAAAGGGGAATTTGTATGGAAATTCTCGAGCATGGGAGTAGGTGTTAATAATCTGGCGAAGCTAGGGCAAACTTCTTCTGCGACCTGGCTCTTCTCTGTGTAGGGCTTCTCATTTGTGAGAGCTGGCCAACCGTTGCCGTAATCTGGAACATACTATCGAGGCAATTATTTTCCACTGAACTAAGGGGTTTTTGATAATGGAGCAAATTTATTACATTTTCTCGAAGTTGACTCACCAAGAAGTGCAAAACAGAAAGGTTTTTGTTTTGGACGTAAAAGTGCATCAATCTTAACGGGTTTCTAAATCACTTTTCATATACAGATGGATGTGATGTGATTAGCAAAGTGAGTAATGTGGAGTGACTTGCAAACAAAAAAGTAAGTACGGCTAATTGCCTTGTTTAATTAGCGAGGCATCGCTGAGTGTACCACTTTTTCGACAAGTGTTTGCACGTACTTGTTAATTATATCTTCATTTTGCCATGTTTATGCTTGACCTTTCGATGTTTAAATTCCAAACTAAATTTGGCATAGCTTATTGAGTATTAATGAAAAAATCCATATCGTAAAGCAAAATCTAGGAAGTCTGTTTGATTTTCTCCACCACAAAGCTCGGTGTAAAACCAGTTCTAACTAGTCGCCGCCACCGCCTCCTTTCAAGAGTCATTAATGCACTCGCTTCAAACAAGATAACTAAAAAGAAACCTAGACTCAAGTCTGCGCGCGCGGTTAAGGCGTAGGAGAAAGAACCACGCGATCCAGCATCCAAAGCGTCGTCGCCGAGAACATATTATACTTCCCCGGAGGGCAAAACCCGCGTTGAAAGTATTCTTCAAGAAAAAAGGGCTTTTGACTCCATGTCGCGCGGCCAAACACGACTTTCCGAGGCAGCAGCGCAGACAACGGAACAATCATAATCCTTATGGCTTACCTTTGTAGTAGGTACCTACGCGTTCAGCAGACGCAAGACATTAGTCATCGTTCATTAGGGCGTGTGTGCGTAGATTGTTGACTTCTACAAAGTCATTGAAACGGTTCTACAAAAAAAAAACAAACATACAAAAATACAAACAAAAATGCAAAATAAAAAACAAAAATCGAAAAAAATAGCGAAAATATCAAAAATAGCAAAAACAGCAAAATCTGAAAAAAAATTAAAATTACAAAAATTACAAAAAATTACAAAAAATACAAAAATTACAAAAAATTACAAAAATTACAAAAATTACAAAAATTACAAAAATTACAAAAATTACAAAAATTACAAAAATTACAAAAATTACAAAAATTACAAAAATTACAAAAATTACAAAAATTACAAAAATTACAAAAAATTACAAAAAATACAAAAATTACAAAAATTACAAAAATTACAAAAATTACAAAAATTACAAAAATTGCAAAAATTGCAAAGATTGCAAAAAATAGCAAAACTAGCAAATATTGCAAAAATAGCAAAAATAGTAAAAAAGTAAAAATAGTAAAAATAGTAAAAATAGTAAAAATAGTAAAAATAGTAAAAATAGTAAAAATAGTAAAAATAGTAAAAATAGCAAAAAAACAAAAATAGCAAAAATAGCAAAAATAGCAAAAATAGCAAAAATAGCAAAAAAAAGCAAAAATAGCAAAAATAGCAAAAATAACAAAAATTGCAAAAATTGCAAAAAATAGCAAAAAATGCAAAAAATACCAAAAATTGCAAAAAAAGTAAAAATAGTAAAAATAGTAAAAATAGTAAAAATAGTAAAAATAGTAAAAATAGTCAAAATAGTAAAAATAGTAAAAATAGTAAAAATAGTAAAAATAGTAAAAATAGGAAAAATAGTAAAAATAGTAAAAATAGTAAAAATAGTAAAAATAGTAAAAATAGTAAAAATAGTAAAAATAGTAAAAATAGTAAAAATAGTGAAAATAGTAAAAATAGTAAAAATAGTAAAAATAGTAATAATAGTAAAAATAGTAAAAATAGTAAAAATACTAAAAATAGTAAAAATAGTAAAAATAGTAAAAATTGTAAAAACTGTAAAAATAGTAAAAATAGTAAAAATAGTAAAAATAATAAAAATAGTAAAAATAGTAAAAATAGTAAAAACAGTAAAAAAAGAAAAAAAAAAGAAAAAATAGTAAAAATAGTAAAAAAAGTAAAAATAGTAAAAAAGTAAAAATAGTAAAAATAGTAAAAATAGTAAAAATAGTAAAAATAGGAAAAATAGTAAAAATAGTAAAAATAGTAAAAATAGTAAAAATAGTAAAAATAGTAAAAATAGTAAAAATAGTAAAAATAGTAGAAATAGTAAAAATAGTAAAAATAGTAAAAATAGTAAAAATAGTAAAAATAGTAAAAATAGTAAAAATAGTAAAAATTGCAAAAATAGTAAAAATAGTAAAAATAGTAAAAATAGTAAAAATTGCAAAAAATGCAAAAATTGCAAAAAATGCAAAATTGCAAAAATTGTAAAAATTGTAAAAATTGCAAAAATTGCAAAAATTGCAAAAATAGCAAAAATAGCAAAAATAGCAAAAATAGCAAAAATAGCAAAAATTGCAAAAAATGCAAAAATAGCAAAAATAGCAAAAATTGCAAAAATTGCAAAAATTGCAAAAATAGCAAAAATTGCAAAAAAAGCAAAAATAGCAAAAATAACAATAATAACAAAAATTTAAAAAATAGCACAAATAGTAGAAATGGCAAAAAAAGCCAACAAAAGCTAAAATATCTAAAATAGCTAAAAAGTTAAAATAGCTAAAATAGCCAAAATTGAAAAAATAGCAAAAAAAAAAAGTAAAAATAACAAAAATAGCAAAAATAGCAAAAAAGTAGCAAAAATTGCAAAAATATCTAAAATGGCAAAAATAGCAAAAAATTGCAAAAAATGTAAAATTAGCAAATGATCAAAATGTTCAAAATTATAAAAATGATCAAAATATTCAAAATATTCAAAATATTCAAAATGATCAAAAGGACCATAATGATCAAAATTACCAAAATTACCTAAATGACCAAAATGATCAAAATGACCAAAATGACCAAAATGATCAAAATGACTAAAATGACTAAAATGACCAAAATGATTAAAATTGTCAAAATGACTAAAATGATCAAAATAACCAAAATGACCAAAATGTCCAAAATGACCAAAATGACCAAAATAATTAAAATGACCAAAATGACCAAAATGACCAAAATGGCCAAAATGACCAAAATGACTTAAATGACCAACATGACCAAAATGACTAAAATTACCAAAATGACTAAAATGAATAAAATGACCAAAATGACTAAAATTGCCAAAATGAACAAAATTACCAAAATGACCAAAATGACCAAAATGACCAAAATGACCAAAATGACCAAAATGACCAAAATGACCAAAATGACCAAAATGACCAAAATGACTAATATGACTAAAATGACCAAAATGACTAAAATGACCAAAATGACCAAAATGATCAAAAAGACCACAATGATCAAAATGACCAAAATGACAAAAATGACCAAGATGACCAAAATGACCAAAATGACCAAAATGACCAAAATGACCAAAATGACCAAAATGACCAAAATGACCAAAATGACCAAAATGACCAAAATGACCAGAATGACCAAAATGACCAAAATGACCAAAATGACCAAAATGACCAAAATGACCAAAATGACCAAAATGACCAAAATGACCAAAATGACCAAAATGACCAAAATGACCAAAATGACCAAAATGACCAAAATGACCAAAATGACCAAAATGACCAAAATGACCAAAATGACCAAAATGACCAAAATGACCAAAATGACCAAAATAACCAAAATGACCAAAATGACCAAAATGACCAAAATGACCAAAACGACCAAAATGACAAAAATGACCAAAATGACCAAAATGACCAAAATTACCAAAATGACCAAAATGACTAATATGACTAAAATGACCAAAATGATCAAAATGACCAAAATGATCAAAAAGACCACAATGATCAAAATGACCAAAATGACAAAAATGACTAAAATGACCAAGATGACCAAGATGACCAAAATGACCAAAATGACCAAAATTACCAAAATGACCAAAATGACCAAAATGACCAAAATGACCAAAATGACCAAAATGACCAAAATGACCAAAATGACCAAAATGACCAAAATGACCAAAATGACCAAAATGACCAAAATGACCAAAATGACCAAAATGACCAAAATGACCAAAATGACCAAAATGACCAAAATGACCAAAATGACCAAAATGACCAAAATGACCAAAATGACCAGAATGACCAAAATGACCAAAATGACCAAAATGACCAAAATGACCAAAATGACCAAAATAACCAAAATGACCAAAATGACCAAAATGACCAAAATGACCAAAATGACAGAAATGACCAAAATGACCAAAATGACCAAAATGACCAAAATGACCAAAATTAACAAAATTACCAAAATTACCATAATTACCAAATCACCAAAATTACCAAAATTACCAAAATTACCAAAATCACCAAAATTACCAAAATTACCAAATATACCAAAATTACTAAAATGATCAAAATGACCAAAATGACCAAAATGACCAAAATGACCAAAATTACTAAAATGACAAAAATGACCAAAATTACCGAAATGAATAAAATTACCAAAATTACCAAAATAACCAAAATTAACAAAATTAACAAAATTAACAAAATTACCAAAATTACCAAAATTACCAAAATTACCAAAATTACCAAAATTACCAAAATTACCAAAATTACCAAAATTACCAAAATTACCAAAATTACCAAAATTACCAAAATTACCAAAATTACCAAAATTACCAAAATTACCAAAATCACCAAAATTACCAAATTTTCGCTATAAACTCCTTTCCGTGAGGTCTTTCGCTTGGGTGTTGATTCGAAATCGTTATCTAAAGACTTTACCCAAATTCCTTCCCTCGCCCACAAGATCCCATTTGTCAAGATCGGTCCCGTGTAGAGAAATTCACATTTCGCCGCCGATCGAATCGGAAACTCCTCCCGCGAGAGCAGGTTTTGCGACAACAACAAAAAATGACCGACACAGTTATCACACAGATTTATGCACAAGCGAAATGTGTAATAAAATAGCTAAATATGGTCTCGGTCCAGATCTACGGAGAAGAGGGGTATTGACCTGTTTTGCGCCCCAGGGTGGAGGCGCTAACATTGTTGGCCGCGGTATCAGATTCCCGACTTCATAAGCTGTCAATCAACCTGCTGTGGTCGTGTGGGTCTCCATGTGACGACGGGAAAAGTGCACCCGGAATTGGGATCATGTCCAGCAACAAGGGGTCTGTCAGAAGCGATCACACCTCGAGATCGCTGATGGATCGTTGCTGCTGCTGCATGCCGAGGTAACTGTAAACGGGTCGGACAGTGTCCAGTATCAACGCCCGATCGCCACCACTTTTTCATTGAGAAAAACCATGTCAATATTGACTCTGTGGGAGAGTCTGAGAGCGCGGTTAGATCCAGGAACTGTTCGTCCCAAGTAGGACTTGAAGCCAATTGACATAAATTTGAATACTGATGAAGCTGCGGCACATACCACGCTGGCGATCGTCGGTGAGTCCAGAAAAGTCACGCAGTCCCAAGGTGGGAAGTTCTTCCAAGACACCCTTAATGTGTTTCTATGTTTTGAACAAGTTACGAACCACATCTAATGCGATTAAGAAGCTGTGGAATGCTGCCCGGGTGTCTCAACTCGGAGGTCGATCTCCTCCTCCCTCTTCCAGAGTGGTAAATATTGACACTTGGTCAGCCGGGACTGTTTTGATCACGCGCGAGCATTGTTGTCTGCACGCGGTGATCAACCGCGCAGGGGAGACCTTGGAGGTAGCTGGGTCGACTTTGTACGATCCGCAAATGTGTCATCAAGTTTTGAGTTGAAAATTTCACCGCAATAGAAAGAACTGAAGAGGATCTTCAACGACATTCGAGGTTTCGTTTTGTTTACGTTGACGTTTAGAGTTCCCACTTGTGTGTGCTCGCTCGGACGTGCTACAGAAGATGATGCACTTATCATCGATTCTGTCTTTCTATTTGGGTTGTTTACAAGCCAATCTCCCGAAGACCAGTGGAGGGCTTTCAAGCGATTCAATTTGAGATCTCTGAAGACGACGCGAGCTGTGAACGTTAGAACGTACTAATTGATTGTAATTTCTCCACTCCATCTTGTGGCTATGCATCGAAAGTGTTGAGATGTTTCAATTTCCCTCTGCTGTGCGCAGCT
Source organism: Culex quinquefasciatus (assembly GCF_015732765.1). NCBI lineage: Eukaryota > Metazoa > Arthropoda > Insecta > Diptera > Culicidae > Culex > Culex quinquefasciatus. Next base: position 33,307,601 of record NC_051863.1, read on the forward strand.
TCAAAGTGGTGCTAATTGCGACATATTGGTCATCATCATAACCGTTCTTCAGCCTTTTCTTCTTCTAATTTTGTTAAGGGCATGTAAAGTGGTCAAGTGGCTGGGCGAGCGTTAGTTAATAGGTCAGTCCAGTCGGACGGATTCACCTTTGGAGACCTCGGCTTGAATTGGAGATGCAACGGGTTTATTCTGATTCATGGCTTGGGTTATCGTCCAGACCACTCTAATGGATGCTGGCGACAACAGCTGGAGCATCTCTTTGTCTCAACCGAGATGAGTTCATTGACCGGAGGCTTCTAGAAGTATGATTAGCTTACGACTTCTTTTCGGCTTTTGGAGACGACTTCAACAACAACAGTCCTGAGGTTTCGAACCAGGCCGGCGCCGGTAATGGTCCAACTCTCGATATTTTACGACAAATCGGTAGAAGATCTCGAACGAGTCGTCGACAATTTCTCCGCGCATATTTTAATTACACCGCCCGAAGTGTGTCACCATCGGCAGCTGTGCGCCGCAATCCAGAAGCAGTGAAACTACAACATTCCAGTCGCGGAGCGACGACACTGATCTTTGTTGACAGCAGCACTAGCCGAGACGCTCCCAGATATTCGAGGCCCATTCTTGGCTTGCAAATTGCACCCGTGCCAATCCCTCGGCAGTCGGCGGTGTTCGATTTTACTTTCCTGTGTCGTTGATTGTGTTGTGTTATTATTTAGTTGATGGTTCTTTTTTTCTGCCTTGCCGACAGTCACTCTGTTAGGCAACAATTATTGTCTTTGGCTGCCGACGCAATTATCCTGTCGCAATAATAACGGCCGGAGTTGAAAGTCGGTGGAAATTGGTATTGAAGGTGAGAGGCAGCAATTAAAAATTGTGTTTTGTATTGGAACGAACCTTCGAAACATCTAGAACGTCGAATTTGATTTATTGAATTGGATTCTGATCATTACCGGCGCCTTCCTTGTCACTATGCAGATCCCTAACCCCAAAGAAAAAAAGCAACCAAACTAGTTCAAAAACAGTTTCGATACCATCGATCGTAAACAGAACCCACCTAGTTTGGGCACATCGACCTGCTACAAATATCCACCACCTTCATTTCGGTAATTATGTCACCCTGAGTCATTGCACCGCGCCGCGCTCCCGAGAAGACCAATGTTTATTTTTGTCTACCTTGCACTGATAAGAACTCCAAACAACACCGGCGACATCGGAACACCGGTAAACCACACAACCAGAAGAAGAAGAAGAAAACGAACAAAATAATTGTGATTGAACGAAAACGGCGCGACCGCGCCGAACCGCCTCCGCACTTTTCGGTCGTTTCCATATCTGCAACTGTCATCGGATAATTGCACTTTTTAGGGCTTCCAAATGCGTGGGGTTTTTTTGGGTATGTCGTGCGTGTCCGGTGGGACCCCCGCACCCTCTTCAGGACGTAAGGACTTGCTCGTTGCGGTCGAGTGAATAACCTGCAATTACCAATAGCCCGGCGGAGGTTACCAAAGTACAGTATTTATGTGGTTCACCCCCGCAGGTATAAAAAAATGTACGTCCACGTGTGTGCGATATTGTTGTGTCATGGCGGCGGCGGCGATGACGACGATGGCGGAGAAAGTGAATTAAATTGGCTTTGGGCGGCGGCGGCAGTTACGCGAACGCATATTCTGGTGCACATTTCAGGGCTGAGGTTGGATTTAATCACATTGTGGATTGTGGCTGGACGTCATAGGGTACCGTAAAAAAAAGTTGACGATTTTTCATGCTACCACTACACTTGACAGTGGTTTCGTTTTGATGACATTTAACGATCCCACACCGGGCCTTGATTTGTATGTTGGGTGTTGAAAAAGTGCAAAAGGTGGTTATGTAACAGGCATGACCAGTATGACAAAGAAGCATTCAGTCAATAAGTCAGCTACAAAACAAACCATGAATTTTGCCCAAAATCTCATGATTTCGTACGTGTACCCCCGTCTGAACATTCTTGGAAGCTCCCGAGCATTCCAGTCTATAGCAATTTTTGACAAAATATTAATGCTCAATGCTCGATATTAAAAATCATGAATTTTATGCCAAAGGTTTTTTTTTCAATACAAAATAAAAAATAATCATAAAATGTTGCAATTTGTAGAACTGGTCTAATACCATAAAAAAACACTTAAGAGAAATTTGGTACATTTTAACAAATTGTCTTTTCATTGTATTTTTTTTATCTGGATGAAACTTTGTCCATCGATCTCTTGTGTCCTAGGTAGCAATTTATACAACATTTCTTTTCAGATGTTTTGCCTTCCTCACTGAGGTAAGGCTATAATCCTGCTCTAAAAATGAACTTTTCTCAGAAAGCTCGTAGACCCACCTTCATGTATACCTATCGACTCAGAATCGAAAACTGAACAAATGTCTGTGTGTGTGTGACCAAAACTCTCACTGAGTTTTCTCAGCACTGGCTGAACTGATTTTGGTCAAACCAGTTGCGTTCGATTTGGTTTGAGGTCCCATACGTACCTATTGATTTTTATAAAGTTTTGATAAGAAGTTCAAAAGTTATGTATAAAAATGTGTTTTTGTATTTAACCGGGTGTTAGATAAGTGATCGGAAATCGACTCAAATACCATTATGTTATCAGCGTTGGTTAGGTAATCAAAAGACCTTTCTAACGAGTACAAAACATTGAGAATCTGGCAACCCTGTCTTAAGTTATGGCCACTTATATGATATTTATGTGTTTTTTTGATGCCGGATCTAACTTAAATGTATTTAAACTACATAAATCCGGATGATTCATCCGACCCACCGTTGATTTGGTAATCGAAAGACATTTCTAATGAATCCAAAACTTGATCCAAAACATTGAGAATCTGGCAACCCTATCTTAAGTCATGGACACTTAAGTGATATTTATGCAATTTATACACTTATGCACTTTTTCGAAACCGGATCTCCCTTAAATGTATTTAAACTATTTCCGGATCCATCATCCGACCCACCGTTGGTTAGGTAATCGAAATACCTCTTCAATGAGTCCAACACATTAATTGCCAGATTCTCCTGTCTCAAGTTTTGGCCACTGAAGTGATATTTATGCAATTTTAATTGATGTTCTTAAGAAAAACTAGATAACAATTTTGTCCAATCCCATCGAATCGCCAATTGTTAGTAACAAGTGAGGAAGGCATCAACCACATAGGGGTCATTCCATCTGAAGCGGAACAGCATTTGAAAATTACCCTCTCCGATCCTGCTCAAATTTGGCAGAGCTGTTGATACTATCAAAACATGCAATAATCCCGAATTTCATCCAAATCGGACCACCCCCTCCATTTTTGTACCTCCCCAAAAAATCGACTTTTTGGCGATTTTTGACCAAACCTTCAAGTTTCAAACGACGATAACTCAGGAACTACAAATCTTAGAGGGTCGGTCTTAGACTCAATTTTGAAGGAAATTGGACGTAGAATCCATTTCCGTGATCAAAATGTTGATTAATATATTTTGTCTACCTGTATTGCGCAATTGAAAACTTTAAACGGCCGTATCTCAAAACACCCCAACTTATTTTTTAATTTGACCTCACCATCGTGTTCCCCGGCCAATTTTACATAAGAATCACTTATCGACAAAAAGGAATATGTTTCGTTCCAGAGATATCGAATTTTAAAGTTTTGTGTTTTCGAGAATACCTACATCAGCTTCATTCGCCGCATCTGCTAGAAGCACACAGGCGGGCTGATCAATAACTGCTACCTGGTCATTTATTGAAATAATATTTCATCATAAATAATCTTTATCAAATTGGGCAAAAATTGACTGTATAACACTGTAGGAAACTGGAGTTGAATCACGAATGTTTATCTGCTCAAAAAATGAATGAAGTGAATTTCTGTGCTAACCCACAGGACAGAGCAATAACGACACACAGTAAAGGGCAGAATTGGATTCCGACGGAGCGAGCAGGAAAATGCAATTAATCTTGTTAGTAACACTGAACAATAAGTGCACGATACATTACTGAGTAAAAAATATGAACAAAAATTAATAAAATTTGTTGATACGTTGTACTCTAGTGAAGGACGATCACAAGGAGTAGGAAAAGGATTTCTGGAAAGTATAAAACTGAAAAATGTAAGAAAATCACAAAGTTTGATCTGCTGCAAAGCGGCTAATTCCCCAAATTTAGTTGCGATGATTTCGACACCGTCCGAACAACAGTATTTTTTTCCTTACATCATTCTTGGATTCTTTTAATCAAATGGAGCTGGCTCACAATATTAAAATTGATTTAATATGATCAATCTTTTAAACCGTAAATAGGATTTGCCAAATTATGGTAAAGTGTAAATAATGAACTATAATAATAATAATAATAAAGCAGGTTTTGGGGTTTTTGCTGAATGGCACTATTTTGCTACCGCTCATGATGAAGGCCCTAGTCATGGCCTCGGAGGTACTCTAAAACGGTTAGCAACAAGTAAAATAACCCAATAAATATTCCTTTCACAAAAATAGATTGATCAAGGTAGGGAACAGCATCTAATTCCAGCGTTCCTCTTATGTTGCCATATCAGCGCTTTGGCATTCAATTACAGCTGATTAAAAGCGTTTTCAACTGAAATCGAGTGATAAATAGCTCAATAAGAAGTGAACAAGCAAGTTTCTATCAAAAGTTTTGCAAAATTTGTTGTTTAAATAGTGAAAATGAGCAAATTGGATGAAACTAGGAGCGAGGACTTAACCTGCCAAACATACCAGAATTTCCCCCTATTAGCCATTTGAATAAATATTTGCGTAAAATTATGAAAATATAAATTAAATTAATCATCTCCTTGAACACCAGGTAGCAGTTATTGATCAGCCCGCCTTTGTGCTTCTAGCAGATGCGGCGAATGAAGCTGATGTAGGTATTCTCGAAAACACAAAACTTTAAAATTCGATATCTCTGGAACGAAACATATTCCTTTTTGTCGATAAGTGATTCTTATGTAAAATTGGCCGGGGAACACGATGGTGAGGTCAAATTAAAAAAATAAGTTGGGGTGTTTTGAGATACGGCCGTTTAAAGTTTTCAATTGCGCAATACAGGTAGAAAAAATAAATTAATCAAAAATTTGACCACAGAAATGGATTCTACGTCCAATTTCCTTCAAAATTGAGTCCAAGACCGACCCTCTAAGATTTGTGGTTCCTGAGTTATCGTCGTTTGAAACTTGAAGGTTTGGTCAAAAATCGCCAAAAAGTCGATTTTTTGGGGAGGTACAAAAATGGAGGGGGTGGTCCGATTTGGATGAAATTCGGGATTATTGCATGTTTTGACAGTATCAACAGCTCTGTCAAATTTGAGCAGGATCGGAGAGGGTAATTTTCAAATTTGCACTTTTTCGTGCACAGTTGAGATGGAATGACCCATAGGTGGATTAAGTTATTTTTTTACATATTTTGATATGTTTCAGTGGACTGTCAAATTTTGAGCTATAGTACATGACCATGCTTAGTGAATTTTGACGCTAAAAGTTTACAATTTACTCAGGGACCATAATTTAAAAACAGCAAATTTCACAAAAACTTTACGGATCGTAAAATATGTAGAAATAGCCTAGTAAATAAAAAAAAAATAGGTTAAGGGTACACAGTAAAAAATCATGGTAATATTATATCTACATCTTTCATGAAGAAAAAAAGTGTAATTCTATTCACTTCACACACAATTTTGCTGTAAATCTTTATGGAAATAGTAAATAAAAATGGCCAAAATGGCGATGATGAAATAGTCAAAAAATCATTTTTTTCTAATTTTACGGGCAATCAAACATTTGAATTTGACTAAAATGAGGTCGCAGAATTCGAAAGACATGTTTAAAGTAAGAAAAAAAAAAAGAAAAAAAGTTCAAGATGGTATGTCAGAGACATAACCGAAAGACATAGGACCAAACAATTTGAATGTGTTTTTGGATTGCTAGTAAAATCTGAAATAAGATTATTTTATTTTGTTTCATAGATTTGTCGGCAAAATTGTCATAAATGTTCTCCCAAGGTGAACCTTCTATGAGGGCACCGGCAACTCCAGGTTGTGGCCACTACGGTCGAAATGTCAATTTTCATGTTCAGTATCAAAAACCATGCATTTTGATATCCATATTGCCACAACTCGTATGTTTCTGTTAAAGACCCTCCGGGCCCCGGGGAAACCTGCTTTGAGATCACCGGTCACTCAAGGTTGTGGCCACTACTGTCGGAATGTCAATTTTCATGTACAGTATCAAAAACCATGAATTTTGATACCAATATGCCACAACACGTATGGTTCTGTAAAAAGTCCTCCGGGCCCCGGGGGAACCTGCTTTAAGGGCACCGGCCACTCCAGGTTGTGGCCACTACTGTCGAAATGGCCATTATGTTCAGTATCAAAAACCATGAATTTTGATACCCATACTGCCACAACTCGTTTGTTTCTGTAAATGTCCCCCCAGGCCCCGGGGAAACCTTCTTTGAGGGCACCGGCCACTCCAGGTTGTGGCCACTACTGTCGAAATGGCCATTATTATGTTCAGTATCAAAAACCATGAATTTTGATACCCATATTGCCACAACTCGTATGTTTCTGTAAATGTCCCCCCAGGCCCCGGGGGAACCTTCTTTGAGGGCACCGGCCACTCCAGGTTGTGGCCACTACTGTCAAAATGGCCATTATTATGTTCAGTATCAAAAACCATGAATTTTGATACCCATATTGCCACAACTCGTATGTTTCTGTAAATGTCCCCCCAGGCCCCGGGGGAACCTTCTTTGAGGGCACATGCCACTCCAGGTTGTGGCCACTACTGTCGAAATGGCCATTATTATGTTCAGTATCAAAACCATGAATTTTGATACCCATATTGCCACAACTCGTATGTTTCTGTAAATGTCCCCCAGGCCCCGGAGGAACCTTCTTTGAGGGCACCGGCCACTCCAGGTTGTGGCCACTACTGTCGAAATGGCCATTATTATGTTCAGTATTAAAACCATGAATTTTGATACCCATATTGCCACAACTCGTATGTTTCTGTAAATGTCCCCCAGGCCCCGGAGGAACCTTCTTTGAGGGCACCGGCCACTCCAGGTTGTGGCCACTACTGTCGAAATGGCCATTATTATGTTCAGTATAAAAAACCATGAATTTTGATACCCATATTGCCACAACTCGTATGTTTCTGTAAATGTCCCCCCAGGCCCCGAGGGAACCTTCTTTGAGGGCATCGGCCACTCCTGGTTTTGGCCACCACTGTCGAATTGGCCATTTTTCATGAGAACCGCCGCATCATAGCGACTTCCACGCCGTCCGCTTCGCTCGAATTTCCTCCTTCTGCTGCCGGTGGTTCTTCCTTCTGGTTGCTGGTCCTCTTCTTCTATTGGCCGCTGCTGCTGCTGCTCCGCGCCGGCCCGACGTGCACAGTTCGAGTGCTCGTTCCAAAGTGACTTGCTTTTGCGAAATTTTCTGCTTAAATAGCGGCACAGCCGGAGAACGGCACAAAAGGGGCGCGGTCTCGAATGCATACGCTCGCTCTGATTGGTCATCTGTCCGATTTGTACTGAAAAATTACTCATTTTGATTGCATGTTTTAAGTGCTTTAACTATGTTTAGTCAGACTATCTATGTAGTTAAACAATAGCTGAAGTCTTCCTCTTTCGATTGGTGGTCCAACCATCTGGATTGATTCACAGGGAAAAAAGATATAAGCGTTCAAAATGTCCCCTTTTTTAACGCTTAAAAGTGACGCTTTGGATCGAATTTCTGAACTGGCCCCCCAATATAGTAAGTAAAGACATAGTCCTATGTCAAAAAATCTATTCTACTTCTGAAAATGTGTAATCTTACCACTTTTCTGCTGTAATGTCACTTTTTCAGTCTTAATGGAGATAAAATTACATCATAAATAACCTTGCAATATTACACCTTCCAAATTTACACATTTTTTTACACAGAACACAGAAACCAATGAGGTTGTTGTCTTCTTATTCCAAAATTGTAGAACTTACGATACCAATCCTAAAATAAATTGATTATTAAAATTGACAAATTTTGCTGTAAATCTTCATGGAAATAGTAGATTGAGGGATGAATAAAATATATATCGATAGTTCCCGTTTGTTTGAGATATTGAAATAAAAAAAAGTTTGGTCCTGATTAGATTATACGGAAGTCCCATACAGACCTTTGGATAATCGAGGCTTCGGAGAATCGACTCTGAACTGAGCAATTCTCTACCACAACCGGAAATGGATTTTATTTGTATTTTTTGATTTGGCTCAAACTTTGTGGGGGCCTTCCCTATGGCCAAATATGCTATTTTGTGTCATTGGTTCACCCATACAAGTCTTCATACAATTTTGGCAGCTGTCCATATAAAAATGGTATATGTAAATATTCAAACAGCTGTAACTTTTGAGTGAATTTTCTGATCAATTTGGTGTCTTCGGCAAAGTTTTAGATATTGTTGAGGACTTTTGAGAAAAAATAGGTACACGGAAAAAAAATTTGCTATGTTTTAGGGGACAAAAATCCGCAACTTTTGAGCCATAGAGAAACATGGTCAAAAAAATCTGCCGCCGAGTTATGAATTTTTGAAAAAATAGTGATGTTTGGAAAAATCGAAGTTTTATGCAAAAACAAGTTTGACATTACTTTTTAATGCAAGATTTTTGATAAAGGGCTCCGTTTTCAAGATATAGCCACCGAAAGTTTGATTTTAGCGAAATATTTTCAGTTTTTCAATTTTTAAAAATAGTGACCATGAGTGACCATTTCTAAAAATATTTTTTTTGAAAAGTTCAGAAAATTTGCTATAAAATTGTCTAAGAGACATTGAAGATTGGACCTCTGGTTGCTGATATACAGCGGCTTAAAGAAAAAGAAACACGAAAATTGAAGTTTTCTAAGTCTCACCCAAATAGCCCACCATTTTCTAATGACCTCAACAATACCTACAACTTTGCCGAAGACACCAAATTGATCAGAAAATTCACTCAAAAGTTACAGCTGTTTGAATATTTACATACCATTTTGTATGGACAGCAGCCAAAATTGTATGGAGACTTGTATGGGTGAACCAATGACGCAAAATAGCATATTTGGTCATAGGGAAGGCCCCCACAAAGTTTGAGTCAAATAAAAAATTACAAAAAATAAAAATGGTCGAAATCGGCCGATTTCGTAGAGAGTTGCTCAACTGTAAACAAGGATCCAGAGTGGAATTTATGAAACTGACTTTAATCAGTTGATAATTTCTGGAGTTTTTTTTAAAAGGCCCAATAAACCAAACTTCCAGATTTTGCTTCTTGGGTGTTTTTGGAACCGCCTTGAGTCAGGGGTATTAAAAAACACCCAAAAAGCAAAAACTGAAAATTTGGTTAATTGGACCTTTAAAAAAAACTCCAGATTTGGGTTTGGTAGTATAAAATTATAGTGTATTTCAAGATTACCTCTTCAAAACATCCAATGCGCTAGGGTTTCCTACGTTTATAGGTCTTATGCATTACAGATTTTTTTGTTGGAAAAAGTCATTTTTCAAAAGTTTCCAAAAAGGTTTCTAGAAACCATTTTTATGTAGAGTTGATTGTATTTTTGATTCTCGCACTGTTTTAAAGTTAGAATCATTTTTGGTAATTTATTTCGATAAATAAGTTGTTTTTTCAAATTTTTAAAATAATGTTTGCAGGCCAAGGATTGATACCTAAGAGCATGCAATGGCACTGACCTTGTTGCGTGCTCTTCGGTTGACGTCCACGTAAGGAACATCCTGGAAGGAGCGTAACTAACTACATCCGTAGTTCTGTTAGATCATCCGAATTATCTTGATCAGAACAGTATAGCTCTGGTTCCTTGCAAGTGTCCTATTTTCTTACCTCCACGTTGGCTTGGTTTTCATGATGACCTAGCTGGTGGCCTGTGGAAACGGATCGTAAACCTTTGACCAACGCGGGTCAGAGTCGAGACGGCTAAAAGAAAGGGGCGCGACAATGTGGGAAGGGAAGTAATTTGTGATTGTAGACGGTATTGTTTCGATTCGCAGTATGTTGAGTCAACTGCTGTGGATGTACCTAAAACATCGCACAACGGGGTTTCTCTTCTCTTCATTCTCAGCTACCACCTATCTCCTATTTTTATTTTGCTTTACTAATTCTCACTTCTTCACTGATTCTTCTATTTAATATCCATCATTTGATTTTGATTTTACTAACTTTTGATTCTCTTATCTCTCAAAACTTTTCCACTCTTTTTTACCAATTGATATTGCTGTAACAAACTTTGTTTTGTATTTTTTTTTTCCTTAAAAATATACTTTTCTTTAATGTACTAGTAATATCAAGTCTATTTATCATTCGCCTAATCTTTTTTGATTTTATTGCGAATTTATTTATTTGAATAATTCTCTATCTGTCCTATAAATTATCATTACTATAATCTATGCTTGTTTTGTATCTCTATTTATTAACTATTGTCTAATTTTACATCTAATACATCTAGCTTCTCATTTTTATTCTTTGAAATGCGATCATCATTCTCTAACAATTGATACTTGATTTTTATAAAATAAATTCTCTTTTACTGTCTATTGTTTTCAATCTTCACCCTTTTTCAAACAAGTGAGGTTTGAGCCCTTACTCAATTTATGGAATGGTTAAAGGATTAATACAAATACTACTATTGTACTTTTGGTAAACTTTTGAAAACATGCTTAGGTCCAAAAAATTGTAACAAAACACCGCGACATAAGAAATATCAACAAATAAACACGACTTAACATTAGGGAATATTTCAGGAGAAAACAGTACACAGTAGAATAACAACTAGTTTTTGAATTCAAACAAAAAATAAAACAGTTTTTGCTTTAATGAAAGTTGATAGGCACACTATAAATGGTTAGGCGCTTATACTTACATCAAACCCTACGTAATGTACCACCCCCGGCCGAGTTAAAATGCGTAACCGGAAAAGAAGGTGTGCATGCCTGGCACGAACACTCAAAGCGTGTTCTAGCGTGCTGCTCGTACTGACTCAGAGCAAGGGTGAGATGTAGGTGTAAGGGCAGTGCGTGTTCGTCGGGAACCTAGTGCATAAGATCGGTCAAGGCCCGTTCTTACACTGAAAATTGCGAATTGCGAATTGCGAATTGCGAATAATGTTCAGGGTTGCCAGGTTAGAATTGAAGAATTCTAGCCAAGTTAAAAATCTGCAAATAAGAGGAGGATATACATTTTTTGAAATATTTGTAGAATTCAGATGGATTAATTGTAATTTAAATAAATATTTAACCATCTACTTCCAATTTTTTTCGAAAAACTTTTCTTCGAATGTTTTATGTTTTTCTTGTTTCATATTTAGTATTTTTATTTGAATTTATCTTGTTTCATTTATGTTAGTTTCTGATTTCAATTTTCTAATACTACCACCTGCTATCATTACCTTTTGTCTATTTAGTTTTTTTTTAATTTTTTTACAGCCACTTTTTCTTTTTTTTGCATGTTTTTCACATTTGTTGCTCAAGAATAAAACAATTATCATTTAAATTGTTTAAAATGCTTAAAGGCATAAAAGTCTGGTACAATAAAAAAATACTGCATACTTATTTTTACATATTATATGAAAAGTATTAGTGAAAAATACAGCCAAAATTTACTTCAGAAAAAAAATATTTTTTCAAACATTGGCAAAGTCACATAAAACAAGTCACTCTTCCAACCCTAACATTTTCTTAAATTTTATGAGTTTTTTATTTTCAATGCTTTTTAATAATCGAAAATTGTTTAAAAAAATTAAGTTTGGCGAATTTTAGATAGAAGCCCGCCTAGAGGCGGGGTTGGATTATTGAAGGTTAAAAAAGTTTTCGATTTTTTATTTTCGAAATTTTAAAATAACGACATACATTTCAAAAAGGCTTAACACTTTAATTTCGCCCTTTTGAAATGTTTGTTTTTTTTTTTAATTTCTTCAGAATTGTAAAAATATGTAGCTAAGATGGACACTAGTTAGAGAATTTGAAAAAATTAGGGTGTACACCAATCAAAGAAGGTGGTGTCTTATTCAAAAATTGTCAAACTTACCGACCCAATCCCGCAACATTCTGATTGTAAAAAGATTCAAACTTTGTTGTAAATTGTAGGGGATGAATAACCAATAATTTGGACAGTTCTCGTAGTTTTGAAGATGCTTAAATGTGAGTAACAAAAATATTGGTGCTAAAAACTTTGGGGTATAAAAGTGTGGGAACACTTTATGAAAATTTCACTTAAGTATTTAATGTGAATAAATTATTTTTTTACATCCAGTTAATATTCTCACAGTGCCATCCGTAAAAGCCGTCTTGCGTTGGTCAGCCCTTAGCCCTATGCTTATGCAATTAGAGGTGGGCTGTCCGTGATGCCCCTAATCTATCATAGTTTTCCCCTTTTTCCACTGCTGTTTGTTCAACCTATCTAGAACGTTCGCTTCCCTCAATGTTTGTCAGTATTATATGTCTTGACCACGATGCGGCCGAGTTCTGATAAGTAAATGACGACGTCGCGCCAAAAACGTGGTCGTCGTTTCTTATCGCTGCCCGGTTCTACGTTCTTCCGTTGGCATGTTTCAAATTAACTCGATTGAGATTTATAACTTGTGCAGATTTTGATTGAGGTGACTTAATTGTGTAGGGCGTGGATGGGGAAGAAGACACACTATGTTATTAGAATCCAATTATTTTCTGTCCCCTCGCTTCGATTGCAGTTTATACGCGCTTCCTGAAAAGATAACGCCGTTGATTGCACTCGTGAGTCATCGCCTGATTACTTTGTCGCAGCAGCGCAGTTCATAATTCTAGCTCGTTAATTTTGAAATGAATTGTCAATTGTCGAGAGAGCGCGCGCGCGTCATCTGTCACGTCCAGATGATGGCCTGTGTCCGCTCGGTGGAAGCCCTCAGATGGTTACGGTTGGTCAATTATTACAAACCGAAGCCATATGATGGCGCGGTCGTCCCCCCTGAGTTGACGATTCTACGCGTTTGTACCAGTTCTCCCTTATCGAGAGCGAGAGAGATGTGATTACTATTGACTGTGGGTAGAGAAGGGTCACTGTTTCTTGCCATTGAAGCTCGCGGGGGAAGTCTCAACTTGCGATAACACATCGAACATTTCCGTTTTCTATGCAATACCAGCATGCTGTTAGCTTCAGCGAATCTCAAATCAACTCGCAACTAATCCAGCTCTCAACTCTCCTTTTCATTCCAGGTACGTAGACGAGTCCAGAACCTTCCCGCTGGGCGGATTAACAGTCCAAGAACGTCGTTGCACTTGTCATCACTGATCCACTCGAAAGTCCTTGAACTTGGTAGCAGCAGACAGCTGCAAACACGTCCACAATCCGCAAGGAAGCCATAAATAGTATGTGTGTGCGGTTGTGTATAGATCCCTCCACGAAACCGATATCCGTCCTGCACTTTGCGTCAGTCTCGGCGACGACATTCTTGGACGCAACTTCCGGAACGGCCAGACAAAACTGCTGCAAATTGTTTGTTTTTGCGTGAGATATTACAGAAACACACACTTGTTACAAGTAGCGCCAGTGAGTCGCACCGTGGGGGCAAGAAGTGGTGGAACACAAAGCGACACCTTTCTCGGATAGGTGGCCGGTTCTCCCACGATTAAAGTCGTGGAGACTTTTGTTTTTGCTCTCCATATCTCAATCAGGGAGCGCGCGCAGTGAAGGCAGCAGCGTGGTAAATTTGGACACTTTTTTGATCGCATTTATTGCTTTATAATGACCGGCTGGTCAAGTTCAGCGTTTTTTTTCTGTTGGAAACCATTTCGTCAAGAAGGGGCTCAAGAAGCTCGTTAATTGCGGAACAGGGTGGTTGGGTTGGCTGTGGAGAAGGGAAGGTATTTTTCTCAGAGTGCGTGGTGGCATCCAGTCAGCGTGGTAAGGGAACAGTCCAGGGTAATTTGTTGAAGATTGCACAAAATTGAATGGAGTCTTATTAATTCGGCATTTCTGGGTCTAAGATTTCTAAGGGGAACTTTGAATTGTCGAATCTTGAACAATCTTTTTTCGTACTCAGTATTTTCTCAGTTTTTACTGAGACCGGTCCGGGCTCGTTAATTTGAAGTCCTCGATTATCCGAAGTTTCAATTACAGTCCAGACTCGATTATCCGAAGGCTTTGGCAAAAATTCACTTCGGATCATCGAATCATGAACAACAAATGTTTTTTCGTTGTCTTATTTTTTGATTGTTAAGCTTTAGTAGGACCTCTGAACTACTCTAAAGTGATTTTGAATTTTGAAATCAAAAATGATGATGATGAAATATTGAATAAATGCATTTTATAATTTTACAGGCAATAAAAAAAAGCCTTGGCGTTCTCGATTGCGAGATTTGTTGAGGCAATTGCAAACCTCTTTTTACACCTAAGCATCCATCCACCCCGGGATTCGAACTGACGACCTTTGGATTGTGAGTCCAACTGCCTACCAGCGACTCCACTGAGGCAGGACCCAGGGAGACGACCCCTACACCTGGATACAGCTAACGAACTAACCCCCTAGGTTAGATCGGGGCCAACATTTACTTCCCCGTCCGACGGAAGGCGTGGTCAGACAAATCTCGTCTCGAAAAATGCCACCGGGACCGTCTGGGATCGAACCCAAGCCGACTGGGTGAGAGGCAACCACGCTTACCCCTACACCAAGGTTCCACAGGCATCAGGCAATCAACAATTCAAATTTAACTAAAATGGGGTCGCAGAAGTCGAATTTGATGTTTAAAGTAAGAAAATAAAAAAAACGATTTTTGTTTGTTTTGTTCGTGATTTGATTATGGGTAATTCTCCGCCAACTCACACAGCAGTTGCCCCGACCCCTCTTCGATTTGCGTGAAACTTTGTCCTAAGGGGTAACTTTTGTCCCTGATCACGAATCCGAGGTCCGTTTTTTGATATCTCGTGACGGAGGGGCGGTACGACCCCTTCCATTTTTGAACATGCGAAAAAAGAGGTGTTTTTCAATAATTTGCAGCCTGAAACGGTGATGAGATAGAAATTTGGCGTCAAAGGGACTTTTATGTAAAATTAGACGCCCGATTTGATGGCGTACTCAGAATTCCGAATAAACGTATTTTTCATCGAAAAAAAAACACTAAAAAAGTTTTAAAAATTCTCCCATTTTCCGTTACTCGACTGTAAAAAATTTTGGAACATGTCATTTTATAGGAAATTTAATGTACTTTTCGAATTTACATTGACCCAGAAGGGTCATTTTTTCATTTAGAACAAAATTTTTCATTTAAAAATTTCGTGTTTTTTCTAACTTTGCAGGGTTATTTTTTAGAGTGTTACAATGTTCTACAAAGTTGTAGAGCAGACAATTACAAACATTTTGATATATAGACATAAGGGGTTTGCTTATAAACCGCAAAATAATTCTAAATTTCAATGAAAATTTAAGTGCAAACAGCTGAAATTGATTTAAAATGTATTCCCCTGCGTTTAAAATCATTTTTAACATGTTTGGGTTCATTTAAACATCTTTTGAATTTTAGATTTTTTTAAGCATACTGGGATCTTCGAAACATTTTTTTTAAGTTTTTTATGATCAAATAACTTTACTTTTTTTTACAAACAATCATAAAAACTGAGTTTTGAAATTTCGGCTTTAAATTAGAAATTTTTCGGAAATTTAAGTTAAAAATGTTTGACTTTATTTTCATTTTCTCGCAAATAAAGTTTTGTTAAAAAAATCGAAGAACTACAAAATGAATGTTGACCATCTTGTGTAAAAAATCGGAAAAAGTATTTTCAGTAACTAAACAAATTCAAAAATTGTTATTTTGCTCAATTTCGTTTTGTGTTAAAAAAGAAAAACGGGTAATTTTTAAAGTTTGATTTTTGAAATAACTTTTCTACATTGTGCCTAAGATCAAAAAATTGATCAGAAAAAAAAGTTTCAAGGCATCTGTTTCAGCCTAGAAAAAAATCTTAGAAATCGCAAATTTAAAAAAAAATTCTCATGCTTTTTATAAAAAAAATTCAATCTAATTTTTTAATTTTTTAATGAAAATGTTTTCAAAACATAGCAATTTCCTGCTTTCCAGTAAAGATTTTTTTTAATAATCTAAAACAAACGGAGTTTTGTTGTGTATGCCTTTTCAAGTTTTTTAATGTAAAAATGTAAAAGCAAACCGGAAAACTCGGGAATTTGAAAATCGAAATCTGGAGGGCACCCAGTTTTCGTCAAGTTTGAGTACAGTCCAGACTCGATTATCCGAAGCCTCGATTGTCCGAAGTTCTATTATCGATGGTTTGTATGAATCTTCGGATAATCGAACCACGATAATTTTTTTTTTGGTTTTGACATCAAATTTAGTTTCTGCGACCCGATTTTAGTCAAGTTTGAATGTTTGAATGTCTAAAAACCAATAAATACAATTTTTCAATATTTAGTTAGTTTCAAGAAGATAATTAGATGTTAGAAAACAGTCTCGAACAGTCGAAGACAAATAAATAAATAAATTAATCATTGTCATTTTTGCCGCTATCTTAGAATTAAACACTTTTAATCACTTTGGAGTAGTTAATGGGTCACACTTGAGCTCATCAATCAAAAATAAGACAGTCAATTTTTTTTGTGATTCGATTATCCGAAGTATATTTTTTTTCAAGGCCTTCAGACAATCGAGTCTGGACTGTATTCTCTGTTATAAGTAATTAACGACCACTTTTTTTCATTTCCGTCCTTCTGGTGTACCATAATGAAATGATTCTAATCAATTTTAACAAACTGTTCTGAACGTTCTGAATACAGGGCAAAAGCATGGGTAGAATTGAATTCCCAATTCGTCCCATTTGGGAGGTAGAAACTTTGGGGCAAGACAGTGAGCAAGTGAGCAACTCTCTTCTCTCTCTTCTCCTTTGCTTTGAGTTGCTTTCTTACTCAACTGTTGCACTTCTAGGAAAAAACTCGCTTCCACAAGTATTGAATTGCGTGAAAAATTGTTGATTTTATATTTTTATTGGACAATTGTACAACACACTGGACTAGTACTTCAGAGGTGAACCCGTGGGACGTAAAAATCCCAAAAGGCTATAATGTCACTTCGCAAGAATTATAAAGTTGAACCAAACAAAAAATATAAAACTTAATTATTCTACATTATTTATTTGATTTATATGTTGTCGGTACACAGCTTATTTCTACTCAGTAATTTTTTTTTAAATTCTTTCTGTTCTTCGATAATTACTTCCTGCAGGCACATTTCAACCCTCGAAACAATCATCCCTTAACATCCTTCGGCATCGGCACGCTCAGATCGGCCACAACGTACGCGGCCGCCGCCCACAGCGCGACGCACTTGTCCAAGTTGCGCGGATCCTCGACCGCCATGCTATCCCCGGCGGAATGGTGGAACCAGAAGTACTTTTCATTCTTGTTGATCAGCGACGCCCCGGGAAATCCCCGGCTGGTCCAGTGGCTAATGTCCGGCCCTCCGTCGGTGGGCGTCTCGAACTCGGTGGCGTTCAGCGGGGTCATTAACCTGTCAAGAGGGGGTACTTTGATTAGTGAGTGGTTTTTGGGAAACAAATGAAAATTGTACTTGACAATCTCCCGGAAGATGCACTCCGCCTCTTTGTTGCCGGAGAAGTCCAAACCCTTCGGTTCGAACGTTCCGATGTCCGATTCGAAGAAGAAGTTAAACTCTTCCTTTTCGTTTGCCTGGTGAGCTTCGCGGTATGCTTGTCCACCCCACAGTCCCAACTCTTCGCCGGTCCACAGGATCGCCCGAATCGTGCGTCGTGACCTGAATCCCATGGCCTTCAGGTAGGTCAGCGCCTTCCACGAGATCAACGCTCCTCCGCCGTCATCCATGGCGCCCACTCCGACGTCCCAGCTGTCCAGGTGACCAGACACTACCACAACTTGATTGTTCTGGTAAGTTGTTCCCACTAGTTCTGCGATCGTGTTCCGCGAGATGAACGGCTCCAGGTTGCGATCATCCATCTCCAGGTGTATCGTGAGGGTTTCACCTCTGCGATACTTCCGCAGGATCATTTCGGCATCCTCCACGGTGATGCAGGCCGTCGGAATCTTCCGTACTCCGTCCTCGTAGTCTTGAACTCCCGTGTGAGGCGATCCTATCGAGAACGGCGTGATCGATCGGATCAACGTGGCCGCGGCACCCTTTTTGGCCGCTACCGATGCTCCGTGACTTCGGTATGCCACAGTTTTACCATAACCTTGCCACGGAGGTACAAACACCACGATCTTGCCCTTGACCTGTTCGGGGGTGAACGCTTCGAACTCCTTGAACGACTCGACCGCGATCACATCCGCGATGATACCACCTCGTGGAGTCCCGACAGTCGTTCCCAATCCCAACAGCGGTAGATTCTTCTTGAACGGAGCTACAAGCTGAGCGCTTTCAAACCCTCTGACCCAATGCGGAACGCTAGCGTTCTCCGTGTGGACGTTTTCCAACCCATCGCGCTTCATCCCATCAATCACGTAATCGATCGCCTTCTCCAGCTGTTCCGATCCCGCCAACCGTGCCCCAAACGTGTCCACCAGTTCCGACAGGCTGTCCCATGTCTTCCCAGCAAAGTCCCCCTCGAAAATCCTGCTCACAATCCCATTCACGATCGGTTGATAACCCTGGATCTCCCGAACCAGCGTATCCGGCAGATCGCACACCGGATCGATGCGGTTGTCCAAAATTCCGGCGCGAACTTCCGGAAGCGTCACTAGCGCTAGCAGCGGCAGTACCCACTTGATACGTCGTTGTGTTCCCATGACCGTGGCTGGTGTTCGACTGATCGAGCGATTAACCCTTGCTGGTCGTTGTGACGACGACGACGACGACGCGATCAGCGCGGGATGACCCGTTGAGACCGTGCAAGTGTACGTTATCAGAACGATTTTATGTGTGTTGATGTGCCGCCGCGGCGAAATGAGGTTATGTTATGGGCGAGAACAAAAGGTTTTAAATTGAACTGGGTTAGCGTAATTTTTTGCGGTTTTGTTTTAGGTTGTACACTTAAATCAAAAACAAGCGTAGTCCAGTTTGACTTTTACGCTCTAACGCTGAAAATGAGTCGTAAATATATCCAATGGTGTTTACCGAGTTGGGTTAATACGACGAGTGCTGAAAAAATCGAGCTTTGCAATGAGTCGCATTCGTTGAGTAAAATTTGATTCTGTGCAACGAGTGTGAACTACAACAATTGTCAAACTCCCCTCTTTCGATGATTCTGCGTGCAACAGCTACGTGCCCGCAATGCACAAAAAGTATAGCAATTGGCAAGGTATGGAAGCAATAAAACGTCAAATTGTGTGGTTTTTACTTTTTATTAGATTCTGTTTCATTCACTTGGATTTATGCCTTTGATTTTATTTCCAACGATTTCGCCTGCATCGAACCATGCAAACCAATTTTATTGGTTCTAAATTACTTCGTCAATCTTCACAGAACAGCGCTAGGTTCTTCAAATAAATCATTTTTTATGGTCAAACCATGATGCGTTTCCCACTGTCACTGACCCACAGACCTGTTCACCACGCGACACTCCGGGGGTCATCCTCGACCCCCATTGAAACGCCACATTGGTCAGAACCTCAACTCGGCGTCCATGTTTGGTGATTCTCCTCTCAAGCTAGACATCTCAATCAGCGCCATCGTTCCGAGGTTCCCGACCTTTTTGCCGGAGTTCGACGTCGACATCGATCAATGCTATACGTCGCAGAACGTCACGTTCTGCGCTCGGTTTTTGGTCGGATTTGCATTTCTCCTTCGCGCATAGAACGACGAGCGTGACGAGGTTGCGGGATTACCTTATTCGGAAAGCCCTCTCCACGACCATTATCGATGTTGATTCTGGAGCAACCAGCTTTGTTCTGCCCCAGTGGACGTTTGTGTAACTTTCTTCCTTTTAAAGAGAATCGACGTTCTGGTCCATTACGTCAAGGGTTGACTCGAATGAGTTTTATAGGTCACCTCGCCAGGAAAGACGGCTCGATGTAGCGAAACTGGCGTTCAACTCTAGGTAGTGGCAATTAAGCAAAATTTTTGCAATGGCTGCCTACGTAGACCGCGTAGAACATTCTAATGCGATCGCAGATCCGGCGCCGCCGCACCGTCGTACACCCAAACGAGGGAAGTCTGCCATGCGGTGTTTTGTACTGTGTTGACACGGTGATGATGGTACAGCGCTGCGCTCACTAATACAATTAAAAACAGATTGTAGCGTTGTGGTAATGAGAATGATTGTCAACCAAACAGCTTGAGTTCGATTCTCAAGAGGGAGAAAATTTCGAACAGTTGATGTTTTCGCTAGAAGACTCTTTTTGGGTGCAACTGGGTTAGAGGAATAACCGGTTGCGCTGCTGGAGTTTGCGAACACCTGAGCCGTGCCCTGAATGCAGAACTACCTTGTCTACCTAGAGATCTACTTCCAGCTAAAAAAAAAAAGGTTCGGTTTCAACCACGACCAACAGTCCTGCAAACCAGTTTCCAGCCGCCGCTTCGAATGCAAATTCCGGACATTCTGCTCCGCCCCGAAGAAAGCTCTTCAACAGCCGAAACTTTGCGAAAGTGACTGCCGTAATAAAACATCAACGTTAATTGTAATAATTTCGCCGGATGCCCTTTTTTGAGGTCGCCGGCCCGTCGTGTAGTGTGCCTCCGAGGTAGCTGCCACCGTTCCTTTTAAGGGACTCTCCGGTTGAGGGAAACCGGTAACCGTACACTTTTGTGGCGGTTTTTGTAACTTCTGGTGGAGATTCATGTGAGGGTTACTTTGGACAAGAAAACGACGAAAACGGCTCGTCATCGGGGATGTGACGGACGCGGTGACATTACCATATAAGTGCGTTGCTCTTTATTGTACAAATTATCGAGTTGAGGTTGGATGCATTTTTTTGCGGCATGGAAAATTATCATGTTAGTGGTGGTAATTTTTCGAAGCTGTAAGTGATAATATAATTAAAAAAAAAAAATTTGAGCAGTGCTGGAGCTAATTGAATTAAAAGATCGAGCCGATTTTTCTGTGAAATTTTTAGGTCAGATCTTTTCGAATGTTTAATGAATGCAGGATCAGGAATCAAATCCCGATAAGTCCTATAAAACTTGGATTTTGAAAATAAATAAAAAATATGCACAAAATATGACCTGAAATAGGTGGGATTCGAACCCGCACCTTTGCATTGGTTGTCTGGGACGCTAATCCTTCGGCCATCACAAGGTTTACACTCTAAGAGTGAATCGATCTGTAATGATGAATCATCCCATCTTCTCATCATAATTACGCGTCATAATCATAATAAAAATATCCAAGATTTGCCTGAGGAATCCAAAAATTGATTAAAAATCCTTCCTCGGAAATGGAAATGGGAGTTCTGTGAAATGGAAACTGAAAACTTTCACAAAGCTACGTTTTTACGAAAATGTCACACGAAATCGGAAAAAGTTGTCCCGACCCCTCTTGATTTGGGCGAAACTTTGTTCTTAGGGGTTATTTTGGTTCCTGATCACGGATTCGTGGACCATTTTTTATATCTCGTGACGGTGGGGTGGTAAGACCCCTTCCATTTTTGAATATGCGTAAAAAGATATGTTTTTCAATAATTTGTACACAGCAAAAAATTCGATGGTAAAATAGCATGCAAAACCATGCACATCACCTTTGTGTGCAAAAGCATGTAATATTGTATAAGAAAACGTGTACACAAAAAGCATGTACCGAAGAAAAAAATCAGGTCTGCTCATCCCAAAAATTAACAACAATCCGGCTAGGGTCATATTCAGATTACCAAATCCGCGCCCCAACCCTCTCGGCTATCTCGCCGCTATACTTTTAATTGGATCTTCACCGATGTAGGTGTAGGTTCTCCATACATCGTATCGAGAAATTAAAAGTGAGAGTGTGTGCAACATGGAGTTAAACTTTCTGTGAAGTTGCTGTGAAGATTACCGTGGCACCTTAAAAAGTTTAACTCCATGTTGCACGCACACATTCTGTCTTTTAATTTCTCGATAAAGTTCAAGCAGTATTTGCAGGCCAAGTGCGAATGATTCTGATGATATCTCTTCAGTTGACGCTCAGGCGAGGAACATCCTGGAAGGAGCGTCACTGACTACGTCCGTAGTCCTGTTAGATCTTTCTTGATCAGGACAGTATAGCTCTGGTTCCTTGCAAGTGTCCTATTTTCTTACCTCCACGTTGGCTTGGTTTTCATGATGACCTAGCTGGTGGCCTGTGGAAACGGATCGTAAACCTTTGACCAGCGAGGGTCAGAGTCGAGACGGCTAGAAGAAAGGGGCGCGTCAATGTGGGAAAGGGAAGTAATTTGTGATTGTAGACGGTATTGTTTAGATTCGCAATATGTTGAGTCAACTGCTGTGGATGTACCTGAACGTTGCAGAACGGGGTTTCCTCTCTCCTTTCCATTTCCAGCTACCATCTATCATCTGTTTATTTTGTTTCACTGATTTTCTTAAACGGCTTTGGTTTATTATCCTCCATTTGATTTCGATTTTACTTATTTGATTCTCTTATTTCTCAACGCTTTTCCACTCTATTTTACTAATTGATGCTGCTGCAACAAACTGTCTGCTTTCCCTTAATTTGGCAGCGATGTCAATTTTGTTTATCATGTGCCTTTTCTTTATTTATCTATTTCAATAATTTCTCATCTTCCTGTAAATTGCCCTCAATACAATCTAAGCATGTTTGTTACCTCTATTTATTAACTATTGTTAATTTCTTTATCTTCTTCATAAATTACTATCTTTCTTTTACTATTGATTCTTTACATAGTATATTTCTTTCACTGTCCATTGTTTTGAAACTTCACCTTTTTCTTAAGCAAGTGAGGTTCGAGCCCTGACTCAATTTATGAAATGATTAAAGGATTAACGCAAATATTACTATTGTACTTTTGAAAAACTTTTATAAAATGCTTAGGACCAAAATATTGTAACAAAACACCGCGACAAAAGAAATAGCAACAGATAAACACGACTCAACAATAGGGAAGATTTCAGGAGAAAACAATACACAGTAAATAACAATTAGTTTTTGAATTCAAACTAAAAATATAACAGTTTTTGCTTTATGAAAGTTGATAGGCACACTATAAATGGTTAGGCGCTTATACTTACATCAAACCCTACGTAATGTACCACCCCCGGCCGAGTTAAAATGCGTAACCGGAAAAGAAGGTGTGCATGCCTGGCACGAACACTCAAAGCGTGTTCTAGCGTGTTGCTCGTACTGACTCAGAGCAAGGGTGAGATGTAGGTGTAAGGGCAGTGCGTGTTCGTCGGAAACCTGGTGCATAAGATCGGTCAAGGCCCGTTCTTACACTGAAAATTGCGAATTGCGAATTGCGAAAGTTCAAGCAGTATTCGACGTACGGAAAACCTATTGTTACATTGGCATTGTTCCGACTATTTTCACTGCGATGATATAGCCGAGCGGGTTTGGGCGTGGACTTGGTAATCTGAAAATGACACTCGCCAAATTGTAGTTATTTTTGGGGTGAGCAGACCTGATTTTTTTTTTCTGCGGTACATGCTTTTTGTGTACACGTATTCTCATCCAATATTACATGCTTTTGGTCACAAAGGTGACGTGCATGCTTTTACATGCGGTTTTACACAGAAATTTTTACTGTGTAGTCTGAAATGGAAAATTGGTGCCACAGGTACTATTATACAAAATTGGACGCCAGATTTGATGGCGTATGCAGAATTTTCAAAACCGTATTTTTACAACAAAATACAAAAATAGTCTCAAAACCTCTTTGTCCACGTGGTTTATGAATGGCCCATCCCATATGATATGCTTTTTTATATACTCGAAATTTTAACAAAGCTGCATATTTTAAGAAAAGTACTAGAATTTTTTTCACAATGTGCTAAGACTATTACAAATATTTTTAAATGTTTTTGTAACCCCACCCAATATAGAATTTTTTGAAATTGTTCGATGTAAAGTACCGCAAACAGTTTTTTCGCATTTTTTTTGTTTTCGTCAAATCTTTCATTAGATTACATTACATTACAAAACTAATGATTGCAAAACAACTGAACTAGTGTAAAATGCATTTTAAAACACTTTTTTAAACAAATGATGAGACTTTGGCTTGTTATTTTAATTTTTATAATTTTTTATCTTATTGCTCTCCCCCTTCCCCATCGGCCCCCGCCAGAGCCGAGGGATAAAAACTTTTGAACATATTTCCATTGGCCTGAATAAAAAAAAATAATGCAAAAAATTCAAGAAAATGTGTTTTCACTTTCAAATTGTATGTTTAATTCCTAATCGTGTAATACTCATATAGTAATTATTTCAATTTTTTTATTTGTTATTATTTTCAAAAGTTGCGAAAAATTCTCGCTCATTTGATCCCATATCTCAAAAAACTAAATTTTCAGTACTTTTTCGAAGTTTTGGGAAAAAATGTGTACGTAAAAAAATACGTTCCAAACATATAAAAAAAATCCCGATCGTTAGATACCTATATTGCAATAACTAAATGTTTGAGTATGTTTTAGAAAAATAAAGAAGTTAAGTTTTGAAAAAAAATTTAGTGTTTAAAAAATTACCTCCGGAAGGTATAAAAAAATCCCTGTCAGTTGATATTCATATTGTGAAATACTACATCAATGTACTTTTTCGAAGACGTCGTTGTTTCATGAAAATGTTAAGCATTTAAAAAAATATTACCTGCTTTCGAAATGCATGAAAAATCCAAATCATTTGACACCCATATTGTAAAAATCTAAAACATGTTTTTTTTCCAAAAAAATGAGAAAATCTTTATTAAAGTTTTATAATTTAACATTGAAATTTTAACCTAAAGTTTCATAGATGTCGACAACATAAAAAATGATGGGGAAATTAAATTAGAAATTCTGAAACCCATTTTTTTATATTTTCATTCTTTGCAACACCATATCATCATTTGCTTTTAGAGATAAAGGAGGCTAGACACAATTTTTAAATTTTAATTGGGTAATTCTCCGCCAACTCACACAGCAGTTGCCCCGACCCCTCTTCGATTTGCGTGAAACTTTGTCCTTAGGGGTAACTTTTGTCCCTGATCACGAATCCGAGGTCCGTTTTTTTGATATCTCGTGACGGAGGGGCGGTACGACCCCTTCAATTTTTGAACATGCGAAAAAAGAGGTATTTTTCAATAATTTGCAGCCTGAAACGGTGATGAGATAGAAATTAGGTGTCAAACGGACTTTTATGTAAAATTAGACGCCCGATTTGATGGCGTACTCAGAATTCCGAAAAAAACGTATTTTTCATCGAAAAAAACACTAAAAAAGTTTTTTTTTCTCCCATTTTCCGTTACTCGACTGAAAAAAATTTGGAACATGTCATTTTATGGGAAATTTAATGTACTTTTCGAATCTACATTGACCCAGAAGGGTCATTTTTTCATTTAGAACAAAAAATTTCATTTTAAAATTTCGTGTTTTTTCTAACTTTGCAGGGTTATTTTTTAGAGTGTAACAATGTTCTACAAAGTTGTAGAACAGACAATTACAAAAAATTTGATATATAGACATAAGGGGTTTGCTTGTAAACATCACGAGTTATCGCGATTTTACGAAAAAAAAGTTTTGAAAAAGTTGGTCGTCATCGATCATGGCCGTTCATGGTCACCCGCGACAGACACGGACGACGAAACAAAGAGAAACGCAAAAAGTAACATTTTCAAAACTTTTTTTCGTAAAATCGCGATAACTCGTGATGTTTATAAGCAAACCCCTTATGTCTATATATCAAAATGTTTGTAATTGTCTGCTCTACAACTTTGTAAAACATTGTTACACTCTAAAAAATAACCCTGCAAAGTTAGAAAAAACACGAAATTTTAAAATGAAAATTTTTGTTCTAAATGAAAAAATGACCCTTCTGGGACAATGCAAAATCGAAAAGTACATTAAATTTCCCATAAAATGACATGTTCCAAAATTTTTTACAGTCGAGTAACGGAAAATGGGAGAATTTTTAAAACTTTTTTAGTGTTTTTTTCGATGAAAAATACGTTTATTCGGAATTCTGAGTACGCCATCAAATCGGGCGTCTAATTTTACACAAAAGTCCCTTTGACACCAAATTTCTATCTCATCACCGTTTCAGGCTGCAAATTATTGAAAAACACCTCTTTTTTCACATGTTCAAAATTGGAAGAGGTCGTACCGCCCCTCCGTCACGAGATATCAAAAAACGGACCTCGTATTCGTGATCAGGGACAAAAGTTACCTCTTAGGACAAAGTTTCACGCAAATCGAAGAGGGGTCGGGGCAACTTTTCCCGATATCGTGTGAGTTGGTAGAGAATTACCCAATTAAGATATTTTTTCGAAAAAAATGCCAGAAAAGTACTTGAAAAAGATCTATCAAAATTTAGATTAATTTTTTTTTACTAAAAATCAAACGTTACTTCCAATATTATTTTTTTTCAAATCGAGTGTATTTTCGAAATTTTTTTAGATTTTCAATTTAAAAAAATCGAATGTGACATAGTTTTTCAAATCGAATTTTTGTGACAAAAGTTAAAAGATCCTGCCTAACCTTTAAGTTAGGTCGTTAGGTCAGTCTAGAAGTAAAAGTCGACTCCCTGGGAAAAAAATCTCAACTGCTTCGGTAGACTCGCTGGTCGGCAGATGGACTCACAATCCAAAGGTCGTCAGTTCGAATCCCGGGGTGGTTGGGAGCCTTGGAGTTGGGAAGTTTGGATTGCCTCAGCGTTTTAAGTCTTTCAGACACCTAGTTTCAGATAGGAATCTCGCAATAGAGACCGTCAATTCCATGGTGTAAAGCGAACCATTTGATTTGTTGTTTTTTTGAGTCGATGGGAAAAATAAAAATTTAAAGTTCGCAAAAAATACGAATAACAAGGGAATAACCAGGAGAATTATATCCAAACTCTTCATCACAGGTTATGAAAATTTCATCTACACATCGTTCATATTTGTATATATTATTTTCTCAAACGCGCAAAGGTTTCTGGTCGTATTTTTTGACGTGTGCACTTAACCTTTGCCCAAAACGTCTCTTATCTGTCAACCGATGCATGCGAGCTTCAAGCTTGTGGATTAAGGTGCGGTGATCAAAGGATTACCACGAAAGCCGTACGAGAATGGCTTGATATTAAGAAATAAAAACATCTAGAGGGGGAAGGGTTAACGAGTACTCGCTCCCCCTTCTCCCCTCTTGACTCTCATTATTCATTCGTTCTGCGCGTTTCGTTTTCCATTTCGTTGACGTTTCTCGCGAAAGTGATTTACCGAGTTGACTTACGTCGCACCAGAGCACCAGCCAGAGTGCTGTTTGACATCTGACGTGTGGTTTGATTTTATCCCGCAGAGTGGCGTTTTTCGGTGCTGCGCGCGTCTGACGGTGTAATTTTTGTGGACAGCGGCTGGACAAATTAATGCTCAATTACATTTGAGAGTGCAAGACTTTGGACAATGGTTTTTAAAGGGGAAATTTCTCTTCAAGTAGAATAGGGTGGTCCTAGCCTTTTTGTATCAAAGAATTTTCTTGTAAAAACCGCTTAAAAATGCGTTTTAAAACAATTTCTATTAGATTTGCTCGAAAAGATCTGTGAACCACCCTAACGAAAAATTCGCGAAGAATCCTGCCAGCGATTCCGACAATTTCTTCCCGAAAAAGGGCCCCGCTTGACATGCGCGGATTTCTCCGGCAAGGCCCCCGAGGCGGTTCAGTTCAGTGCCTGAATAACTCTGACTTGTGGCCACACTTAACGGTATCTTCTGCATGTCTTGGCGGCGGCAGCAGCCGATTGACCGATTTTCCACAGCCGCCGTCAGATATCAGCGGCCTGGACCTGGGCAGGGCTGCCCTCGAAAAGGCCCTACATGATGCTCTCATGGGCACGGGAAGAAAATTGGATTTTTTTTTAATTCCGATTGACCTTAACATTATAAAAGAACTTAAAACGATTTGTAAACTAACAGTGGCAAATTCTTTGAGGCCCTTTTGAAATGTTTTACACAAGTAAATTAGAATACTAATACTAAATTTTGAATTTTTATAGCTAATTCAGTATAAGAAAAAAAAACTTATCCTGAAGTCGTTTGACGATGTCCACACTTCAAAATGTAATAAATAAAACCGTGATTTTTTTTACTGTGCAGAAGTTCAGATCAATCTTCCAGACCTGCACATTTCAAGACGAACCGCCACCGCCACGACCGCAATCGACTCCGATTTGGTTCGATTGATCGAAATTTTGCTTCTACACGATGATAACACACACTGAGCTGGGGCAGGGCTGTCTGTCGAAGATCAGCCGGGAATTCAATCTAGGTAAAACCCACTGAGATGCGTGGATGAGTGAGGAGTCGGGGTCGAAAATGGGTTCAATGTGGTTCAAGTCAGTTTGAGGGGGAAGATTGGCGAAAAGTGGTTCTTGGAAAGATTGATTCAACCATCAGGATATTCAACCAACGTCAGTTTTGCATCCGAGCTTTTCTAAAAAAAATAGGAGTTCTTCAAATCACGCGGAAATTATGTTTTCAAGTGTTCATCTGCTCCTCATTTCGAACAAAACTGAAAATTGCTCGAACCAAGAACCTACATAACCTCAACCAGCTTGGCGTACCGACCTGTGAAATCAAGGTCATCGCTAATAACGCTAATCAATCACCGGCCGGCCGGCGATCAATCTTGGTCTTGTTATGATACGCCACAACGTTGAGGTTATGTTTTGGCATGAATCAGCTCGCATTTCGGAACAGCCGTTTCTCGCTAGTTGAAAGAGCCAAATTAGGACAATTTCTTGCTTTTCACGAAGCATATATTGATTTCCCGTCGACGTTCCCGATCCTTGCTAGGACTAATTCGAACACTAAAGCCCCGTTAGTTTGACTACGATTGCTTAACGAATTGTGTCATTTGTTTTAATTTGACATTTCATTTAAATATATCACAAACCATTTTTTTTTCTAATGTGCGTGAGCGCAGTGTCAACAGTGACAGTTGGTCCGAATCAAAAAGGTGTCAAACCAACGGGGTTTCAGTGTAGTCTGGAGCGAAAAAAGGGTGTCTTGGACACTACTCGGTTGGTGGTCCCCTTGTGCCATGGTATGCAATATTTTGTGTCCCTCTTTCAGAAATTGTAATAAAATCGAATGGTTGTGCAGTCGCAGGAGAAACTGCACGGCAGAAAGTTGAAAAAGGAGTCGTTGTTGTTTTGCCAGTCAAAATAAACAACCGTGAGCGGGATCACGTGAGTGTGTTTGTATATGTTGTGCTTTGTTTGTGTAGGAGTTATGTTTATGTTTACGAAGGAATCCAGGCGAGCAAAAAGGCTAGACTTGGTGAAGCTTCATAGACAAGTGGATGATCTACTTATTCGAATTTCGATACTTTGAACTATTGTATTTTATAATCCGGCTGAAACTTTTATGGTGCCTTTGGTATGCCCAAAGAAGCCATTTTGCATCATTAGTTTCTCCATATCATTTTCCATACAAATTTGGCAGTTGTCCATAAAAAATGATTTTTGAAAATTCAAAAATCTGTATCTTTTGAAGGAAGTTTTTGATCGATTTGGTGTTTTCACGTTCAATTTCAAAAGGGCGTAATATTGCAGCTTTTCAAAAATATTTTTTTCGAAACTGGGAAAAAATTAGAACTTATTTAAAAAAATGAATATCTGCGACTATTTTAAAAAAAGGTACACCCAAAGGAAAAATATATCTCAAAATCTGCAACAGTGGATTTGCTGCAGAAAATGTCATATCTTGTGAACATTCATTTTCCCCATTTCTTATTGAGTTTATAACTTCAGCCTAAACGGAAATTACGGATTTGCAACCCATCGGCAGTCAACGGTTTCAAAAAAGTTAAAATGTACATCGTCATCCCCTTGTTTGTGACCGGCATTTCTCGCAAGAAACGCCTTGCGTCAAACTCAGACCCCGTCTGGGTCCTATCACGCTTTGACCTGACTCAAGGAAACGAGTTAAGTGGGGTTTCTCCATACGGAAGAAACGGAACACCTGGCTGTGTTCTTATTACGTTTGTTTTTTTTTGTTTCTGTAATTAAAACGCACACGCACCCGCACCACTGCTCGAGACGTACGAGTTCAGCGACCTATTCTCGCCAAATGTGTTCAAAAGTCAACCGTTTTCTGTTTCCGCCGAATGTTTTCTATTTGAATTTGGGAGTGATAGTGTTTTAGGCAAATATTTCGAGAAACTTTCTCTACAAATTCAATATTGACCACTTTTTGCCGGTCAACACCGGCTAAATCAACACGAACCGTCGGTTCTCACGAGAACTAGCAACGTTTCCTAAACCACGTTGAAGCATTTTTGCCGATGCAGCTACCCACATTTGCCTGTCATGGCTCTGCAGCGTTCAATTCCGAGTTGCGCCACATAAAAAAAAACAGTCCCCAGCAGACAGCATAAATCTCGATTCTTGAAAACAGTCAAAAAGGCGGCCTAGGAGGAGGAGTGTCTGCTCGTAACCTAGATCGCTTATTAAAGATTCATTTTTGCGATGATCGATTGTTTCACAAGTAAAAAAAAAAACCCTTCTGGAGTGGTTTGATGATGGCAGCTGTTAGATCGATTACGAAATCGTAAATCGTGAATCGTGCACGGATTGGTCTTTCTGCAAAATGGCAATGCACTTGGCGCGCTTTACGTCTGTGGTGTAATTTGAGGTTTGTGCGGAGTCAAGTTTTTGTGAATATTAAGAGAGCCGAGCTTGAAGCTTGATTAGCGTGGTTAGCTAATCGGACGTACCTGTGCTGTGGTGTCAAGATTCGAATTAATAGCTGAGTGAGGGCAGGTGTGAGGAGAACGACAGTTAAGATAATTGTGAGGTATTTTAATTTGGACCATCTCGTGATTGGTGTGTAATGCCTGTGTACATGCTAATGCGGCGCTGAAGGGCATTCCGAGAATGGTATGATTGAGCGAATTGGCGTTGAATCGAAGTGCCACTTGATGTCTTTTTATGGATACATTTTTTACAGTTTAATTGAAATTTTCTCTTTTCATCGTTTCTCAACCTATTCAAAATCTAAAATAACACTTTTTTTAAAATTATACTAAAAAATGATTATTTTTTAATTTTTTTGAAATCTTCTTAAACACTTTTAAGTTTTTTTTAAATTTTAATCAAACGGAGAAAATCAAAAAGTGTTGACTACTGTGGAAATGTGGATACTTTAAGTCTGGCAATGCTGCTTGAAATCGAAAATAATCTTATCGAAGCATATCTAATCCAACACAAAAATTTCTCACTTGCAACTTTATTTTTTTTGGCATAAAAAATTGTTCAAAACACAACGTAGTTTTGGAAAGTAGTAATTTAACCCTGTACTGCCCAAATTTTTTTATTCAAAATTTTCAATTTTTCCTGTGTTCAGGAGGTCATTTTGAGCAAATCTTGTTCTACAAAAAGCTTTTCTTCTCTTGTTTTATTTTTAGTATATTAATTTGCATTTATCTTGTTTAGTTTATGTTTGTTTTTGGCCTATTCTACCACTTGGTATAATATTTTTACAATTTTTCCATTTCTTGCTTGTTTGTCATCATTTAAATTGCAAAAAGAAATGCGTAGAGGCATAGTCTGGGACAGTACAAAAATTACTGCATACTTCTTTTTACTGAAAATATAGGAAATTTTAGTAAAACACACAGCCAAAGTTGACCCCTAAAAAATTACATTTTTAAAAACATTGGCAAAGTCACATGAAACAAGTTAAACTTTCAACCCTGAAATTTTCAAAAAAAATTAAGAGTTCTTCTTTCCAATGCTTTTAAAAGATCAAAAATCGGTTGGAAAATAGATTTTTGGCGATTTTTTTAGATCGAAGTCCGTCTAAAGGCGGGGTTTCTCTTTCTCTAAGTAGGGTAGGGTAGTCATCAATGAGACACTTTTGGTTTTCAACTTTTAACGATTTTTCTAATTTTTTCATCAGCATGTTTGAATGAGTTTTTTGTTGCCTTTTTTTTCTTTTAATGTGTTCTTACATTGACCAAACTATGAGATTGATCCGACATCTACAGCCAGAGTTATTCAACTGTCTCATTGTAGACGCACTTGGCAGGAACAATGAGACACTCTATGAAAATCAATACTTTTCTAGTAAAACATTATGTTTTTGTATTGTTCCATTGCAGGTTACTTCCCTTGAACATTTTAGAACAATTTTGCAAACATGATACTTTAATTAACAAAAGTTTTACTAAAGAGTATTAAAATTTTGTAAAATCCATATATTTATACCAAATAACTTTGTATTTTAGGTTAAACGATATTAAAACTCAATAAAAATGCCAAAAATCACTTTCAATTCATGTTTTGAAAGATTTCCATAGATTTTGAACAGTTTAATGAAGAAAAATCAAGGTGTCTCATTGTTACCCATGGGCTGAAATGAGTGGGGAACAATGAGACAGTCCTGGATTCTGGGTATATTCTAAATTTTGGCCAAACCTAATGAAAGGCTCATTCCCTGTAGAACGTCGAAAGAAATTTGAAGAAATATAAGTTTTGGTGTAAATGGCAGCCTACGAGTGAAAAAGTATATTTTGACCATAATTTACTTTTACACCCCAGAATCAAACATTTTTGAATAACTTTTCAAGGGAGCGTCCATAACCAAAGCCACTAATATGGCTGATGTGTATCCAGTAGACAATCCTTTCCCCCAAATATGAGCCTGCTCTACCCTACTCTACCCTATTTCATTTCACAGTTTTTTTTTATAATTACAGTATCGTATTTTATTAAATCATAAAATTTTCAAAATCATCAATAAAACAAATGCCGAAGGATTCTGAATTTATTCAAGATTATTGTGTATAATAAATACTCAAAATTCTTAGAACTGAGGTTTTTTTCAAATCTTTCTTTTTCGTATTAATTAACTATTCCATTTCTGATATAACTAACTGTTTTTTTTTCACTTTTCAATGATGTGTTACGGTTCTGAACACTATGTTTTCATAATTGTGGCCACGAACTTTAAAAGATAACTCTATTTTGTTGTATTCCATTGCTCTAATGTACAAAGCGGAAATAGTTTTCAAGTTTATGCCCTACAAAACTTTTCGGGATAATTAAAATTATTTGCCTAAAAACTTCTTCTTTTTATCAAAAGATATAGCAATATGATAGCAAACTAATTAAAATAAATTTCTTTTACAATAAACTCCTTTAATTTTTTTACATGTTTGATTTTTTATCTCTGTTTGACTCTCCAGACTTAATTTTTCGAAGGCTTTTGATCAAATTTCAGTCACGAGATTTTTTTTTCGTTGACTAAACAACTGACCTAAACAACTCTGATATTTTTGTTACGTTATTGAAAAAATAACTTATTTTAATTAAAATCAACGAACCAAAACAAAAAAGCATGATTTTTTTTTCAACAAAAATCGTCAAAACGCCGCATCGTCTTGCACGCAATATTGCGTTCAACATTTCTACGCCCGTTCACTGTTGAACGCTCCACAATGCCTACCAGCAGGCGCATTGAGATGAGTTTTTCTTTTGCGATCGTTCTCTCTTCTCCAATGCTGATCACGATTTTCCGTTTGTGGAGCGTGTTTCTATGTTGCCGTATGTTTGGAGCTGTTTATTGTGGATTGCATTCTTTTTTATTGCATGAAAGTTTGTCGTTTCTTCAAAGTTTGTTGTTTTTTTTAAGTATTATTTCTAGTGGTTATTTTAGCATGAAGCTTTTTTAAATAATTTTCTCAACATTTGTTTGTGTTGTATGGAATTTTTATAAAAAATACCTTTTTTCTTGAGATAATGTTAAACAAAATATTTCCTTCATTTTTATTTTGGGTAATTTTTAATTATGTTCTAAATTGTGAAATAAAAGAGCTTTGAAACAATTGTTTATTTCTCTATCCCTTTTTTAGTTTTCTATTTCTAATTTTAACCATCAGTTTTTGATGTTACTTGTACTTGTTTTTAGATAAAATTCAGTTAATTGCTCTCCTCCCATTCTTTCGCAAAAAAATCATGCATGTTTGCTAACATTCTCCACGCATCTCGTTATGCCTCTCTGCCGCGTGCCAAAAGACCATATCATGGCCACTGATGGCGCGGCGGAAGCAAATTATCGAGATATTTACTCTTGTTTTCATTCCGGTCTTGTTTCTTCTGGCCGCCGCCGCCGCCGTGCGTTATTTCTTTTTACGCCAGGCTTTTTTCCCCCCCATTCATCGATTCATTCATCGTTGCTGGTTTGCTCTTGTTACGCATTTTGCCGAGAGTGCTCTTGACTGGTTGAACTGAGGTTTCATGATTTGAAGAATTTTACGCAGTTGTTTGCAGTCAAGTACATTTGGAAATCGAAAATATTCATAATTGTTTTTGTTTCAGAAGTTTTGTGTAGGAAATGAATCATATAAATGCTTCAGTTGCTATTTACCGTTTACATTATTTTATGCATTTTTTATCAGTATATCAGCTTATTAATGTTAACTTATGTTCACAGCAGCTACAAAAAATATTTTGACTTGTTCCTATTCTAAAATATCGACTCGTTCTTTCCAATCAACTGTTCCCATATATCGGAAGGTATCAAGTTGATTTCTTCCTTCAATCTCCATCAACTTCCCCCGCAATTACCAATCGAAGATAAACGCTCAAAAATTCCTCACCGCTTAATTCCATACATTCGGCGCTGAATTTACCGCACACATTTCTTCACGCTTTTCCCTTGTGATGTTCAACCTGCTTCCCGGTTCTTCTGGTTAATTCATCTTTATCTCGCTTCTTCCTAAACTGTGCACACACCACACCGTTTGGCGAACAAACGGAACAGAGTTGCGGTTGAAACCACCCGCATGTTCTGTACCTTGGTGAATCAGTGGGGAATGTTTGTTGGTTTTGTTTTTAAAAATATTTGAAGCTTCATGCTTGAATTATCGCTATTGCTTGGTTAAATCTTAGGTTTACATGCACAAATATGATTTTTTTATTCCGAAAAACCTGAAAACTTTGTACACTCAATTGATAATGATTTGATGAATGTGTGGCCAAATATCGAAATTGGCCTAAATTTCACACAAAAACATTTTTGAAACTCTTTTTTATTTTCCTTGTGCCCTAACTATCAATTAAGCATTTTTGAGCATTATTGAATAGAATTGTCTTAAACAAGTTATAACTATTTAAAGTTTTTTTTTATATATTCACGACCCTTCCAAATTTTTTTCAATAAATCTTACTTATTTTCTCAAAAGGTCCCATGTACATAGGAAACCCATGGTGCATTGGTTGTCTTGAAAAAAAAAAAAAATACTCTAGAAATCAGTGGGCAAAACAGGATTTTTTAAATGCATTGTTAGCGAGTTAAACTATGTCGAATGATTTTTTGATATCAAATTATATTAGTACTTTTATATCCGTCCTTTAAAACAATATTTTTAAAGGAATTCTATACGGATAATTCTCCGCCAACTCACACAGCAGTTGCCCCGACCCCTCTTCGATTTGCGTGAAACTTTGTCCTAAGAGGTAACTTTTGTCCCTAATCACGAATCCGAGGTCCGTTTTTTTGATATCTCGTGACGGAGGGGCAGTACGACCCCTTCCTTTTTTGAACATGCGAAAAAAGAGGTGTTTTTCAATAATTTGCAGCCTGCAATGGTGATGAGATAGAAATTTGGTGTCAAAGGGACTTTTTTGCAATTCCATCGTGAAACTACTTACTTTTCCTGTCATTCTTGAACGACGAAATAGCCTACTTTTCTGTACCAAAAATAACAGAATCGAATAGCAACACTTTTCAAAATAAATGCGGAAAAGTTCTACTTTTCAGCACTCAAATGGGTGCTGAAAAGTTGAACTGTTCAGCACTTGTTTCGAAAAGTAACACTTTTCAACATTTTTTTGATTTAAACGATTTATTGACAAAATACATGAAAATTTGACAAAACATTTCACTCAGTGTGTGTTTTTTGGAATTGCAAAAAATGTTGTATGGAAGTCGTTGCAAAACTTGATTTTTTCAGCACTCTTCGTATTTATCCAACTCGGTGAAACTCGTTGGATAAATGTACGACTCGTGCGGAAAAAATCCTCTTTTTGCAACTTGTTGCATAAACTACTATTATGTAAAATTAGACGCCCGATTTCATGGCGTACTCAGAATTTCGAAAAAAAAATGTATTTTTCATCGAAAAAAAACACCAAAAAAGTTTTAAAAATTCTCCCATTTTCCGTTACTCGACTGTAAAAAAATTTAGAAATTTAATGTACTTTTCGAATCTTCATTGGCCCAGAAGGGTAATTTTTTCATTTAAAACACAATTTTTCATTTTAAAATTTCGTGTTTTTTCTAACTTAGCAGGGATATTTTTTAGAGTGTAACAATGTTCTACAAAGTTGTAGAGCAGACAATTACAAAAATTTTGATATATAGACATAAGGGGTTTGCTTATAAACATCACGAGTTATCGCGATTTTACGAAAAAAAAGTTTTGAAAAAGTTACTTTTTGCGTTTCTCTTTGTTTCGTCGTCCGTGTCTGTCGCGGGTGACCATGAACGGCCATGATCGATGACGACCAACTTTTTCAAAACTTTTTTTCGGAAAATCGCGACAAATGTAATTGTCTGCTCTACAACTTTGTAGAACATTGTTACACTCTAAAAAATAACCCTGCAAAGTTAGAAAAACACGAAATTTTAAAATGAATAATTGTGTTCTAAATGAAAAAATGACCCTTCTGGGTCAATGAAGATTCGAAAAGAACATTAAATTTCCCATAAAATGACATGTTCCAAATTTTTTTACAGTCGAGTAACGGAAAATGGGAGAATTTTTAAAACTTTTTTGGTGTTTTTTTTCGATGAAAAATACATTTGTTTCGGAATTCTGAGTATGCCATCAAATCGGGCGTCTAATTTTACATAAAAGTCCCTTTGACACCAAATTTCTATCTCATCACCATTTCAGGCTGTAAATTATTGAAAAACACCTCTTTTTTCGCATGTTCAAAAATGGAAGGGGTCGTACTGCCCCTCCGTCACAAGATATCAAAAAACAGACCCCGGATTCGTGATCAGGGACAAAAGTTACCTCTTTAGACAAAGTTTCACGCAAATCGAAGAGGGGTCGGGGCAACTTTTCCCGATTTCGTGTGAGTTGGTAGAGAATTACCCATACATATTCTTTTTTTGTAAAATGTTCAATTTTCAAATAACGACTGATATTTTTAAGAAGCTTTTACTTTTCGATGTTCCAAAAAAACATCAAGAAACATGCTCAGTGTCGAAAATTTTGTTAAAATTTACAGAAAAATGGCTTTTAGTTGAAAATGATAAGTTGATAAATTTCATTTCATTGAAGATTTCCAAAGATAGTTTTATTTTTTGCTGACAGTTAAATTCAACTAGAAATCATACTTCAAAACATTTTTAAAAATAATGTGTCACTCTCCTTGCACACAATTATCCCCAAAAGTAGCAGGTAAGCCCATTGGAAATATTACATAAGTTTATGTCGTCCCCTGTTTACATTTGGTCCGGAAAATCAGGGAGCAAAATATATGTTTTCCAAAAACATCAGAATTTTAATGAAAATTGAAATCTCATCAACTGAAAAAAAAAAATCTTAAATAAATTGTTCTGCGTTGATAATCATGTTTTCGCTCTTCTGTAAATATTTTGAAATTTTAATAAATTTCACTGCATATTAGGCCGTTGCAAATTTTTTCAAAGTTTATGTATTTTTTTTCAATATCCGTCGATACCTCGATATTTTGAAAACTAATGATTGGAAAACAACTGAGCGCGTATAAAATGCATTTTTAAACACTCTTTTTCATACAAATCGTAAAATCTAGGCTTGTTATTTCATTTTTTATATTTTTTGCCACTTCCTCGACTTTGGTCAGAGCCGAGGGACATAAACTTCAAAAAATATTTACAACGGCCTTACTGTCTTCGTAAAAAATATATTTTTGCCAATTCTTCGGTATTTTGAAAACTAATAATTGCAAAACTACTAAATAGGTGTATACAGCAATTCCCCACGAAAACAGCATGATTCGA
The DNA here is from genome assembly GCF_015732765.1 of Culex quinquefasciatus. Lineage (NCBI taxonomy): Eukaryota > Metazoa > Arthropoda > Insecta > Diptera > Culicidae > Culex > Culex quinquefasciatus. The sequence continues at coordinate 33,345,694 of NC_051863.1, forward strand.
AAAAAAGTTCTCCGATCGGGCTCAAAATTTTTCTGGGGGATCCTTGGCCGAAATAATTAGACTCGTATTTTTTTTTGATTTGCCATTAGGGTGACCAACGCCGTGTAAGGTTGGTTCGAAAAATGGCAATTTTATTCGATTTTCGCAAAAACCACTTGTTTTCAAAAAATCATATCTCCGCGCCATTTCATCCGATTTTAGCTGTCCTAGACGCAAAAGAAAGGTGATTAGTTTGGCTATTTGGGAAAAATAGTAAGAAGTTTAAAAAATCTAGCTTAACATTTGAAAAGGTTGAATGAAAACTTAAAATGCTGTTTTGAAGGTCTCAGGACCAAAGAGACTATGTCTGAAAATAACTGGGCGCGTATAAAATGCATTAATTTAATTCTAGTACATTCCAGACTCGATTATTCGAAGTCTCGATTATCCGAAGTTTATTATCCGATGGTTTGTTTGAGACATTTTTTTGTATTTATTAATTTTTTATTTCTAACATCAAATTCGAGTTTTACGACCTAATTTTAATCAAATTTAAATAGTTGATTGCCCATTAAAAACATAATGCAGTTTTTCACCATTTCATTGCCGACATTTTGGGTGTTATCTTGGTTTTAAAATTTCTGAACCATTTTAGAGTAGTTTAGGTGTCATACGTTAGCTCTACATTCAATAATAAGACAACAAAAAAAAATATTTTTTTTCGGCCTTCGGATAATCGAGTCTTTGTACAATCAGTCATAAAGAGTTCATATTTTTTTCTATAAATTCTTGCATCTTGAACATTTTTTTAATACTTTTTACCTACAGATTTTTAAAATAAATCTTGAATTTTGAGTATTTTTTACCTGCCTCGACTTCAACCAGGGTCTATAGACGAAAAATTCAATTAGATGAAGTTGGGTTTTAAAGAAAAATATTGAAAAGATACATGAAAACAATATAAAATGAAACTCAGATTGGTGATCGTAAAATTAAATTAATCTCAATCTTAAAAAGATAAGTACATAAAAAACCGATAATCTAGGCTAGGAAAATCGAAACAAATATCAGTTTTTCTTTGGGCCAATGTGTTCTTAACATAATTTACAACTTTTTTTCCAATTTTGTAATATTTACATGCCCATTTAACATGACCAACACGCAAAGTTAAAAGAGACTTGGATGGTGATTATGCAAAATAGCTTGTTTTGACATAGGACACAAAGTTTCATTAAAATAAAAAAAAAAATCCAGAGTTAAAAAATCCCGAAAAAAATGCAAAAATTGTTTGCTCAAATGATTGGTTTTGCAATATATAAAATTAATTAACAAAATACAAGCTAAGGGTTTCTCTTCCACTTGCGCATGTATCGGCCGCCCAAGTCTCTCTCGGTGTGAACAAATAACGCGGCACTCAAATTGTGCCTTGCAGTTCCTTCCCCCAGAGGCGTTGCTTTCCTTCCTGCGTTTGAAATTGAAATCGATAATCATTTTCTTCAGCTGTTTTTTGCACTTGAAATTTGTAAGTAACGCTTTGGGAAGTTTCATTTGTTCATTGGTTGGATTTTTCATCATTTTTATGAGCTGAATAATTGTTTTTTTTTTTATTATGAAATTTCCAATTTCTATAAAATGTTTGCTTTCTTACAACAATTCAAGCCATTTCAAACAAAACTCCCATTGATTGGATTCTTTCCCTCAAGTGAATTTTCTCACCGTTCATTCAATCCGACCAACTCTTCCCCTCCCTCCCCCCTCACCAAACATATGGCCAGGTGTTAACTGCATAGCGCCCGTCCATAACCAACCAGCACCACCAGCGCAAAGCGGGCGGCCGGTAAGATTAATGCTGCGGTTTCACCCACCAATTTGCGCATAAGTTGCGCCGATTTAAAACGATTTTCCCTCACTTTCCCGGGGAAGTTTCGGGGGCGGGCAGGGCGCCACCACTTGGGTAACGGGGGCGGGCAGTGTCGGCCAACAAAAGGAGTGTTCTTCTTTATCTTGGTGTTTCGCTTCTGGAAGAGGTAGTTTTTCCACTGGGGAGGGAAAACAGCGCCCATCAACAGGGCGGAAATTCCAGGGCAAATTTGCTTTTAGACTGCGCCGCAGAAGAGAGAAAAACGGGGCCGGAGCCTAATCGTGTGCCGTACCCCGAGCGGTGATCTAGTTTCAACCGCGAGGAGTTCCTTGCGACGGATTGTTTGTGGATGAACGTTGGATTAAGTTTGTACAACTCCACACGTACTATGTAGGGCAGCAGGTTTCAAGCAGTTGATGAGTCCGCGTGGAAGGGATTAATTTAAACCACGTGGGAGAAGGGAGTTGAGACGGCTTGGCCCGAATGCGCTCGTTTGTTGAGGGAGAGAGATGCTGAGGGCTTTCGAATGGATTAGTCAGTTATTAATTTCGTGAAATATGATTATAGCGTTTTAATATAGCTTTTTTCTTCTTTCTCTCTTTATTTACAGGTAAGTTGCACCGGTACCTGGAGGTTTTTGTGCTACAATGTGGTTTGGTTTGATGAACATTTGGTAGTGAGTTCTGGAGTTGAACGGTGGATTCTGTGCCGCGGAAGGGTTGGCCTGAACAAACGTGGTAATTGATACCCATAAACGCTATCCATTAAAGGAAGAAACTGCACTTTTTAAACATAAGATTTTGTTCTCAATAAAATATTGCTGGATCAGGACTAACTCGGATCTTTTTGTACCCTTCGAAAAAGTTTACGGGAATTGAAATTCCTACAAGAAGGTTTTCTTCAAACAAATTATTGAACAATCTACTTTAAAAAAATATTTGCCAACAAATAAAATTTATCTTAAGGAAAAATAAAACTTGTCTGAAAGGTTTTTGTTTTTTATCATTAACATAAAACAAATCTCCCTCCAATTGCCACCATAATTTATTTTCGCGCCCTCCCTCTCGCCACCTGCAACCCCCGGGCGTGAAAAGTAAACAATCTCTCTGACGCTGATTACCATTATTATCCAATCACCTATCAGTGCAGCGTCCTTCCCGGCTGCCATCGTCATCGTCGGGCTTTACACTACCGGGTCGTTACCACTCATTTTACCTGGCCGGGACTTGGTAGTAGCACGCCTTGGCACATGGGGTGCATGTCGTTGGCAAATTGCGCCATCGCTGTCAACCCGTGTTGTTGTGCCCGGAGATGACATATGCACCGTTTAGCTGCTACACAACTTAATCTAGGCGGAATTATTTATTTTTATTTTGTCGGTCCGCTAGCTTAAGTATTGAAAATTGCGAATTTTTTAAAGGAAAAAAGTTCTAAGCTTATAGCAAAAATAAATGCAAACATGACTTGAATTTTTGATATAATATTTCAAAAATAGGGCATTTTAAAATATTACTCTCCCATTAATACGCTAATTTCGTCACCGATGTCGCCAACAGTGCGTTTGATCTCGCACTAATGATGACAACCATCTCCGCTGTTCTGTGAGCTGAACTACTCTGCCGCTGTCGGTGACAGCACGCAGGTGACAGGGAAGAAAAAGTAAAGTAGTGCAATTTTGTCGTTACGCACCCGGGTTTGAGACAATTGCGGCTTCTTCCCTTGCAGGGTACGTAAAACAATGTTGGGTATACTTATGTATTGATTCAGATTTTAGTGAAATTACATTTCGATCAATCTTAATGGTTTTAAAACAATCTTTAAATCCGAAATTTCAAAAATTAGCTTGACAGCTCATTCCGAGAGAACATTACTATTCATTTCCGAGAGATTCCGAGAGAACATTACTATCCATTTCGAATGGTTGACTTCCAAATTGCGATAATTTTAATAAAAAATAATTGAAGTTATCAGGGTTTTTTTTAAAGAAATAGCCTAAGATAATACAAAAAGACTCACGAAAATTGCAGGATCAGCAATTCTCTTCGAAATCGGCCGATTTTGGCTTTTTTTGTATTTTTTTATTTGGCTTAAACTTTGTGGAAAGAAGCTGAAAGAAAAAAGCTATTTAGTGTCACTGGTTCACCCATACAAGTCTCCATAAAATTTTGGAAACTTTCCATACAAAAATGGTATGTGAAAATTCAAACAGCTGTAACTTTTGAGTAAATTTTCTGATCAATTTGGTGTCTTCGGCAAAGTTGTAGGTATTGGTGAGGACTATTGAGAAAAAAAGGTACACGGAAAAAAATTGCCGATTTTTTAAATAACTTTTTTTTCACAAAAACTCAATTTCCCAAAATATGTATTTTTGTTTTTCGAGATTTTTTGACATGTTTAAGGAGACAAAAATCCGCAACTTTTGAGCCATAGAGAAGTATGGTCAAAAAATTTGCCGCCGATTCATGATTTTTTGAAAAAACAGTGATTTTTGAAAATAATCAAAATTTCGTACAAATCATAATTTTACATAATTTTTTTATGTAAAATTGAATTTGCAGTCGAAAAGTACTCAACAGATTTTTTGTTATTGTGCTCCGTTTTCAAGATACAGCTACCAAAAGTTTAATTTTAGCGAAATATTTTCAGTTTTTTTTTATTTAAAAAAAGTGATCATGAGTGACCATTTCTAAAAATATTTTTTTAAGAGTTCAGAAAATTTGCTATAAAATTGGGCCAAAAGGGCCAAACATTTAATATTTCGCCCTCTTCAAATGTAAGTCTTGTTTCCAAAAGTCTGAAAATATTTTTTTCGAAGAGATCGAAAAATTTTACAAATGTTTCATGTTTTACCATTGAAAATCGTACCATTAGTTGCTGAGATATCGGCTCACTATTTTTAAAAATCTAAAAACTGCAAATATTTCGCTAAAATCAAATTTTCGGTGGCTTTATCTTGAAAACGGAGCCCTTCATAAAAAAATATGTAAAGTACTTTTCGATTAAAAATTCAATTTTACATAAAAAAATATATATCAAATTTTGTTTTGAATGTAATTTCGATTTTATCAAAAATCACTATTTTTTCAAAAAATCATAACTCGGCGGCAGATTTTTTGACTATGCGGATTTTTGTCCCCTAAAACATATCAAAAAATCTTGAAAATAAAAAAATACGTATTTTGGGAAATCGAGTTTTTGTGAAAAAAAAGTTAATAAAAAAATCGGCAATCTCAATTGTCCTCAACAATACCTACAACTTTGCCGAAGACACCAAATTGATCAGAAAATTCACTCAAAAGTAACAGCTGTTTGAATATTTACGTACCATTTTTGTATGGACAGCTGCCAAGCCGACTGGGTGACAGGTAACCACGCTTACCCCTACACCATGGTTCCCGGACTATTATTGCAACATTTTTATTTTTAAAACCGCTATATCTCAACAAGGATTGGACAATGATCAATATGGAGATCTTTTTGAAAGCCCGTCCAATTTCCTACAAGTTTTTCTTTGAGCACTTTTTGATACAATGCAACGGCTTCGATGTACAGTTATTTTTAAATTACAAAATACAAAAATATTCAAGTATTCTCAAATCTCATTTTCGAGTACAATTGGCTTCATATTCACAAAAATAGCTTATATAGGGCTAGGATACGAAGTTTCATTGAAATCGGAAAAGGTCGGGTACAAAAATACAGGAAAAAATGCAGATTTGAGCTGATATTGCTCATGAACATTTTTTTGTCTATTATAACAAAAATATTTAAGAATTTTTGGTCTCCTTAAATTTGTGAACTTAAACTTGATCAATATTGGCCACCTTTACCCTATTTTTCTCTGCAAACTGTCTGTCACTTGTTGCGGAAAATTATGGCCGGATGAGGTGTTTCCTTCGTGTCGCTGTGAGCGCGTTGTTAGTTGTAAAAATTATGGCACCTCAGAATCACGCTTGCAGATTAGAAGTGACTGTGAGCCAGATAGGAACTGGATTGGAATTTCTTCGTTGGAATAAATAAGAGCAAAGTTTCAACATATGCTGATTTTTTTGCTTTAGAGATAGAAAAATTTCAAATGGTCTCAATGAAAATGGAATGGTTTTTATATCATAGAAAATATCAATCAATCAATCGAAAAAAAGCTCAACTTTGCAAACATAATCAAAAAAATCGTGCAAATTTCTGCACTTGTTCGATAATAGCTCCACTACAAAAAAGGCAATGAGAGGTCGGTATCAATAGCATAACCCGAAACCACTGTTCACACAAAATTTCCAGCATTCTTCAGCCGATTCAGAGAGACCCCTCGACATTTTTCACACCTTTAGAGTGTTTTAGTTGTTGACGGATGTTTGAACTACACAGTATGAAATGGTTGAAAATAATCTCGGTAAAAACTATCTTAACAAGTTTGCAACAAGTTTTAATTGTTTTCAACTGTGTACTCGAAAGGAGCTTTTTATGCGCGATCCAACGCCTTTCTTGAAGTTCAGCAGTCGATTCAGACGCAGATCTCCCAAGTGCAACTCCCCAGTGGAGTGGTTGCTGCCACTGATAGTTTCTTTTGTCGCCGTTCAAGTGCACTTTTCGAAAGACTGTAACCGGCAAAGTTTGACTTGCATGCACTGCTGAGGTCTTTGTTGGGGTCGTCGTATGTGGGACTTTTGGGAGTTCCAAAAGCTGGGTATTGTTTGCCTCACAGTGAAGTTTGGAAGTATTGGACCTCAATGCTTGAAGGATGTTAGGCATTCACAGTATTTCAACCAACCCTGTGCCCAAGTGTGCCGACACATTAGCATTGCTCCGGGTCGACATTCCAAAATTTTCTCAACCATGTCCGCAAACGGCGAGAGTCGCCATGGTCATCATGGTCAAGTGTCATGGGTGGTTTGGCTTATCGGACGAAAGCATTTTGTTGTTGTTTTGGTCTCGCCCATTTCCCCGGAAGTCGCGTCTCGTCGTTGAAAACCGGGCCCAAGATCGTATCCCAGTACGTAAGTAGTCCACTCTTTGAACAACAAATTTGCTCGGCGGCGGCGCACTCGAGTTACAGTTTCATTTCCGCGTTTTTATCGGCTCGTTTTGTTTTGTGTCATTTTGGGGGCCGTAGATTCAACAACTTGTTACTGCGGGCACCCCCATAAACCAATGCGCTTGTGACCACTCTATCAATGACGGCGGCGTGGAGGTCCAAAATCGGCCCCTGCTTGGCCGTACCCAAAGGCGACCGTTATCATCAATTGGAATATTTAAATTAGCATTCAATTCTAATTCAATCTGCTGCACCGTGGAACAACCAAGACCGAGGAAAGCTGCGCTGGCCACTTCTGTATCTCTCAATTTCACCGCAATTACATTATATAGTTGAGTTTTATTGAAGTGTTCCCCCTTGGGCTGGTTTTGGGACCACGAAGGCTACAGAGATACTAAGCTACGGGCAATCTCTGTCGATTGCAGCTTTTCCAGACCTGCAGGTACACTAATCCGAAGGAACAGGGGAGTTCATCCGGAGAAAATTTCCAATGCATTTTCCGGGATGTTATGGCGACCAGTGTTTTTTTTTTTTCAATAAAAGGGAAACAATCAAGTTTATATCAATAGTTTTGCTAAATAACTTGTTTAAATTGTGGAAATAAGAAAATTCGAATGGAATTCAGACCGAATCCTGTGCCTGCCAAACATATGATAACTTCCCTTACTTTATTTTTAAAATAATGAGTCATTCTCCGCCGAACCACAGTGTCACAAAATTTTGCTTGGAATTTTGGAAATTTTGTCAAGAATGAGATTCTAATGTGAAATTTTACGCTCTACAATTTTGTCGAAGAGTCCAAAGCAATCCGAGTTGATCCTGAGGAGTCATTAGCGATTTAAATAAGACGTTTTTGCATGAAAATATGTTTTCATCAACTTTTACGTTCTATTTTAACGAGTTTATAGCGTCCGCTAAACCATAAAATTATTTTTTTGTCATCCCAGTGGCCACCAAAGTCGGGAAACCGGGAAAGTCAGGAAATGGTCGGGAATATGCCAAAATTAATGAACAACCGGGAAAAAGTCGGGATCTTCGAGCTTCGTCAAAAAGTCGAGATTTTAAGCATACTTTTATGAAAACGTTCATGACTTTTTTTTCAAAGCTTTGTACAATTTTAAATCAAATCAATTTGATTCGACCACCTTACTTACAATTTAAGGTTCCTTTTTCTTATTTAAACTATTTAAGAATGAAAAGAAATTGAATATTTTAAATTATGTTTTTGCTATAATGACATTAATATGTATAGTTTTTCATCTAAAAATGAGATAGGTTTTTAGTTTATTTACCAAGAGATTTCGGTTTATTATGGACTAAACTTTTAAAAAGCTTTGTCACATTACTTTTGTTTTTGAAAAAAGAATTCCAACTGGAGTTTGGAAATTGCTTTTTCTGAAATATTTTTTTTAATTATTCGAAGTTCGATTATCCCAAAGTTTGTCTGGGACGAATAATCGAATCGTGACGAAGAAAAATGTTTTCGTATTTTTTTTACTTTCTTATTTTTAACATAAAATTCCAGTTCTGCGACCCTATTTTAGTCAAACTTGAATGGTTGATTGTCACATAAACTGGAAAATGCATTTTTCAATATTCCATCACCGCATTTTTGGCCGCCATCTTGGAAAAAAAAACCAAGCGAAATCAATAGTTAATAAAAAGTAATAAAATGGAAATGCTTATTTAATTTTTATTGTTTTTGACTTATCGAAAATTTTGCAAAAAATATTAAGATTGAAAATTAATTCCTAATTAACTGGGGTTTTCATTAAATAAAAACAAAACCTATACCTTTCTTTAGTAAGAAAGGCAAAAACATTTGTAATCATTATCATACCGAGAACTCAATAACTTAACGTTGATTTTGAACATTATTACACACGAAAACATAATTTTACACGATTTCTTCAACGTTTTGACCATTTTTACAGCTTCGTAAAACATTCTATAAAATATACCTGCTTAATTTTAGAAAAGGAAGGGAATTAAAAAAAAAACAGATAATTCATAAATATTTGGAATTATTATTATTTATTATTATTTATTATTTTGACCTTAATTTTTTAACTTATTCTTTTTTTCAACAACTTTATAGAACATTGATACATTCTTAAAAATAACCCTGCAAAGTTACAAAAACTGCATTTTGAATTTTTAATAAAAAACTAACTTAATCCACCTATGTGGTTGATGCCTTCCTCATTTTAATATAAGTGGTTTGCCAGCTATTTTTTTAGAACCAGAAAAATAAGTACACAGATATAACTTAAGTGATCATAACTCGAGACAAGGTTGCCAAATCATCAATGTTGTGGAATCGTTGAAAAGGTTTTTGATTACCTAACCAACGATGTGTCGGATGATGAATCCAAACATCGTTTACATACATTTAAGTGAGATCCGGCTTCAAAAAAGTACATAAATATTACTTAAGTGGTCATAACTCGAGACAGGGTTGCCAGATCTTCAATGTTGTGGACTCTTTGGAAAGGTCTTTCGGTTACCTAACCAACGATGTGTCGGATGATGGATCCGGACATCGTTTACATACATTTAATTGAGATCCGGCTTCAAAAATATATATAAATATCACTTAAGTGGTCAAAACTCGAGACAGGGTTGCCAGATCTTCAATGTTAAGGACTCGTTGGAAAGGTCTTTCGATTACCTAACCAACGATGTGTCGGATGATGGATTCGGACATCGTTAACATACATTTAAGTGAGATCCGGCTTCAAAAAAGTACATAAATATCACTTAAGTGATCATAACTCGAGACAGGGTTGCCAGATCTTCAATGTTGTGGACTCTTTGGAAAGGTCTCTTGATTACCTAACCAACGATTGGTCGGATGATGGATCCGGACATCGTTTACATACATTTAATTGAGATCCGGCTTCAAAAATATATATAAATATCACTTAAGTGGTCAAAACTCGAGACAGGGTTGCCAGATCTTCAATGTTAAGGACTCGTTGGAAAGGTCTTTCGATTACCTAACCAACGATGTGTCGGATGATGGATTCGGACATCGTTAACATACATTTAAGTGAGATCCGGCTTCAAAAAAGTACATAAATATCACTTAAGTGGTCATAACTCGAGACAGGGTTGCCAGATCTTCAATGTTGTGGACTCTTTGGAAAGGTCTCTTGATTACCTAACCAACGATTGGTCGGATGATGGATCCGGACATCGTTTACATACATTTAATTGAGATCCGGCTTCAAAAATGTATATAAATATCACTTAAATGATCATAACTCGAGGCAAGATTGCCAGATCTTCAATGTTCTGGACTCGTTGGAAAAGTCTCTCGATTACCTAACCAACGATGTGTCGGATGATGGAATCGGACATCGTTAACATACATTTAAGTGAGATCCGGCTTCAAAAAAGTACATAAATATTACTTAAGTGGTCATAACTCGAGACAGGGTTGCCAGATCTTCAATGTTAAGGACTCTTTGGAAAGGTCTTTCGGTTACCTAACCAACGATGTGTCGGATGATGGATCCGGACATCGTTAACATACATTTAAGTGAGATCCGACTTCAAAAAAGTACATAAATATCACTTAAGTGGTCATAACTCGAGGCAAGATTGCCAGATCTTCAATGTTCTGGACTCGTTGGAAAAGTCTCTCGATTACCTAACCAACGATGTGTCGGATGATGGAATCGAACATCGTTAACATACATTTAAGTAAGATCCGGCTTCAAAAAAGTACATAAATATTACTTAAGTGGTCATAACTCGAGACAGGGTTGCCAGATCTTCAATGTTAAGGACTCTTTGGAAAGGTCTTTCGGTTACCTAACCAACGATGTGTCGGATGATGGATCCGGACATCGTTAACATACATTTAAGTGAGATCCGGCTTCAAAAAAGTACATAAATATCACTTAAGTGGTCATAACTCGAGACAGGGTAGCCAGATCTTCAATGTTGTGGACTCGTTGGAAAGGTCTCTTGATTACCTAACCAACGATGTGTCGGATGATGGATCCGGACATCGTTTACATACATTTAAGGGAGATCCGGCTTCAAAAAAGTACATAAATATCACTTAAGTGGTCATAACTCAAAACAGGGTTGCCAGATCTTTAATGTTGTGAACTCGTTGGAAAGGTCTTTCAATTATCTAACCAACGATGGGTCGGATGATGGATCCGGACATCGTTTACATACATTTGATTGAGATCCGGCTTCAAAAATTTATATAAATATCACTTAAGTGGTCATAACTCGAGACAGGGTAGCCAGATCTTCAATGTTTTGGACTCGTTGGAAAGGTCTTTCGATTACCTAATCAACGATGTGTCGGATGAAGGATTCGGACATCGTTAACATACATTTAAGTGAGATCCGGCTTCAAAAAAGTACATAAATATCACTTAAGTGGTCATAACTCGAGACAGGGTTGCCAGATCTTCAATGTTGTGGACTCGTTGGAAAGGTCTTTCGATTACCTAATCAACGATGTGTTGGATGATGGATTCGGACATTGTTAACATACATTTAAGTGAGATCCGGCTTCAAAAAAGTACATAAATATCACTTAAGTGGTCATAACTCGAGACATGGTTGCCAGATCTTCAATGTTGTGGACTCGTTGGAAAGGTCTTTCGATTACCTAACCAACGATGGGTCGGATGATGGATCCGGACATCGTTTACATACATTTAAGGGAGATCCGGCTTCAAAAAAGTACATATATATCACTTAAGTGGTCATAACTCAAGACAGGGTTGCCAGATCTTCAATGTTGTGGACTCGTTGGAAAGGTCTTTCGATTACCTAACCAACGATGGGTCGGATGATGGATCCGGACATCGTTTACATGCATATTAATGAGATCCGGATATATGTGAAAACACATTTTTATACATAACTTTTGAACTAGTTATCGAAACTTCAAACAATTCAATAGCGATGTATGGGACCATGAATCAAGTCGAATGCAACCGGTTTGATCAAAATCGATCCAGCCAGTGCTGAGAAAACTCAGTGAGAATTTTGGTCACATACATACATACACACACACATACACACACACATACACACACACATACACACACACAGACATTTGTTCAGTTTTCGATTCTAAGTCGATATGTATACATGAAGGTGGGTCTTTGAGCTTTTAATAAAAAGTTCATGTTTAGAGCAGGATTATAGCCTTACCTCAGTGAGGATGGCAAAACAAAAAGCATAAAAACATAAATTTACATGAATTCATCAATGTGTTGACTTTTAAGTTGTTTGGACTTTATAATTTGTGTTACAGGTTTGCAGAATATTGATACATTCTTAAAAATAACACTGCATTGTAACAAAAAACAAAAAAAATAAGCATTTTAATGAAAAAATAGATAAAAACATAATTGAAAATGATTTCTTGAATATTGTTTAACTTAAAGTTTTTCTTTTTTTATTTTTTTTTACAACTTTTTTAGATTTGAGATTTAAAAAAATAACCCTACTATGTTACAAAATAAAAGAAATTTTTAAAATATATATTTTTTAAATTTAAAATATTTTAAATGAAAAAAGCTCTTTCTGGGTTATACATCGACATCTGACCACCTCTTAATTACCAAGCCATGGTGGCCGATGCAGTTAAGTCATTGGATTAGTATGTCAAAGGTCTCTGGTTCGATTCTCGTAGTCGACACTTTTAGTTGTTTGTTTAGACGGATGAACTTATTTTGGCAAATGAACCTCGAGAGAATAATTCTCTCGCCCATCTCGAGCTGTGTTCTCTGTTTCCGTTAATGGTACCACTATTCTCTCGACTCGAGGCTATATGCTCTCGGACGAGCGCTATCCAATTTTGGAATGTATCTTCTTAATTCTAAATTCCTATCTAGTTAGAACAAGAGAAATATCGATCAAATGAGTGCTAAAATACACAATTCAAGATTTTTGGGAACAATTCCAGTCTCAGGGTTACCTCCCTAGTATCAATTTGGGGTTTTTAGGTTGATTTAAGGTTTTCAGAACCCTGTTAAAACCTAAGGCGAATAGCTGAGAGTTTCATGAAATTATCGTTTACTCATTCACCCAGAACTGGACATCGGCATACGAGAGGATAAAGTGCACGATTCGATAGTAAAATGGTACTGTGTGCGGACTGAGAGCAGACATGCATCGGCACTATGAGCTCTTTTTAACGGCACTCAGCTTGTTCTAGATGGCATTTTCGTTTAAAGCAATGTTATGCGTGTTGCTAGGTAAAAATCTCTTGGTTTTTGCTTGAATAATGAGTAGAAAACATTGGTTCATTGGAAAACCCGATTTTAGCTATATTTTCATGTAAATGTTCTCTTAAGCTCTCAAGAAGAACTTCTTAAAAGCTCTTTGAGTGCAATTAACAGTTCTCAACCTATATCTCGGTTGGGTTTCAAAATAATCTCTCAGGGTCTTCGGGAGCCTAAAAGACAAGCTTAATTAGCGTATTCTAATCACTGGCACAACATGCTGGGTATCTTCTACGTGAAATGCCAAACAAGTTTTTCTAAAAGAGGAGTTAGAGCGGATGCATGTCTGACTGAGAGGATAAATCCCGAAATTACCGAGAGTATTTTACTCATGGGTTCATCTTCAAAAAAAGTTCATCCATCAACAAAAAAAAAAAGTACCGGTACCGAGACTCGAACCCAAGACCTTCGGCATATTGAACCGTGCCTTTTCCGTTTGGGCCACCATGGTTCGGTGACTAAGTGGCGGTCATTTGTCCATATAAGTCACTCAATAGGGTGAACTGTTCCAATGAACGAATGAACACGCGAGAGGACTATACTCTCGCAAAATAGCACTTTCCTCACGTTTCTTTTCGTGAGGACTATCCCCTCGTTCTTTAACTTTGGGTGTTGATATTCTTTTGAGAGTTCGTGAGAGATTTCCGTGAAAAAAAAATCACAAGTGAAAAGTGAGATTTCCCGGGAGCTGCACCTCCCCGAATCACAACTCAACGCGATTTAACATAATTTAGCAAATCGACACACAGAGCGAGAGAGAGAGATCGCCTTGTCGGCGGCGTCTTGTCTTATAGTACAAACACACTTCTGCTCGAAATGCTGCTTGAACACATGTTCTCTTCGCGCAGACCAGCACTGCTGCTGTCCTGATTATGCTGCCTAGTCGGTCCAAGTGGCCGCCGCCGGATATTGACTGCGCCGGACCGAAATTGAGAGTTCGAAAATTTGCACACACACAAGTCGTTGCGAAATCTCGAACCAAATCGACCCGAAGTGAGCGTGATTTTTACGCTTTCCCACAAGCCATGTTGAGGTGGGGAGTAAGCATGGGAGGTACAAATTGGACCTTCTTACGACATGGGTCTTTGGGGGCTTTGCTGTTGTTACTTTTGGTTTGTATGCTCCGCGGGTGAACGAGGTTGGCCCCCCTCAGGTTGGCTGCAGGTGCAGATCGCGAATCGACAGACAGAGCGGAGCTTTGTTCTTGTTCAGGTATGCTAAATAGAGGGTGTTGGATTTCCTTTCGAGTCGTGTTCAGTGTAACAGTATACTTTAGTAACGAAAATGGAGTGTCGGAAATGGACAGATCGAATTTTGCATTTAAATGTTTATTGAAATGAGCCTGAACTGAACATCATAATTGAATTGGATCGAAAGTTATACAAACAAGTTTGATAACTCAAACATGCTTCGTTGCGTGAGAAACTCCACCCAAAATCACTTTCCTCTTCCAAATTGTTCTGTAAACGCTTTCCCATTAACCAAATGCTTATTATCGACGAAAACAAAAGTCTTTTTTTATCAAAGTATAAACCCCTAATCACCGCTACCACTTCATCAGACACCTGATGCGCGATGATCAATTTATCAATCAACTGGAAATTGTATGGAAATGCGGTCGAAAACGATCGTTTTTCAAACCTGTCTGATCGCCCGGGTTTGCTGCTGCTGCTGCTGCTTACAAAACATAACATCCACTTGACCTTGTCAGATTGGGCGCTTTGTAGAAGTGGTCTTCCGAATTCCAAACTTACGGAAGAAACTGGTCCTACCACTTGAAAGGAAAAGTTTATGGTTGCCCGGGCAGACGGTAATGAGCAGTTCTCTCAGATTTCGGTCATTCGATTTTTTTTGTATTTTTTAATCCAGCTAAACCTTTTTTGGTGTCTTCGGTATGCTTAAAGAAGCCATTTTGCATCATTAGTTTGTCCATATAATTTTCCATACAAATTTGGCAGCCGTCCATACAAAAATTATGTATGAAAATTCAAAAATCTGTATCTTTTTAAGGAATTTTTTGATCGATTTGGTGTCTTCGGCAAAGTTGTAGGTATGGATATGGACCACACTGAAAAAAAAAAATATACATGGTAATAAAAAATTGGCAATTTTTTATTTAACTTTTCGTCACTAATTTGCAAAAAAAAACACTATTTATTTTTTTTCATTTTTTGATATTTTTTAGAGGACATCAAATGCAAACTCTTCAGAAATTTCCAGGTTGTGCAAAAAATCTTTGACCGAGTTATGAATGTTTTAATCAATACTGATTTTTTGAAAAATTGAAATATGGTCGCAAATGTAATCATAAAGGGCGTAATATTGAATATTTGACCGTTTTGAAATGTTTGTCTTAATTTAAACGATTTGAAAATATTGTTTTCGAAGAGATCGGAAAATTTCACGACTGTTTCATATTTTAACATTGTAAATCGGACCATTAGTTGCTGAGATATCGACTTTAGAAAATGGTGGGTTGTTTGGGTGAGACTTGGAAAACATCAATTTTTATGTTTTTAAACCTTTGCATGGCAATATCTCAGCGACTAAAGGTCGTATCAACAAAGTTCAAAAAAGCAAAATATAGAGAATTTTCTCAGCTTTTCAAAAATATTTCGAAAATGGGCAAACATGTGCGCTAATTTTAAAATATGAAAAACTGCGACTATCTTCAAAAAAATTACCTAACAATGGCCTTAACTTGAAAACGGTTGAAAACTCTTATCAAAATTTCACTGAAGCACTTTTTGATTGCAAATTTGATTTTTCATCGAAAAATGAAGTTGAAAAATTTTTGCGACCAATATTTCTATTTTTTGAAAAAATCTGTATTGATTACAAAAATCATAACTCGGCCGAAGATTTTTTGCACAACCTGGAAATTTCTGCAAATTTGGCATTTGATGTCCTCTAAAACAAATAAAAAAAAATAAAAATAGTGTTTTTTGAAAATCAAGTTTTATTGACAAAAAGTAAAATAAAAAATCATTTTTTTACCGAGTTTCAGTTTTTTTCAGTCTAGTCCGTATCCATACCTATAACTTTGCCGAAGACACCAAAACGATCAAAAAATTCCTGCACAAGATACAGATTTTTGAATTTTCATACATCGTTTTTGTATGGACAGCTGCCAAGTTTGTATGGAAAATTATATGGACAAACTAATGATGCAAAATAGCTTCTTTGAGCATACCGAAGGCACCAAAAAAGTTTTAGTCGGATAACAAAATACAAAAATTCAAATTAAAAAAATGACCGATTTTGTAAAGAATTGCTCTAATAACGAAATTCATGCCATTTAAATAACAAATACTGTTAAAATAACAAAAAGTGTTTTGGAATCTTCTTGAAAAATCCATTTTTGCAAAATAGTTCAATAACAGGTAAACTATAATAACAAAAATTGTTATAGGTCTGATTTAGGTCTGAACATTTATTGTTATGGAAGAATTACTCCAACGGTTATTAGGATGATAGGATTAGTTGTT
Organism: Culex quinquefasciatus; assembly: GCF_015732765.1. Classification (NCBI taxonomy): domain Eukaryota; kingdom Metazoa; phylum Arthropoda; class Insecta; order Diptera; family Culicidae; genus Culex; species Culex quinquefasciatus. Next base: position 33,362,320 of record NC_051863.1, read on the forward strand.
AATAACAAAAAATAATAACAAAGATTTGTTCGAAGAATAACTAAAAATGCTATTAGTCTACCATTACAATAACAATCCAATAACAAATAAATCATAATGACGAATAACAAATCTTGTCATGTTATTGTCCTAGTATTTTCAAATATCAATAAATGTTATTTCCAAGTTATTTCCGTCTGCTCGGGTGAGAGAAAATGAGCAATTATGCGTGAAAAGAAAACAGATTTAAAGCAATTATTGTGAAAGATTTTTCGTAAAATATTTTTTCCAATATATGAGTAATCTTAATTTTATAAGTTCATGTTTTCATTGGCAATATTTTTTCAAACTTCTTCGAACTTTAGCAGATTTCCCCTAACATCCCAACGGTCCAATTCCGTCCTCCTTTTTTACGTTAACAACCCGTTGACTTAATCTCTGCCACAAATCTCGGCACGAGACAGGGAACCGCTCCCGCGAGTCCAGTTAGCAGGTCATGGGCTAACCCCCCCCGGAGGCCAGGTTCAGCCGGTTATTGATAGCTGACCGGCCGATTGTCGTTTTGTCGATTTGACGATTTGTGACATTAGATATGTCCGGTCCGGTTGGGCCTTTCGCGTTGATCTGGGTGCTTTCTTTAGAGGTTGCTGACCAATTTGGACCCTAATTTAGATAACGATCGGAACTGGTAGCTTCTGCTGCGACAGAGGGGGTTGAGTTGTGAAAATTATTAATTATTTCTTTTTCCTCTTGATAGTTTTACAAACTGATGAACAAATTTAGGAAGTCTTAAGATTAGAAATGGTAACACTGTAAATATTGAATAATATTCGCTCGACTACCCTTGAATCAATGCACTTACGAGATGCGTCAGTTCAGTAAACCGCTCAACAACCTGCTGCAGCAGCAGCTGTTGCCGTGTAAATGATTTATTATAGAAGAAAGTTTAAATTTCCTCTTTTTCTTGAAAAATCGATCAAGCACTGACTGTGCGATACACCTCGTTCCTTGTAGCCCAGCGCAGTGTTGCCAGCTGCTGTACACCATCGCGATCAATAAGTATTATATTGTTATTTTATCTCGACTATCGTCTACCCTCACTCTGGTTTAACGATCAGCCAAGAAAACAAACTTCATTACAACTCAGACCCTCCCCTCCCCCTCTAGCTCAAGATCATCATCGCTCCCGAAGCCATTTTCGCGCGCGCTCGCCCGCTCACCCAACTTTCGCTTTCATTTAGCGTGTACTTGCAAATAACAGCCAAACATCGATACTTAAAGTTGAAGTAGTAGAGAGAGAGATAACGTTATAAAAAAAAACCAGCGTTCACATTCCCGTTTATGACGAAGCTGCGCGCCGGTGGTGGCTATTAGGTGGCGAATTTGCGAAATTTTCTTCTTCGCGCGCTGATTTACGCTTGTTTGTTTGGGCGAAAATCGGCTTCGAATGAGGCTCTCCCTTGTAATGGTTTTGGGTTTGTAATCAGCTGATAACGTTTGAAAAGGTTGTAAATTAGTTCGTCTGTCCGAATTGGAAACTTGCCGACGTTCATGTACTGTAGACGGTTGAGAGTAAAACGGTCTCTTTTAGATTGAGTGGTTTTACACCGAGAGCTGAATATACCTTCGAATTGCTGAACTACATTTGGCTTTTTTTTTTGTTTGAAAAATAGGTCCCAACACATATTTTTTTTTTTGTAATTTTGCTCCATTAGTTTTTTCATGCGATTTTACGGGCTGGTCATTGTCATGATCATAAAATCAATATCATCATGATGAAAAATAAAATTTGCAGTCGAAAATGACTTAACTATTTTTTTGTTTTCAAGTTATAAAAATATTAAAGTGAAATTTTTCGAAAAATCTTTTGTTATTTGTAATTTAGAAACTATAATAGTAATATTACGAAGGACCCTTCAAATATTTTCGAAAGCCTGAGGAACATTCCTTCATTTTTCTTTTTTTTACTTTGATTTGATACAGTCCAAACTCGATTATCCGAAGGCGAATTTTTAAATCCAATATGGCGGCAAAATTAAATATTGAAATAATAATAGTTGATGCAACAAGTTGCAAAAAGAAGATTTTTTCAGCACTTGTCGTACATTTATACGACGAGTGCTGTAAAAATCAAATTTGCCGGTGGGTTAATCGAACTTCGGATAATCGAAACTTCGGATAATCGCTGTTGCAGACTATATAGCCTCTTAAAGTTTAATTTATGTGAAAAACAGATTTTTCTCGGTGCCATTTAGTTAGCTCACTTTTTCATATCTAGGAAAGTATTGGTTTGATTTTGAGTGCATAATTGACAAAGGAAGCGCGTGGTCGTAAAAAATATTCGGAGAGAAAAGTGATTTTTTTTGTGTGTGCCTTTTGTTTCGCATTTTTGTCGTGTATTGTGTGCTGCGAGGAGAAGATTGCCCTCTGAAAATGCAGCGTCATCAGTGCATAATTGACAAAGGAAGCGCGTGGTCGTAAAAAATATTCGGAGTGAAAAGTGATTCCTTTTGGGTAATTCTCCGCCAACTCACACAGCAGTTGCCCCGACCCCTCTTCGATTTGCGTGAAACTTTGTCCTAATGGGTAACTTTTGTCCCTGATCACGAATCCGAGGTCCGTTTTTTGATATCTCGTGACGGAGGGGCGGTACGACCCCTTCCATTTTTGAACATGCGAAAAAAGAGGTGTTTTTCAATAATTTGCAGCCTGAAACGGTGATGAGATAGAAATTTGGTGTCAAAGGGACTTTTATGTAAAATTAGACGCCCGATTTGATGGCGTACTCAGAATTCCGAAAAAACGTATTTTTCATCGGAAAAAACACTAAAAAAGTTTTAAAAATTCTCCCATTTTTCGTTACTCGACTGTAAAAAATTTTGGAACATGTCATTTTATAGGAAATTTAATGTACTTTTCGAATCTACATTGTCCCAGAAGGGTCATTTTTTCATTTAGAACAAAAATTTTCATTTTAAAATTTCGTGTTTTTTCTAACTTTGCAGGGTTATTTTTTAGAGTGTAACAATGTTCTACAATGTTGTAGAGCAGACAATTACAAAAATTTTGATATATAGACATAAGGGGTTTGCTTATAAACATCACGAGTTATCGCGATTTTACGAAAAAAAGTTTTGAAAAAGTTACTTTTTGCGTTTCTCTTTGTTTCGTCGTCCGTGTCTGTCGCGGGTGACCATGAATGGCCATGATCGATGACGACCAACTTTTTCAAAACTTTTTTTCGTAAAATCGCGATAACTCGTGATGTTTATAAGCAAACCCCTTATGTCTATATATCAAAATTTTTGTAATTGTCTGCTCTACAACTTTATAGAACATTGTTACACTCTAAAAAATAACCCTGCAAAGTTAGAAAAAACACGAAATTTTAAAATGAAAAATTTTGTTCTAAATGAAAAAATGACCCTTCTGGGACAATGTAGATTCGAAAAGTACATTAAATTTCCCATAAAATGACATGTTCCAAAATTTTTACAGTCGAGTAACGGAAAATGGGAGAATTTTAAAACTTTTTTAGTGTTTTTTCGATGAAAATACGTTTATTCGGAATTCTGAGTACGCCATCAAATCGGGCGTCTAATTTTACATAAAAGTCCCTTTGACACCAAATTTCTATCTCATCACCGTTTCAGGCTGCAAATTATTGAAAAACACCTCTTTTTTCGCATGTTCAAAAATGGAAGGGGTCGTACCGCCCCTCCGTCACGAGATATCAAAAAACGGACCTCGGATTCGTGATCAGGGACAAAAGTTACCCCTTAGGACAAAGTTTCACGCAAATCGAAGAGGGGTCGGGGCAACTTTTCCCGATTTCGTGTGAGTTGGTAGAGAATTACCCTTTTGTGATTTTCAAAGCCCTTCCTATATCATCGTTGATCGGTAGGCACGGCTTCGGGTCTGTTATGAAAGTCCTCCCCATAGCGTCGTAGCTCGGGAGGCATCGAAAAGCCAATACCTTATCCTACTAACCCAAAAAAAAATTAATCACGTGATGCTTGAAGGAGATGCTGTGGATTCAACGGTCTCAAGCGGTATCAACAAGTATATAGCGAAAAACTGTGTGCTTGATGAGTCTGCAACTTCAACTATCGGACTAACATTCCTTCCTTTCGTTGAACTGCAGGCTTCTTGGGAGGGCGCCGGTATTGACTAATTAAGTAGAGATCTTCAGAGGTTAAACAGTGAACGGATGGTTAGTTCCCACTGATCATTTTTGATTCATTGTTTAACTTCAGCTGATCTGTCAATAACGGAGTAGCAGCTCATTGGCAGTCAACCATGCTCATGCTCATGCTCATGCTCTCGGAAAGTATTGGTTTGATTTTGAATCTAAAAAGTGAAACTTTGGAGAAATTTTCTGTTCTTTTTAATAAAATTGATTTCGGAATTTTATAACAAAGAATTTCTTTTTCAAAGAGATAAAAACAGTTATTTTGGACATTTTCAAAAGTTTGGCTAGATCTTAAAATTCTTAATTATTTTAATTTTAAAGCGGAGAATTTTTCACAAAATTTACAAAAATAAATAAATTTTAAGTGTGATTTGTGAAAAAAAAAGTATCACAAAATGCTAAAGGGGTTACATACATGTAGAATATCACAAAAAAATATTACAACATATTTGTTAAATCCACTCAAAAGATGATTTTCAATCACTCCTGAAAGTTTCATAAAGATTTGGATGTAACAAAAATGACTTTTTGGCGGGCATTCAGGGGCTGGTTCCGGTGGGCATACCGAGCCCAAATTTAAAATATGAGCTTGATTTGACGTTTTTTTTTAACAGTTTTTTTCTCTTTTCAAAGAAGTGGATTATCCTCAAGGTTTTTTTTAAAGTTTTCCGTTGGAGTAAAGTTCCGGTGTAGTTCATTTACGAGTGGAGTTCAGTTCTGGTGGATCGCTTTCAATGTGGATTGGTTCCTGGTTCCTGCTGTTCCGGTGCAGTTGCTTTTACGATGGACTTCTGCTGCAGTGAAACTTTTCTGGCGGTTTTTCGGTTCCGGTGGATTAGAAGTCTTTTTCCAGCTGATGAGGAGGATTGTGGAGTTAACAGCCTGTTTTCCAAGAGCAACAATCAAGGCGTTGTGGAACAACACTTTCCGGTTATATCGAGTTGGACCCAGGAGTTTGTGAGATCTATCCATTTTATCTATCATTATTTGATAGAAGTTTTTTTTCCCTTATTTTATATAATATTCTATTGACCAAATGATATATCCATATTATCCCTTTCCCACCTTCCCTTTCTCCTATCCTCATTTCCTCCCCCTCCCAACCCCCCCCCCCGCCTCTAAATATTATTATCTGCCAAATTTACACTAACACACCACACCACAACTGATTCGGAGCGTTTGGTACGGTATGTCCACGCATCCTTCCTCCCTGATGATTCTGTGAAATGTGATCCGTTCACAGAATCTGTCTCTGCGGTTAATGCAACGCAGTAGGCCTGGCCGCTTTAATTTTTGCTATACATTTTCGGGGTAACTCGGATGTACTGTAATCATTAATATTGACAAGAAAGGACTTGAGGCTTAATCTTACCACAAGTTCTTCCAGGATGCTTTCTTCGGACTGGCTGCGCTTGTGTTCGATTAGATTAGATTAGATTAGATTGAGCTTGATTTGACGTAACAGGAGCTGGCGCTCCGCTCTTTAATTTTAAATGGGATTTAACCCGTAAAAATAATATTTTTTTTTTCAAAAATGTCTATTTCCGAGGCAATTTGGCCACCAGTGCGTTTGCCAAAAACATCACTGGCGTGTAGGCCAGATGCTTGCGCATGTTTTGGTTCATATGACATTGAAGTTTGGAGCATCCTAGAGCTCGATACAGATCTTCAAAGTTTGGCATTTTTTCGAAAAAAATGGCCCCAGCTGAGCTGATTTGGTCAAGACAGTGTTGATATATCGTGGCAACCGTTTTTTGAAACTGCTAACTTGAAATTGCTACACCCAAAATTCAGAGTCGAGATAATCGTTCTCTCAAAATTTATTGAGGGCTCAGTGCCAAAATCGATAGAATAATGGTACCAACTCACACCATCATAACAAATGAGTTCATTCGTTAGTTGAATCAATAAATCTCCAACAAGTGTCATACATCGACTTCTGACTTCTCCTTGGTCACCAAGCTGTGGTGGCCGAGGCAGGTAAGTCATTGGATTGGTTTGTCAAAGGTCTCTGGTTCGATTCCCGTTGTCGACACTTTCGGTTTTTTGTTTGACGGATGAACTTTTTTTGCAAATGAACCTCGAGAGAATAGTTCTATCGCCCATCTCGAGCTGTGTTCTCTGCGTCCGTGAATGGTACCACTATTCTCTCGACTCGAGACCATCATTCTCTCGGACTAGCGCTGCCAGTTTTGGGTGTATATATCTTGGCAATGATGCAAACAATTATCTTCAAATTTGTTTTGTTAGTAGGTGAAAATGTATATTTTAATGCTTTGAAAACATAAATAAAGAAAAGTTGATGTGTGTACTCATACTAACCTCTGACATTTTTGCCGATTTACATGTATGTAACCCCTTAATACATTATTACAGTTATGCGACGTATTGCAAACCAACTCGAGAATAAATCCATCGAAATATTTTTTTTCTAAAGTGTTACGCCTTTTTCCGAACGGGGGTCCCAAAATTAATATTTTTTAAATGGTTTGGTTAAATCGTTTGTTGGATTATGCATGCATAAAAATCGTTATACAATGCATCCTAAATAGTTAACAATCGATTTTACATTTTTTTTCAACAAACATATTTTTTTAACATTTTTTGCCCTTAGATTTGTTTGGGGGATTCTGAAGGGAGGGGGACCCGGGCAGACAAAAATTCATGCCATTTCAATTACAAATACTGCAAAAAAAAAAAAAAAACAGAAAATGTTATGGAATTTTCTTGAAAAATCCATTTTTGCATAAGAGTTCAGTAACAGTTATATTATCATAACAAAAACAATATGGGAATAGCATTTTTTGTTATGGAAAAATACCGCCAACTGCTATTGGGATGACGGATTAGTTGTTTAAATAACAAAAAATAATAACAAAGATTTGTTCGAAGAATAACTACAAATGTTATTAGTCTGTTATTACAATAACAATCCAATAACAAAAATTCATGACGACGCATAACAAATCGTGTTATAAATAACATAAAATGTTATTGGCCTAGTATTTTCAAATATCAAAAAATGTCATTCCCACGTTATTTCCGTCTGCTCGGGGAGCGGGGGATATGGGGAAAATTTTCCTTTCGATATAAAATAAAAACAAAATGAGTTTTTATTTTTGGGAAAGGTCTATTGAATTTTTTTTTTTGAAATAATTTTAATAAATAAAAATTCAAAAACAGCCAAAAATGTTATATTGCAAATTGTTTCATTTTGTTTAAAAGTCTATTTTATTGAAACATTTTTTTTGAAACTTTTTTTTGAAAAAAAAAAAAAAAAAACGAGCAAAACAGTTTCCCTTCATTTCAGTGTATGAAGAATCCAGAGCGTCAACGTTTCGGACATGATTCCCATAGCTGCAACCTGATGCTGCCGTAGCATATCATATCTAGCGTGCTGATTGATAAGCTATTGAATTCCCCTCGATTATCTCCGAGATTGATCTAGTTCAAAGTAATTATAGGAAATTCCCAACTCCAGGTCCGTTTAACCCGGGTTCAACATGCTTCGTTCCTGCAACATTGAAGTCGGCACGAACCCGATGAATGACTGGTTCTGGCAGATAAAATTGTTATTATCTATTGAAAAGTAATTCTTTTCATACCTTGCGATTACACACAGCTAGCGCGCCGATCATTAGGATCAGCAGCTCCATTCAGTGGTTTAATTCTGCCCTCTCGTTGCTGCCCAGTTTGATTAAAAGCTACACGACTCACCGTGATTACGTCCATTCCGAACGCGAAAGCATACTTTACTGCTGCTGCTGTCCAATAAGGTTAACCTGGGGTCCAGCGACCAGAGTGGTCGAGCAGCTCGCAGTGTTTTCTACCACTCGCGCGTTAATTCACTTTCTTCAGGCCCCCTCCCGCCCAACTAATCCATCAAAATGCAGTGACTTTGTGTTACAACTTCTGCTCAATGAGGGAGCCCCTTTCTTGCCGACTTCCACTTTACCACACTCATTATTAATGCACTTTAGGACGGACGGACGGACGGACGGACGGACGGACGGACAGAGTTATGCTCTTTTCGCTCGGTGTACTGCGGTGTTGTGAGTTTATGCTTCCTCGTTGAACCATCAAGCAATGTCAAGTTGGTCGAGAGGAGAGAAGGGCCCTTTGTGTCCATCAAGCATTATTGCGATCAAATGATGTTTGACCCTCCCCGCCTCTCTCTCTCTCTCTCTTGCAGTTGGAGTCCCAGGTTGCAACATAATTACATCTTCTGTCTTTTCAACTGGTTGACTGAGATTTCCCTTGGTGTAGTGAAATTCCATGGAATATCACGTAAAATTATAATTTTTAATTGACTGAAATCAATTATCAAAATTGTAAGTACTAAAATATGATCAGTTCTCCAAAATGGATTTGAATATCTCGGGATTCGCTCACACAAATTCAAGAAATCAAACTGTTTCGCTATTTCGAGTGGAAACGACTGTCCCTTTCCGTGTCGTCTCTCAACTTTATGCCTTGGCACATTTTGGACGGAATTAAGCAATGGACGCGGTTTTTAGTTCACCTGGCTCCCGATTTTAATAGGGGTTCCATGTGTTGTCCTCCTTTTACTGCTCTAATGATGGTCGCAGCATAACAAACATAGCTACTTTTTAGTGAGTTCAGGTGCACCGCCGTAACCGTAATAGAAGGTAGGAGATATACATTAGTGTCGCAGGAGATGAGGAAAACCATCATGGGAGCATGAAACCTGAATGGATGGAACAATTTCAGCCCCTCCGGTGGCGGAATTTAAGCTAATTAGAGAAATTATCATTTGCGCCAGTAATGTGGGGCAATTTTTATAGATTAAACCCCGCGAGGAGGGTTTTTTTTTGTGATCCCCACTTGAGGGATATCTTGAAGTGTCAAACGATTCCGCAGTTTAGGAACGCCACTAATTGGTATTTTTTTCTCTTTCACTTTACAGGTGAGTTTCGACGGATTGTTTAACCCAGCCGGGCATTTCTTGGTACTCTTTTTGACACTTTTACTTTTGTGATTTAAATTATGCCTTTACTTGCTCCAGAAGGACATGAATAGTTTTAAGATGACATGCATGATAGGACAATCTTTTAAGTTTTTTCTACCATATTTTGCCCTTTTTCTGGAGGTGCTTTCAAAATCGATCCAAAAAACAATTTCAAAGGAAACAGGCGTGAAATTTAGATTTTTTGAAAATTGATTGACATTGTCACTGTTCACTTTCATTGAAACGGAAATTGCATTGTATGCATTTTTTTTCCTTTTTTATTTTTTTTCACTTCTTCTAAATCTGGTTTCAAAACAGTTAGCGATTCCATACAAATTTGACAGCTATCCAGACAAGATAGTATAGATGCACACCAGAAAGTCGATAGACCTAAGGTTGAAAGGACAAAAGGCGGAAAGTTGATAATAAATCTGTGATTTTTTAACGAGTGTCTCATTTCTTTATTACAGTAAAAATAGTCGGATTTTTGAAGGTTGAACAAATTTATGGTTAAGTAATATATCTTCTTCAATGCAATTCTACCTAAAAGCCAATGCAAATTATTTATCGCGTTCCCCCTATCGTTTTTGATTTTCTTTAAAAATTGAGGGCAAAAATATTACTAGGAGAAAATACATTCTCAACAAATAAAACTTGAAAAATCAATGTCAACTGTTTATAATCGAACCGGCTACTTAGTAAGTACCGTAAACCGGGGTGACTTTGATAGGATATCAATTTGTTTTTAGAATATTTTCCAACAGGTAAGGTTTTTCTCAAGATTATTATTTTTAAAACATGTACTGGGGTAGGGCACACAAAGTCCATGCGCTATTTTGGAAAAAAAAGTTTTTTCAATAGTGTTTAGAAAAATAGTTACGTTAAAAATTCTTGGTTTTAATTCCGGGGTGACTTTGATAGTCATAGTTTTTCTTGTTAAAATCATATTTAAGATGTTCAAACTTTATTTGTACGTTAAATGTACCATCACTAAAGTAGCTGATATAGTTTGTAAGAAAAAAATCAATGTTTATATTAAGTTAACTAAGTTTATAAGCTTTTTAACAAAATACATATAAATTTTAGGTAAAATTGTTAAAAAGTCGGAATTTTGCCTGAAATTTGTTAAAAATAGTTTTGTTGGTAAAATTATCGATTTATATTGCATTTTAAACTGAATTTGAAGCACGAATCACAAGTTTTCACATTTTACATGAAATTTGTTCAACTGAATTTGCCTATAAATTTGGAGATTGTTTTTAATTGTGTTTCAAAAAGTCAAAGTAGTTATGTCACAGACATAACCGGAATGGCGTAGACTACGTAAAGTTTAGAGATGTGGACATAGAGTATTCCATACTTAAATTTTGAAGAATTAGCTAGATACTTGAAATACATTAACGGAATAAGATCGTAAATGGGAGATGGGCCTCCCGACAAAACAGAACTTACACACTCCAGTCAACTCAATCGGACCGCAACTGTCATGTAACCATAATTTGAATGTGCTGGCAAATCTTTGACTAGAAAGCTTTATGGAAACATCGAATGGAGGAGAGATGAACGAAAAACGATTTTTTCGCGAACCGAATGAAAGTTTGGTAGCATAATGTGGTGGAGAGAGAGGGGTTCAGAAAGCTGTGCAATCCGTCACCCCCGAAGACCAACACTAGTTCCTGAAAGGCATTTCACCGACTCATAACGGGTGGGACGAGAGACGGGGAGCGAGGCAACTCCGAAGAGTTGGGAAGTCTTCACCCCCTTCCTGATTGTTTCACAACTACGGCTTGACCCACGAGAGGCAACTGTTTGGTGCCTCATCCTGTTGCTGCCTCGTCCCGGGTGGGACGAGGGACGGGGAGTGGGCAACTCCGAAGAGTTGGGTAATCCTCACCCCTTACCACGAAAGATCCAAATGGTCCGGCCATTGGGGGCGAGAGCAGCCTCAGAAAGCTGTGCATTCCGTCGCCCCCGAAGACCAAAATTTGTTCCTGAAATTTAAATTGAAATTAGCTCGCTGTCTCGTCCCGGGTGGAACGAGGGATGAGGGCAACTCTTTCAACAGTTTGGAATTGGACACGACGCAATACTTTCAGAAGCGCTCGCCGCGAATGCGACGAGCTAGTTGTTGTTTCACAACCTCGGCTTGACCCACGAGAGGCTTTTCAGCGAAAGGCAGCAGGCGCGCGCCTCATCTCGTTGTTGCCTCGTCCCGGGTGGGACGAGGGACGGGGAGTGAGGCAACTCCGAACCACGGCAACCACGAAAGATCCAAACGGTCCGGCCATCGAGAGGCAACTGGCTGACGAGAAGGCGATGCGCGCTTCTTTTCCAGTTCTGGTCCCTCTCTCCTGCTGCTGCTGCTCTGGTCTCTCTCCTGCTGCTGCTCTGGTCTCTCTCCTGCTGCTGCTGCTCTGGGCTGAGCTTTCCTGCTGCTGCTGCTGCCGGTCCGACGTCTGAGACGTGAATGATAGAATGGGCTCTGGCGCGCGTTCTTATAAAGCCTTTCGGCCCGCTACTTCCCCTCCTTTTTCGCGACCGACACTCGGTCGCGTTGCTCGGATAATTTTCCCCTCAAAATAGGTACTTGACATTCCCGTCCGTGAGTGGGAAGCGCTCTTTTTGCTTGCAAAATCTGTGCATTTTGAAAACATTTTAAAACATTCAATTGTTTCAATAGTTAAACTATTTTGCCAACAATGAAAGTTTTATAGCAAATTGCTGAATAATTTTCGAATCGAATGGAACATAAATCGTGTCGATTCGATTAGAGGGAAGGAAGATATAAGCGTTTGACGGATGACGCAGTTATCCAGGGCCTTCGGCCCGGGTTTTTTGGAATGACGCCCCAGTACCTTCGACAAAGACGTAAGTCTACGTCAAAATACATATTATTTATTATTTACAAACTTATTTAACCTTCTCCTAGTGGAAAATTGTCCAAAGAATCCGAAAATGCATTCCGTTTTCCGATTAAAAATCATGTTCATTGAGAAAGTCATGACACTTTGAGAAGTTTAAAATAATGACTTTCATCCACATTTTCTTAACTATAGTTAACTAACTTTATAAACTTTTCAAAAATTTATGAAAAGTTCTTCATGAGGTACTTTGAACACTTCTCTACCACGGTCAGTATGTTTCTGAACCATTCCTTACGTATTTTAATTGTACTCTTCATTTTGCGGAAAAATCGCAAACCTATCAAAGTCACCCCGGCTATCAAAGTCACCCCGTTTTACGGTACTACACGCTTTTTTCAAATTTTGATTTGACAGATCATGCAACTTGACGTAAAACATTTCATTTTGAACCTTTTGGTTAGCATTTTGTGATAATTTTGTGTTAACAAATTTGCTTGCATTTTGAATTATAGTGTTTTATTCCCCTTTTTCATTGACCTTGACAATGGGCGCGTGACAAAAACTTCAAATTAAATTTGTACCAACTTAATTAATGCAATGAGTTAAATTTCACATAAAAAAGTAATCTTACACATTTTTTGGGGCATTATTAAAAATTTATTCTGACACAAATCTGTCAACATTATCGGATGTTAAATATCCATGATTTTTTCACTGTGTTATTTCAATGTGAAATAGCCATATTTCAGAATTTTCTGAAGGTGTTTTAATGATTTAAGGGGTTACATACATGTAAAAAATCACAAAAAATCATTCATAGAAAAATATTCAAATCACTCCCGAAAGTTTCATGAATATATTTCATGATTAAACTGAGTTACAGACGATTTAAGCTCAAAATTTTGCCATGCGCAAAGCGAACTGTCAAACTTTCTGAGCGTTTTTGTCGAAACATCGAGTTGATTTACGGGTGCCACGATATCTCGAGATGGGATGGACCAAATTGGCTGAAATTTGAGGTGCAGACTCTCAAGATATATCCCGTGTGCATGACGAAGCCCGATTTTTGAATATTTCTTTTTTTTTAATACAAAAATCAAAAGCTGATGATTTTTTATATGAAAAACATAAAAAAATATTTTTATCTTTTTTTTTTAAATAATGTTTTTGAAAATCGGCCTTCGTCATGCACACGGGACCGGCTTAACGAGTCTTCACCAAATTTTGAGCCAATTTGGTCGACACAGTTTTTAGATATCGAGGCACCCGTTTTTTGTAACAGCTAACTTCAAATAGTTATATCTCGCCAACGATACTACCAAATGTCTTCAAATTTGTTATGTTAATAGATGAAAATGTGTATCTTAATATCTTGAAAACAGATAAAAAAATAATCGATTTTACCATCAGTTTTTTTGTTGTGTATTAAAAAAATCGTTTTAAGGTGTTACATACATGTAAATCGAAAAAAAAATTTCGAGGTTGGTATGAGCACCAACCTCGAAAAAAATTCCGATTTACATGTATGTAACTCCTTAAAACGATTTTTTAATACACAGCAAAAAAACTGATGGTAAAATCGCATAGGTACAAACGTATGCACCTTCTTAAAAAAAAACACCTAATATTAGGTGCATGTACAATATTTGTAAACAAAAAAAAAAATGCAACTGACTGAATTCAAACCCAGCACCAACAGTAAGGACTGGTGCCATGGCTCGCTCGGCCATCAAACCGATGAAGAATGGAAAGGATGAACCATATATGAGCTTGACAGGTTTAACATACTGATGGGCTTCATATTTCATGGTGCAATATTACATAAAATCCATAAAATAAAGCAAAATTTATTTCACATCCAGGCCTCCATTTCTTCCAAAATTAAGCAGATCTTGAAATAGTTCTACACCCAAAACTGGACAGCGCTAGTCCGAGAGAATAATGGCCTCGAGACGAGAGAATAGTGGTACCATCTACGGATACAGATAACACAGCTCGAGATGGGCGAAAGAATCATTCTCTCGAGGTTCATTTGCAAAAAAAAGTTCATCCGCCCAAACAAAAAACCAAAAGTGTCGAATACGGGAATCGAACCATAGACCTTCGACATACTAATTCAATGACTTAACTGCCTCGGCCACCACAGCTTGGTGACTAAGGAGTGGTCAGATTTCGATGTATGACACTTTTTGGAGATTTATTGTATCAATTGACGAATGAACTAATTTTTTATGGTGGTGTGAGTTGGTAGAATTATTCTCTCGCTGGCGCTGAGCCCTTTGAGGGAACGATTCTCTCGACTCGGAATTTTGGTTGTAAGGTAATTTTAACATTGACGTATCCTTGGATATTTTCAAGCTAGGCTACGTCCTTTTGAAAAATACCGTAGAGTTTATTAAATGTTGGTTTTGAAATAATTTGAAGTTTTTTTTCGTTCCTTCAAACAATTAGTTTTGCAATATTTTTGTGAGTTTTTACAAACGTGACCTGTTCTCAACAATAATTGATGATTTATCGAAACATTTTGTATTAGTTTTATTTTTAAAGCCACGTTTCCTAAATTCATTTTTTTGGAGTTTTTTTTTGTTAAATTGATGCATCACATTTTTAAAGTTTTTGCTCCAGAATGGCAACATTTCAATGCAAAGAGGAATGGATAATGCATTTTGCTGCAGTTCAGTTTGTTTGCAATCATCAGTTTAAAAATAATCGAAGATTTTTTTTAAATTTTTCAAATATAAACATTTAATACTAAAAAACTACAAGACTGGTGAAAGTTTTATTGAAGCATTTTTTTCAACGAAACTTGTTCAACGTGAATTATCAATCAATTTTCAAGAAAAAAAATCAACCTTTTGTGAATTTGACATTTTATACATTCGATCTCGTTAACTTCCAAAATTTTGTTCATTTGACTTTTACTTCGAGGCCGTTTGTTTATGTCGAGAAATGTGAGAAATGTGTTTCTTCATTTAAACCCTCTTGTTTTTTTTTATCACAATAACTTAATTTGTAGAATACGCCATTTTCTTTAAATGATAATGTTGGTTCATATTAAATATGTAGAGGACAAAAAAGGATGCTTATTTCTGAACATTATTTTGAGGTGAAGATTGAAGCGTTTCTGCAGTTATTTCTGATTAGATTGATCAGAAGAGCAACAGTCAAAAAATTTACTCGAAACTTGATGCCTTATGTCTATCAATTGTAGACTAAAACAGTCTTATAAAATATGAATAGAAGAATGGTTTAAACTCTGGCTGGAATCGTCCAAATTAGGCTGTAACGTAACTTATTTCTACAGGCAAAGCTAATAACTGATAAACCCTGGACACTTCGTTCACCTGTTGACACAGATTTCCAACTCCGTTAGATTCTTCTGGCACCTCGTCCAAATATTCACAACTCGCTGTTCGTGTTCTGTCCGCCGCGGCTTATCTGGGCGCTAAACCGTCAATCAGTGAAAGTGGTTCGAAGCAGATTCCCCAAATCGTGGCAAAAAGCCGCCACCACGACCAAGGCAAATCGCTTGTTCCCCACCAATCACAACAAACTCCCTATCGCGCCGCGGAAATGGAAGCTCATCAATCGGACGAACTTTGAAAAAAGACCATCGCAAATCGGGTCACCCCTCCGTGACGGGCACGACCACCGCCGGTAGCTGCCGTTGCCGCTGTCAAACGTCATTCCGGTTCTCCGCCGATTGACACCCAGTAGCGAATTCAAATTAACCCACTTTGACGAGCGTTGACTTCTGTGCGACTCGGACTTGGACTACTGAGGTGAGGTAGTGGGGGTCACCCTGGGAACTCCCTGGGTCCCTGTTGATGAGTTTCGCGCCGTTGTTGTTATCATTCTTTGATGCCGGGCCGAAAATCAGCCGTGGTTGACCGGACAACGGAGTCCATCGCGTCGATTGATGGAGACCGCCGCCACCGCCGGGGTCGTCGTCGTGCGCACCGCACGAACCATTGATTTATGAATGATAATGATTGCCATTAACGTATTAGACGGTTCGCGGGTCGCAGGCAACAACGTCTATCACTCTTTGGTGAAGCGATTAGTCGCAAACCACGGTTGACAGGCGATTGACGATCAGGGCCGCCGACGTCGCGGCGCGCCGTGCTATCGGGACGCGGGAGATTGGAGAAATTCTGCGAACTCGGACAAATCGCGCGAAAGTGGAGAAAAGGTTGCCGGTGGAATTTGGCTGGGAACGGTTTGTGGTCCGACCTTGTTGGGATTTTCCCAAGTGGATCGGACTTGTTTGGATGTGCTGCGTAGAAAGTGTCCACACTAATTAGTCCTTACGTGTCAATTTGAAGGTCCCACTTCAATTGATTGATGACGATCGCGCGGGCAAAGTTCAAGACCAATACCGTTAACCGCGGCCAAAACAACTCAATTCCAACTCCGTAACGAGCTGATGAAGCCATCCACCAACTACCGAGTTTGGAACTGTCCGCGAAGGTGTCCTCCTACTTCATCACATCTTCGCGCCATCCAAGCGCGCGCCGTGCTCTCTCCATTTCCGGCCAAAATTGCTTTTTAATAAATTTATTATTGCCCCTTTCTGCGCGCGCCCGCTCACACGCGAGATGATGACTTCGATTAAGATTCGCCATATCGGACCGCGGCCAAGCAAAAAACAATTAATGAAAGTGAGCTCCGCGCGCGGCGGCGTTGAGGATCGCTGAAGCGCGAATTTTTCCTCGCGCTGATCCATATTCGGACGCGGTCAGCTTTAATTACTTAAAATATGTACATGAACGTAGAAAAATTAATACATGATCTTTAACTTTTCATTAAATTGGCATGTTATTAGTTATAGGCGGCTTGGCGCTACGCCCCGGACACGTGCGCTGGCTAGAAGCGAGAAGGAGGAGGAGGTTCACAGGCTGGCTGCAACAGTCTATACAGTCTAAAGTGGTGGCCCCGGGCTTTGCAACTGCTTCTGGTCGGCACAGGAAGAGGTGGATGATTGCAACGTGGTGCTGTGAAACGCCACCGCCATCCATCCGGAGTGTGGCGATTGTTGACTTCAACTAGCGGGGCCCTTTCGGGAATGGGCGAGCACTTTCAGTATGGTTATGTGTCCGGTTCTCAACAGGGGTAGAAGTGGTTTTCAGATCTGATTAGACCTCGTTAATGTAGTTTGTTAATACTTTAAGAAGTATTCCTAATTGTTTTTCTAATGAATCGTTTAGTATTTGTCGGGGTTTTTTAAACAAAATTTGAATTTGTATTAAAAAAAAAACAGGTTTGAAAATTATTAGGAATTACTTTTTTAATCATTTTTCAACAGGTAACAACTTGTCTCAAGACGTTTATCTAAAAAAAATATAGGGAGTCCACACACTGTTCATGTAGCAGTTATGTTTAGTTTCTTTCTCGAAAGTGCTCATTTAAAAGTTGAGCAATTCTCTCAATAATGTGCATTTTTGCTCAATTTATGCTTGATTATGTTTAATGCAAGTTTGGCCAAAGAAGTAATTTTGCATCATTAGTTCGTCCATACAAGTATGACAGCTGTGTTCTCTAAGACATTTTTTTAATTTGCCCAAAATGGATTTTAGGCACCCAGGAGACTCATGAGGGCGCAGCACAAATCGGAAACTTGGCAAATTTGCAAAAGGCAAAGTTTTTCTTGATGCTGCTAATTGAGGTTTTGCAGCGCGACTGTGTTTCAAATGTAGGTGGTGCCAAAATGAGGTTACTTGCCCAAAATCGTATTCCTTTCTGCTGGATTGAAGAACAAAATCGCTTATTTCTCATGATTCCCTGCATCAATCTTAATGAAACTAGTTGCAAAAGACGAGAAAAAAAATTTGCTTTAAAATAATGAGCATCAAATTTCGGGCGCGCAAAAATTTGTGAACTTTTTCTTCAAAAAACATGTTTCAGAACACGAAAAAATTAGTTTCCCCATATATATCAAAGAAATAAACAGTTACATAGTTGATGACAAATGTGTTAACGTATATTTAACAATTTTTATTGATTTTTGACAGACTTTGTTGTCAAGTAGTTCAAATAACTCTCTTTTACTAAATTTACAATTTTCTCAAAGAAAAATCAAACAAATAGTGGAAAGTTGTACACCAAAATGTTGGAAATAATTTTTCTCGTCCGAATCCGGCATAAGTTTTACAAAAATATTGATTTTGAAGGTAAAAACACATTTTTCGAAAAATCATAGGTTTACGCTATTTGTTCATAGGTGGCGACATGTGTCTTTTAGCTTTGCTGCAAATTTTCTATGGCGCACTACCAATTTTTATTTGTTTTCACAAAAAAATTAATTCACAAAATATGTGTTTTATTTGGATCGGTTTAATGACAAAAAATTACATGTTTTGAACCATACTGAGTGGCCACTCAAGTCGAGAATTTGAAAATAATTTTGAATTTGTCAAAATTGCAAAAATAAAAAATGGGCAAAAATCGGAAATATGTTATATTTCTTCAAAAAATCTGGAAAAATCGAGAATTTCTTGCATATTTTTCTGAAAAAAAGAAAAAAAATCCTTTTTTCTCGATATTTTTGTATAATTTTCAAACCAATTGCTTATAATCTTCTTGAGAATGAATACACATAAAATTCCTGAAAGCACTTTGGAATTCTTTCAACATCTTTATGAACATGAATAAAAAGAAGTGGATAATTCTGGATTCAGCTTTTGTATAGAATATTTTTTCCCTTGAAAACATATTTATATTATAAAACGGACAAAATTAATTTAAGAAATTTTAATTTAGGCTGTTGTAAAAATGTTTTAAGAATTTGTCTTTTCAACAAAATTTGCATAAGATTAGATGTGAAGCAATCATTCTTATAGTAATGGATTTTTTTTATGGGAAAAAGGCTGTAAACAACTAACATGAATTTCTGGATATTTTAATTTTGTATTAAGCGTTTTTAGACAACAAATTGTATCATAGATTTCATTATTTTTGATTTTTTAATTCCATTTTTTTTAGTTTTTTGGTTAAAACCGAGGAACACAGCAAAAAATTCGATGGTAAAATCGCATGCAAAAGCATGCACATCACCTTTGTGAGCAAAAGCATGTAATATTGTATGCGAAAACGTGTACATAATAAGCATGTACAAAAGAAAAATAAATTAATGTTGCACACCCCAAAAATAACATCAATCTGTTGAGAGTCATATCCCGATTACCAAGTCCGCGCCCCTACCGTCTCGGCTATCTCACCGTCTTGTAATTGATGTGTCCAATGTCGATGTAGCAGTAGGTTTTCCGTACGTCGTATACTGAATTAGCTGCATACGATGTATGGGGAACATACAGCTACATCGGTGTTGATCCAGCTAACTTCACAGCGGCGAGATAGCCGAGATGGTTGGGGCGTGGACTTGGTAATCTGGATATAACTCTCAACAGATTGATGTTATTTTTGGGGTGTACAAAATTTATTTATTTTTCTTTTGTACATGCTTTTTATGTACACTTTTTCGCATACAATATTACATGCTTTTGCTCACAAAGGTGATGTGCATGCTTTTGCATGCGATTTTACACAGATTTTTTTAACTGTGAATAACAACTTTATGCTTGTCAAATGTTAGCCTTGAAATGTGGAAATACTGTTTATTGGCTGATAGTTGAAGTTTTCTCTTTGAATCCAATCTATTACCGATTTTTTTTTAAATTAAATCTGTTTTTAAAGTTCAACTCTTCTAAAACTGTTGATAACTCGATGAAATGATATTCACAAATTTTGTTCTATAATTGATATAAACTTTTAAATATTTTTATTGGTTATTTGGGTAAGATATGCCTATTATTTGAGGTTCTGGAAAAGTCGAGAATTTGATTTTGAGTGGCTACCCTGGTAATGGCACAAGTTGGAATAAAAAACCACAACCAGCGCTGCCAATTTTTCGGATAAAAAAATTTAATAGCTTATAAAAACTTAATTTTTAGATGTTAAAAATCGAATTTGCAATCACACATTCACACAACATTGGAAACGTTGATTGTTTTCGAGTTAAAGCCACACAAAATTCTTTTTCTTTTTTTATGTGACTTGTTTCACTTGTAGAATCTTATGACCCAGCTAGACTATTTCTGATTTTTTTTTTG
Organism: Culex quinquefasciatus; assembly: GCF_015732765.1. NCBI lineage: Eukaryota > Metazoa > Arthropoda > Insecta > Diptera > Culicidae > Culex > Culex quinquefasciatus. The sequence goes on from NC_051863.1 coordinate 33,382,432, forward strand.
AAAAGATCAAGAGGCCACAACATGTATTTTTTGAACAAAATATATTGAAATGGTAACTTTTTATACAAAACCTAAAGTGGCCTTCCCAGCTCTCTTCAACACTTCTGGTTTGGTTTACGTTGTTAAAAGTGTTCCAGCTGTCAAAATTCTTTTGCGCTTTTTTAAGTGTTGCACCATATTTGCTGTTAAAAGGAACAAAATAAAGAAAATATACAGTTAGTTCGTTAGTTCATGTTAGTAAGATAATCGAGTCTGGAGTGTATCTATACACGTTTGTATGGTACAACTAACAAAGTTGTATTGAAAACTCTTTAAAAAAGAATAATAATAAAACTAACGAAGTTCTATTGACATTGAACGTTTTCAGTACTCACCATGAGTCAAAACAATCAAATCAAAAATCAAATCAAATTATTCGCTCTATAGCATTGCCTTGGCGTTCTCGATTGCGAAATTCCTACTCGAAACTAAGTGTCCGAAGGCTTGATTGTTGAGGCAATTGCTAATCTCTTCTTACACCTTAGCTTTCATCCACCCCGGGATTCGAACTGACGACCTTTAGATTGTTAGTCCAACTGCCTACCAGCGACTCCACCGAGACAGGACCCAGGGAGACGACTCCTGCACCTGGACTGAGCTAACGACCTAACCTTTTTAAGTTAGTCCGGGGCCAACATTTACTTCCCGTCCGACGGAAGTCGTGATCAGACAAATCTCGTCTCGAAAAATGCCACCGGGACCTTCTGGGATCAAACCCAGGCCGATTGGGTGAGAGGCAACACGCTTACCCCTACACAACGGGTCCCGGCCAAAACATTATAAAAAACAAAAAACTAATTAACAGTTTTACAACCTACAATCCATTCTTGGTCACATTTCCCTTGAAAATAGTTTAAATGGGTGGGAGATAAATTGTTAAATCTACCCTAAAATAACAGTTCTTTCCAATTAGTGAAACCGTACATTAAAGTGAAAAATCCAACTTTAAACCATGACTCAACAGCGTCCGCGCCCCAGCAGTCCCGCTTCGCAAACTATAACTGCAGTTGTGCAGAAATTAATCCATTCGGAAGCGGCAATGTCTATGACCCCGTCGAGTCCGGCCTCCAATATCCACTAGCGCGAACGGCCAGCCATAAATTCATATCGCACGCTTCGTTAATCCCGAACCCAACTGTTTAGAATCACCGTTGAACGTGGTGTCGTCGGCGGTGGTTGCTCTTCAATTTTCAAGTTCAGGTTCTTTTGTAGCTACAGGGTAGTCGTGGCGTCTAGACGCGTCCTGAAAGCCGGGATTTTTTCGGAGTCGTTAAGGAGGATATTCGCAGCAGGGGCGAGTCGCTCTTGTTCTACAGGGAAATCTGGGGAAGTAATAAAACAATTTCCACTTGAATCAAAGATGAAAAGCGGTGGTGCTTCGATTGAGGGGGAGTTTTAAGTGAGCAGTAACGAGGGTTGATTTAGCACTGCGTCAAAAATTAAAAGGAAATGAGTCATCCTCGGTCGATACGGGATTGACAAGAGGGGACTTCAAGTGGCAGGATACACGGGAATCCTTTCATCGGGAAACACCACCCCCTTCTGGAGAGTGTTACCAACCTCACGTGTAACACAATCTCAACCAGACTTGAACCCCTCTCTCCTTAACGAAAAAACCGTAAATCAAGCGTTCGTTTAATTGCGGGGTATCACTTTCATCTAAGAGCGAGCGTTTTCCGGCGGCGATTCCTCGACTTCCTGGGGCCAAGTGCCCGGGCGCGATCTTTATTACGGCCGGCCCAACCGTGTGCCGGAGTGCCCTTTGGTCTTCTCGGGCGCGAGCAGTAAGACCCCCCCAATAAACAAGATCACGAAACTCCATCAAACTAATTAACTCGGCTGCGGCGGCGAGTGGTCTTTCACTCGATTACGTCACGAACTTCACATTAGTGCCGGCGGGGGGTTCGGCCAGACCAGGGTGGGCAAAACAAGACAAGGGCTGGTTCCGCGCGGATTTTGGGGTGGGTTGACGACTGTGTTTGTTCCTGTGTGCCCGGTGTGGGACAAATTGACGATGAATGGGCGATTAGTCGATCATAATTTTTTGGGGCCATGTTATTAATGCGTAAAACGGCTTTTGTGTGTTTCGATACTTTGTCCGGGCCGTTGTAAAACAGACACACTGGGTGGGCTTCGGATTGGAGCTGGAGGCTCCAGAAAGGCACTCGAAGTTATGGTGAATTTCTCCACACCAGCTGTAAACGTAATCCTGTGCAGTTGACTTGGCGTAATGAATTTATAGCAGAATCCACTCAGCAACCTGAAAAGCAATCAATCTATAATCCATTGTAAGTTTCAATTCCCAAGTAACATTTTTTGTTGTGGATCCTTAAATGCAACTATTTCGTAACACCCAAAATGTGCTATCTCAACATAGTTAGAACACTCGTGGTGCCCTAAAAAGCGCACGGAAATTTTGTGTTGGCAACATTCAGCCGCTTGTTTCAACTTTGTTACGACAAAGTTCCAGAAACAATTTGTTTGTCTCAATATGTCGGTAAAGTAGTTTGTTGTGTTGTCATGATGTTGCAATTATGTTGTCGTTTAATTTGCGCGAAACAATAAAAAAACTTTTTAAACAAAAAAAAAAAACTAAAGAGCCCCTGTTGGGTTTCTGAGCTGGTATCTTCAGATCTTCACTCCTTGCCTCAATCACTGAGCCACGGATGAATTGATGAAAGGACAAGTGGTTGGGCTGAACCATATCTAGGATTTTTGATTTCAAATGACATTTTAGCAACAATACGTTGCAATGTTGCAAACGTTTCGAGTTGAAAGCAACTTAACAACAATCCATTTCGTTTTGTAATCGGAACATATTGAAAACTTATTGGTTCCATTGTTGCAACATGTGACTTAGCCCAATTAATGTGCTAAGAATAATTTTGAAATTAAAAAATCCTTAGATACACTTCAGCCCAACCATTTACCCTTTCATCAACTCATCCGTGGCTCAGTGGTTGAGGCAATGTGTGTTGATTTGAAGGTGCCAGCCCAGAATCCCGATAGGGGCACTTTAGTTTTTTTGCTTAAAAAGATTTTTTTTTGTTTCGCGCAAATTAAACGACAACATAATGGCAACATCATGACAACACAACAAACTACTTTACCGACATATTTAGACAAACAAATTGTTTCTGGAACTTCGTTGTAACAAAGTTGAAACAAGCGGCTGAATGTTGCCAACACCAAATTTTCGTGCGCTTTTTAGGGAACCACGAGTGTTCTAACTATGTTGTGATAGCACAATTTGGGTGTTACGAAATAGTTGCATTTGAGGATCCGCAACAAAAAATGTTACTTGGGTTCGGATCTATCCGGAGATCTGGCTCCCGGGATTTTGTTGATTTGAAACACCCGGGAAAAATGAACAGATATATTTTTTACTGCCTTAAGGCTTAAAAAACTTTAAAGTAATATAACTATTGAAAGTGAACAATTTTCATGAAACAGCCCCATAGGTGTTGTTCTAATATTACGTCCAATGATTTTTGGGATTCTAGACCCCATACTCCATGTAGATATGTTGTAAGAATTAAAATTTAGATAAAATTTGTAGGTTTGACATTCTTACTACAGAAACAAATATGTACATAATTGTGAGGAAGGCACCAACCACCATCGGTGGATTAAGTAACGTTTTTTGTTCTTAAGGCAGATGCAAATATTTTTCAAAGTTTTTGTCCCTCGGATCTGGCCGGGGTCGCGGGGAGGGGCCAAAAAAATAAAAATATAAATATTGAAATAACAAGCCATAGTTTCAGCATTTTCATGGAAAAAGTGTTTTAAATGCATTTTACACTAGTTCAGTTGTTCTGCAATCATTAATTTCAAAATATGAAAGATTTGACGAAAATAACAATTTCAGCGAAAAAAAAACTTAAACATCGAAAATTTTCCAAAATTCAAAAGATTTTTTAATCAATTCAAACATGCTAAAAGTGTTTCTAAACCAGTGTTGAAAATCTGGCGACGACCTTTAGTTGCAGAGATATTGCAATGCAAAGGTTTAAAAACAGGAAAATTGATGTTTTCTAAGTCTCACCCAAACAGCCCACCATTTTTTAATGTCGATATCTCAGCAACTAATGGTCCGATTTACAATGTTTAAACATGAAACAGTCGTGATCTTTTCCGATCTTTTCGAAAACTATATTTAAAAAAAAATAAAGACTAACATTTCAAAAGGGCCAAATATTCAATATTACGCTCTCTTAAAATGTTAGACCCGGTTTAAAAATTTTGAAATTATTTTTTTTCGAAGAGATTGGAAAGTTTCACGAATATTTCATATTTAAATATTGTAAATTGAACCATTAGTTGCTGAGATATCGACATTAGAAAACGATGGGTTGTTTGGGTGAGACTTAGAAAACATCAATTTTCCTGTTTTTAAACGCTTGCATTGCAATATCTCAGCAACTAAGGGTCGTTTTAACAATGTTCAACATCGTAAAATATAGAGAATTTTCTCAGCTTTTCAAAAATATTTTTTTCAAGAGTGGGCAAACATGTGCACTAATTTAAAAAAAAAAAGAAAAACTGTGACTGTTTTCAAAAAAGTTACTTAAAAATGGCTTTAACTTGAAAACGGTCAAAATTTCACTAGAGTACTTTTTGATTGCAAATTTGATTTTACATCGAGATTGGTGCGCTGGAAGTGGGGACGCGAAGTCGTGATTATTCAGGTTAATTTTTTGGTGTGCTTTTGTGTCGCTGTTCGTATGGGGTTAGTGCATAATTTGTAAAGGGAGCGCGTGGTCGTAAAAAATATTCGGAGTGAAAAGTGATTTTTTGTGTGTGCCTTTTGTCGTGAATTGTGTGTGTTTCTTGCTAGTAATAATAATATCAGTCCTTCCTTTATCATTGTTGATCGGAGGGCACGCCGCTGGTTGAGTTTGTCGTATTAATTGTGTTCCAAAGTAACTGGGTGTTAATTGTGTTTAGTACTTCAGTCGATCGCGGGCGGTGAGGCCACGCGCTTGCCTTACTGAATTATTTTTGTCTTTTTCGTCGAGTAATTGGTGTTTTTTTTTGTGATTTTGTAAACTTCGATTTTTTGAAAAAATCAGTATTGATTAAAAAGTTCATAACTTGGTTGAAGATTTTTTGCACAACCTGGAAATTTCAGAAAAGTTGGCATTTTATGTCCTCTAAAACATATCAAAAAATGATAAAAATTAAAAATAGTGTTTTTTGCAAATCAAGTTTTAGTGACAAAAAGTTAAATAAAAAATCACCATTTTTTTACCGTGTTTCATATTTTTTTAGTGTAGTCCATATCCATACCTACAACTTTGCCGAAGACATCAAATTGATCAAAAAATACCTTCAAAAGATAAAGATTTTTGAATTTTCATACATCGTTTTTGTATGGAAAGCTGCCAAATTTGTATGGAAAATTATATGGACAAACTAATGATGCAAAATGGCTTCTTTGGGCATACCGAAGGCACCAAAAAAGTTTCAGCCGGATTAAAAAATACAAAAAAAAAACGAATGACCGAATTCTGAGAGAACTGCTCAACAGTAATAAAAAACTTGGTAATATTACGTCTGCGAAGGGGGACATCTTTTCTATCAGAAAAAATGTGTAATTTTTACCTCTGAGAATGTGTAATTTTACCACTTTTTTTGTGTAATGTAACTTTTTAAGCCTTATTGAGGTAAAATTACACCATTAAAGAAGTAATATTCAATGCGATATTATTATTCCAAAATTCCACCTTACATATTTGCTCATTTTTTTTCTGTGTGGACCAATTTCCTCTTCAGCTGCACGCAAGAACGTCATATCAATTCTACTGACCAGTAATGACATAAAGCGGAGATTTTTAGGGGATAAACAGTAAGGATGATTAGCTCCCACTACTCATCTGTTGGTTCATTGTGTAACTTCAGCCTATCCGTCAATAACGGAGAAGGAGCTCAACCATGCTCTTTCTTTTGCTATTTTTGTTGTTTTTGAATTTTAGTCTTTTTGTTTTATTTGTATCTTTGTTTTTTCAGTATTGTATTGTTGTATTTTTGAATAATTGTATTTATGATTTTTTTTAGCTAGCTTCTTTTGTCTTACTTTGGAAAGTAGCACAAACCACTTAAAGGTTTAGCTTGACCCTTGAATGAACAAAATCTTGACTCCCTGATACAGGCAACCCTTAAGGATAAGATCAAGATAGCGAGTAATCGCCGAAACCACAAAGTAACGCCATCAACCACTTCTAACCTCGAAGAAAAACTTTTATTTCCATTTCGCACCGAGCCCTACAAAACCACATCCAACTACCCTTGATGACCCGGACACGCATCGTCGTCGTACCCTAGTGTGCTAACCTCGTAACTACTTTTACTCACCGCCGACCGCACGCTTCTAGACTTTACTATCTCTCGTGGCTTTGAGGTTAATAAAAAGGCCGTCCCAGCGCGCGCGCGCCCCCTCCGCCGATATCAACATTTTATACACGCCTGTCCAAAGTAATTTCGAGTGTAGCATTGATGAGTGCGTCGAGATTGGCCGGCCATTTCTCACGCCACATCCAACGTCTCATAAATCCAAAGCGACTGCACTCTTATGTGCGCCGTAGAATCGACCTCCCGGGACCGACCTCGGGCAGGTCAGACCTGGTAATCCTGTTCGCAACGCGGCTTCGCTCCATGACGCAATCCGGATCGGGGGCTGCAACTCGCCGAGAGTGAGGTTATGTTTTGTATTTTTTCCGTTTTCGGAAAAAAGAAGAAATAACGCCCTTTCTGCGCCGCCGAAATGTGCTTTGATTTACTTTCGCTACTGCAGGGCATCTCTCGCGACGGCGACCGGCTTCTCCAGCGCACTTTCATCGCCCTGTTCAATCAATCTCGAGATTCGGAAAGGTGTGTGTGGAGTCGGGCGTAGAGATGAGTGACGCCCCGGAGGCAGAAGACTGTTCAAATCCATCATTTTGAGCGGTAACCGTCGAACGGGTTACGTAAAAATGCGTGTAACTGTGCGAGCGAGGTTGCAATTTTGGGGGGTTGCATATTGAGTTCGGGGCACATTTGCCCCGCCGGATTGGTGACCCGGTCAGACGAAATTGGTGCGAAATTTTGACCTTTCACGCGAAGTTGGGAAAGAGTCAGTTCTCTTGCTTACTTCTCGAAATTTGTCGACTCTGACTAAAACTCCGGGTTCTGAGAAATGTTCGACTCCACTTTAAAGCCTTGCAAAGCAAAACAAAACAAATAAAAATAAAGAAGAAACAATAAATGGCCAGACATACGGTGCCGTATTTACCGCAGCGATAATTAGTTGAAATGGATTCAACAGCCTGCTTCGGTAGAGTCGCTGGACAGTTGTTGGATTCGCAATCCAAAGGTTGGAATCCCGGAAGCCTCTGATTGGGATGAAGTTATTTAAACTATTTGAGCAGTTCTCTAGGATTTCGGTCATTCGATTTTTTTTGTATTTTTTAATCCGACTGAAACTTTTTTGATGCCTTCGGTATGCCCAAAGAAGCCATTTTGCATCATTAGTTTGTCCATATAATTTTCCATACAAATTTCGCAGCTGTCCATATAAAAATCATGTATGAAAATTCAAAAATCTGTATCTTTTGAAGGAATTTTTTGATCGATTTGGTGTCTTCGGCAAAGTTGTAGGTATGGGTACGGACTACAATGGAAAAAAATGATACACGGTAAAAAAAAATTGGTGATTTTTTTTATTTAACTTTTTATCACTAAAACTTGATTTGCAAAAAAACACTATTTTTAATTTTTTTAATTTTTTGATATGTTTTAGAGGACATCAAATGCTAACTTTTCAGAAATTTCCAGGTTGTGCAAAAAATCATTGACCGAGTTATGAATTTTTTAATCAATACTTATTTTTTCAAAAAATCGAAATATTGGCCGCAAAATTTTTTCAACTTAATTTTTCGATGTAAAATCAAAATTGTAATCAAAAAGTACTTCAGTGAAATTTTGATAAAGTGACGGTTTTAAGTTATAGCCATTTTTAGGTGACTTTTTTGAAAATAGTCGCAGTTTTTCATTTTTTGAAATTAGTGCACATGTTTGCACACTTTTGGAAAAAATATTTTTGAAAAGCTAAGAAAATTCTCTATATTTTGCTTCTTCGGACTTTGTTGATACGACCTTTAGTTGCAGAGATATTGCAATGCAAAGGTTTAAAAACAGAAAAATTGATGTTTTCTAAGTCTCACCCAAACAGCCCACCATTTTTTAATGTCGATATCTCAGCAACTAATGGTCCGATTTTCAATGTTAATAAATGAAACATTTGTGAAATTTTCCGATCTTTTCGAAAACATTATTTTCAAAATTTTAAAATCAAGACTAACATTTCAAATGGGCCAAACATTCAATATTACGCCCTTTTAAAATGTTAGTCTTGATTTGAAAATTTTAAAAATAATGTTTTCGAAAAGATCGGAAAATTTCACAAATGTTTCATATTTTAACATTGAAAATCGAACCATTAGTTGCTGAGATATCGACGTTAGAAAATGGTGGGTTGTTTGGGTGAGACTTAGAAAACATCAATTTTCCTGTTTTTAAACCTTTGCATGGCAATTTCTCAGCAACTAAAGGTCGTATCAACAAAGTTCAAAAATGCAAAATATAGAGAATTTGCTCAGCTTTTCAAAAATATTTTTTCTAAAAGAGGACAAACATGTGCACTAATTTAAAAAAAATGAAAAACTGCGACTATTTTCAAAACAGTCACCTTAAAAAAAGATTTAACTTGAAAACGGTGCACTTTATCAAAATTTTACTTGAGTACTTTTTGATTAAAAATTTGATTTTACATCGAAAAATTAAGTTGAAAAATTTTTGCGACCAGTCTTTCGATTTTTTTTGAAAATCAGTATTGATTAAAAAATTCATAACTCGCTCAATGATTTTTTGCACAACCTGGAAATTTCTGAAAAGTTAGCATTTGATGTCCTCTAAAACATATCAAAAAAATAAAAAAAATAGTGTTTTTTTGCAAATCAAATTTTAGTAAAAAAAAAGTCAAATAAAAAAATCACCAAATTTTTTTTATCGTGTATCATTTTTCCCCAGTGTAGTTCGTACCTATACCTACAACTTTGCCGAAGACACCAAATCGATCAAAAAATTCCTTCAAAAGATACAGATTTTTGAATTTTCATACATCATTTTTGTATGGACAGCTGCGAAATTTGTATGGAAAATTTTATGGACAAACTAATGATGCAAAATGGCTTCTTTGGGCATACCAAAGGCACCAAAAAAGTTTCAGGCGGATTAAAAAATACAAAAATTAAAATTGAAGAAAAAAGACCGATTTCGTAGAGAATTGCTCATTTCTGAAAACTATTTTGATTTTCAAGATAGTTTTGAAGAAATCAGTCCAAGTACCTCATTTGCATACATTTCCTTCAATGCGTACATCATTATCTTCTTCATCTTTTCCCATTAGTCAAAACCCAACACCTCTGCGTAGATTTCTTTTCCACCTTATCAACGAAACAAGATCTTGATCACTCAATCGCAGTCCGCAAATAAAAATAAGGGTTGACGACGACGACGCACTCCATTAACGAAGATGTCACTTAATTTACGGCCACAGCCAAATAGAGTGACACCATCAATTTCTTCTTCAATCACTCACACATGCGTGTGTCTGCGTACGTGCGTCATACTAGAGAGTTCCAACAACCGTTCCACGACACGATCACCATCATTGGATCGAAGATTATCGCCGTTCGGGCGCAGATCTCTGCGATCTTCAACAGCTGATGATCCGCAGGGTCCTTCTTCAACGGAGCGCCACGCCACGTGTCAAGATGATGGGTGCGAGTTGTTTTAAATTAACACATATGCTGTCACTTCCGTCATCTGTCACGGCGCGTGCCAACAGCTCTTCTCTCTCTTCTTTCCTCTTTCGCGATCGTTCCCTTTCCCGATGTTTTCTTTCGCATTTTTTGCGCCTGATTAATACGCACACATTCATGAAGTGCAATCAATTTGATCCAGATAAGGGAGGCAGGCTTCGATCAATCTAGAGACGACTCTAGAGCTTTTTTGCGCTCCATTGCTTCGTTGTTCGCGTCATTCCACGATCTCGCACTTTGTCTGATTTTTTTGTGTTTTTGTTGGCACCGCTGTTTACCTTTTATTTTTTGCCTCAAGCGACACACACTCTTTGCTCTCTTTTGTCGAACTTTGGGTCGCTTCGACGAGCCGTGATAAATTTGTTGCCAATTTTGCAACATCGTTGTGTCTCTTTCTCTTTTTTGTTAAGCTTCGACGAAACCTGGGAACGAAAAATTAAGCCTAATTGGCATTGTTCAATTTGTAAATCAATCCGCGCGCGCGGTTTTATTTGTGTGCTTTAAATTCGAAAAACGGCGGAAATGACCCTTCAAAGAAAGTTCGCCCAAGACGACGGCTTCGAGTGTGGTGAGTGGGAAAAAGTGAAATGCTCGGAAGAGATAGGTATTTGGCTTTCTGGATATAACAATTTATTTTGAGAAAATTGAACTAAAATCGGCCTACGATTTAACTCAAAACTATTTCAATCAACCGACTATTTGTCAAGGAAAAAATCCGCATGCAAAAACATGTACATCACCTTTATGAGCAAAAGCATAAAATATTGTATGAGAAAAGGTGTACACAAAAAGCATGTACGAAAGATAAAAATATATATTTTGCACATTACATGCTTTTTATGTACACTTTTTTTCATACAATATTACATGCTTTTGCTCACAAAGGTGATGTGCATGCTTTTGCATGCGATTTTACCATTGGATTTTTTGGTTTTGCTGTAGGAAGGTTTTACATTATTGCGACCGTGAAACTAAGCTCTTGTAATCTTTCGTAATAACATTATCTTTCTGGAAAATATTGTTAAATCATGTTAATTGCCATTGAAAGTTCTTCGAATATTTTGTATTATCAAAGGTTTTTTAAGAAATCTTAAACATGTTTGTTTTAGCTACACATCTAAAAAAGTAGTAATCCAGCTGCGTGTAAAAGGCCTAGGTGTAAAATATATATTGCATTACACAGCAAAAAATCCGATGGTAATATCGCATGCAAAAGCATGCACATCTCCTTCGTCAAAATAAACACTTAATATTACACGCTGCATGTACAATTTTTGCAAACACAAAAAAAAAGTTGCAACCGACGGGATTCAAACCCAGCACCAACAGTAAGGACTGGCGCCTTAGCCCACTCGGCCATAAGACCGATGAAGAATGGAAAGGATAAACACATATATCCTCTTGACATTTCGGTCAAGTTGGTTTCCCATACTGATGGGCTACATATTTCAAAGTGTAAAATCACATAAAATTGCATAAAATAATGCAATATTTATTTTACACCCAGGCCTTTTACACGCAGCTGGATTACTACTTTTTTAGCTGTGTAGTCGAGCGGGCTAAGGCGCCAGTACTCCCTGTATGTGCTGATTTTTTTTGTTGAATAACTATCTCAGGATTTAAACCGAATTTTGGGGATCTGTGAAGGTCAAAAGCTGAGGCTTTGCGAGCTGCACAAAATGACGTTCCTAACTCAATTTGTTAAAAATGCACGTGAGACAAGATACCACGAACACGGCGATTTGATGACCGTAGTCTTTGACACCCGACCCCCGGCACCGAAGATAATCGTTAATAATTCGAACAAATCGTTCACTGATCCTCGTTCCAAACTTTCTTCCTAATGGCAAGCAACAGCCCTTCGGCAATGGTCCCACCCAGTTTAGTCTCAACAATCCCTCTGCTCAGCTGCCAACACGGATCCCGCGGTGCAAATTCTACAAATCGGTTGCAAACTCTGCCTACAACTGTGGTGAGCGCTGCCATCTCTTGTTAATAAATCATGTTTTTACCCACAAAAAAAGAAAAAGAAAAAAAGAAATAACATCCACCCATGACATTGATGGGCCAACAAAGCAGAAATTGGACACGCCTCGTGAATGTGTCATGTTTGCGGTTCTTTAGTGCGCGGTTCGCCGATATGGACAGCAAGATCAGATCTCCCCAGCGATCATCATCCCGGAAGAGAGGTGTTTTTTCGGGGGAAGAAAACGGCTTCTGAGGAAGCCGCGCGGCGTTGAAAGCATTTGACGTTTACGACTTCAGCAGAGGTCTGTGAGGTTTTGGTCGTTAAACTGTGGTCAGCTTTCTTCGCTGCATTGCTGGTTTGAGTTATGGAGGCGGGTTCTTGAATGAAATTCTGTTTTTTCTGATTCTTTGGTCGTAATTTTTGGGGCACGTGGCGCGGTGTTTCTTAAGCTTGACCAGAACTTTATGATTTAGTACGTGCCAAGATCTCCGGACGACTGACTCTGTTTTTATTAAACTTGCATTACCGGGGTCGTAAAATGCATTCCAAGTTTTTATTGTTGTTGACCCCACAAGTTATGTGACGGAAGGCGGCTTAGCATAGGCTTTTTTTTATACTTTTGGTTATGCTAAGCGATAATTGGACAGAGAGTGCTTTCGCTGCTGGTATGTAAATCGCGTATTTTACAGCTGTGCACTGTTGAGCTATGAATTATATAAGATATGTTTAAGGGATACTCAAACCACAGCGATGGTGTCAAAACCCGTCCCACACATACACAATCACACAAAAAAATACAAGCACACAAGCAAAATCACAAACACGCACACAAACCCAAAAAAAAATAAAACAAACCCACAAAAAATCACACAAAGTCACACAACACACTCAGACAAAATCATGCACACACACAAAATCACACAAACACAAACCTTAAATCACACAAATACACACACACACACACACACACACACACACACACACACACACACACACACTGTAAAAACAACACACAAATAAAATCACACACAGAAAAACACACAATCATACCACCACACGGAAAAAAGTTTGCGAGAAATCATGAATTCATGAATTCGTGAATAATTTTGTTCATGATTTCGTGGTACCTTTCATGATTTCATGAATTTTATTCATGGCTGAATATTTTAACGAATATTTATGAATTTTCCTTCATGAAATCATGCGCATCACTATTTATGATTTCATGAATTTTATGCATGAAATTATGAATTTTTATTCAAGAGGTATATTTTTTTGATCGAAATCATTATTCATAAAATCCTGAATATTTTTCACGACTGCATGCATCCATTTCATGAAATTATGTACAATATTCAAATATACGAGTGAAATCGGTCAATTTTCACAGTTCAAAAATTCGTAAGTGCATCTCCAGCAAATCAAATTTGCACACGACGTCAATCCCACCGCGGTGCCTGTCGCGGTAGCAAATTTGCTCTCAGTTCTTCAGAATTTCACTTTGCTACCCGCTATTCTGCTGGTTTGCTACCGTGGCAAATGAAATAATGCACGGAAAAAAATATTTTTTTTCAATTAAAAAATTTAAAAAAAGATAAAAAATAAATGGGTAAATTTTTTTTAAATAGTGGTTTATGCAACAAGTTGCAAAAAGATGATTTTTTCAGCACGAGTCGTACATTTATCCAACGAGGTTCGCCGAGTTGGATAAATACGAAGAGTGCTGAAAAAATCAAGTTTTGCAACGAGTTCCATACAACATTTTTTGCAATTCAAATTTTCATGTATTTTGTCAATAAATCGTTCAAATCAAAAAAATGTCGAAAAGTGTTACTTTTCGAAACAAGTGCTGAAAAGTTCAACTTTTCAGCACCCATTTGAGTGCTGAAAAGTAGAACATTTCAGCATTTATTTTGAAAAGTGTGGCTATTTGATTCTGTTATTTTTGGTACAGAAAAGTAGGCTATTTCGTCGTTCAAGAATGACAGGAAAAGTAAGTAATTTCACGACGGAATTGCTAAAAAAATAAAATAAAATTAAAATATTAAAGAAATTTTAAAAATTAAAAAAAAAGAAAACAATAACACAAATTTATAAAAATTTAAAAAGTATAAAAAATAATCTTTTAAATTAAAAAATAAAAAAATTCAAAAAAAAATCAAAAAAAAAACAAAAAATAAAAAAAATTTATAAAAGTTAAGAAAATAAAAAATGTTAGCTTAAAATACAATAAAAATTATTAAAAAAAATTTAAATAAAAAAAATAAAAAATAAAATAAAAAAATTAAATAAAAAATGAAAAAAATAAAAAAAATAAAAAAATTTATAAAAAATGAAAAAAATAAAAAAAATTAAAAAAAATTAAAAAAATTAATTAGGCCTTTGCAAATACTTTTTGAAGTTTATGTCCCTCGACTCTGACCAAAGTCGAGGGGGGGGGGAAATAAAAAAAGCATAAAAAGCGTCATCAGTGCATAATTGGCAAAGGGAGCTCGTGATCGTAAAAAAATATTCGGAGTGAAAAGTGTGTGCCTTTTGTTTCGCATTTTTGTCATGAATTGTGATATTGTTTTCGATAAAAACGATCCGAGTTCGTTAGGTTTATCGCGTAACAAAATTATTTGCGTTTAACACCTCATTTTATAAATAAATATTATTTGGTTTTATCTTTCCACAGCCGGTTGTCTAAGATTAAACCATTTCATTCAAAATTTAACAACAGTTAAACGGGAAATGTCTCATCCGCAGCAACCGATTGTTTGCCTTGAGAATAAAATATAATACCTTTCAACAAACACTATGATTTTGGGTCGCATCATCATCTTCTATGATGAATCCTGACCAAACACCCTATCCTACTAACCAATTTTCAGGTTCCTGGCGCTTGTGGGGTGTAAGCACAGAGTAAATCAGCTGCCCTAGTAGCAACCTGCGCTAACTAACATTCCCGTCCCTTAGAATCGAGATCTACAAACTGACATGGCGGGCGCCGTTGGTGGCCAATGACTGTTACCTATTCGCAACTGATCTTGTTCTGGAAATCATGGTGTTTTATCTTTTCAGCGCATTCATACATGCTGTTGATAAGGGAAATACCACTTGATAGTCGAAGCCTACGATCAGTAGTGCTGAAAGGATATAACGGTTCTGTTCAGCAACGGAGAAGGACAACCATGGGTGGTCTCTCATGCTCATGCTCATTATACACCAGTCCAGTTGTTTTGCCATCATTAGTTTCCAAAATATCTAAGTATTGACGAAAATTTTATTTTATGCGGTGCTGTACATTGGAATTTCATGAAAATGCAAAACATTTTAAAACAAGCCCAAACATACTAAATATGACTATCAATGCAGAAAAATGCATTTTAGATTCTTTTCAGTTGATTAGACTTCTATTGTCATGGAAATTTTGAAGTTTTTTGGAAAAATATTTGTTTTCTCCCCTGATTTTTCAGACCAATTTTGAAAAGGGGGGGGGGGGGCGACATAAACTTTGAAAAATATTTGCAACGGCCTTCCAAAATAAAAAATAAATAAAAAAATTAAAAGAAATTTAAAAATATATATTTTTTTCAAAATGAAAAAACTTAAAAAAACATTTTTTTTATTGAAAAATTTGAAACAAATAAAAAAAATAAAAAATTAAAAACAAAATAGAAGAAAAATAAAAAATAAAACTTTTCTAACGCATTTTTTGTTTTTGAATTTTCGTGTTTTTAAATTTAGGATTTTATGTTTTTTTTTGAATTTTTGATTTTTGAAATTTTAGAATTTTGGAATTTTTTGGATTTGAGAAGTTTTGTATTTTTGAATTCTGGATTTTTTTAAAATTTTGAATTTTTGAACATTTGAATCTTACCAAGAGCAGACATACAAAAATCTCCAAAACACGCATTCATTGTCGGGTATCAGAAAATGAGTACCCGACAGGTACCGACACATATTTTTCTTCAACAGATGAACTTGAGATCAAATTTGATACCTGCTTTTCTACGCGCGGTGGGAGACTCGTGGGCAAACTCGATAGCAAATTTGGTGGGAATTAAATCGGGTGGCAAATTGTTTAACTTTCGACATTTTCGAAAAATGAAATTCTTTGAAATTTTCAATAGGATTAAGAAGTTTAATAAACTTTTAGTAATTCTAGACATGAATAAATACCTAATTATTGATTTTGAAGGTAAACTAGAGCAAAATATGATAAAACCCATATTTGCCCCCCGCGGTGGGCTTGTTTCGGTGGCAAATTTGCTACCCTAGCGGTGGGGATGAGGGAGTTTTTTTTAGGTGGCAAATTTGATCTCGATATTCATAAGCCGGGTGCAAATTTGATTTGCACTCCAGCGCTGCAGATGCCCTAAAGCAAAAATCGCGATACTCATGTTTTCATGGTACAATTTGCATGATTTCCGGATCACTTTTTTCCGTACATACAATAATCATACACACACAACATCACATACACACAAACTCACAAAATCACACACACACAAGCTCACAAATCACACACACAGATTGAGAGAGAGAGAGTCACGTAGCGTAGGGTAACTCTCTGCCTCGTAAACGGTAGATCGGGATTCAAATCCCGGTCCGGAAAGTAGTGCATAACTCTTAACAACTTTTTTAATTTCTTTTCTTTGTCTTTGCAGGTACGTAACAAACAACACGGCTTGATTGCAAGAAGCTAATTCAATTTAACGTGAGTAGCTGAAACATTGGACATTAAATTAGTCCCCTACTACAAGCCCGTCCCAGCTCTTTCAGTGGTCAAGTAATCAACCACAACATAACATTTACAGCGAAATCACCGCCACATCTTCCAGATCGCCGGACAACCTCCGCTCCGCTTTCGTAACCCAACCAATAAAAACGCAATTATGCTCCTCGCTGGTGTGACCAGAGCGCGTTGTAACTCGTAAACGCAGGGATAATCCGCGCTGTTTACAGCGGTCTAATCGTGCTCGCGCTGCGGACACACTCACCAAAGACTGACTGAACTCGCTTACCTGTCCAATCTAATCAACATTGTCATCGCTCATCTCACGTGGCCCCTCCGGAATCCGAAAGGATTCAAACTGACACCGAGGTAGCGGTGGTGGGCCAGCTGATTGCTTCCGTATTGACGACTACCTTCAAGGGACTTTCTCCGTCGGTCCAATTCCAACGCGGTCGTGGTCGGGAAAGATGTCAATTTATCTATATTACCGAGACGGAACACTTGAGTCAGCCCGCAAAGACAGCAGAGCCGTTGTAGGTCCTGGTGAACGGACGGGGCCTCATCATTCCACGGATCATCATCATTTGGCGGGTTTTCTTCAAATCTTTCCACCACTCTGCTGACGGTGACGAGCCCAAGCAGTGGATTATCCAACGTCGACGCGAGTTGATGGCAAATTTAAATTGAAAAATAGTGAATAAATAGCATAATTATCTGATGTCTGATTTAATCTCGTCGATCGGTGATGGAGTTGAGTTGGAAAGGGAAATTTCGAGCACGATGTGCTTATTTTTGTTGCTTTGCAGATTTAGTAGAGTATTTTCAGCTCACTACTCATGAAGTTTCCAACTGCTAGAATGTTGCTTTAGTGTATTACTTCATCGCAGCGATCATCGTTCGAAGCTCAACGCAACAATGCAGTTTGGCGAGCTGTCAAGCCCGGCAGACTTAGAAAGTCCCATCCAGCGTCAACTCTCACCGCGCTCCAGATATTGATTAATATTCCGCCAACGATCGAGCGCTGTGCATCGACCCGACCCGCAGTGCACGTCAGCAGGCTTGTAAGCTGTCAACAGCCCCAACGACACGAGATGCAACAGCTGCGCTGCCCTTTGCCGTTAATGAGTCCGGAGATGTAGCCGATCATTGACTCCGCGTTGAGATTTGCTGCGGAGGAGTCTGTTGTCAGATATTGTCCGCTGAAGGGAATCAAGATCTCGGCGCGCGCCTTCGACAGGTCTACAAGATAATCCGCCGAGACGTTCGTTCCGCTCGTTACGAACTCTGGTCACGTGTGCGCGGCCCGCACTGCCCACCTGCCTCTCCAGGGACCTAATATCAACGTGTCAGAATATTGATTAGTTTAATTTAAATTACAGTGTGCTCGCGCAAGACGGGGATATTCCCTCCCGTGCGACCGTTTTCGATTACTTACCGAGAAGAGTAAGTCCATCTCGGACTGAAAAAAAAAACAGGTTCAAGTGCCGGGGAGTGGTGCCGGCGATTACTGTTATTACCGGCAACGACTCCCCGTGGAATCAGTGGCAGTTACAGAGTGTGGCTTGTTTCCGTCATCGGGTTCGAGATGGGTGCGCGCACACTGGGATCTCAGTTATCTGGAGATCTTCAAAAGATATACCTTTAACCGAACTAGCGGTTTGTCCCACCGTGTCCCCCAAGAGTTCAAAACATCCTAATCTTTTTTTTTTACTTCTTCCTTCAACCCATTCCAATCTTCTAACAATCTCTCCACGGGAGTCATCATCTTGTTCCGCGCGCCAGCGTCGTTTCGTTAAGGTGTTGACTGATGATGAGGGGGCTTACGGCATCGATCTACAACAACAAAAAATGAGACCTCTCTCCTTAAGTATACGACGCGTGCACTTCCACCACCACCGCAGTCCGGCGATCCGTCCGTAGTCCCCACTTCAACCGAGAGTGAAAGATCTGGGAATTTATAGACAATTTTCACTATCGGTAGCATGCTTCGAATTATAATTATTGGCATTCCTTCCTCGAATCTCGCGGGGCTTTCACCTGCGACGGGACGCTACGACGTCTACAACCCGAGACCGCGCGGGGTAATCGATGGCAGTTGGAGATCACGCCACAAGATCATGGTACTTTGAACGGGCGATGATGTTTGGAAAGCACTGTTATTACCGCCGCCGCGCACCTGGATGCGCTAACGGTACTTTAGGAAGTGTGAGGGTCGCGTTGACGGCTGTGGGAACTCCACAGCCCGACCGGAAGAGGTAAACCTTGATGATCTGGAACTTTCCTAACCGCGTTGACGCCTCATTTCACGTAGACAATAGTTGCAAAGTTCTGCCACGTTGTGACAAAAGCACTTACAGGACCGTGACCGATTGTCAATAGTGTTGATAGTGACGGCGCTGGGTACACCCAAACGAGCGGCTTTTGACAAAAAATCTTGTCATGTAACTTGTACAGATTTATCTTCGTCAAGAGGCAGAAACTGCATAAAATACAACAATAATAAAAAATAATACAACAAATCAAAAATAGAAAACTAGGGAAAATTGCAAAAATATCAAAAAAATTAATAGCAAAAATTGCCAAAATTGCAAAAATTACAGAAATTATAAATATTGTAAAATTTCAAAATTGTAACAATTGAAAAAAAAAACTGCAAAAATTGCAAAAATAGCAAAAATATAAAAAAAGCAAAAATAGCAAAAATATAAAAAAAGCAAAAAATAGCAATAATAGCAAAAAGGAAAAATTGAAAAAAAAAAATTAAAAATTGCAAAAATTGCAAAAAATGTCAAAATTGCAGAAATTGCAAAAATTGCACAAATTGCAAAAAAAGCAAAAATAGCACAAATTGCGAAAATTGCAAAAAAATGCAAAAAATCCATAAATTGCAAAAAAAAAAGCAAAATTTGCATTTGTTGCAAAAAAAGCATAAATTGCAAAAAAAGCAAAAATTGCAAAAAAATGCAAAAATTGCATTTGTTGCAAAAATTGCAAAAAAACAAAAAAAATGCAAAAATTGCAAAATGGCACAAAAATTTCTAAAAATGCAAAAATTTTGAAAATTGCAAAAATAGCAAAAATAAAAGAATTTGCAAATATAGCGTAAATAGCAAAAAAGCATAATCAACAAAAATAGCAAAAAATGCATAGATAGCCAAAATAGAAAAAATAGCAAAAAAAGCAAAAATAGAAAAAAAATCCAAATTGCAAAAAAGCTAAAAAAAAGCAAATAAAAAAAATGCAAAAATAAGAAAAAATATCAGCAAAAAAAATAAATACCAAAAATAACAAAAGCAGCAAAAATAGCAAAAATAGCAAAAATAGCAAAATAAGCAAAAATGGCAAAAATAGCAAAAATTACAAAATTTGTAAAAAAAAGCAAGAAAATGCAAAAACATCAAAAATAGAAAAAATGCAAAAATAGCAAAAACAGCAAAAACAGCAAAAACAGCAAAAATAGCAAAAATAGCAAAAATAGCAAAAATAGCAAAAATAGCAAAAATAGCAAAAAAAGCAAAAATAGTAAAAATAGCAAAAATTGAAAAAATAGCTAAAACTGAAATAATTGCAAAATGCAAAAATTGCAAAAATTGCAAAAATTACAAAAGTAGCAAAAATAGCAAATAAATCAAAAATTGCAAAAATGCAAAAATTGTAAAGCTAGCAAAATAACAAGAATAGCAAAAATAGCAAAATAGCAAAAATAACAAAAATATAAAAATTGCAAGAATTGCAAAAAATGCAAAAATTGCAAAAAATGCAAAAATTGTAAAATTTGTAAAATTTGCAAAATTTGCAAAATTTGCAAAATTTGCAAAAAATTGTAAAAATTGCAAAAGTTGCAAAAATTGCAAAACTTGCAAAAATTAAAAAAATGCAAACATTGCAAAATTGCAAAAATTGAAAATTGCAAAACTTGCAAAAATTGCAAAAATGTAAAAATTACAAAAATGTAAAAATTACAGAAATTCAAAAAAATGCAAAAAAATTAAAAATTGCAAAAACTGCAAGAACTGCAAAAATTACAAAAACTGCAAGAACTGCAAAAAAAAAATGCAAAAACTGTAAAAATAGTAAAAATAAAAGAATTTGCAAAAATTTCAAATATAGCGTAAATAGCAAAAATAGCAAAAATAAAAAAATAGCAAAAAATACAAAAAATGCATAGATAGCAAAAATTAAAAAAAAATAGCAAAAATAGAAAAAATAACAAAAAAAAGCAAAAATAGCAAAAAATCATATTAGCAAAATAGCTAAAAAAAATAAAAAAAAGCAAAAATAAGCAAAAATATCAGCAAAAAAATAAATAGCAAAAATAACAAAAAAAGCAAAAATAGCAAAAATAGCATGATTTGCAAAAATAGCAAAATAAGCACAAATGGCAAAATAGCAAAAATAGCAAAATTAGAAAAAATAGCAAAAATAGAAAAAAAATCATAAATAGCAAAAACAGCAAAAATAGCAAAAATTGCAAAAATAGCAAAAATCGCAAAAAAAAAACAAAAATATCAACAATTGCAAAAATGCAAAAATAGCAAATTAGCAGAAATGGCAAAATAGCAAAAATAGCAAAATAAGCAAAACAAGTTAAATAGCAAAAAATGCAAAAAAATGCAAAATTACCAAAATAAGCAAAACTAACAAAAATAGAAAAAATAGCAAAAATAGAAAAAATACCAAAAAATAGCAAAAAAAAAAAACAAAAAAGCAAAATTGCAAAAAAATAGCAAAAAAGCAAAAATAGCAAAAAATTGCAAAAAAAAACAAAAAATTGCAAAAAAAAGCAAAATAAAAAAAAAAAACAAAAAATAGCAAAAATTGAAAAAATTGCAAAAATGGCAAAAATAGCAAAAACAGTAAAAAAAGCGAAAATCGCAACAAACATGCAAAAAAAGTAAATAGCAAAAATAACAAAAATAACAAAAAACAGCAAAAATAGAAAAATTTCAAAAATTGCAAAACTAGCTAAAATAGCAAAAAAATGCAAAAATAGCAAAATTAGCAAAAATAGCAACAATAGCAAAAATAGCAAAAATTGCAAAAAAAAGCAAAAATAGCAAAAGTAGCAAAAGTAGCAAAAAAATACCAAAAAAATAGTAAAAATAGCAAAAATAACAAAAGTGACAAAAATAACAAAAATAACAAAAATAACAAAAATAACAAAAATAGCAAAAATGCAAAAATAGCAAAAATTGCAAAAATTGCAAAAAATGCCCAAAAAAGCAAAAAAAAAACCTAAAAAAAAATGCAAAAATTGCAAAAATGGCAAAAAATGCATAATATGCAAAAATGCAAAAAATTGCCAGTGATTTTTTTCGATGAAAACTGTTTCATAGCTGTGTCAAGGGTAGTTTGATCTGGGTGCACACACCCTGCCTTCGGCTGCGCGCGATGTCGCGCGTATTAGTTCTGCGCGACGGAAATGATGTAAGAATGTAGTTGTTGTCGTCGTCGCCGATTCGTGACGCTTCGGGGAGGTCGCGCCGAAGAGTGCGAAAACAATGGCTCGCGGAATTCGAAATTAGTTGTCACGCTTCTTAGACGG
This sequence comes from Culex quinquefasciatus, assembly GCF_015732765.1. Taxonomy (NCBI): domain Eukaryota; kingdom Metazoa; phylum Arthropoda; class Insecta; order Diptera; family Culicidae; genus Culex; species Culex quinquefasciatus. Next base: position 33,404,565 of record NC_051863.1, read on the forward strand.
GTTAAGCGAGCAGCGATTAGCATCGATGGAATTTTCGGACGAAGTTTCGCCTTTTCGAGAACTTGTTCCGGTTGAGCCGTTTTGGCATAAACAAATTAGATAAGATCGTAGTGGGGATCGAATTCGCATCTAGAACAGTTGAGCTTGCATAAATCAAAACGATTTTCAGGAATTCGAAGCTGGCCTAGACGGTATCCCATTACACAACGGTAAAAGGCATTCCTCCGCCAAGCTCATCAATCTCTTAACGAGATTCCAGCGGAGAGCAGCAGAGAGCAAAATAATTCCCCCTCCGAGTTAGCCGCGGGGTGGCTTAGCAAAAGACCTTTTTGTTCCACCAAAAGTGCCCTAATCGGCAATCGTAATCGTTTCGCCGTCGTCAATTTGTTTACTTTCTCACCTGCAGTCAGCCCAAAATCGATTTCAGCAGCGATTAGTGTCAAAAGCGCGGGGCGGGTTGCGGGTATCTTTCGTCGTTGATCAACGGCACGACTGACTCCCCCCGTAACCCTATTAACCGTGGCAGCGAGATAGAGAGAAGACTGACATGAGCGCTAGTCAAAGGTGTAATAATCTGCCCCTAATTTCGAGTAGGCAGCCGGGCAGTTATTCAATTTCACTTTCGAGAAACTATCATTCCGGCAGCATCACCGAATCGACATACTTTTGCGCGATTACGCTGAAGTAATCGATCGTAGGATGGAGAAGGGGTTGTAATTTAGCAGAAATAACTTATACGAGTAATTGAAATGATTTATGTTTGAATGTCGTACTGCAAACGTTCATGCGAGCGAGTAATTTAAAAATTTAAAGAGAGTTACCTAACTCAGCTATTAATTCTTTATGCGATATCTTGACAGTCTCCACATAATCGAAGATCTCACATATCTGGTTCCCCTTTTGCTAATCTCACATGATTGAGCACCGATTTGCACAAACTCGCTCAGGGGGTGTCTCCTTTACAAAACGGTAGCCCCCTCCCTCGATATGTTCACCGACTCCCACGAAGCGTTCGTAATTTTTCCGCTACTGCGCAAATCTATATATCTCATAAAAGTGCCTCCAATAAATCCAACCCACTCAGCCTCATCGGGGATCTCAGCCGGGATCACCCATAGAGATCACCCCACAGCAACAGCCACCTTTCCGCCTCCGAGAATCTCCAAGACCCATTGACTGGTTCCGTTGAGAAATGGTACCGTAATTCATTACCGCGGGACCTTCATTACTGCCACCAACCTGGTCATTTAACGACAGCAGGGGGCGGAAAAGCCGTTCATCGGCGCGGCATTTCTAGGGGCTCTGGGGGGGATCTTCCCGTCCGCGGAAAGGTTGACATGGAACTGCGACGGTTATCTCTGGGGGAGACAGAGTAGCAGTGGTTACATTTAATATCTACATTATGTTGGTGTTGTGGGATATTGGCGCAATCGGTTGAAATTTCATGCAATTTTGTTTGTTTGGATTTGACGTGGACTCTGGTTTCTCGAGAATTGCCGATTTTCCAGCACCGGAAGAAAATCGATATTTTACACCAAATTTTACCTCAATTTTCTATGCAAAATTGAATTTGCAATCGAAAAGTACTTTGCAGATTTTTTGATAAAGGGCTCCGTTTTCTAGATATAGCCACCGAAAGTTTGATTTTAAAGAAATATTTGCAGTTTTTCGATTTTAAAAATTGTGACCATGAGAAACCATTTCTAAAAACATTTTTTATGAAAAGTTCAGAAAATTTGCTATGAATTTGTCTATATTATTGAATGTTTGACTCTTTTAAAATGCTAGTCTTAATTCAAAAATTCCAAAACATTGTTTTCGAAAAGATCGGAAAATTTCAAGAATGTTTCATGTTCTAACATTGAAAATCGGACCATTAGTTACTGAGATATCGACATTATAAAATGATGGGTTTGTTGGGTGAGACTTGGAAAACTTAAATTTTCATATTGCCAAACATTGAATATTACGACCATTTAAAATGCTAGTCTTGATTTAAAAATTTTCAAAATATTTTTTTCGAAAAGATCGAAAAATTTCACGAATGTTTCGTGTATTAGCATTGAAAATCGGACCATTAGTTGCTGAGATATCGATATTAGAAAATGGTGGGTTGTTTTGGTAAGACTTAGAAAACTTAAATTTTCGTGTTTCTTTTTCTTAAAGCGGCCCTATCTCAGCAACCTGAGGTCCAATCTTCAATGTCTCTTAGACAATTTTATAGCAACTTTTCTGAACTTTTCAAATAAAATTGTTTGAGAAATGGTAACTCATGGTCACAATTTTTAAAAATCGAAAAACTGCAAATATTTCGCTAAAATCAAACTTTCGGTGGCTATATCTTGAAAACGGAGCTCTTTATCAAAAAATCTGTAGTGTACTTTTCGATTGCAAATTCAATTTTGCATTAAAAAATAACATCAAATTTGTTTTTGCATGAAACTTCGATTTTTCCAAAAATCACTGTTTTTTTCAAAAATTCATAACTCGGCGGCAGATTTTTTGACCATGTTTCTCTATGGCTTAAAAGTTGCGGATTTTTGTCCCCTAAAACATATCAAAAAATCCCGAAAATCAAATAATACCTATTTTGGGAAATTGAGTTTTTGTGCAAAAAATTATAATTAAAAAATCGTTAAAAAATCCGTGTACCTATTTTTTCTCAATACCTACAACTTTGCCAAAGACACCAAATTGATCAGAAAATTCAATCAAAAATTACAGCTGTTAAAATATTGACGTACCATTTTTGTATGGACAGCTGCCAAAATTGTATGGAGACTTGTATGGGTGAACCAATGACACAAAATAGCTTCTTTGGTCATAGGGAAGGCCCCCACCAAGTTTGAGCCAAATCAAAAAATACAAATAAAATCCATATCCGGTTTTGGTAGTGAATTGCTTAATAGTTGGAGCGTTTTCTACGATTTTGCAAACCAACGTTTTTGTATTTTTTTTTTATTTTGATGACTTTTGTTCATGCTTTCCTTTGTCAAAAGCATTTAGCATCATTAGTTTTTTCCATACAAGTCTCCATGTAGCCGCCAAGGCTTCTCATACAAAATGTGTATGTAATGTATGAAATTTTTTGTCGTGAGAAGGGAATTTCTGATTGATTTGGTGTCTTCAGCAAAGTTGCATGGTGTATGATTGGAAAATTTCGGAAAAAGTAGGTACACGGAAAAAAATATTAATGATAATATTACTAAAATTTGAATTTCCAAATATCTTTTATATATTTTAATTTTTTTTTATATTTTTTGAGGAAAAATACTTTTTTAATTCATAGTACATGAGGGTGCGAAATCTGGTTTAGGAGATATAACGTGATTTTTTATGGCTTTCATGATGCTGGCTGTCCTGTCCTGGTAGAATTGGATTTAATTCTTTCTCATCAATTTCTAAGCTACCTGGACTGGATACAGGTAAACCTCTTTTTACGCGGTGAGTTACATTTTACTTATTTGTCGATTTCTCTGGAATGACGCAACATTTTTGCAATGTTTTAAAAGCAATTTGTAGGTTTTGTTCAGATCAACAAAACGCTTTTTAAAAATGTAAAAATAGTGTATGGTTAGAGAGAAATCTACGAAACAAAAAGCGTAAAGCCACCGAGTAAAAAGAGGATTCTCTGTATTCATCACACATACATGACGAAATCCAGTCTGCAACCCGTTAAGATCACCATCTCCATGCGAATGTGAATGCGAATAACATGATTTTTTTATGCTCCAAGTAATATCATGGTGTAAAAATAATTTTTAAGCTTAACTTTTGAAGAGGGCTAAAAATCCATAATTTTTCTCATTTTATATTCTAGACCAAGCTATAAGTTTTTAAATATTTTTATTGAAGAGATAAGATTTTTTTAGCAAAAGTTTAACTTTTTGCCTTCCTCACCTCTATGAGGAAAGGCTTTAAAATCACTCGAAAAATGAACTTCTTTATTTGACCTCGTAGACCCACCTTCACGTATACCTATCGACTCAGAATCAAATTCTGAACTAATGTCTGTGCGTGTGTCTGGATGTGAGTCCGTGCACCGAAAAATATGCACTCGATTATCTCCGGACTGGCTGAACCGATTTGGACCGTTTTGGTCTCATTCGATCCGTCGTGGGGTCCCACAAGACCCTAGTTAATATTATGAAGTTTAGAAAAGTACTTCAAAAGTTATGCTAAAAAAACGATTTTAGCTAAACTTTGGAAGATTGTAAAAAGGGTGGTTTTTGTAAGAAAACCCGTCATGCTATACATTTTTAGAAAGGTATTGGAAAGACCTTTCCAACGCGTTAAAAGATTGAAGATCTGACAACCTCATCAAAAGTTATGAGCACTTAAGTGTTATTAATAGACTTTTTTGAAGCCGGATCTCAAATATTTTGATGAAAAAGTTGTCCCGATCTATCATGCGACCCATCATTGGATAGGTAATCAAAAGACCTTTCCAACAAGCCCAAAAGATTGAAGATCTGATAACCCTATCAAAAGTTATGAGTACTTTTGTGTTTTCGATACACTTTTTTGAGCTTGGATCTCAGATAATTTGATAAAAAATAAGTGTTATTTATACACATTTTTGAGGATGTGTAGTGTCTTTACTTTATGAATGTGAGGAAGGCACCAACAACCTAAAGGTGGATTAAGTAACGTTTTTACATTGAAAATCGCACCGTAGTTTCCGAGATATCGTCAGCTTAATTTTTAATTTGTTAAACTCAAAAAATCTAAAAAAACAAAAATATTTAATTAATACTTGATAATGGTATATTTTATTTAAACAAAAAACAATCTGAAAAAAAAAAACTTGAGACTTAAAAAGACGGCTTCTTAAAATTTGTCTTCTACAAATTTGCCATAAAATTTAGCAAGCAAACGTTATTTTTTTCTGTCTTTTAATTGCAATCGAACCGTCGTAGCTCAGGGGTTGGAAAATGGACTGGAACCTCGTCCAAAATAATGTTTTTTTTCTTCAATGGGACACCAGAGCACGACCCCGACGCGATAAGAGTTCATAAAACAACAGGCAAACAAGGTGCTGATTAGTCGGGGCCGTCTTTTCCCAGGGTACCACGTGATTCATAACTTTCTGCGTAGAGACCTCGGCCGCATTCCGGAAGCTTCAAGACGGTCCAGAATGCGCTAAATGTGTGGCGGTGGCAGCCGCAATTATGGTAATTATGCTAATGAAATATTACCTTTTAATTGAATCGGTTAACACGGGGTGGTTATCTTGCTGTTTCGAGAGAGAGAGTTGGATGAAGCAACTACACCGGTGCGGTGCGACGGCTGTAATTGTATGGTTTTTGGGAACGTCGCAAGATTAATGGAGTTGGGCAAATACCGCGAACTTGTGACCTACACCACCGTCCGTGGGAACAGGCAAGCTCGAGTGTCACTGCAGAGACACGGTCAAGTTTATTTGCGTTGCGATTCGCGCTGTGCAGATCTGTATCATAAGCTCCGGTAAGCTCCTGAAGAGTGGAAAACATTTGCACACTTGCACGTCTCCGCACGAGAAAACATCAAAACAAACCAGCAAACGAGTACCGTTCAAGTGTGTTTAGATCGCTGAAGTACTCGCGCGTCCAGACCTCACCAAGTCCCCCGAGAGAGCGGTGTGCAGTTTGCACCTTCAACGACTGCATCAATTGCACTTGCGCGTACGTCGCACACGCTTCTTTCTCACCTGCTACATGTTCCTGAAGGTACCTTCTCGACTCCGCGTAGATGCGATGACCATCGGGGCGCTCTCTCCCTATAGGAAACTCGCTAGCTTCTCCAGACCGTCGGAATCGGCGCGACTTTAGGTCAGCAAAAAAAAAGGCCCTACACAGTGTGTGAAGAGCCTGATTTGCATTGAATGGTACCATGACAAACGATTATGTCTAGGTTTGCGTTGTGGCGAACGCGCGACGACCCTACGGGATCTTCTGGTTGCATCTAAATTTGCTCCAACATATTGCGGAGCATGAATTTAGATGAGCACATCAGTTGTCGGTTTTATTGCCTACCGTCACGTCGGTGGATTTGCAAGTTGCGGTTGGAGACGGGGGGTGTCTCGTAAACATGCGTTCTTGGTTCTGCTCTAATTACGGCACCACGAGAAGAGGCTGGGGTTGTGGTGCCGCTGTGGAACATTCAAAGTTGTTTGTACACCTGAGCGAGGAAGGCCAAATCATATGACAAGAACGATAGCAACATGTCATGTCACAACAAAAACATAAATTTGTTTCAACCAATAGTTGAACTGAAGCTCTCTGGATGCTTTTAAATCTATTGATCACAGGAAATTGTTTGTGGCAAAAAGGGAGCTTCTACTAAATTTATCATATTTTTATAAAAAGTTTACCAAATTTAAGACATCACTAGAGTGATTTTGCTGGCCAAAGTTTCAAAAATACGTACAAAACCATAAAAAATATCGTTTTTTATGTCTTTTCTATATTAAAATCTGTATTTTTTTTATTAAAAAAAAGTCCGAAAATGATTCCATTTGACTGAAAATGAGAAAAAAAAATATTCTTAGCAATTACGTTTTGAAAGTCTCTACTTTTACTGCCATTTTTTGGCGACGAAATGGCCTACTTATCATTACCAGAAAAAAACAGTGCTTAAAAGTTTATTATAGCACTTTTTTGAGTGCTGAAAGTTGAACTTTATGTGAGTGTAACGAAAAGTCATTCTTTAAGACACTGCTCTGGATTTTTAAGTTGACAAAACACAAGGACGTTAAACAAAGCGGGTTACCAAACGTTTCTCAGAAACATCGATTCTAAAAGTGTAATTTGGGATTTATGATGAATGCAACTTATTGCTACTATTATGATTTGTTAACAACAGAAAAAAATCAAAAATCGGTGGTGAAAACAGAAACTTTCAAATTATTTAAAAAAAAGGTTTAATTTTAGTCAATGATTAGAATTGCGTTTGTTTTTTTTATGACTGTATTATGTATATTTTAAACCCAGTCATTATCTTTTGCCTATTGTTGTTTTCTATTTTTCCTGTTACATATTTTCACTTTTTGTCTGTTTCATTTAAATTATTTGCTTAAAACATGCAACTACATGAAATAACAAAATTCTAGTGCCTTATTTTGAAAAATGGAACAAAACCACAAAATCCTTAAGGCACTAAAATCGACCGATTCCCTTAAATTTTATTTTTTTATATTTGGCTAACATTTTGTCTTTCCTATGAACAATTACAGATATGTGGTCCCAAACAGTTCTTTTTATTTAAATTGGAAATAGAAAATGTATTATACAACGAAAAAGTTTAATACTGCTGTCTTTTATCCGGTTTTTAACAATATTTTTATGATGCTTTTGTATTTTTTCCTTCAAAAAAAAATATTTTTTTTTCTGAGGGCTCAAAATTGATCATAACTAGAGTGAGTTTTCAAAAAGCCGTAAGAGCCACCGTGACCTCCAACTCTGATATTCGTTTTTCTACAAATTGTATCAAAATTTCATTTATGTTTTGATTGGGGCATTTAGAAGACGTGTAGGTGACCAATCTTAAGCGATTTTGAAATTGGTTTTTCGTAAATAGGTCGAATACCGATGCAAAATAGGCTTTGTTTACCATTGGCTCTTAGGTCTTTTTGAAAAATAATCCGAGATAAGGTCTAAAAAGTTGCCCGAAAATTCAGGGGACAAAATGCTAGTTTATGCAACAAGTTGCGAAAAGAAGATTTTTTCAGCACGAGTCATACATTTATCCAACGAGGTTCACCGAGTTGGATAAATACGACGAGAGATGAAAAAATCAAATTTTGCAACGAGTTCCATACAACACTTTTTGCAATTCCGAAAAGCACCCTTTGAACAGAATTATAAGTCAAATGTCCATATATTTAGTCAGTGAATTGTTCTAATAAAAAAAAATGTTGTAAAGTATTACATTTCCAAACAAGTGCTGAAAAGTTCAACTTTTCAGCATCCGTTTCAGTGCTGAAAAGTAGAACTTTTCAGCCTTTGTTTTGAAAATGGTTACTATTCGATTCTGTTAATTTTGACAGTGAAAAGTAGGCTGTTTCATAGGGTGCCCAGAAAAAATGACCCCCTGCTCCACAAGCGAAAAACGGTTTTTTGGGTTATTTTAAGCATCTGTGTAAATTTTGAGCGACATTGGATGAGATTAACCCATTGATACCCGAGCCTAAAGTTGGTGTAAAAAATGTTTTTCATACAAAAATGACTTTTTTAAATCGCTAATAACTTTTCAGGATCGAGTTTTACAGCTTTGGTATGTTCTACAAAGTTGTAGAGCATTAAATTTTCATTAAGAATCTCACTTTTGGGAATATTCGGATGGAAGTAGCGCACCTTGCAGACCAAACCGTAACAAACTTGGATTTTCCATACATTTTTTCGATTTTTCCCATACAAACTTCACCTCCGAGTATCAATGGGTAAATGATGACCGATTTTGCTCATATTTGGTCCAGAGTCCTAGAATAGGTCAAGGAACAATATTCAGCTTGTGGAGCGAGGTTTTGAGAAAAAGTCCCATATTCTGGGCACCCTACTGTTTCATCGTTCGAGAATGACAGGATAAGTAAGTAGTGCAATCGCCTGAAATCATTTTAAAATGCATTCCCCTGTTTTAATAATCAATTCATTTTTTTTTTTTATCCAAACATGTCTAGATTTTTTTTTGTAAATTTTCAATTTACAGTACTGTAAAAAGTCAGTTTTTCTTAAAAAAAAATTCGCCCTACCTTAATTTTTTCCTAACTAATGGTTATAAAACAACAGAACTAGAGTAAAATGCATTTTAAAATAAAAATAAATAAACCTATCTGTAGTTTTTTTTTCAATTTTTTTTTTTACATTTTTGGACCCACCCTGATCATCCATGTCAGAGCTGAAAGACAACAACTTTGAAAAATATTTGCATTGGCTTTAGGGTGGTTCCAAAAATTGATATTGTCATAAAAATTACATAAAATCATTTTTCAAAAACTATGACAATTTTGAATCTTTTTTGATTCTAAAGTATGTAAATTTTTGAGTATATTTTGTAAATTTTGCTGAATTTCGATCAAAAATTTTTAAGTTTCATACGACTTATTCAAATGTCATGCTAATTTTTTCGGTTTTAAAACATTTTTTATTCAAAGCTCAGTAAAAACCATTTATTTGCGCCAAAGAGCCAAAGAGAACGAAATCGGTATAGGGTAATTCTCCGCCAACTCACACAGCAGTTGCCCCGACCCCTCTTCGATTTGCGTGAAACTTTGTCCTAAGGGGTAACTTTTGTCCCTGATCACGAATCCGAGGTCCGTTTTTTGATATCTCGTGATGGAGGGGCGGTATGACCCCTTCCATTTTTGAACATGTGAAAAAAGAGGTGTTTTTCAATAATTTGCAGCCTGAAACGGTGATGAGATAGAAATTTGGTGTCAAAGGGACTTTTGTGTAAAATTAGACGCCCGATTTGATGGCGTATTCAGAATTCCGAATAAACGTATTTTTCATCGAAAAAAACACTAAAAAAGTTTTAAAAATTCTCCCATTTTCCGTTACTCGACTGTAAAAAATTTTGGAACATGTCATTTTATGGGAAATTGAATGTTATTTTCAAATCTATATTGTCCCAGAAGGGTCATTTTTTCATTTAGAACAAAATTTTTCATTTTAAAATTTCGTGTTTTTTCTAACTTTGCAGGGTTATTTTTTAGAGTGTAACAATGTTCTACAAAGTTGTAGAGCAGACAATTACAAAAATTTTGATATGTAGACATAAGGGGTTTGCTTATAAACATCACGAGTTATCGCGATTTTACGAAAAAAAGTTTTGAAAAAGTTGGTCGTCATCGATCATGGCCATTCATGGTCACCCGCGACAGACACGGACGACGAAACAAAGAGAAACGCAAAAAGTAACTTTTTCAAAGCTTTTTTTCGTAAAATCGCGATTACTCGTGATGTTTATAAGCAAACCCCTTATGTCTACATATCAAAATTTTTGTAATTGTCTACTCTACAACTTTGTAGAACATTGTTACACTCTAAAAATAACCCTGCAAAGTTAGAAAAAACACGAAATTTTAAAATGAAAAATTTAGTTCTAAATGAAAAAATGACCCTTCTGGGACAATGTAGATTCGAAAAGTACATTAAATTTCCCATAAAATAACATGTTCCAAATTTTTTTACAGTCGAGTAACGGAAAATGGGAGAATTTTTAAAACTATTTTAGTGTTTTTTTCGACGAAAAATACGTTTATTTGGAATTCTGAGTACGCCATCAAATCGGGCGTCTAATTTTACTTAAAAGTCCTTTTGACACCAAATTTCTATCTCATCTCCGTTTCAGGCTGCAAATTGTTGAAAAACACCTCTTTTTTCGCATGTTCAAAAATGGAAGGGGTCGTACCGCCCCTCCGTCACGAGATATCAAAAAACGGACCTCGGTTTCGTGATCAGGGACAAAAGTTACCCCTTAGGACAAAGTTTCACGCAAATCGAAGAGGGGTCGGGGCAACTTTTCCCAATTTCGTGTGAGTTGGTAGAGAATTACCCTATAACAGTCATGATAAAAAAAATTGAACATACAAACCATGGGCATAATTTTACAAAAATATTTGAAACGACTTATAAATGCGTTTTTTTCTATAAAATTTCCTCTAAATTAAAATGCAGTTAAAGTCAAATGACAGCTTCCAACGTACAATAATTACTAACTTTATTTTCTCAATTTCCCATCCATAATAGCTCATCTCGGCACACAATCCCGAATGAAGTAACCGCCATCGACGTGCATATGCCCGTACCACCTCCACCGCCACCGGAATGCATTCCGCGGCGAATTATCTCATTTCGGCGCTATTGCGCACCAAACTGCAATCAATTGCGAAATATTTCACCTCCAATTACCATAGCTCTTGTTGTAGCTGCTCTCTGCTGAGAAGAAAGCGCCCTGGCGGCTCCTTGTGCAACGCGCCGGTGCCGGCGATTAATTAGACAATGTTCGGCTTTATAGTTTTATAAACACACCATTAATTAAACTTATTTTCCTTCCCGCTTTGTCTCGCTGGCGGGTGAGGTAAACGGGACGACGTTTTGGGCCAGGTGGTTCCCGACAAAAGATTTCCTCATTGGGCTCGTTAAACGGAGCAGACTTTTTAAGCAACGACGGTAGCAACCCGAAGTGCAGTTTTAGTTTTCCGCCCTAAAGCTGCTGCTCTATGACTTGGGCTAACCTTAATCGTTTGGTGGAGGAAAGGGTCGGTCTGCAAAAAACGAATCAATTTAACAGATTTAGTTTTAAAATTGGATAATTTTTATAGTTGTTTCATTTATATTCAGCATAAAGTTGCTCAAAGCTTCATAATTTAAAAATATAATTTTACTAAGCTAAGTTCAGCTAGCTTCCACACTGGATAGATTAACCCGGGCCCAGAACGAACTGGCTGAAAAACTAAGCGGAAAATAAGTGAAAGTGAAATGCACTGAAAAGCGCAGCAGCTGCTGGATGAAAAAGTGCGCCCGTTCCACGCTGGGCGAGAGGAAATTAAATCATAATAACAATGATCATAAAAGTAACTCTCATATTTATCATTCTGTGTAAGCGTGTGCGAGCGTTTGCAGTGCAACGAAGTGACTAACGCTTGTACTAAGTTAATGGCATGGGCTTCGTGGAGAAGGTGCCAAGGAAATTTGCGATTTTGCTACCGGAGCGAGGTGGTCTCGAGACTGATGAGGTTGAAAATTGGAAAACTGGCCCTGGAAAAACGGCGAAGAAAGTGAGATTTTGTTGTTGCATGATTGAAGTGTTAAAAATGTTTTTTTATTGTTATTGAAACTTTAAGGGCATATCCCGGGCAGACGGTAATAACAAAATCAATAATATTTCAATAACAAATCCTGTTAAAATAACAAAAAGTGTTATTATTTTATCCTGAAGTTCAACATAAAGAAGAACAAATAATAACAGTTTCTGATAAAAGAACAAAATTTGGTATTGAAGTGATGTTATATTGAAAATGTTTTGATAACACGCTAATAAGAGGAAATGTTATACATTTCAAAAAATCTCCTAATAACAAAATTTGTTATTCGTTCGGTATACTGACTTAGAAATAAAATTACCATAAATCGCACAAATGGAAAAGTTTCTAAGTGTCCATAACACAATCTGTTATTATATTTTCTTTTGTTAAATATGTTTAGATCTTTGGGATAATTTTGACCAATTTCGTCTGGGTCATTATTTTGGCCATGAAATGGGGTCCTTAAGCTAAAATTATTCTAAAAAGTCGAAATTTTGAGAGTTGATTTTTTAATTATTTGATATACCCCCTAAGGGATTTTCCTAAAATTGGCTACAACTATAGGATAATTTTGACCAATTTCATTGGGGTCATTTATTTCACCATGAAATGGGGTTTCAAGCTAAAATTATTCTGAAAAGTTGAAATAATTGAAAGTTGATTTTTTAAATTATTTGTGTCATTTATTTCACCAAGAAATGGGGTTTCAAGCTAAAATTAATCCGATAAAATTAACTTTTGAGAGTTATTTTTTTTTTAATTTTGTTATATTCCCTAACGGAATTGATTTATTTATTGAGAATTTTTGAAGTGTGAATAACAAAAACTGTTATTATTTTCACAGAGCCAGGAAGTCGGAGCTGACGTTGAAGTTCGAGCTGGAGTGAGACCTCGGAGACTGCATCGGATTCAGCAAATTTTCAGCAACTTTTACTTGGAGTCGGAATCTCTGAAGTCGGGTATTTTTGGAGAGCTGAAGTCGTCGTTGACGTCATATCCTGCATCCAGAGTCGGAGTTGTCTTCAAGTATGGATTCAAAGTCGCTTGGAGGTACCCGACTCTGCAGCCCTGACTAGTACAGAGGAGTTATGGCAACTGCAGGTTTATTTGCAAATTACAAATAAACCAAAACAATAACTTTTTTTGTTATAGAGACACACCAGTTCAATAACATTTTTTGTTATTATGCTGCTCCACCTCTCCGCACAAAATAACAAATCTTGTTATTCCTTCATGATTCCTTCTGTGTTATTGGTTTGTTATTGCAATAACAACATAATAACAGTTTAAGTTATTCTTGGAACAAATCTTTGTTATTGTTTTTTGTTATTTTAACAACTAATCCGTTCATCCCAATAACATATTTCGATCTTCTCACAATATCAAAAACTGACCTTCCCAAGTTATTTCCGTCTGCTCGGGATAACACTTTTTTGGATGAATATATTGATAACAAAAACTAAGAAAAATCCAGTCCAAAAGAAATCCTTTTCTTTTAGTTGTTAAGAGTAACAAAAGTCAGTCTAGAATCTGACTTCCGTTTCCAATCAATATCAATTTTGTTGCAGAAGCTCACGCATGGCCTGGACTTCGATCTTGAAAAGTAATTTCAAGTAAATTAATTAATCAAATGAAATGTGTGCTCTATTCATAGCTGATCAACGCAAAAACAAACACAATACCTCCACATACGAAGCCCTCAAACCAGTCCCCGTAACCGTTTTGAATGTTTACCTACCCTTTTAACGTGCACTGCCTCCGTAACCGGCCCTCTTTTTGCAGGGCATTCAGTCACTACAATCACACAATTCTCTATTAAGTCATAAGTCATAACCGTATCCGAAATGAAAAACCTCCCAAAAACTCTTTGCTCTGCGCTGTCCATAATTTCCGAAATGGGTCTCCTCACCTCCTCCATTGACCCCATCACCCCCTGCAATTTTGAGTAAAATTTTGGGCACTCAACCCAAGGTCTATAATTTCGCTTTCCGCGGTCGAGTTGCTCACCCAAAACCAAAACATGCAACTCGAAAAAGGCGCCTTGTGTACCCACCCAGGTGGAAGTTTCGTTAAATGTCAAGTGAAAGACTGGCTGTGACACACACACACACGGGGAGAGGTTTTTGGCCTATAAATATGTAACAACCAGTGCACGAACTTGGAGGGTAATCTTCACCCTTTAAAGCTGGAAATGTTTGCTGTAGAAAATTTCATAAAATAACTTATAGTTGCTTGAAAAAATTTTTTTTTAAGATATCATTTATTTATCAATTAAATTTTTATTTTATTCTTTAAAAAAATCTGATTTGGTTTGATGTAGAGGAAATAAAGTTTACCTACACTTCAGTGTAAAAAGTGGAATGATGTGACACGGTTATGACACAAATTCAGAAGTAATATTGAACTACTGTTTGAAATCAAAATTGTTAAGAAAAAGTTTGTAATTTTGCCTTAAACTCTGTGTTAAACAACGTCACGTAAAATTTAGGTACAATTACATAAAAAAGAGGTAAATTTACAACATTGATTTGTAACCTTCCAGTTTTAATTTTTTATAAAGTAAAAAATAGCATGGGTACTTCTAACATATACACACAGGAAATAAAGAAGTCATCCAGCTGCATGTAAAAGGCCTGGGTGTAAAATAAATTTTGCATTATTTTATGAAATTCTGTGTAATATTACCCCCTGAAATATGTAGCCCATCAGTATGGAAACCTACTTGACCGAAATGTCAATTTTTAACACATTTTTTTACATTGTTTTTTAGCACAGTCGATAAAGTTCAAAGTTGTAACGCAGAGAACAGAGTCCCTTTACCACCGGATTTTTTTGCTGTGCGAGAACAATCAAAAATGTATTACAATACTAAAGTGGCCAGCCTCACTGTGTTGTGTTTACCGCATATAGGATTCGGAGAATGGATCACATTTCACAGAATCTACAGTGGAGGTAGGATGCGCGGACATACCAAACGCTCGTAATCTCGGTCAAATCGCATTTTTATCGAAATTTTGGCCACGTCAGGGCTCGCGCCACATCTTCCATCCAAGTTTTGGTCGTGATGATCTTTCGATCCAATTGTGTGTGTGGACTCTCTGCGCGCGTTGTAAAAGTCAACCATGCAGAGATTGGCGAAAGTAAAGCCCGTCGTCACTAGCTAGTTAGTGCGCCTAACTAGGCGTGGAGAGGAGATCCCCCAAAAGACTAACACAAAAACAGAGATAAAGAAAAAAAATAAAATAGATTTAACAAAAGGCAGCCGAAAAATAGAGTCACACACGCGTGTGTAGTGTGGATTAATTTAAACACGTGAAACTTATTAATTGTGGAGATTTTGGGTTTTTTTAGAGCACTTTCCACGCTTTTCTCCGCGGTTTCTCGTGTAATTCCGACAGAAAGACTGACGCTGACAGGTAGGTAATTGCTGTCATGAAGGGAAACCACTACGGCGGCGGTCAGCGATTTGCATCGAGATGATGGCTGTTTTTATTGCTCTGTTTTTTGCTTGGAGCATAAACAAAAAAAACTGTCCAAGAGCTATTCTCACACACGTGTGTGTGTGTGTGACCGAAGGTTACTTTTACGCACATGTGTCCGAACGGAATGACATAAAATTTAATAACAGCAGTTTGTGTTTAGTACAATGCTGCCGAAAGTGGAGAAAGGTAAACGCAAAGAAGTTGTATGAAAGTGGAGGAACTTGCATATTTTTACTCTTTATTTTTTACATATCTTTTCTAATATTTTTACTTAACAAAATTTTCGAATTGCGTAAATCGTTATTTTCGGAAAGCAAGATTTATTTTGATTTTTTTTCTGTGTATAAAATTAGGACTTCATAATTTGTAGTAAGTGAAAGTATGAAATTCTCAGTAGTGAATTACAGGTTGCAGGTTTCGATTTCGATCCTCATAATTTCCAAATAATGTTTAAAATTCCGAAAAATCTCAAATCTTGAAGTGGCAAACGTCTGCAAGTCAATCCAACTCCATAATTCACACGCTGACAAACACACCACCACAAAACCGCGCAAACATCTTCATTTTCCCCATCTCGATTTGGTATGTTGCGTTGGAAACAGGCCTTTTTCCACTCTCTTGGCTTACGGGAGTGGTGGAGGTGGAAGGTACATCACGACTTTTCCGAAGATGGTGTTCCGTCCTTGCTGGTTCGTCGATTGACATGAACCACATGAAAAGTGTCCACACACTCACGTGTCGAGTTGGCAGGGCGGCATGTCTTCTTCTTCGGGGCCCGTTCGTTCCGGCAGTGGAGGCGATGCTGAACGTTCCGTTTTTGGACATGGCACCTACCGAAGCGGGCAGGTCGTGAAAAGTGTAAGTTTGTCAGGGGCTTGTCTAGTCTACTCTACTGACTTTTGATACCTACTAGGGGGAAGGTTGGTGGATCTGCTTTGTGAAGTACACTCAGTTAGATCAAACAGTTAAAGATTTCATGTAAAAACGTTTGCATATCTAATTTTCCGGAATAGACCATTTACCTATTCCCATCCCATCACATCCAAGAATGAACCATTCCCTAGAAATGTTTGGTGTTGTTTCCTTTCCAAAAAAGGGTAAATTTCTATGAGAATAAATATTGAAACTCAAGGAGATTAAACAAAAACAAAAACAAAAACAAAAACAAAAACAAAAACAAAAACAAAAACAAAAACAAAAACAAAAACAAAAACAAAATCAAAAACAAAACCCAAAACCCAAAACCCAAAACCCAAAACCCAAAACCCAAAACCCAAAACCCAAAACCCAAAACCCAAAACCCAAAACCCAAAACCCAAAATCAAAACCATTTTTTTTTGAAGCCACTGAGTGTAAGTTATGCAAGGTATCTTGCCGAAGACGGTATTATTAGCTTGGTAATAAAATTTGGACCATCGTTTTCATCCCAATTATCCCGCAGTGAGCTATCTGCACGTCAAACCAGACAAAAAACCCTTTTGCGCTGTTTCATAACTCCAGCCAGTGTACCACCACCATCTGGGTTAGGTTAGGTCAGGTAAGGTTGTTCTAAAACAGGGGTGCTCAAAGTTTTTGGAGACCGGACCAAATTTGAAGCTCAAATGAGCTTGTGGGCCAAATTTACAAAATTAGATGTTTATAAAAATAAATTACATTATTTTATTTTAAAAGACTAGAAAATACATCTATTCTTAAGTTTTTTTTTTTGAAGAGTTCAATTAGTTGGGTGGTGACGCGCGGTCAATTATGTGGCATTGTGTGTGAAAAGAAAAGAATTTTATTTCGTGTTTCATCCTGGTTGGCTTGCCCACAAGCAGAAGAAAATCAGTTCAATTAGTTGGGTGGTGACGCGCGGTCAATTATGTGGCATTGTGTGTGAAAAGAAAAGAATTTTATTTCGTGTTTCATCCTGGTTGGCTTGCCCACAAGCAGAAGAAAATCAGTTCAATTAGTTGGGTGGTGACGCGTGGTCAATTATGTGGCATTGTGTGTGAAAAGAAAAGAATTTTATCTCGTGTTTCATCCTGATTGGCTTGCTCAAGTCCTTCCTACATCATCGTTGATCGGGAGGCACGACGTCGTGTGAATTGTTGCATTAAAATAAGTTTAAGTATTACTGTAAATGACTGTAGAAAAGTCCTTCCTTTATCATCAATGTCGTCTGGGTAATCGTGATGAAAAATTACATTTATTCAGTATTTAAATACCTGTGCGCGAGTGTTTTGGTGTGCTAATTAGAAAGACCTTCCCATAGCATCGTTGCTCGGAAGGCTCGCCGACGGGTTTGTTATGAAAGTCCTCCCCATAGCATCGTAGCTCGGGAGGCATCGAAAAGCCAATACCTTATCCTACTAACCCAAAAAAATAATCACGTGATGCTTGAAGGAGATGCTGTGGATTCAACGGTCTCAAGCGGTATCAACAAGTATATAGCGAAAAACTATGTGCTTGATGAGTCTGCAACTTCAACTATCGGACTAACATTCCTCCCTTTTGTTGAACTGCAGGCTTCTTGGGAGGGCGCCGGTATTGACTGATAAAGTCGGGGTCTTCAGGGGTTAAACAGTGAACGGATGGTTGGCTCCCACTGATCATTTTTGATTCATTGTTTAACTTCAGCTGATCTGTCAATAACGGAGTAGCAGCTCATTGGCAGTCAACCATGCTCATGCTCATGCTCATGCTATTCTTAAGTTTTTTTTGAAACTTTTATTATTTTTTCATCATTTTCGTTAATAAAAATTAATATAAAACACAAACTGGCAGTTTTCTTCAGGTATTGTTGATTTTATTGTTTAAGGTCTTTGGAAAATGTTATCAGCTAAATGTACTTTTATTTTACTTTTTTGTGCTTAAAAGTTTTCAATAAAATTGTTTTTTTTTTATATTTAAAAAAATGGCCGACATGTAACCTGCATAATTTATATAACGGCATAATTTCATCAATAAATTAAGTGTGGCTAGTAAAAAATCCTTGAGAGTCAAAATTTCAACATTTCAACAAAAAAATGTTAAAAAATGTGTTGAACCCGTTAAGTTGGATTGCAATCGTTATTTTCAAAAAAATGAAAGACTCGACTTTAAATTATTCATCGAAAATTCTCTAAAATTCAAATTATTTTTGAATAAACCAGAACATGCCCAAAATGATTGTAAACGCAAAGGAATTCATTTTTAAATAATTTAGCTGATTGCCCAAGAATTTCCATAAATTTTTCAAAGTTTTTATTTTGAAAAAAAAAAAGATTTTTGCCCATGATTTTTCGAGATAATGGGGAGGGGGAGGGGAGGGTTGTCGAAAAAAGCTTTGTTAAAACTTGCAACAGCCGATTTCAATCTTTTTTCTGCCTAAGCTTGAATTTCCAAAAATGTTTGATGAAAGTTTTGACGATATTTACTAGTTTTAGTCACATAATAAATAATTAGTTTTTAATCAACAAAAAATAAAAGAGAAAAGCATAATTAACTTTAAAATAAAAATTAATTTAAAAAAAAGTATAAAATCACTTTACAAGTAAAAAAGGGGGGATTTTACATAATTACTCAAAATGGATCCGCGGGCCACAAAAAATCACCTCACGGGCCACGTTTGGCCCGCGGGCCATACTTTGGTCACCCCTGTTCTAAAAGCACGCTCGACGTGCCCCAACCAACTCCACTTGCACTGGATGCACCGGCGACCATGTTCCCAGCTCATCAGCAGCTCGAAACAGACCTCCTAGGGGTTGTGTGCGCGACTTGTTGCGAGATTTGAGATTATTTTCGAATTTGGTCGTCGTCGTGCCAAATCCCTGTGTCCGTCCGTGAAGCCTGGTGTGAAAATGGAAATGTAATTTAGCCTCCCATATCCCATCCCATGTGTGGTGGTGGCTTCTGGCGATGACTGCCGACACCGCCGTCGTCAGTGCAGCATAATAATTTTGGTTCGATGCCAGCCTTCTACTTCTGGAACCTCCTGTACTAATGGCTAGCAGCAGGTCTTTGCGAGCGAGACTCGTGATGTTGCAATTAAGCAATTAACAGGAGTTTTCCCTTCTTGGCGTTGATCTTTCGCACGGTACCGGCTCGTAGAAGGGGAGCTGCTGCTGAAACGGCATAAATATGTTGGAAGTCATTTTATGGAAAATTTACGGTGACACCTGAACATTTCTTGGTTGGGGCGACGACGATGGGGTTGTAAATTTGTAATATATCTTCTAAAGGGCATCGCTTTCATACTTGTAGGCCTCACTGGCACTTGTGGCCTCAGAATGAAAGTAGAGATATTTGAGGCCTTCGCGAGGAAGTTACGGACCTTGGAGGTCGCGCGGGTTTTGCCAAGTGGTTAAGCTTTTCAAAATCGTTAAATTTTCACGCTGGCACAAAGTGCATGTCAAGTGCCCGGGAAGACGTTAAAATTGTCGAACTAATTTACGATTTTTACAGCATCACTGTGGCGAGGAGACTTCCTCGTTGAGGATGGAAGGACCAGGCGTTTGGAAACGATTTAATGATAGCTAATTTTTTTGAAGTGCATACATATATTAGCCGTGCGTAATTTGAGAGATTTTTATTGTTACGGTGACCCGACGACCTATATCGCTGTAACCAGGAAAGGAGCGGATTAGGAAAAATCTCCAAGGCATCCCCAAAAAAGTTTTGGGAAGGTATTAAGTCTAGGATACGCTCTAAGTACGCGTTGTGACCATTGGCATGATAATTTGAAGACTTCTGTTACTTCTGTTGCATTCTAAACTCGAAGCCTTTCGATAACTTCCGCGTTAAATGTCGCAAATTAGCAATCTTATTCCCGTCTGACATTTAACCTCTCAATTCAATCCGATTGCTAAACTGGACTTCAAGCCCCAGAGACCACCACCACAATCCATTAGGAGACCTGGCCACAAACGTGAGCGATGGGTTGCTTTGATTGTTTTCCTCTAATTTTTTCTCTCTCCAAAAAGTGTGAAATTCGAAATTAAAAACGTGATTCCCGCGCAGGGCACGATCGACCACGTGGAAATTAACTCTTTTTTTTTCATGGAGCATTGCTTCAGAGATAGAGCGAGCTTGGGTGGTGACCCTTTGAAAGTGGTGGCACGACCCGGCAGATGACGGTTGGTGCCCTGCGAGCGTCGAGGGTAATTTTCAGCTCTGTCGTAATGTGCAGTTTGGAGAAGCCACCTGGCGGGAGGTTAAGGGACAGTGATGGCAGGATCTTCAGCGAAAGATTTTCTGAAAAAAATATCAAATTTGGTGATGCTTAGGGAAATATCAGTGAGATTCATGAAAATCTCACTAACTCATTGATTGTGTTTTGAGAGTCCTACGAAGATTTTCCTGCTAATTTTGCGAAGACTCTTTCAAGTATTGGTAAACTATGCATAACACTGAGGTAGTGAGCGTCGAGCGTTCACGCGCGGTTTGGATCTCGATAACTAGCAGTTCTGAAACAAAGTATTCAACACAAAACTTCTCACATCACTGCCGTGGCGGCGTGCCGCGAAGAAGACTGCGCAAGACGATCCCCGCACGATCCGGCAAAGTTTATCAACGTTTGACGTAGTTTCGTGCGCACCGGCGGTGCAAAAGTTACAATTAGACAGTGAAGACCGGAAAAATGTGCCACGACTCCAGGGGGGGTAGGTCGGAAGCAGCCTCGGGAGGAGAATTCGCTGGGTTCGAAACGAAAGTGCAAGTGCAATATAATGGGCAACAGGTAGCAACACCTGGTGGGTACTCCTCGCGTAAGACCTGGTGCTGCGAGGTTTGGAATCGTCGAAGGCGCCAACCCTGAGGGGGGCAGAAGGGGGAGAAGGTGGCATAGAAAGACATTAGCCAAGTTAAACCTCTATTATGCTTCTAATTACCATATAATATCAGCTGGATTTGCGCAACCGTGACGGCGCTGGATGCGTATCGGATTCGAGCAGCGGTTGCGCCACGGCTAAAGTTGGCACAGAACTTCTTGATGACTGATGCACAATGCAATTGTGCATAAATTGTATGCTTTTATGGGCTCTTTCGTAAATGGAAATTGAAGAAAGAATCACTGCCCATTGTGGCGAGCCAGGTGACTAATGTCGTTGCGATTTTGATTTTCACTTCATTAGGTAGAGCTATTCATAGAATCGAGCATATGTTGTAGAGTCATAACTTGGTGGATTGGTAGCGATTTTTTGTAAGTTTGGTAGACTGTTCGTCAGTATGTTTGAATGACCAGGTGTTCCAAAAATGACCTTTTGCAGAAGAATCACAAGTCTGCCAACAAAGTCCACGACCACGAATATCTCAACATACTCAAAAGTAATCAACCATGATCACTGAACTTATGCGGGTAAAAACCGTGTTCAAATTTGACAAACTCTTGTTTGGTTTGTTATGGCAGAACCAATAACGGCGCCTGCCTTGTCCCTGAGTAGACCTACCGGATGAAAGTGAAACACTTTCAACAAAATAATTTTAGTGTTGAATATCTGTAAATCATCTCAAGTTATCACGAAACAGTAAACCAGTAGTCAAGATGTAACATCTCAAGTGAAGTAGTGCGGTCTCACCCAATTCTTCCCTAAACAGGGGAGACTCTTCCATCGCAATTATGGCGACCCGCGTAATTGCTCGGTAATTGGTCCCTAACTGTTTCTTCTCCGCCTCAAAACGTGCCCCGTATCTCTCTAACGTGACGACGAAAACTCTATCATCAACGTCGTCATTTTCGTTCCCAAAGTTGGTTCTGTAAAATTAACCTCTAATTAAACAGTCACAGTCCCAAAACTGGATCGCGCTGTCTCTTGATGCTAGCCATGCGGCTTTCCGAAGGTAAACACCGACTCCGTTCTCCAGGTTTCCGTTTTCGGGTTGTCTGTCCTCGCGCCAGTAACGGTAAACGACGTTGACGTGGTCCCGTGGATCTAAACAAACGTCTCTAAAAATAGTTCCTTCTCAAAGTGAGGGAGGGAATTCCCGAAGGGCATCTTCGACAATGACCGATCCCCCACCCTAATTAGCATACTTAGTGATACTTTCCAATCAAATGGGCCCAACCCCCAAGATACGCGGCGTAGCATTGGCGCAGGGATTGGCCATATCACCGTACTGTGCTGCAACCCCGGAAGGCACGAAAGGGAAACCGGGGCCCCGGCTTCATTAAGGATCACTGGAGCATTAGGCAAATGCCGTCGTCGAGGTTGTTGACGCGGGGTTCCGCTGCTGCTGCAACATCCTTCCCTGGAGGGATCCGCGCTCGAGCTTTGATGGTTTTTGCTAATTTCGCAAAGGCACGGCCGAGGGAATCCAAGAAGTGCATCCAAACCATAAAAAAACCAGCACAAACAACATTGCAATTGTGTAGCCCTCGGGGTAACCGGCTGCCGTCGAGATTTCTACGCAAGGAGTCTGTAGGAAGGAGACAACTTATTGGCTTGTTCAACTCCCGGGAAGTCTAAAAATTCCACTTCCTTCTTGCGGGATCCTCACCTCTTAAACGGCACAAAAAAAAAATAGTTGGCTAACAGCAGCCTTTGGACAAAATATGATTATGATGATACCCGGGACCAATAATGAAATAATGAAAATGAAAGCAAGCATCCAGCAAGCTGGGGGAGGGGAAATGTGCGATCCATCTGGCAGGAGACTCGAGACGCTAATAAATTGCAGCCGCGGGTGAAATTAGCGAGCCTATTACTTAAGCCTCAATTGATGGCGGCGGCGGCGGCAGGTACGGTTTGTTTGATTTATGGTTCTGGAACCGCGGGTGTGTGCGATCCGGTAAATTGAATCGGGGTTTGAAGTGTAAATAGTTCGAAACTACCTTTTTTTAATGAATTTTCCATAATCAAAAAAAATGTTCGAACCAAGCAGAAGTCACTTGATTGTCTGGCAATTTTGACAGAAACTTTGCAAGCAAACTTTAGAAGGTGCTCTATCTAATTAGTTTAAACTTGTTTCAATATTTTTGGTGAGTTTTTGCATTTTGTATCAAACAAAAGCAGTTCTTTAATAACATACCAAAAAATCCGATGGTAAAATCACATGCAAAAGCATGCACATCACCTTTGTGAGAATAGACAATTAATATCACACACTGCATGTATTTTTTTTTGTAAACACAAAAAAAAATGCAATCGACGCGATTCAAACCAAACACCAACAGTAAGGACTGGCGCATTGGCCCGCTCGGCCATGAGACCGATGAAAAAGGGAATGGAGAAGTTCTTGCCGTAAAACGGGGTGACTTTGATAGCCGGGGTGACATTCATAGGTTTGAGATTTTTTCGCAAAATGAAGAGTACAAATCTGGAGTTTTTTTTTTAAAAAAAAAAGGTTCAATAAACCAAATTTTCAATTTTTGCTTTCGGTTTCAAAAACACCCAAAAAGAACCTTTAAAAAAAAAACTCCAAATTCCAAATTCCAATTCGTACGGAATGGTATGAAATCATACTGACCGTGGTAGAGAAGTGTTCAAAGTACCTCAAGAAGAACTTTTGCAAAGTTTAAACAGTTAGTTAACTAAGATTAGAAAAATCTGATAAAAGGGATTATTTCAAACTTCTCAAAGTATCAAGATTTGTTCATTAAACAAGGTTTTGAATCGGAAAACGGAATGCATTTTCAGATTCTTTGAACAATTTTTCACTAGGTAAAATAAGTTTGTAAATAACAAATAACATGTGTTTTTGAAACACAATCAAAAACCAATATCCAAATTTAAAGGCAATTTCAGTTGAACAAATCTCACGCAAAATTTGCAGGCCAAGGATTGATACCTAAGAGCATGCAATGGCACTGACCTTGTTGCGTGCTCTTCGGTTGACGTCCACGTAAGGAACATCCTGGAAGGAGCGTAACTAACTACATCCGTAGTTCTGTTAGATCATCAGAATTATTTTGATCAGAACAGTATAGCTCTGGTTCCTTGCGAGTGTCCTATTTTCTTACCTCCACGTTGGCTTGGTTTTCATGATGACCTAGCTGGTGGCCTGTGGAAACGGATCGTAAACCTTTGACCACCGCGGGTCAGAGTCGAGACGGCTAAAAGAAAGGGGCGCGACAATGTGGGAAAGGGAAGTAATTTGTGATTGTAGACGGTATTGTTTTGATTCGCTGTATGTTGAGTCAACTGCTGTGGATGTACCTGAGCATCGCAGAACGGGGTTTCTCTTCTCTTCATTCTCAGCTACCACCTATCTCCTATTTTTATTTTGCTCTTCTGATTCCCAATTCTTCACTGATTCTTCTATTTAATATCGAACATTTGATTTTAATTTTACTAACTTTTGATTCTCTTATCTCTCAAAGCTTTTCCACTCTTTTCTATCAATTGATACTGCTGTAACAAACTTTGCTTTGTTTTTTTCCCTTAAAAATATACTTTTCCTTAATGTACTAGTAATATCAAGTCTATTTATCATTCGCCTAATCTTTTTTGATTTTATTGCGAATTTATTTATTTGAATAATTCTTTATCTGTCCTATGAATTATCATTACTATAATCTAAGCTTGTTTTTTTATCTCTATTTATAACCTATTGTCTAATTTTACATCTAATACATCTAGCTTCTCATTTTTATTCTTCAAGATACGCTCATCATTCTCTTACTATTGATACTTGAATTTATAAAATAAATTCTCTTTTACTGTATATTGTTTTCAATCTTCACCCTTTTTTCAAACAAGTGAGGTTTGAGCCCTTACTCAATTTATGGAATGGTTACAGGATTAACACAAATATTACTATTGTATTTTTAGTAAACTTTTATAACATGCTTAGGACCAAAAATTGTAACAAAACACCGCGACAGAAGAAATAGCAACATATAAACACGACTCAATACTAGGAAAGGTTTCAGGGGAAAACAATACACAGTAAAATAACAATTAGTGCTTGAATTCAAACTAAAAATATAACAGTTTTTGCTTTAATGAAAGTTGATAGGCACACTATAAATGGTTAGGCGCTTATACTTACATCAAACCCTACGTAATGTACCACCCCGGCCGAGTTAAAATGCGTAACCGGAAAAGAAGGTGTGCATGCCTGGCACGAACACTCAAAGCGTGTTCTAGCGTGCTGCTCGTACTGACTCAGAGCAAGGGTGAGATGTAGGTGTAAGGGCAGTGCGTGTTCGTCGGGAACCTAGTGCATAAGATCGGTCAAGGCCCGTTCTTACACTGAAAATTGCGAATTGCGAATTGCGAACAAATCTCACGCAAAATTTGAAAATGTGCTTCGAATTCAGTTTAAAAAGAAAATATAAATCGATAATTTTTTGAACAAAACTAGTTTTAATAAATTTCAGGAAAAAAATAGACTTTTTAAAAAGTTTACCTTAATTTTTTTTAGTTAAAAAACCTCATAAACTTAGTTAGCTAAATATAAACATTGATTTTTTTCAACAATATTGATGGTACATTTGACGTACAAATAAAGCTAAGGTGTTATACTTAAATATGATTTGAACGTGAAAATTTTTGACTATCAAAGTCACCCCATAAACTAAGATTTTTTCTAAACACTTTAGAAAAAACTTTTTTTTCCAAATTTAGTGCATGGACTTTGTGTGGCCTACCACAGTACATGTTTTAAAAATAATACTCTTGAGAAAAATCTTACCAGTTGGAAAATATTTCAAAACTAAATTGAAGAGTCACCCCAGTTTGATATTTCGATCTGGTAGGTTTCTCATACTGATGGGCTACCTAATTAAGGGTGTTATATAACATAAAATTTCATAAAATATATTTTTTACACCCAGGCCTTTTACACGCAGCTGGATCAATACTTTTTAGCTGTGAAGTTTTTTGAGAATAGTTTGATCTCGAACTTAGTACAAAGAATTTGATAATTTCCCATAATAATTAATTTATACCTTTTATATTTTTTGTTTTTTTTTTCTTTTAGGGAAAATTTGAATAAAAAGTTTAATGAAAAATAATCTGAACTCAAGCATATTCTAAAGAACTGAGGAATATAAATATTTTGTTTTATTTATTTTTTATTTGTGATATTTTTTACGTAAAAATATATTTTAAAAGATTTTTTAATAAAAAATGAGACAAAAATATAAGGTCGAATATCAAAAGGAATACTAAAAGGTCGAAAGGACAAAAGGTTGAAAGTCTTCCTTCAAACATATAAAAAAAAATCAATATAATTTATTAGTTTTTTGCATCATTTTGCGGGTTCAAAAATAAACAGTTTTTAAAAAAGGTTTTATTTTTCTTAATTTTTTTTCAGTTTTTTTTTAAGTAATGATTTTTTTGTGTGATATTTTTATAAAATTTTCAATTTCTTTTTTGATTTTTTCTTGTTGAGTTGTATTTCTATTAGTTTTCCCATTCAGTTTATTTAAAGTTTATGAAAAAGGCTCAACCTTATAACATTTTTTCAAGAATTTTAAATTCTTTTGGAATAATTTCTTCTTTTATCAGTATTTCATGAGAAAAAATCTGAATTCAACGAGTTTTGTATACTCTCTAAATAATTTTTTCTTGTTCTTGTAATATTTTTGAGTGTTTTTACATTCTTTCAGATAATGTTGTTTCAGAGAGTATTTATTTGTTAGATTCGAGCATGCTTTTAATATTGTTGTTTTTGTGGTTTGGTTGGGCATTTTTTCTATTTTTTTTATTTGACAATGTCAAATTCTCATGATTTGAAAATTAAATGTAAATCGGGATTTTCAAATTTTTTAATCAAATTTTAATTGTTTACAGATTTATTAAAAAAAAAAAAACATGCAATTTTTATAACGTTCTTTATAATTGATTAGCAGGATCGTTGTTTTTCTCTCCACTAAGAAAGTTATTTTTTGGCTGCCATAGTGAAGAACTAAACTCCTCCAATGTTCTGTGATGAACACTTTATTTAAAAAATGGGACAATCTAATACTTGTCGAAGACACCTCATAAATCTGGAATCCCTTTTAGAATTTGTATGATCAAACCAATAATGCTTAATGGCTTATTTGATAGATCATCCCTCCAAAGTAGCAAGCAAATACACAATCAAGCGATTTTTTAAATGACAAAATTATTTTATGAATCTTCAAAAAAAATTTTTTTTTGATAGAATGTATTTAATTGAAAGCAATTTTCAAAATCTCTCCTAATATTTTTTCCGATGGAGATTTTTTTGCGGAAACACGTGCCTTCAATTACATAATGATACCAACAATAAAAAATGCTATTACTCTCAAGCTTTTGTTATACCTAGTTGTGCATATAAAACACTAATTTTATAACTGACCACCGTAAGAAAGCAACCAAATTATCATTCATAACACCGTATTGTCACCGCGTACGGTTTGTTCAACCTTACAGAGCCACAGTGACTGGTGGTCGACATTGGCAGTCACGTTCAATCCCACCAATCGAATCCACATAAAATATGGTACGTGCAAAAACTGTCAACCCACCATAGCTGCGGCTAGAGATCGAAGGGTTAGAAGTGGTTTGCTTGATGCTTGGAAAACCTGTTGTTTGACTAGATTGATATTAGGTTTTTTTTAACTTTTGATTTCACAGTGCAACTTTTCCACGTGCAAACCGTCGCACCCAAATTGGCAATAAAATGACTTAATAGTTGCAGCATCTGAATTCAAATAAAGAGAGAGAGAGAGAGCGAGCGAGCAAATAAATGTTGCCAATTGCCAAGTCGGTTTGGGAAATGGAAAGTTTTCCATTTCGCAGCATGATGCACATTTGAAAAAGCCACACTTGAAGTGCGGGGCAGCTTTTAAGTTTTAGTTCGCGCGCTTCAAATCACAGAGAGCCCAAATAGTTTTAAGGTGGCGCGCGCGCGCACATGCACAAACGCGGCACCAGACCTCTTCGTGCAGGGCGTTTTGAATGCGTCAACAACGGTGGGAATAGGGTAGAGGGGGGCTTTGTTGACCGAAACTGAGGCACTTCTCCTCATAGCATTGCAGCATAGAAGGCACGCCGTCGGGAATGTTGAAACACATTGGAAACATTTTTTTCTAACTTTTCGTTTTAAATTGGAGTTATGTTGTTTCGAATTCAATTTTTCCATAGCATCGCACCTCTGAAGGCACGTCGTCGACTATTCCAAAAATGTTTTGAGGTTGAACCAGTTTTCAGAAAAAAACACCAGTTCATCATAATTGCAAATATTTACTGTCTTGGCACATACCCGACGACATGCCAACCGAGCTGGGATGTCATAAGAAAGGCTTTCTAAACAATAAATTTAAAATTAGGAGCTCAACAAAAGCAGACCTAATTAATTGACCAAAAATAAGTAACACTACCCTAAGCAAACAAGTAGTACTCTCCTGCAGAGTGCGCTTAACTGAAGCTTAAGTAAAACGTTCCATTCGGAGCCACCACCGACGACTGCCTTCCTATCAGGGTGGCGCGTCGGCAGGTTGGAAACAAAACACAAACAAACATATTCATTTTGGGATGGCAGTTTCACATATCACAGGTCGCCGCGGACCCCTTAAGAGCTTGTTTAATTGGGCATTAGAGGCACGAACTGTTACTTAATGGTGCGGCTGGGAACACTTATTTCAAATTTATTCCCAGATAATTGGCGCTTTAGGGAGGCGGCGGCGGTGGAGGACAGCGAGAGGATTTATGTCGGGAATCGTGATTGCGATCACCAATGAGTGAAAAATGTGTTCTTTTTTCCCCTCCTCCTTCTCGATACTCATTCCCAGAGGGGGTGATCCTCGGCGCGCTCGGTGTGGCATTTTCTATTATTTATTTTCCGTCGTTGATGTTGTCTTAGCGCGCGGCCGCCACAAGGTGTCATTAGAAGTCGGAGCAGTCAAATTTTTTGACAGCTTAATAAGGCCCTTCCGCGCGTGATTGTGGCACGAATGCATCGGCCGTAACGGGCCTTTACTCTCTGCCTTTGAAATAAGATGCAGTGTTTTATGCTGCTATTGTTGATATTTTTAAAACCTCCACTAATTCGTGTCTTTCGTTTGTTTCTTTTACTCTCTTTGCAGGTAAGTGATCCCCATCTCATTGGTCGCAATTGGACAAATATCAAGTGAGGAGTAGGTACTTATGCAATGGCGTCCAGCGTGAGAAACTTTCAAAAGGGAAAAATGATCAGGAAAAGGGCAATTCATTGAACGTACCGACGTTTTTTTTTACAATTATCACTATGAGCTTTAATTATTTCCATGTTCACAAGTTGTGTTTGGAATTCTTTGGAATATTTGGTTGGAACTTTCAAATTAATGTTTTATCAAAATCTACTTTGATTTCGATTAATGGATAGTTTTTGAACGGGTTTTCAAGTGATTTACAAGAAAATTTTCTATTTCAAACTTTGTCTTTGAAAAATAATTGTATATCCCTCTTAGGTACGATATCTCCGTACAGTGTTGCTAGTTCATCATTTTAATAATATTTTGGAAAAGATTGTCTTTCCAAAAACTATAGAAACGTGATTCACAACAGTTGTTCTGGAAAAGTAATAATTTGACCTAAGTGTTCAATACTTTTGTCAGTGTTGCCAGTATTCAGTTAAAACTTTGTTTAATGAAATCCAATTATACTTTTTTAAGTATTTCAATTATACTTGAGATTTTTTGTAGTATTTTATAGGAATTCAAGTTCAAACCTTCCTTATTCAAACAACATACAGTCCAGACTCGATTATCCGAAGGTCTCCGATAAGTTTCACAATTTAAATTTAGCTTAAATATGACGCATAAACTACTTTAAAATGATTCAGAATTTTGGAATCCAAGATGTCGACCAAAATGGCGGTGATAACATATTGAAAAATTGTTTTTTTTTCAATTTAAAAGGCATACAAAACTTCAAATTTGACAAAAATGGGGTCGCAGAACTCGAATTTCATGTTAATAGTAAGAAAATATAAAAATACGACTTTTTTGTGATTCGATTATCCGAAATCCCATACAAACCTTCGGATAATAAGGCTTTGGATGATAAAGTCTGGACTATACTTAACCCTCTACCCTTTGGACAGGCTTCGATCTAAAAAATCGCCAAAAATCAATTTTCCAACCGATTTTTGATCTTTAAAAGCATTGGAAAGAAGAACTTTTAAAATTTTAGAAAATTTCAGGGTTGATAGTTTAACTTGTTTTATGTGACTTTGCCAATGTTTTTAAAAATTTTATTTTTTAAGGGGTCAACTTTGGCTGTGTTTTTTACTAACATTTCCCATATTTTCAGTAAAAATAAGTATGCAGTAATTTTTGTAGCACCCCAGACTATGCCTCTACGCATTTTTTTGCAATTTAAATGATGATGGTGCCATTCTATAGCAAAAAAATTGAAAAACATGCAAAAAATTGAAAAAGTGACTGTAAAAACGTGAAAAATAAGATAGGCAAAATGTAGGGGAAAGTGGGGCAAGTGTGACAAGCTAAGGAAATGCTCGTTATAACCCATTAATAAGTTAATAAATCTGTCGGATTTTATTATAATCATCTTATTCTAGGTCTTGATTAAGACTTTGCTG
Organism: Culex quinquefasciatus; assembly: GCF_015732765.1. Taxonomy (NCBI): domain Eukaryota; kingdom Metazoa; phylum Arthropoda; class Insecta; order Diptera; family Culicidae; genus Culex; species Culex quinquefasciatus. Next base: position 33,435,285 of record NC_051863.1, read on the forward strand.
GAACAAGTTTTTTAAAAATCCTGTTTTTTAATCTAAAAAATTGATTTTAAAATTTTTGATTTTCCGTACGTTCTACTCGACTAGTGGGGCAAGACGAACAACCCGTTGGGGCAAGAGGAACAATGCATGAAAAAACATGATAATTTGCTAACAATTGAACTGTTATCACTTAGATACAACAAATTAGAATGTATTTGAAAGATTTCTTACATTTTTAGCTTAAATAATAATATTTTACTAAAAAATTCATCGTTTTTACGGAAAAAAATATTACTTAGATGATAAATAGTAAATTTTCATAAAATCACTATATTTTGTATGGACATTTTTTTAAACAATTGTTTATCAGTTTGTAAGTACTTTCATGTATTTATTTCCCAACAAAATGTGTTGTTGCAGCAATTCGTAATTTTTTCCATACTAAAAATCCATATGGTACACTTGCCCCACCTTAACAAGATTTTTTAAAAGCGCTCAACAAAAATAACCAAAAGTTAAATCACACTTTGTAATAGGTGCATGTTATTGGTAGGGACACTACTGATCTAGGAAAAATAGCATTTTGATAAAATGAGAGTTAAAAAAGCCCTAAGCCTTATTTTGTACTTTCCAAATATCATAAGAAAACAAAGGTTTTGAAAAAACTTGATTAAATCTTATGCCCCGTGGCGTTTACGTCGTTTTGGCGGTTATGTGGTAGTAGAATCAGCTAATTGCATTGCTAGCAACAATTCCTCATACTGGATATAATCAAAATTGTAAAAATTACAGCCGTACGAGCGATTGTTCATCTTGCCCCATATGGTCGTCTTGCTCCATCTTCCCCTAATTATATTAGGTGGAAGAATAGGCTAAATAGTACCAAACACAAACATAAAATAAACAAGATAAATTCAAATAAAAATATTAAAAATAAAACTAGAAAAACATAAAAGAAGAGAAGTTAAGTTTTTCGTAGAACAAAAGTTGCTCAAAATGACCTCCTAATTACGGTAAAATAAATATTTTCGAAAAAAAAATTTGGACAATAGAGGATTAATTTTTTTATTTTGTGACAGTAGATAATTTTATAATTCTGGTCGAAAATTATTTTTTTATTAGTTTTTTTATTTTTGTTTATTTTACTACCCATCAAGACTCAAAAAATGCTGGTACAAATATTTTCAAATATTTTTAAAATCACCCCGAAAAATCAAGGGCCCAATAAAATATATTTTTATCAAAAATCTTCAAAATTTCAATGAAATTTTTATTGCATACAGCTGAAATCAATTTAAAATGCATTCTTCTGCGTTTAGAATCATTTTAAAACGTTCGGGTTAGTTCAAAAACATTTTGAATTTTTGTAAATTTCTATGTTCAGTATCGCAATAAGTTTTTTTCGCTAAAATTTTTGTTTTTGTCAAATCTTACTTTTTTGTTGAAAACTAATGATGGCAAAACAACAGACCTAGTGTAAAATGCACTTTCAAACTTTTTTTTTTTCATTCAAATGTTGAGACCATGGTTTGTTATTTCAATTTTTATATTTTTGCCCCGCCCTCGACCCCGACTAGAGCAGAGGACAAAAACAAAAATATTTGCATCGGCCTAACGCGAAAGTTCATACCAAATTTCACTTCGTTTGATAGCCATATTGCAAAATATTATTTCCAACAAGTATTTCATTTTATGACAAAATTTTGCTTCATTTTGGTACCCAAATTGAGACTTTTGACAATTGAGTATTTTCGCAAAAATAAGGTACCCTGTTAGACTGAAGTCCCGCGGTCGTGCGATTCGAAGCGTTATCTGCTCGATGTCGATTAAGTCCTGCCATTTTCGAGCGATTGTCGTGCGTTGTTCAGCGTTTGCAAAAAACTAGGCAGGCGATGACACAGTTATGGCTATGACAGTTCATTTTTGGATGGTTGCCATTGTGATAAGTTTTTTTCGGTGTTATATTGTTTCAATTTTCTATTAAAATTAGTGCATGTCAGCTTTGCGGAATAATGGAAGAGGTATACAAATGCAACGTACAATTTTTGATTTCATTTTCCTCAATCAACATTCTCTTTCAGACAAAGTCAAAACATGCAACTTTTGCCACCGAAGACAAATTCTGAGTCGTCTGAGATCTTGAAGGCTCGCCTCTGCACTTATAACGCCTATTATATTGTTATTTAATTTATGATGAGAAATAAAAAATGCAATTTAAATCTGTTTTGTAAACATCTAATTATCGCAAAAATTCGAAAATTAAACGTCAGACAATGGCAGGACAATCTGAATAACAAAGTCGCCCGAAAACGGCCCGTCAACGTCGATTTTCTCAAACGTCGATTTCGACGATCGTCGGACAAAGTGTTGCATATACGCACGAAAAGGGCCCGAATTCCGTCGGACAAAGCGACGGAATTCGGGCCATTTTGTCGAGCCGTCCGGCGGTTTTCGGGCCGTTGTCGGCCCGGTCCGTCTGTCAGGGTAGCCTCGCACCGGTTCCACCTTCCAACGACACTTTGCACCTGTCAGTTCTGCAAATGAGAAACACTCCCCGGTACGACCTCCCACCCGCGCAACTCGCCAGGGGGGTATCACAGCTCAATAAACATTCGATTTGCGGTTCATTTCCCGGTCACGGTCGTGTTTCGTCACGATTTCGCCGGAAGTTCAGACCTGCCGAAGAACTTACGACCTGTGTGTTTGCAGCTGAGGTGGAAAATTTCACAGATCACCGATTTTGTGTCTTCCCTCCCCCCTCTGGTGGCCACGTGCGACGCCGAGAGTTATTGAAGGGAAAAATGCATTCAGAAAAAAAAGTTGAAGCGGGAATGGTTTTATCGGGACAAGAATCGGCGTGAAATCCCCGAAGGCATTCACTTTGCCGGAGTACTACTTAGTGCTGCTGCCTTTTTATTTTGCATTTCGCAAGGAGGCTTCTTGCTTTATTTTTCCCCTTTGGTCCCTCTGGAGCAAGTGCCGACAAATAACATCATAATTTCAGGTTTATGGATTGCGCTTTTTTTTTTGAACGCTTGAAACCTGTGAAACACGGTGGGAAATGAGCTCGGAAATGCAGATGAGCTGACTTTAGTAGAATTTACCATTTTCGTTTTGTTCATCTGTTTTTTTTTTATTTTTTTTGTTAAATTTGTTTTCTTTTTATGAATTCTTGAATAAATTCATAAAAAAAACTTTCTTCCAATTTCCTTCCGTGTACTTCCGATCCGATTAATCCCCGGAGGTCTTCAGGGTAGAAAACAAACAATCATAATAAAAGTTATTGAACGATCGATCGCCGTACTACACAACAGATCTGGGTGCACTGATTATGATCGTGCGCGGTTCAACAAATGAAAACAATAACGAAATGCTGGACCAAAGAACCCTTCCGTTTCGCGAGGGGAAAACTCAGTCTCACTTCAAGGAAAATAATATCTAACGGAGAAAGGCTCCACGATCATACGTTCAGGGTGGGAGGACAGAACAAAGCGATTTTTTGTTGTCCAGCCGAGGTGAAAAGCTTGTGAAGGAGAAGGGAGATTGCGGTGGAAATCGATTACCACGGCCTGATAATGTCAGGGAGAGAGAACCGTATAGAAAGCTCTCTGGTAAGAGATAAATCGAGGTGAATATGTCTATTTTGCCCTTTTGTGGTCTTGTTTTATATTGGTTTTGTGGTGAACTTGGTGGGTGACCTGAAGCGTGGTTGAAAAGAAAATGATCGAAAGACGTGAGCCGATCGTCAGTTGTTTTGAAGTTGATTAAAAAGATAATTGATTAAAACTAATTTCTATTGTTTCATGTATTTCAATAAATTCTATCAATCGATGCTTCCTAAAATCATAAAAATACAAAAATACAAAAATACAAAAATACAAAAATACAAAAATACAAAAATACAAAAATACAAAAATACAAAAATACAAAAATACAAAAATACAAAAATACAAAAATACAAAAATACAAAAATACAAAAATACAAAAATACAAAAATACAAAAATACAAAAATACAAAAATACAAAAATACAAAAATACAAAATACAAAATACAAAAATACAAAAATACAAAAATACAAAAATACAAAAATACAAAAATACAAAAATACAAAAATACAAAAATACAAAAATACAAAATACAAAAATACAAAAATACAAAAATACAAAAATACAAAATACAAAAATACAAAAATACAAAATACAAAAATACAAAAATACAAAAATACAAAAATACAAAAATACAAAAATACAAAAATACAAAATACAAAAATACAAAATACAAAAATACAAAATACAAAAATACAAAAATACAAAATACAAAAATACAAAAATACAAAAATACAAAAATACAAAATACAAAAATACAAAAATACAAAAATACAAAAATACAAAAATACAAAAATACAAAATACAAAAATACAAAATACAAAAATACAAAAATACAAAAATACAAAAATACAAAAATACAAAAATACAAAAATACAAAAATACAAAAATACAAAAATACAAAAATACAAAAATACAAAAATACAAAAATACAAAAATACAAAATACAAAAATACAAAAATACAAAAATACAAAAATACAAAAATACAAAATACAAAAATACAAAAATACAAAAATACAAAAATACAAAATACAAAATACAAAAATACAAAAATACAAAAATACAAAAATACAAAAATACAAAAATACAAAAATACAAAAATACAAAATACAAAAATACAAAATACAAAATACAAAAATACAAAAATACAAAAATACAAAAATACAAAAATACAAAAATACAAAAATACAAAAATACAAAATACAAAAATACAAAAATACAAAAATACAAAATACAAAAATACAAAAATACAAAAATACAAAAATACAAAAATACAAAAATACAAAAATACAAAATACAAAAATACAAAATACAAAAATACAAAAATACAAAAATACAAAATACAAAAATACAAAATACAAAAATACAAAAATACAAAAATACAAAAATACAAAAATACAAAAATACAAAATACAAAAATACAAAAATACAAAAATACAAAAATACAAAAATACAAAAATACAAAATACAAAAATACAAAAATACAAAAATACAAAAATACAAAAATACAAAAATACAAAAATACAAAAATACAAAATACAAAAATACAAAAATACAAAAATACAAAAATACAAAAATACAAAAATACAAAAATACAAAAATACAAAAATACAAAAATACAAAAATACAAAAATACAAAAATACAAAAATACAAAAATACAAAAATACAAAAATACAAAAATACAAAAGTACAAAAATACAAAAGTACAAAAATACAAAAATACAAAAATACAAAAGTACAAAAATGCAAAAATACAAAATGAACATACAATCAGATCAACCAGTTTACTGAAGTCTGCTACTAGGTGGAACTCAAGGGAACCTCAGTATCTCGATCTAACAGTTACTTTCCCTGCTCAAAATCAAATCATTCAATTAAAATAATGATTTTACGCAACCCCAATTAGAGACCCTTTAATTGGGCACCCGTCGCGCGCGACATCATTCACCGTTGTCGTCCGAAAGACATAAACTACTTCCGCGCACCGACGACTGCCTCACCGGCCACAATGCAACAGCGCCCGTACGGGGATTAGAATTCCGACGTGTCACCTGGTCGGAACCCGGGCCCCGCTCCAGATACCCTGACATCCGGATGATTTATTGCCGTCAAACTCAGCAGTGCAGCGACGACTCCATTTGGCAACCCTTTTTTTCTATTTCACCGCGGTGGAACCTTCTTTGGGAGTAGAGTGCGGCCATTAGAGCGCCACCTATTGGCGGCGGGGTGGTTCCTTTCTCTGTCCTTAGCAAGCCCGTGGCCAAAAAACCCTCGACGCGAACCTCGCCACAATGACTGTGCGCAATTCCGGGCGGCGCGCGCGATATACTTGGAGTTGCGACAAGCCCAACTCCAGAAACGTCTCAACTTTGCTTTGTGACGGTTCAAAGGTTTTTTTGGAAAGTGAAACTATTGTCATTTTTGTCATTATTTTTATTAGGGCCTGTGTGTGTGTCTCAATTGTGCCTCCTAACCGAGAGTCGGTGACAGTCCGGCAACCGGTGCAGGTTTCCCAGTGAATGTTACGGGCCTGTCGTCGCGTTGGAAATCACTTTCGTTTACAAGATTCGTTTGTCATTTCACCGTTCCACAGCAGCTGGATACAATAACGTTTATTAGTTTTGAGCATTCCGGGCGGAACTATCGGAACCGACGGAGTCGTCGCTGTTGATGCAGTAGAGTACCTGAAGTCCGGGCCGTGTGGAAGTTCATTAGTCACTTGGAGTTACGGCATCGCAGGGCTAGGTCGCTGCGAGATGGATGGATGGATCTATTACCGGAGTGGCTGTTGTTGTTGTTTGTTGGCTGGGGCGTGGCTATTACAAGATTTTCAGATAACTTCATGATTACTTCATTTCACCGGTACGGATTTGGGCGGGCGTTTCCTCCGATGTGGAAGGAAGGGTGCGGACGGGGGAGGAGGTTTCGTTCGAGAAAGCTCGAGGCCAATATAACCTATTGGGTGAACTTTCGGGAGGGTGAGTGCGAAGTTCGTGCAACGGCGACGATCGAACGTGATGGTACAATTAGAATGCTAATGGTGTTAGCACGAGCGGTCGCTACTGCTGCTGCTAATGTTGTATGTTGCATGGAGCGGAGGTGAGAAAATTTAAATATCAAAATTTTGGATTTATTTGCTGTGAAATTCGAAACCATTTTCACGATCAACGGGGCATGATCGAGTGATTTGGGTTATGTGGAAAAAAGTGTTGAACATTTTTAGTTGAATAAACACCGATGTTCAAGCGAATAGTCCTTCCGAAAAGAAACGAGAGGAATGTACTATTTCGCGAGAGTATAGACCTCTCGCGCTTACAACAACAACAAATCGTGTTCATTCGTTCATTGAAACAGTTCATCCCATTGAGTGGCAAATGACCACCACATAGTCAACGAACTATGGTGGCCGATACGGGAAAGGCATGATTCAATATGCCGAAGGTCTTGGGTTCTAGTGCAAACATAGATATAAAAATTGTTTTTAAAATCTTTCTACAGTAAAAAAAAAATCCAAAACCAGTTTAAAAAAAACTCAAGTATTTTGTTAAGCTCTACGATTTATAAAATTCTAAACCTACCTCTCAAGAAGGGCTGGTATTGAAACGAGCGAATGGCTGAAATGAAATCATTTCTTTTTTGCAACAACAAAATTACTTTGGTGTTTTTTTTTACTTCTTGGCATTCAAATATTTTCCAGTTCATTTCCAGTTCATATTTAAAAAGAACATGAACCTTAATCAATTAATTTTGCAACGAAATCGTTCAACAACTACTCAAAAAGAAATCTCTAGAAGCCGCTCAAACCCGGAGAGCAGTTCTCTACGAAATCGGTTTTTTAAAGAATTTTATTTTTTGTATTTTTTAATCCGAATGAAACTTTTTTGGTGTTTTCGGTATGCCCAAAGAAGCCATTTTGCATCATATGTTTGTCCATATAATTTTCCATACAAATTTGGCAGCTGTTCATACAAAAATGATGTATGAAAATTCAAAAATCTGTATCTTTTGAAGGAATTTTTTGATCGATTTGGTGTCTTCGGCAAAGTTGTAGGTATGGATGTGGACTACACTGAAAAAAATGATACACGGTAAAAAAATTGGTAATTTTTATTTAACTTTTTGTCACTAAAACTTAATTTGCGAAAAAACACTATTTTTATTTTTTTTTATTTATGTATTTTTTTATTTATGTTTTTTATATGTTTTAGAAGACATCAAATGCCAACTTTTCAGAAATTTTCAGGTTGTGCAAAAAATCTTTGACCGTGTTATGATTTTTTAATCAATAGTGATTTTTTCAAAAAATCGAAATATTGGTCGCAAAAATTTTTCAAATTCATTTTTCGATGTAAAATCAAATTTGCAATCAAAAAGTGCCATTTTTAAGTAACTTTTTTGAAAACTGTCGCAGTTTTTCATTATTTCAACACATGTTTGCCCACTTTTGAAAATAATATTTTTGTAAAGCTGAAGAAATTTTCTATATTTTGCTTTTTTGAACTTTGTTGATACGACCCTTAGTTGCTGAGATATTGCCATGCAAAGGTTTAAAAACATGTAAATTGATGTTTTCCAAATATCACCCAAACGACCCACCATTTTCTAACGTCGATATCTCAGCAACTAATGGTCCGATTTACAATGTTAAAATATGAAACATTCGTAAAATTTTCCGATTATTTCGAAAACAATATTTTCATTTTTTTTTAAATCAAAACTAACATTTTAAAAGGGCTAAATATTCAATATTACGCCCCTTTAAAATGTTAGTCTTTGTTTAAAAATTTTGAAATTATTTTTTTTCAAAAAATTGGAAAACGTGTGCCATATTTTAACATTGTAAATCGGACCATTAGTTGCTGAGATATCGACGTTAGAAAATTGTGGGTTGTTTGGGTGAGACTTGGAAAACATCAATTTTCCTGTTTTTTAACACTAGAATAGCATTATCTCAGCAACTAAGGGTCGTATTAACAAAGTTAAAAATCGCAAAATATATAGAATTTTCTCAGCTTTTCAAAAATATTTTTTTCAAAAGTGTTCAAACATATGCACTAATTTATTTCAATTCAATTCGGTTTTATTTTTGAATAATCCAAATTACAATGAGTTCATTTAGGTATATAACAGAGTTTTGGTGTTCCTTACAGCTGTGTTTTACATCGTAATTCAATCGAAAAATTATTACTTATAACTATGGAATAGACAGGAGTAAGAAAAAGTTTTCAAAAAACTTACAGAAAGGTGCACTAATTTGAAAAAAATGAAAAACTGCGACTATTTTCAAAAAAGTTACTTCAAAATGGCCTTAACTTGAAAACGGTGCACATTATCAAAATTTCACTGAAGTACCGTAAACCGGGGTGACTTTGATAGGATTTCAATTTGTTTTTAGAATATTTTCCAACAGGTAAGGTTTTTCTCAAGATTATTATTTTTAAAACATGTACTTGGGTAGGCCACACAAAGTCCATGCACTATTTTGGAAAAAAAGTTTTTTCAATAGTGTATAGAAAAATAGTTACGTTAAAAATTCTTAGTTTAAATTCCGGGGTGACTTTGATAGTCATAGTTTTTCTTGTTAAAATCATATTTAAGATGTTCAAACTTTATTTGTACGTTAAATGTACCATCACTAAAGTAGCTGATATAGTTTGTAAGAAAAAAATCAATGTTTATATTAAGTTAACTAAGTTTATAAGCTCTTTAACAAAATACATATAAATTTTAGGTAAAATTGTTAAAAAGTCGGAATTTTGCCTGAAATTTGTTAAAAGTAGTTTTGTTTATAAAATTATCGATTTATATTGCATTTTAAACTAAATTCGAAGCACGAATCACAAGTTTTCACATTTTACATGAAATTTGTTCAACTGAATTTGCCTATAAATTTGGAGATTTTTTTTAATTGTGCTTCAAAAACACATATTATTTATTATTTACAAACTTATTTAACCTTCTCCTAGTGGAAAATTGTCCAAAGAATCCGAAAATGCATTCCGTTTTCCGATTAAAAATCATGTTCATTGAGAAAATCATGACACTTTGAGAAGTTTAAAATAATGACTTTCATCCACTTTTTCTTAACTATAGTTAACTAACTTTATAAACTTTTCAAAAATTTATGAAAAGTTCTTCATGAGGTACCACGGTCAGTATGTTTCTGAACCATTCCTTACGTATTTTAATTGTACTCTTCATTTTGCGGAAAAATCGCAAACCTATCAAAGTCACCCCGGCTATCAAAGTCACCCCGTTTTACGGTACTTTTTGATTGCAAATATGATTTTACATTGAAAAATGAAGTTTAAAAATTTTTGCGAACAACATTTCGATTTTTTGAAAAAAACAGTATTGGTTAAAAAAATCATAACTCGGTCAAAGATTTTTTGCACAACCTGGAAATTTCTGAAAAGTTGGCATTTGATATCCTCTAAAACATATCAAAAAATAAAAAAAATATTAAAAATAGCGTTTTTTTGCAAATCAAGTTTTAGTGACAAAAAGTTAAATGAAAAATCATCATTTTTTTACCGTGTATCATTTTTTTTTCAATGTATATATCCATATGTAAAACTTTGCCGAAGACACCAAATTGATCACAAAATTCCTTCAAAAGATACAGATTTTTGAATTTTCATTCATAATTTTTGTATGGACAACTGCCATATTTGTATGGAAAATTATATGGACAAACTAATGATGCAAAATGGCTTCTTTGGGCATACCGAAGGCGCCAAAAAAGTTTTAGCCGGATTAAAAAATACAAAAAAAAACGAATGACCGAAATCTGAGAGAACAGCTCCACGCAGAAAAATAAGGCATATTTGAATCAACAAAACGTTTTGTTGATTTGAAAATTAAGATTTTTGTTGAATCAACGCTAAACGTCAAAGCAACTTTTTCAAAATAACAAAAGATTTTTGTGAAATTGAGAAAATCAAGGTTTGTTTCAACGCAAAATCGGAATTGATTATATTCAACAAAATTTTTGTTGAATCATACCTCGTACAGGCTGATTCTACAAAATATTTTTCTGCGTGTCAGTAACAAACAGTACCGAATCATTATTTCGACATTCCCATGCCGAGTGATCGTCCGCCCACGTTCCCCAGAAGAAGTCGGGGAAGTCGATTTGAACGCTCGGGAGACAGACTTTCATTGTCGATCGTTCCTCAAATACGTATGGTTGCGGGCGGCGGCGGTGGCAAAGCCACTGGAGCTGGATGTAGGCCACAAAATTAAAAACACATTACCGTTTAATATATGTGCTTCTCCACTGTCGGGTCCGTCAGCAGGGTTGCCACAAATACAGATTTATCTGTATTTTACAGATTTTTGAGGTGATGAGGTCATACAGAATCTGTATATAAAGAAATACAGATTTTAAGAAAAACATACAGATATACAGATTTTCCCTATTTTTTATTAAAATCAAATAATTTTAATTCTTTAAATATTTTTTTTTCAATTGCTCGATGAGCCCAAACATTAAATTTTAGATTGTAGAGCATTTTTTTGCATTAAAAAACAATTTAGAATATTTTGTTTTTGTTATTTTGTTTAAAAATGTCAATACAGATTCCAAATACAGATTTTCGTCCCCCTGATACAGATATACAGATTTTTGACCCTCAAAAATACAGAATCAAATGTGGCAACCCTGTCCGTCAGTCCCATATAGAGAGCGAGCAATTGGTCGGCGTGCAAAACTTATTTCGCGCAATGATTGTGTTGATTGAAGAGTTGGTGGTAGAGGTGGTCAAATTGCGTAGGTTGTCGAGCTGGAAGATTTAATGGAAATCAGTCATTTCGCAAAATTTAGGTGGTTTGGATTCATGATATCATGAGCACCTCTACTCCTCACCCAGATATATTAGAGCAGTAAAAGTTCATGTTTTTATTTCAAACTTGTAAAAGTTATTAGCGCTAAAGATGAGTCTTCCGATCCCACTATTTCTCGCTTTCGCCCAAAGGGGGCCTTACTTTCATCCGCGCAACCGCGCGTTGGCAGGTACCCTTTTCCTTTCCATATAGCGATTAGCCTCCAAAACCAACTCTTGCAGTGGGTTTACTGCCACGCGCCACCTCATCGATCGAGTTGCATTTCACCGGTTATTAATAAAACACACACATTTTCTTCTCTTCACGCCCCACATGAGGTGTTTTATGGGCTTTGCGAGAAAATGTTTACGACCACACGGAGAAAAAAGAGTTCCTAAAATCGTGAACAAGCGTTCATGAAAATAGGAACCACGAACAAAGTGTCCAAATTCCATGGTACGTTTTTCGAAATCGTACCATGAGATTTGAACACTTTGTTCGTGGTTCCTATTTTCATGAACGCTTGTTCACGATTTTGGGAACTCTTTTTTCTCCGTGCAGCCAGCTTCATCGGTACCGCTGCATCGATTTCGAGAGGTGTCTCAAAGACTTGGAATCGCCTCTGCGGCGGCGAAGAAGACGCCGCGGATCATTGATCCCGCGTAATAGACTTAGAACATTCCGACGGCGACGACGACGAAGCTAGGCCAGAGTAATTCACCTTGAAGTCGTCGGCAAAGCGTGCCGGACCTACCCAGGTATTACGACTGACGGTACCATTGCTAATCTGGTTGTTCTGCTCGATTGCACAGACAACAGCAGCCAGCGGAACCGACCTCGGCGCACAGGTATTGTCTCCGAGAACGTGACAGAGCGGTGTCGAATCTCGCTGATATCTGGATCACAGTTCTCAAATGTCTCGAGTACAGAGGAACCACGATAGCTTGACTTACTTGAATAGGAATCTCTTAGTTGATCACTATTTTTATAGACTCCTCTAGATCAAGACTAACCAAATGAAACAATCTTGACGAAAGTCAAGCGGACAGCGGTTCTACTGTACTAAAGTACAAGAATGCTCCTTCAAAATGTCATCGCGAAGATCTTCTCGATTCCATTGAACTTTGAATATTTGCATCGGAATCCACTCCCTCGAATAGAATTGCTTCCAAATGTCGTATCCCAAAAAATCGAAAATCAACCAATTGCCACGCGGTCTCCACCACAACATCAGAAGAAGGGGGGTTCGACGAGCTCTCAAAATAGTTGTACTTTATGGTTGCGGTCCGGTTCACTGGAAGAACGGCAGCCCGAAGAGAACGCCGCAAGATCTTGGAAAAGAGCACTAAAAAGAATCAAAATAAAATACAGCTGACTGAACCTGACAGCAGCAGCAGTGCACGTTTCGGCTTTTTCCAAGAGTCGGTGCCATGCTTTTGTTGACTTTTTTTTTCGCTGGGAGATTGGTTCTCTCAGCTTCTCTCGCGACTCTTCGAAAGAGTCTGAGTGCGCTCTTTTTTTATTTCTCACAAATTTTCCAATCCCCCGGAGTTGGAGCGAAGTTTGCTCGATTTTTATGTTTTCGAGTTTTATGTTGGCTCGTAAAACATTCAATCTCGGTGAGTGGAGATTTGCATGCACGTATTATGTGAGACTTTGTTTGAAGCTGGTGAGTTACTCTGTGATGCAGTGGTACACTGTTAATTAGAATGAAGTTTTGTGGTTTGTTTTGTTTTATTTCATGCATGATTTTTATTTGTTTTTGTATCAATATAAAAAAGCTATTTCTATGAATTTTATGATAATCGTAAAAAAATACTCTTTTTCAATATTTTCGAATCATTAAAAAAAGAAGAGTAAATTTAATGAATTTCATAACTCTTGTAAATATAAACCCTATTTAAAATCATCAATCTTTCTTTCTTCAAATCATGAAAAGAAGTTGTATCTCTGTGAAACTAAAAACTAAAAACTAAAAACTAAAAACTAAAAACTAAAAACTAAAAACTAAAAACTAAAAACTAAAAACTAAAAACTAAAAACTAAAAACTAAAAACTGAAAACTAAAAACTAAAAACTAAAAACTAAAAACTAAAAACTAAAAACTAAAAACTAAAAACTAAAAACTAAAAACTAAAAACTAAAAACTAAAAACTAAAAACTAAAAACTAAAAACTAAAAACTAAAAACTAAAAACTAAAACTAAAAACTAAAAACTAAAAACTAAAACTAAAAACTAAAAACTAAAAACTAAAAACTAAAAACTAAAAACTAAAAACTAAAAACTAAAAACTAAAAACTAAAAACTAAAAACTAAAAACTAAAAACTAAAAACTAAAAACTAAAAACTAAAAACTAAAAACTAAAAACTAAAAACTAAAAACTAAAAACTAAAAACTAAAAACTAAAAACTAAAAACTAAAACTAAAAACTAAAAACTAAAAACTAAAAACTAAAAACTAAAAACTAAAAACTAAAAACTAAAAACTAAAAACTAAAAACTAAAAACTAAAAACTAAAAACTAAAAACTAAAAACTAAAAACTAAAAACAAAAAACAAAAAACAAAAAACTTAAAACTTAAAACTTAAAACTTAAACTTAAAACTTAAAACTTAAAACTTCAAAACTTAAAACTTAAAACTTAAAACTTAAAACTTAAAACTTAAAACTTAAAACTTAAAACTTAAAACTTAAAACTTAAAACTTAAAACTTAAAACTTAAAACTTAAAACTTAAAACTTAAAACTTAAAACTTAAAACTTAAAACTTAAAACTTAAAACTTCAAACTTCAAACTTAAAACTTAAAACTTAAAACTTAAAACTTAAAACTTAAAACTTAAAACTTAAAACTTAAAACTTAAAACTTAAAACTTAAAACTTAAAACTTAAAACTTAAAACTTAAAACTTAAAACTTAAAACTTAAAACTTAAAACTTAAAACTTAAAACTTAAAACTTAAAACTTAAAACTTAAAACTTAAAACTTAAAACTTAAAACTTAAAACTTAAAACTTAAAACTTAAAACTTAAAACTTAAAACTTAAAACTTAAAACTTAAAACTTAAAACTTAAAACTTAAAACTTAAAACTTAAAACTTAAAACTTAAAACTTAAAACTTAAAACTTAAAACTTAAAACTTAAAACTTAAAACTTAAAACTTAAAACTTAAAACTTAAAACTTAAAACTTAAAACTTAAAACTTAAAACTTAAAACTTAAAACTTAAAACTTAAAACTTAAAACTTAAAACTTAAAACTTAAAACTTAAAACTTAAAACTTAAAACTTAAAACTTAAAACTTAAAACTTAAAACTTAAAACTTAAAACTTAAAACTTAAAACTTAAAACTTAAAACTTAAAACTTAAAACTTAAAACTTAAAACTTAAAACTTAAAACTTAAAACTTAAAACTTAAAACTTAAAACTTAAAACTTAAAACTTAAAACTTAAAACTTAAAACTTAAAACTTAAAACTTAAAACTTAAAACTTAAAACTTAAAACTTAAAACTTAAAACTTAAAACTTAAAACTTAAAACTTAAAACTTAAAACTTAAAACTTAAAACTTAAAACTTAAAACTTAAAACTTAAAACTTAAAACTTAAAACTTAAAACTTAAAACTTAAAACTTAAAACTTAAAACTTAAAACTTAAAACTTAAAACTTAAAACTTAAAACTTAAAACTTAAAACTTAAAACTTAAAACTTAAAACTTAAAGCTTAAAACTTAAAACTTAAAACTAAAAGCTGAAAAAAGTACGCTTTTGCAAATTAACTGATAAACCTTCAATACCTAATATTTTTAAAAGTTTAAAAGTCACCCTTTCGAAACAATACATTAATTTTTTTAACATTTCAAAATGGCTTATCACTCAATATTATTGTTTTCGAAAAGGACCCATCAAAGTTTACAATTTTTTTATTTTTTTCCCTCTACAACCTTCGGATCTTCGAACTTAAAAATCGCCAAAAATCCATTTTTCAACCAATTTTTGATCATTAAAATGCATTGGAAAGAAAAACTCTTAAAATTTTAGAAAAATTTAGGGTTGGAAGTTTTACTTGTTTTATGTGACTTTTCCAATATTTTTAAAAATGTATTTTTTTAGGAGTCAGCTTTGGCTGTGTTTTTTACTAACATTTCCTATGTTTTCATTGAAAAGGAGTATGCAGTAATTTTTGTAGTGTACCAGACTATGCCATTTTTTACAATTTAAATGATAATGGTGCCATTCTTGAGCAGAAAATATGAAAAACAAGCAAAAAATTGAAAAAAGTGACTTTTTTTTATTCATAACTTATTTTTTATTAGGTCCTTTTAGGTGCTACGACCAGGTTAGGACCGAGGATCAGTTTAAAATCAAAATATAAAATAAAAAAAAACTCATTACACTCCATACTTGGAGATCATGTAACTGACGAGGGTTACTTGGTCCAAGCGGGTCTTGCAGGTTTAGAATCTGCCGATGTACTCGGAGAAAATGCCCCACAGCCCAGCAGAACTGTAGAGCACCTCCCCGGCTTCCTCTTTCGTGGCTCCACCGTCTCGAGAGCTTCCTTGGCTGTTTCAAGAAAAACACAATACAAAATAGATTTTTTTTCTTAAGATGATCTCCTAAAAAAGGGAAAAATAAAAATTTAAAAAAAAAATTGGACAGTAGAAGGTGAACCTAAAATTAAGGGTTAAGCTTAAATAATACATGAAACGCAAAAATTCCCATAACCGAAATAGTGATTTTAATTTAACGAAATCTTTTGAAAAATTATCCTCTTACTTACACTGAAAATAACAAAATCATGGTAATATTGCATCTGGGAAGGGGTAAATTTTTTATGTCACAAAAAATGCGTAATTTTTTTTTCTGTTGTAATCTCTTTTTTTAAGGCTAAGTTGCGGTAAAGCTTTATCTTAAAAGAGGTAATATTCTACTTTCTAAAATAAACTCATTTCAAATTATCAAAATTTTTACTGTGTCTTTTATGTCATACAAAATGTGTAATTTAACCTCTAAAATGTGTAAATTTATTATGACCACTTTTCCAGTTGTATGAAATTATATTGAAATAATATAACATCATGGAAAAGGGCCTTCAAATTTGACACCGTACAAATCGACTATTTTTACTGTGTAATTAAAAAACCTAAATGCGTCCGAATCCATAAAAAATATCAAGTATTAGTATATTAGTAACTAATGTCCACGTATTTGTAATGAAATAATCAAGTTTTGACTCACGGAGGAGGATGGAAAAAAAATTGGCCCTGTCCTGGTTTTATCACATTTTAAAGATCGAAACCCGTCTGAGGTTGGATTTTAAAAAGTTAGTATGAAAAAGCATTCTCAAGACGCCAAAAAACATCTATTTAGTTGATTTTTTAAAATTTTGATATGCTGTTGCAATTTTTTTAAAGTTTTTGACAACTCTAAATGATTAAAATGGCGTTGAGCTGAAAAAGCTTTCGACGAAATTGGTCATTTTCGGACTACACTAACGCGGCATACAACACAAAAAATACGAGTCTACCCAAGTAAATTTTTTTCCAGGAGTTCTACAAGAGCTCTTCAAGATAGCTACAGCATAGCAGTTTGGACCGCGGTAGGATAAAACTCTATTCAAGTACTCTTCCAAACTCCTGAAGAAGTTTTGAAGAGAATTTTATCCTACCGCGGTCCAAACTGCTATGCTGTAGCTATCTTGAAGAGCTCTTGTAGAACTCCTGGAAAAAAATGTTACTTGGGTAGTTAATTCAGCCAAGAAACACCTACTCCAATTTTGGGATCGATTCGAGCACTTTTTTCCATGCAAATTTCGTGGGAAATTACTGAATAATAATAATATTTTTATTTATTTTTTTTTTTTTTTTCATTTTAATAAACAGGACAAATCGTAGACCGTCATTCTGAAAAAGATTATTATTTTAACTAGTTTTTATATTTGTTCATGTGCGCACGCAGTGATTAAATTTCTACAATTAATTTTTGTTTGTCAAATTAAAATTTTTCGAGCCCCTACCTTACTCAAACATAACTTTTTTTTTCTTTGCACGCAAAGATATTTTCGCAAGCACCTGTGCAAACTGTTAATCCAGCTGCACTCACGATACGTGTCAAACCAAAACATTCTTCGCCCAATCTCAAGCCAAGTCACTCACTTGAAAATCTCTTTAAAAAAATTCTCTCTCTTGATTTAGTTCGCTCTCTCCCCTTAGCATAAAAAATAAAACTCCACTCTCTTCCAAACATATGTTTTCCAAGCTACTGCAAGCAGCAATTTTCCTTTTCCTCTCTCTTTTGAATTGTTTACCACTTTTCTCTCGCTCTCTCTCTCTTTTCGATTTTGGAGCCGCTCAACTTTTCCTCTCTCCCACTTGGGGAGCAGCCCCCGTTTCTATGCTTTTTATGCTGCGAGAGCCTCTTCGTCGTCGTCGGTGGGGTCTCTTCTCTGTGTTGTTCTGGCATGCCACCACGGCCCTGGGAGTATAAAATGCCCCCGGCGCATAAGCCATGGTTTAGTTCGTTTTCCAGCCTCGTACCGTGTGTGTTGTTGTTGAGCCACTCTGACTGTGTGTTGTTGAGAGATTCAAAGTCAATTTTCCTAGCTCTTTTTTTCCCCTCTTCGGTGGAGATTTTCCCGTTTTCATTTGTTTTTTTTTCTCCTTTCGCGTGTCGAGTCGCGGTCGCAGTGTTGTACCAGCCGGCAGCAGAAGAAGCAGCAGCAGCAGCCAGCCAGCAATTTTCTTCGCAGTTTTTCCGTTTTCGTCTTCGGTTAGTTTTTCCCTCCGTGTGTGTGTGTGTGTGTGTTTGTGTGTGCAACTTCTCTCTGTAAAGTACAGTTTTTTCGTTGGTTTCGCTCGCGTGTGGCCCAAAAGAACAGCACAAGACTCGGCGCACAGACAGACAGTCAGACACTGATTTCAGAGCACTTTTGCGCTTGTGTTGGTGGTTGGTATGTGTGCAGTACCGTTTTCCACCCAGCAGTGGGCTAGATTTTCCTCCCCGAAGTGCAGTGTGCAATGTGCAAAGAACTGTGTGGTGTGACTGTTATGCTGCATGTTGACGACGGCAGAGAAATAGTTTATTTTCGAGTGAACCAACATGAAGAAAAGCCATAAATGCGAGAAACGATTTTCTAGTGAAAATTGGTGTATTTTTGGAAAAGACCCCGCGAGAACTCCCCGAGAATCCATCAACGCGTGACAGGAAAATCAGAGATTTCGGTGCGGCGAAGAACTGTGCTACAGGACTGTTGGACTAAATCTGTGAAAAGTTTGCGAAAAAAAAAATAGTGTGACTTTGTAGACACTCATTGACTCTGGGAACGAGTTTGCTGGTGTAAAGAAATGTGCTACCGTGCTTTTGCTGGTTGGTTTTGGCTCCGCGTGGTTTTCTTCCCTTTTGCTGTGCTGGAATTAGGCGGCCTGATTTATTTGTTTTTGGTCACCCGTAACTACCAGTGTGGAAAACGTGGAAAACGGAGGCGGTTTTACGAACGGAACATTGCTGTACAGAAAAGGACGTTTCGTTGCCGGTTTTTATTGCTTCTGCCTGGGGTTTGCTTTTGTGGAAATGGTATTATGTAAACAGTTTTTGAAGTTTGGATAGAAGTACAGTTATTATTTAATATTCACTTATATTTCCCTCAATAACGTGACATGTTTTAATGTATTTTGCCGTAAAAAACGGCTGAAGGTTTTTATTTCGTTATTGAATTTAACTTGTTCTAGTTGCATAATAAAATACAACGCAATATTCAAATTACTATGTTTTAAATCAATCTTATCTTTTTTAAATTCCTGTCTTTTAAAAAGTTCATATTTGAGATAATATTGTCTTGTTTAGTAAAATTGTTTAATTTTTTTAATTTATATGTTTTATAAGACAGCTGGAAAAAAATCATTTCTAATTTAAATAACTATTGAGAGATTAAAAATTTAAAAAATCTAATATTTTTTAAGTCGACAAATTTAGATATTTAATTATGATCATTTTTATTCTTCTTATTTAACTTATTCCTCAAAAAAAAATTCGATTCATAAAGATGTATGTTTCAGAAAATTTTTATTTTGTTGAGACAAAATACACAACCGAAGTATCTACATATCAAATGTTTCTTTTATCCAAAAAATAATAGTTACGTACTAAAAATTCTTATTGATTTGTTCAATTTGTTTAAAACCCAGTTATTCCAAAGTTATCACAACAAATTCATTTATTCATGTAAGACTTGTACAAATTTTATTCTAAATTTGAGTCCCCGGGCTCAAGTCTAGGTCAAAGAGGGTGAGGCAAAATATTTAGAAAGAATCATCATTAGAAGATTTTTTTTTGTCATAAGAAGAAATTTATTCATTATTATATACCGTAAAAAATTGTTGAATTTTGGAAGGTGTTATTTTGGAAGGGTGAATATTACCTCTTTTATGATGTAATTTTACCTCAATTTAGACTGAAAAAGCGATATTACACAAGAATAGTGGTAAAATTATACATTTTCATAGGCAAAAATTCATTTTTTTTCTGACATAAAAGATGTACCCCTTCCCAGATGTAATATTACCTTGATATTTTTTTCTTTGTAGTAATCCAACAGTCAAACGAATTCAAAATATCTATTATTTTTATTTTTTTTTCTTGAAGTTTTACTTTTTTTCATAATTTATGAAAATACTCAAATAGCCCTACACGAGTGTGTTTACAGAAAAATACTATACAATGATGTTTTCTTAATAATTAAGAATCAATTGTTTTTAACGAAAATTTTAAAAATGAGAGGAGCAGAGAAACAAGCCTAAATTTAAATTTTCATTGGCTTTAGCTGACCCAAGAAAACAAAATTATAAAGAAATTAAGTAAATTTTTATTTTTGATTTATTATAAGAAGTCAATTATAACATAACTTTTAAAAGGGTTAGGTTTTCAGATTAATTTTCAAAATTATCACAGAATACTTAAAACACTAATACAGTTATGCTGCCTTCATAATTTTCCAAAATGTTCAAAAATTCATGTAACCATTTTTTGTATATGTTATCATGAAATTCAATATTTGCTATAAGTTTAGAAAACGTTTTATATAATGTATACAAAAACAAGGTTTTTTTTTCAAAACAAAATATATTTTTGGCAATCATTATTTCTTGCTATTTTAAAATTTTAAGGTAGATACAGTATGTAAAAAAAGTATTTAAAAGCTCATGAAAAGATGATTTCTATAAAAAGTTATATAACAAATACTATTACAAAAATCAAAAGAGGTGCAAAAAAAGTTTGTACACCTTTCGAAAAATTAAAATAAAAAAGGTTATTTATTGACAAATAACCATGAATCCAGTCTCCCAACTCCAAATAGGCATCCTTGACTGATTAAAAAAATAATTTGGATTGAATATAAAGTTAACTAACTACTTAGTATAAAAGTTTTTATAAATCTGGAAATTTTTATATTAAACTTATCTTAACTTAATTTTGCAAACTTTCAATGGTTATGTTCAGATTTTGTGTCAAGAAAAGTGTAATATTACATCAGAAACTGGAGAGTTTTCATCAATTTCTGGTAAATTTTAATCAGGTTCGCATTTTACACATTTTTTAAGGTAAAATTAAAAAAGAGGTTACATTCAGCCTCCTAAATTCTTTTTACTCAAAAAAAAATTGATTTTAGAAGGCTGTAGCCTTTTTTAAGTAGTTTCCCCTGAAATATGTGTATAAAGAGCATTCAATTTCAATAAATTTAGAATAAAAAAAAAATGTTTTTTTAACTGAATTATTTTTTTAACATTTCAAATTTTGAAATTACGTCTTTTTCCTGTAATTTTGTAGTCACGAAGTGACCTACTAATCATCACACAAAAAAAAAATTAATTTTTTATGCCTGTAAATTTAATTCGATGAATATTACCTTTTTTTAAAGTAATTTTACATTAAAAATTTAAAAAAATTTGAACCTTATGAAAATTTATCGGAAACTTATTAAATTTCACTAGTTTCTGAGGTAAAATTACACTTTTTTAACACAAAATCTACTATCATTCCCATATGAATATTACCAAATTTTTATTTTCTGCGCACAAAAAAAACAGTGTTTAAAAGTTTCTTAGAACACTTATTTGAGTGCTGAAAAGGTGAACTCTTCACACGGCTAAATAATCGTAATCCAGCTGCGTGTAGAAGGCCTGAGTGTAAAATGAATTATGCATTATTTTATGTAATATTACACCCAGAAATATGTAGACTATCAATTTGGGAAACCGTCTAGATCGAAATGTTGAGCTCATTTAGGCGTGTATCCCTCCCACACTTCAACGGTTCGATAGCCGACCGGGTTAAGGCGCCAGTCCTCTCTGTGAGTGCTGGGTTTTATCCCGTTTGTTGCAATTTTTGTGTGTTTTATTAATTATTTTTAAAATATTTTTTTGTATCTGAAAATTAAAGTTTTATTGTATAAATTGTGTATGTGTAAATGTGTGCTTTCTGTAGTTAAAGTTACTTTTTTGTCTCTCTATTCCGGAAACATCCAAATGAAAGAAATAATGTTATTCCGAATATCACATGAAATAAAAAAAAAAAACAATGTAGATTTAAATATTTTTCAAAATGAACTTCAATTTGAAAAATCGGCCCCGATTTTCTGAAGCAATTCTGTTTCGATCTGCTAACCATAGTCTCAAAACATTTCAATCTATTCAAATGGTCATATGCGATATAATCAAAAGAAGATTGTAATCCTTTGAACACAAAAATAACTGTAACACATTTTTTTAAAGCAAATTTTTAAGTATCTCTAAAATATCTTAATAATTTTTAATAATTTTTATTTTGATGATTATTTCGATTCTACTGAAATGCAAAAAGGTAATAAAAACTGTTCCTGTTTTGCCTTATACGCTGGCAAACCAATGCTTAAATCATTGGAAAATCAATTTCATCAAATAT
Source organism: Culex quinquefasciatus (assembly GCF_015732765.1). NCBI lineage: Eukaryota > Metazoa > Arthropoda > Insecta > Diptera > Culicidae > Culex > Culex quinquefasciatus. The sequence goes on from NC_051863.1 coordinate 33,457,630, forward strand.
TGATGTTGTTTTTAATTTAAATAATTGCATCGACAAAATATACAACAAAAAACTCATTTTTATTCAAACCTTCATAAAAATAAACTCTTAATTTCATTTTAAAATATGATTAAAATTCAATAAACATTTAATTAACTAAACATGATTTTTACACCAATTCAAGGCAACAGAAGATCTACTTCATACAAATTTATTATCTCTAAATCAAAAATCCATTCCTTTGAGTAAACAACTATACCATGCCAACTCAGCAGACACAACAATGTAGACCCCTGCTGCAACCTCATCTAAGCATCTCTCTTCGCATAGTTTACCAATTTGCACATTGTCAGTCTCTGCCCCCAATGTAATCTTGCTGCCGCAATCTCCGATCTCCACCTCTCCAATCAACCAAACTCGTTCAGCAAGCCTCTTCCCTTCGAACATAATCCAACATAGTTGCCGTCATCGCCGCACCGTCTCCGTACGCCACATTTCCACCATCGATCCAAAAACAAGGGGGAGCATAATTTACCCTAACCCACATCAACAACAGTCGACGCTGCTGTTCGTGCAGCATCATCAGTTCCAGCTGATCTCGTGTCGGAGTCACGCCAGCTTGTCTCTTTTCCATGAACAGCTGGGCAAAGTGAGTGTACCCCAATACAGGTTCAGTTATCGCGCACTGATAACGACTACCGAGATTTCTCTCAGTGACGTTATCACGCTGAGAGTACTCTGCGCGAGGGAGAGAGAGAGTGTGAAGATTCTCGCGTGATAACCTCCTGTTGCGACAACCCACGCTCCGCGGTTACAGGTGTTGTGGTTCCCATCAACCGTAACGATTTCTTGACCGTGAGAGCGAGCAATGTTCTCCCATATTGCGGTATTTCTGAAGATTTTCCGCTCTCGACGTGCTTTGTTTTGGTTTGGATGCTGCGAGAGCGTTGAATCCGTGCTTCCGCAAGGATTCCGAGAGCTTCCTAAACAAAGCACGGTTACATATGTACTGTGTGACGCACTCGTAAGATTTACGACGAGTCGTCCTTCCAATCGATATAGGCTGGCAGCACTGCCAGCGAGAGTTTCTAACCTCGGCCGACTTCAACCAGCATCAGTTCTAGCAGTGCAAGCACAGCAAAGTTCGTTCAGTGAAGCAAAGTTTTCGCACGAAATCTCTGATTTTGCTCCGTTGATTCCGGATTGCGGCACCCAGAGTGGCCGTCTAACGCGTTCGACGTCATCCCATTCCAGATCAACGTTCTTCCCCGTGAGAGAAAGAGAATCTTCCAGCAGAACAAAACAAAACCAGTGTGAACAGCGCAAAAAAATCGATACCAGCCAAGTTTAGCGCGTTTGAAGAGCGTTGTTGTAAAGTGTGACACACAGAGTCCGGTCGAATCCGCTGTTCGGCCCCCCCTCCATCGGAGCATTTTTCCTCGTGTTCCCCGTCCACAAAAAGCCGTCAAAATTGCCGGAATGGCCACATACGCCGCTTTCAAGCACGTCGAGCTGTACAATGTCGGAAACGCCAAAAAGAGGTAAGTTTGCTGCTCCGACCTTGATTGTTGATGAGAGATGGCCCACTTGGGGACACCTCTGAATCGAGGTCGTAACTCGCCGAAACTCATTCTTAAGCAGAGGGGGGGGAGAAATTATGAATTAATTATATTGATTACCTGCTCGTCGCTCTGCTCTGCAGTGCAGCAACCAGCAGCAGCCCAAGACTAGTGGTTCGATTATGGAAATCCCTTGAAAAGGACGGTATACATTGGGAAAATGAATCTATTTATCGGTTTTGGCATTGAAAGCTATGTGGAGTGTGAAATGTGGAGCAGCAGTGCTGCGCCGAGCTGCTGGCAGCGGGCCCAGATCGTGCCAGCAAAAGGACGTTTTGACACATTTTGATGGAGGGGATGTCATTGGGATTTTGGCCTGATGGGTGCACTTGCTTGGGGGGGATTGCAAATTAAGCTTGTTTATCGAAACACAACGTTGTCATAATCAATTTAACAAAATGGTGCTTGAAGAAAGACATTTCAAAATCAACAAAAATTAAGCCGGACTGCTCCTAAAATTATGAAATTATGTTTATAAAAACGAGCAGACAATTTCCCAATAACTTACTTTGCACGATGGTCCAGATCGCAAAATTAAGTGGTAAAAAGCATTTTCCGCAAAATTTTGATTTTTTGGAGTAGTTGTAAATGAAAGAAGCAACTTTTGGTTTGGTTGAAAATTAGGGTGATTTTGAAAATCCAACTTTTCAGAAATATTTTTGGGATTTTTTTGTCTTCTAGAAAGTTGTTTGGCTTGCCAATCCAAGCAACTTTGTCGAAGACATCAAAATGTTATCTCGTAATCTACGCCTTCTACGACCAAATTTGTAGAAACCATCTGAGCAAACCTTAAAAAATAGTGTTATAGCAGTTCAGGGGAAAGTTAGTTTGAACGTGGCAATTTTGAGAAAAGTGATATTTTAGGCACTTTTAGAGTTCTAAAAAACAAACATTTTTAGTTTTTGAAAAGTCAATTTGGACTCAAGGGTCAAAAGATGCAAATTTTAAACTCATATATCTCGAATAGGCGCGCAAGCCAAATTTTTAAGCGCCAGGTTGCATTTGAAAGTGGAAATCCAACACTACAAATGCTGAAAACATCTCAGGGGTGTTTTTCTTTAAACTCGAGATATCTTCATTTGAAAAAGTCTAATTTTCAAGGGAAAACCATTTGGGACCACCCTAACGAAATTCGAAAATTGTCCAAATATGTTTCTCCAAGTAATTTTGCCCGGCGAATCTGAATCTGTTTTCAGAATTGAGTGTAATTGTTCCAATTTTATCTAAAAAGTCCTTATTATTATAAAGATCTAGTACTTTACAAAAACTCCAAACATGTATGGGAAAACTGAAAGTGCAAAATGCCTCTTTGACATAGGCAAAATTTCATCCAAATCAAAAAAAAAATTAAAAATTTTGTACAAATTTGCAAAATTTTAGAAGATAACAATGTGCAATTGTTAATAGAAGATAAATGTGCAATTGTTAATTAAAAATTGAATTTACCTCTTTTCTGTATAATTTTAGTTATTCATATTATAACAATCGATCACTTTGATAGTATTTTTTTTTTATTTTTGGAATATTTTGTACTAGGATAGCCCACACAAGGTACATACACCATTTTTGAAAAAAAGTTTTTTCAATAGTGTTTTAAAAAATAGTTACGTTAAAAATTATGTATGTATGTAAAATATATGTAAAAACTAGTTTTGTTTATAAAATTATCGATTAATATTTCATTATAACGGAATAAGAAGCAAAAATCAAAAGTTTTTACGTTTAATATGAAATTTGTTCGACTGAAAATGCCTAGGGATTCTTTTTATTAATGTTTCAAAAACACATAATTTTATATTATTTACAAACTAACTTTACCTTCTCCTAGTGGGAAATTGTCCAAAGAATCCGGTAATGTATTCCGTTTTCCGATTCAAAATCATATTCATTGAGAAAATCAGTGTCATGAAGATTAAAATAATGCTATTCATCAACATTTTTCTAGTTATAGTTAACTAACTTTTTAATCTTTTCAAAATTTAATGAAAAGTAATTCTTGAGGTACTTTGAACACTTCTCTACCATGGTCAGTATGATTGAATACCATCCCGTACGTAATTAATTTGTACTCATTTTGCGGAAAAATATCAAAACTATCAAAGTCACTCCGGCTATCAAAGTCACTCCGTTTTACGGTTCTACTTTTCCCTGAATAAAAAACAACATTGAATTTCTATCTAGATTATCGAAATTTCGTAACAAAAAGTAACATAAAACGCTTATACGCCAACATAGTTATGCTACAATATAAAAATAGCAAAATATCAATGAATCTTTAAATAAAATCCTGGTCCTGATCTAATTCATGACATTGTATTCTGAATTATTTACAATCGATTTTAATTTTTTTTTCAATGAAATTTTGAATTTTAGTCATGTTTTTTGACCGCTGATTTTTTGGGTAATTTTGAAAGTACTGTTCACATATTTTTTATTGAAATCCGCTTTGTTACAAAGTTTTTGATGTTTTTTTTTAAATTTCAAACAGGTTTTTGTTCAGAATACTTTTCCATGATATTATTTGTATTTAAAAATATTTTTTAATTAAATAAAATTTAGTGAAATCGATTGTTTTTAGTTATTTGACTCTATTTTTATTTTACGTACGTTAAACTGAATATTTGTATACATCCGTTGATATTTTCCAGATTTTCACATTTTTTTTACTGTACATTTTTTTGTGATAATATTTGCTTTTTGAAAAAAAAGGTTTGATATTTGACCTCTGGCAGAGCCAATTTCCACAAATTTTGAATTAAATTTGTTATAGCCAAATCATCTGAACACAAATTGTGCCTGGTTCAGCACACACTTCAACTACAATTCAAGCATAAATAACAAACAATGTTTTGCATAATGAAACAATGAAAGCACAGCAGCGACTTCTCGGTAGTCCAAAACAGACAGTTTTCCATTACCCCTATCGTGCTCATAGAGGCGCAGCAAATCGATTAAAACGGTCAAACCATGCATGCATAATCGGGCGAGCTAGCCCAAATCCACCACCACCACGTGGCAAAAGCGACCCTGAATCCGCCCGGCTCTGGCGTGTACTTTGCGATTGGAAAAATATGCGTTTTTATCGCCGTAATCACGCACCCGGCCCCCTCTTAGCACGTGCTTGCGTTGACCTATATTCGATCAAGCTCATCCTAGTTTGTGTTGAGCTTTCACTTGTTTGTTCCGCTTAACGGAGTGAGTCTGTTTAATTAATTAATTGCATGTTTAAGTAGTTTCGAGCAAGTTTCAAGTGTTTAAAACATTGTATTAAATTTCACAATCTTGGCCAAGGTTGAACCACGGTCAATACGGCCAGATATTAATCGGGTCCTGAACCATTTTCCTAAGACCTTGCCACGAAAAAAAAGAACCTAAAACAGGTCGATAGCGGTAATTAACGCCTCTCGCTTCACAAGAATGCCCTTCAACCGAAAATAATACACTCGATTCTTGGACCACCCCGTCGTCGTCATCGCCATCCAAGTCCGATGGTCAAAGATTACCGCCGCCCGGTCGGAGCGCCCATTTACATGTTTCATTAGTCGCTACGATTAATTCAGACCCTGCGACTAACGCGCGCGGTGTTTATTGGATTTGGGCAATTAAAAGCGAGCTGGGCGACCTGGACATAACCTCCCAACCTCCTCCCCTCAAATAAATAGACACAAGGTCAGATCGTCGAAGGTGCTGGAACAGTCGAAGAAAGGTGCGAGCTTTATTGAGGTGGAAATGCCACGTGCAAGCCACGACTTTTATGAGGTTAAGAGCAAATGCGGGGGGACAATCGATTGCTGGCCGCACTGTCCTTTGGAAGAGTCGTGAAGGTTTGAACTACTTTCGGTGAAGATGGCGAGCTGGTTCTAAGTAGAGCTAACATATTTACAAGCGGAACTTGTGTAGGGATACCGTGGAGATTTTCCCTTATCCTCTTAAAAAAGTTTGCTTCGCTGTTAGTGACGATGCTTAGGAATTGGTATTACAGGGCAATTGAAAGTATTTGGAAGATGGGAAGTGTTGATGCTCCTCTTTTTTAAGGAGACAAGGGAAAATCTCCTCAGTTTCCTCTAATAAGTTTAGCTTGTAGTTGGATGTTTTTGGATCTGGTAGCCGCATCCCTCGTCAGAGATCTTTCGTTTGGTTGTAACCCATGTGAGGTAGACAAAATATGATCCCCTGTGTCTTCCACGTAATCATATGGATAATAATACTCCCACAAAACATAACCTCAAACTTCGTCGCTCTGCGTGTCCAACCTTCTTCCAGGTATTCACTCCTCGAAAAACATTACAAATGTAGCGAATTGGGGACTTTTGAGTCGCTAAACAATTGAGCAATTAGAGAAAGCCGACGCAGTGTTCCTAGGAACTCGCTTATACAATCGTAAAACAATCAGCGAAATGTGTGCGCGCGCGTACGACGCGCACGCGGTTATTATTTTGATGAGAGTGTCCAACAGGTGTGGCACGTGTTACGTGGGGCGAGTTCTGGACGTACGTGCCGATGCGATGAGCCCTTTGCAAGAAACTTTGGAGTTTAGTGACACCGACATACGTCTGCACAGTGAAAAATTGTGTAAATTTGGAAGGTGTTATTTTGGATGGTTTAATATTACCCCTTTTATGATGTAATTTTACCTTAATTTAGACTGAAAAAGTAAATTTACACCAGAAAAGAGGTGAAATTACACGTTTTCAGAGGTAAAATTACATTTTTTTTTCTGACATTAATGATTTACCCCTTCGAATATGTAATATTACCATGATTTTTTTTACTGTGTGGGTAAGGTGGATCCGCGTCTTTCCGGGAATTGTAATTAGGTTTATGGCTTAGCGGAATGGCTTGTTATGATACTGTGTGATCTAATTGGTTGACCTGTTTCCTTTCGGGATGCTCTCGTAAATCAGCGCCTAGTTAAGATTCAGCCATAAATTGTCCACTAATTTTACGTTTTTCTTCTTTCTCTCCCCTTTCAGGTATGTGTAAAACATCACGCGATTCCCGGTAGACTTCATACGGCTAAGTATCAATAAAGTTTGGAAACGTACACCCATCAGAGCGCATTAAAAGCGGCCTGTCAAAACTTCCTCTTCTCTCTCTCGGGAGTTGCCCAACTTCCTCCCGAAGAGAGTGTTGCGAAAAATTAACCACAGCCGTACGGCGGTTGATGCCTAGGCTAGGGTGGCCAAGATATGGTCGGGCTCATGTGAAGACTTGTCTTGGTTTCGTTAAAGTTGGTCTTCTAAACCTTTAACATCAGTAGACTTATCACTTACTTAGAGCGCATTCTAGATTCTTACTAAATCTTAAGAGTTCGCTTCGCTTGGAGACAGTGACTTTAGCGGATTGCAGACTGGACTTCACCATGAACGTTGAATAGAAATTGATAATTTGAAGAAAAAAAACAGCTCCACCTTCCCAACTTTTTTAAGGAGATAGAGCAATTCCAGTTCAAATCAGGAATTTTTCTGGTACTTTTGTACCCGATCCTCTCCGATTTCAATGAAACTTTTGAGACATGTTATCCTAAGCCTATATAAGCCATTTTTGTGTATATGGAGCCAATAGTACTCGAAAATAACATTTGAGAAGGGCGTAAGGTATTTAAATATTTTTGTATTTTGCAATTTAAAAATTACTGTATCTCGAAGCAAATAAGTCGTATCAAAAAGTGGTCAAAGACAAACTTGTAGGAAATTGGACGGGCTTTCTGAAAAAAATACACTGAAACAAAAATACACGCCACTTCTATGAGATTTTTAGATTTTTAAGTCCAAAACTTAAATTTAAAGGTGTTGTCACGATTTTTTTTCGTTCAAAGTTTTTGAGGAAATAGCCTTAGATGTTACCAAAAGACTGACGAAAAATGCAGGATGGTATGTCTCTCCTAAAAAAATACAAAAATCATTTACTAAAACTGTTTTTTTGAAAAGGGGTCTAAACGTCAAAATTTAAAAAAAAAAACCCATAGTGGGAATCGATTCCCCAGACAATTTTACATAAAAGTCTCCATATTGACCATTGTCCTATGTCTAATCCTTGGGAAGATACAGCGGTTTTAAAAATAAAAATGATGAAAAAATGGGTTTTTTTTGTGGTTTTTGGCAATTTCTATATGACAGACTTGGTTTTTCAGTCTCGTTAATATTTTTACCGGAAAACTCGTCCAATTTCCCATAAGTTTGCCGTTGACAGCATTTTAATTGGATGTAAGGACTTACAGTTATAAGCTTAATTACATTGTTGAAAAGAGAATATTTTTTTCAGTGTGGTAGAAACCTGGATAGTAAATTAGCTTACGTAAATATCAAAACGAGTCAAATCAAAAAGCTGTCAAAGGCAAACTTATGGGAAATTGGACGAGCTTTCCGGTAAAAATATTTACGAGACTGAAAAACCAAGTCTGTCATATAGAAATTGCCAAAAACCACAAAAAAACCCATTTTTTCATCATTTTTATTTTTAACCGCTGTATCTTCCCAAGGATTGGACATAGGACAATGGTCAATATAGAGACTTTAATGTAAAATTGTCTTTGGAATCGATTCCCACTATGGGGTTTTTAAAATTTTGACGTTTAGACCCCTTTTCAAAAAAACAGTTTTAGTAAATGATTTTTGTATTTTTTTAGGAGAGACATACCATCCTGCATTTTTCGTCAGTCTTTTGGTAACATCTTAGGCTATTTCCTCAAAAATTTTGAACGAAAAAAATCGTGGCAACACGTTTAAATTTAAGTTTTATACCTAAAAATAAAAAAAAATAATAGAAGTGGCATGTATTTTTGTTTCAGTGTATTTTTTCCAGAAAGCCCGTCCAATTTCCTACAAGTTTGTCTCTGACCACTTTTGGGTACAACGCAATGGCTTCGAGATACAGTAATTTTTAAATTTCAAAATACAAAAATATTTAAATACCTTACGCCCTTCTCAAATGTTATTTTCGAGTACTATTGGCTCCATATACACAAAAATGGCTTATATAGGCCTGGGATAACATGTCTAAAAAGTTTCATTGAAATCGGAGAGGGTCGGGTACAAAAGTATCAGAAAAATTCCTGATTTGAGCTGGAATTGCTCGATAAGAGAAACATCCACGGTATCAAAAAAAAAATATTTGGAAGAAGGGTAAATCTCCACGGTATTCCCAAAAGGGATTTGGATGAATGGAAGATTTGATGATCCTCTTTTTTAAGGAGATAAGTGAAAATCTTCACGAATACCCAAAAGGGATTTAGAAGGCGGGAAATTTTGATGCTCTACTTTTTTAAGGAGTTAAGAGAAAATCTCCACGGTAACCATAAAGGTATTTGGCAGAAGGGAAGTTTTGATGCTCCATTTTTTAAGGAGATAAGGGAAAATCTCCACGTTATCGTTAAATAAGTTTCGCGGAGTTGGACGGTTTTGGGAAGGTCTAGGAAGAAATCGTTGCAATCAATTGCGTAATCTGTTCAAGGATTATAGTTTGATTCTGAAGGCTAGCAATTGACTGTTGCTGTTGAGACATTTCGCGTTTGATTATTCATTTGACTCCATGGGTTGAGCCTTCTTAAGGAAAGCTCCCTGCACTTTCTGGGCCACCCTACCAAAACCAAACGCCAATCATAAACCCACAGCCCTCGTTAAATGAGGTGTGAGAAAAAGTCGTGTGCCCAGCTGTGTGGAGTAGATCGGATCTAATTTCCGAAGACAGACACACGCTGTCATGCAAATTATGTTCCGGGATGCGACGTCAACGACGTCGTGACGGGCGTTAACCACCGGAATGCGAACCATATGACAACTCGTCGACGCGCTCTCACGATCTTAGGATGAAGCCCGTTGCGTGCCGGCACAAATCAATTAAAAAACGCGTAGAACACAGGCCATATTTCCCAGAACCTAACCTCACTTTTACGCTCGCCGGCCGTGTATGAGTGATTATTACCGTTACGGATGGACCGGTCCAAAAACATCCAGACCGTGTGTGTGTGTGTTGTTACAGCGGCCGAGTTTGTAAACTTTCTCCGACACGGAGCGGTGGGCAACCCCTGGCATGGTCACGTGATTCCACCGGCCGCGGCGAAGGGGTCACGGAAGCAGAAAATTAAAATTTTGACATTCCTCAAAAGCCGCCGGTGATGCACGTGGCCATAAATCTCTAGGAGAAAGATGCCTGCTGCAGGGGGTCGCGCGAGAGGTGTTACGGCACGGCGGTGTATACAATTTATAAATTTGTTTATGCGATCGTGAAGTTGAGCCGGGGGATCAGCTATGATGCTTGGGATAGAATTTGGAAGGGAACGCTATGGTTTATGACTTTAGGCTACTGATGAATAAAGTTTCTTGGGAATTCCAGAGGGATTCGACGGAATTGGAGCTTGAAACCTCAAGACGCATGATCCGAATTGAATATCTACGTAAAGCCATTTTTCTGAAGTTGAGATTGACCTCGCCCCATTAAAACCAACTTCCTCGACATCATTAATCTTTTACGTCGCTTAAAACTCCTCATTATCCCACAATTACCATCCCATATAATACACATCTCAGTACTACGATTCAATCGCGCCCCTCCAGCTGTAATTGTCCGCTAAAAGCCTCCTCCTGGGGGCTAGTCGCAATGAAAGCAGCCAGCTACCCGCAAGGTACGCCCGGCGAAAGTCATGTTACCATCGTGTCATGATCGTTATCCGCGCCTAGACGACTTCAAGCTGACGACGACGTCCAGGCCCAGAGGGGGGAACCGACAACCTGGGAGGTCATGATCGCGAAACCTACGATCTTCAGGGGCGATGCTATCACTCGTGTTGTTATTCGCGATGCGATGACGGGGTGGGTTTTGTCCAGCTCTGACAAGCGAATTGAGTCGTTGTTGGCGCGGGCTCATTTGAAGACATTCGAGCCCCGAGGGCTAATAAGCCGCCCCTTGATGAAATGAAGATATCGGATTAGCCGCGTCCACCCTTCTTCGAAAAAGAGGGGGGCACGTGACTCTTGCTAAGAAATGCTTCCTGGGACAATCCATAAGCCACTCATTAATCCGGGTTCAATCCTGTTACGATGGCGGGTAGAACTTCCTTCCGAGCAAAAGGAGAAATGTGACACCAAATGAAAGGGGGTCGGTTTCGGAACGTGAAACGTTGAAAATTGAAAGTTGCAGGAAGTCCGCGTCCTCCAACTGAGAAGTGCAGCCAAGTGCAGCAAAGAGGGGCATGGAAGCCCCACCGAAGTCGGTTCTTGGGCTTCGGATTTACCCTAATATGAGCAACCGTGCTAGTTGCAGTATCCAAAATAATTTAAATTTCTTAAAGGGATTACTTTCCCAACTAGACCTCCGAACTCTACTCGAAGTCTCAAGACTTCGATGAATTCAAAGTTATACCGCAGTAACCAGCTACTGCCGTACAATTCTTCCGGAAACTTTGCAAAAAAAAAATGTTGCCTCGCAAAACATTCCCGCGCCCAAGAACCGTTCCGCCCGTCCCCGTTGGGCAAAAGTTCATTGCCACCGCGGGACTCTCTGGCAAGAAATAGTGGCACAAAACCGCCAGCCGGTCGCCGGCACGGCACATAATGGTATGCATCATGCAATGGATGCGCTCTCCCACCACATAGTAGCACGCGGTAGCAGTACTAAAGTCTGGTGCGGATTCCGGAGTAGACTTTTTGCCGGCCGGCCGGTAACTATTACCCTAATGGACAGTTAGTGCTCGCTGGTTGGACGGTGGTTGTACTAACGCGATTGTTTGTAAAAAAATGATGTAGTTAAGAAATATCCGGAGCAACATTTGAAAGGGGCGGTACGACATTGTCTTACGGCCTTTCGTTCCATTTAATTGCGTGTAACGAAAGGCCGCAAGAACAATGTCGTACCGCCCCTTTCAAATGTTGCTCCAGATATGACAGTTAGTTTAGGAATTTCACGAGGATTGTCCATTCCTTCATTGATTTGTAGTCTTCGGCAATGTTGGTTATGATCAGGATTGCTTAAAAAATTGCTTCAGAACAGCAAAAATATATTAACCCCTTTCTGTACACTTTTTTTTTTATTAGAAAGGATTTGGACGAGGTTTGCCATCTTCAATTTCTCTCTTTTTCAAATTTGTTTAAATGGACAGAAAAGGCCAATTTTCACAATAAAAACTGTGCAAATCTGGAAGATGTAAAATTTGATAAAATCTGAGTTTTACTTAAAAAGTAGAATTACTCTGAAAAAGGTGTAAATTTACACATTTTGAGATGTAAAACTACTAACTAAACCTAACTAAGTAAAGTTTTTTTTTATAAATAGTGTTATTATTAAACGCATCAAAATTTTAGTCGATTTTTTTTCATCTTACACGCCTAACTTTTCAAAAAAGCCAAATGAGCAGTTGTCTATGAAATCGATATTTTTTTATTAATTTAAATTTTTGCATTTTTTAATCCGGCTGAAAGTTTGTTGGTGTCTTCGATATGCCCAAAGAAGCCATTTTTTGACACTAAAACTTGATTTGCAAAAAAAAACCTATTTTTAAATTTGTATGGAATATTATATGGACAAACTAATGATGCAAAATGGCTTCTTTGGGCATACCAAAGGCACCAAAAAAGTTTCAGTCGGATTAAAAAATACAAAAAAAAAATCGAATGACCGAAATCTGAGAGAATTGCTCTTGGGTGAGACTTAGAAAACATCAATTTTCCTGTTTTTAAACCTTTGCATGGCTATATCTCAGCAACTAAGGGTCTTATCAACAAAGTTCAAAAATGCAAAATATAGAGAATTGTCTCAGCTATATAAAATATTTTTTTCAAAAGTGGGCAAACATGTGCACTAATTTTAAAAAATGAAAAAACTGCGACTATTTTCAAAAAAGTCACCTAAAAATGGATTTAACTTGAAAACGGTGCACTTTATCAAAATTTCACTAAAGTACTTTTTGATTGCAAATTTGATTTTACATCGAAAAATGAAGTTGAAAATTTTTGCGACCAATATTTCGATTTTTTGAAAAAATCAGTATTGATTCAAAAATTCATAACTCGCTCAAAGATTTTTTGCACAACCTGGAAATTTCTGAAAAGTTGGCATTTGATGTCCTCTAAAACATATCAAAAAATTAAAAAAAAAATAAAAATAGTGTTTTTTGCAAATCAAGTTTTAGTGACAAAAATTTATATAAAAAATCACCATTTTTTCCATGTAGTCCATATCCATACCTACAACTTTGCCGAAGACACCAAATCGATCAAAAAATTCCTTCAAAAGATACAGATTTTTGAATTTTCATACATCATTTTTGTATGGCCAGCTGCCAAATTTGTATGGAAAATTATATGGACAAACTTATGATCGAAAATGGCTTCTTTGGGCATACCGAAGGCACCAAAAAAGTTTCAGTCGGATTAAAAATACAAAAATTAAAATTTGAGAAAAAAAGACCGATTTAAAGACTAACATTTCAAAAGGGCGTTATATTGAATGTTTGGCCTTTTTGAAATGTTAGTCTTGATTTAAAAAAATCGGAAATATTGTTATCGAAAAGATCGGAAAATTTCACGAATGTTTCATATGTAAGAAATTTCAATCTTGTGTTGCTATTTTGACACAGCCTAAACATTGAACTAAGTGCAACAACTGGGCAAAGGGAATTTAGGTCAGAACGCGTTTGACACACGTACAAGCCTGACTACCGTAAACATTTTTAATCATACCTCGGGACTCCGGCAACCAAATTCAACCATACTTCGGGACAATGCACATAACGGTCGTGGGTTTGTTATTGTTTACATTGCGTGCTCTAGTTTTTGTTTGTTCAAAGTCAAACATTAAAAACGTGTTTTTCTCGGAACGTAAAAAAGCTACGTGCGACAAGATAGCACGACATCATCGAATTATAATTGATTCAATAGTTTCAAAGACAATGCTGATTGAAAATTGAGGATTAAATACAAAATGCTCAGAAAAACTAATTTTCAGTTTTTTTCAGGGCCTATCCACAAATATTCTCAGAATCCAAAAAAGTGTATGAATAATGTTCAAAAAGTATAATTATAGATGAATTTCAGATGGACGAAGACAGATATTAACCAATAACTTAAACTCAAAGACCATTTTAAAATGTTATTTTCGGTGTTTTTTCTCTAAGAAAATCTATAAAATCAATACAATTTCAGCACTTTAAAGAACATGCATTTCGGGATAATGATGGATTTTGCTTCATGTGACTGCAAAGTATCTCTTTCCAAATTTTAGAGCCATTTTAAAATGTTATTTCCAATTTTTTCATAGTTTTTTCCAACATTATTTCGACACTCACAAAAAATATTTGTTCAAATAGAGTCAAACAACAGTAAAAAAATAATTATTTTTTTAGAGTTTGATATGCAGTATGTTGCCAAACTACCGACCTTTTACTGTTCAAGTACCGTGACTCAGAACTTGTCGCACGATCCGTGCCCGGTTCCTATACTCACGTGCAATGCTATTAAAAGCACCACCGACCCCCGGTGAATTAGCATATTTCGTGAAATTACACCACAACTCGCGCATACAATTGAGCAAAATTGTTAAGTCTGCCCGACTGCGCCGGCCTTGTTCAGTGTCTCGGGCAAACTAATTGAAGAAATTGAAGTTTGCACCTCCTTCAATTGGTTTGCCCGTCGCGAAAAGCCACTAATTTGAGGTTAGAACCGCTTCGCTTCGCAAAGTTGGCAACCCTGTCTGGAAAAGTTTTCCTGTTTTTATCGCATCGCTTCAATCGCATTGATTGTAACGTGTTCTGCAAGGAGTCTAAAAATACTACAGCTCACTATTTCTGAAGTCGGTCTAGCCGCAGGTCATCGACCGACCAACCTGGGGTCTGCTAGGACTGACACGTCCATGACGATAATGATGACAAGCAGTCATCGTCGAGAGATGTCGGCGGCAGTATAGTTCATAGATAGAGAGATAGAGAGTGCGCGCGAGGTTTGATGGATGCAGCTTGAAGGGTACACACGCGAGCACACTTCAATAAATCAGGAAATTTCATCGAAACGGTGTGTAAATCGGAATGTTTATCTTTATTACGGCCAATTAGCCGGTGCGCCACGTGCGAGTTCGGTTGACGGCGACGACGATGTCGAAGGGGGTAGGAAAAAGTTCACATGTAGGCGACAATGACGTTTAGTGTCAATTATGGGTAATCAGTTTTCATACGGTCGTTAATGGTATTGCAGCGCAGGTCGTAAAATATCACGACATGATGAACTTTTTGGTATGTTTGATGGCCTCTTCTATAAGCCATCAACTGGGAATTTCTACGAGGAAGTACTAAAGATAATATGATGTGTTAAAGATCAAAGAAAGCTATTTGCAAAATTACTACCTCTGTGATAGATGATTTCAAAGGGCACGTAATCTAAAATTGCTTTTGAACGATTCTGTTTGGGATGAGCAAAAAAAAAAACAGACCATCAAAGTCAAGATTCGATCCGTCACCTTCAGTTTAGGGATTGCGTCTTTTCCGACAAAGCTAACGCTTACTATGTTGAAGCCAACTCATTTTACACCGCCTCTTTTGTGTCGTTCTTCGTTCTCATTCGTCCAAAGGTGACAGAAATGCCGCAAATGGCGCATGCCATTTATTGCCACATTTGCTTCGTTCGGGTGTACCAAATCTCAACAGTTCTGCGCCAACTTCCGGGCCCATTTTTTCTTCTTCCCAATTCTACTTTCCACCGCGCGCTGATTCATGAACACTTTCCTGGCTCCCCTACACTGACAAGTGTACGTCCACATAAATCCACATCTCGAACAATGAAAGCCCATTATCGGCAATCATTTCATTTCGCGTAACACTTCAGTAGTGCTCCACAATACCGGCCATCAACGGCCGCAACAATGGCGCCCGCGCTCGCGCACGCTCGTAAACAAATAAACGTCAATTTTCAAGTGCACCTCGCCGGAACTTGACTCCCGCTTTTCTTCTCGCAACTAAACATCCGATTTCACCTCTTTTGATCCGATATCCGGTGCGCACTACACTCTCGCACCGTGAATGAAGTCGAACCGGGTGAATCATTCAGCGAATGGTTTTGCGTGTGTTTTTACACGGTGGGAAATCATCTCCGGGAATTTGCATAAAATTTACATTGAATTCGGCGGAAAGTGCTACTTTTCGCCGCTGATATTCTGACAATCGAAAACTTCGATAGCGAAAATTTCTCCACGTGTTCATAACCTGCAAAAGTGGCGATTTTTATTTTTGGGGGGGCTATAAAATTCCGGGTTAGCCCGAAATGGCCCGTGAAGCTGTACTTCCCACAATCAACGATGCGTTACCGCCGATAATTGCTACCATTACCACAGTGCTACCGGAGGAGAAGAAAGGTGCGGCGGGCAGTTATCATTTTTATTGTTGCTTTTGAGTCAAGTGCAGCCGAAATAATAACCGGCCGAAATACAACAAACGAAAAACGCGCCAAATATGAGTGCCGGTTTCCCGTGCGGGGGGCCAGTACCGTGTAGTTGTTTGTACTGTGTGTCCGGTAATGACCATGGTAATGACCGCAAAGCGAGTAACATACCAGCTTTTTGGGGGCCGACCTCCTACGAATACAGCGGTTCTGTCAAAATAGTCAGTGTAGCGCGAAATGTGGGTCGTTGAACCTGGAGTTGCTAGTTCAAACGGTTTGAGACACTCAAAATTGTAATTCTTGAAATCATTTCTTGGTAACAAATGGTGATATCACATCACTTGTCAGACGTCGTCCACTTGGGTGTGCCCGTTGCGCCTCCTTCCTAATTAAGCTCAAATTTGGAATCTTCAATCACGAGCCATCCTCACTTAGCGTAACGAAGAAAGTGACATTTTGGAAGTAGGTCACGCCCCACGTAACAAGACAACTCCCGGTCCAAAAGTCGGGACCTACAGCGGCGTCACTTGTCAGAGCTGTCGTCGTCGGCAACAATCAGATCAACCTGGATCCGAGAATCTCTTCGCCAGAAATCTCGGCGATTATGCAACCATAAGACAAGAACCTGAGATGACGGTCGCGTGCAAGCCAAAGTGAAAATGACAAGGAAAACAGTCTCGCGGACGGTAATTTGAACAGCCGGCTTTTTTTCCGGGTTGTGAAAGATTTTTCGGCGAAGCCGAGGGCCCGGTTCTGGGGAAAACGGCACGCCGTGTTCGTGCTTAATTTGCTCTGGTCGCTGCAGTTTGAGGAGACTGCTCGTGACGGGTTGAACGAACATGGGAGGAAATAGGTCATTGCATTATTTTAACGTGTTACAAAAGTGGAGATGAATGCTTTCTGTTGATTGTTGGTAACTTGTAAAATTTTATTCCTGCACCCACAGGAAAGAAACGCTGCAAAAATTGTCTTGCTACAGCTAGTAATAGTGTAAAGTGTTGGCAACAATAGCCGTTTTCGGTAAACGGTTAATAATGGGTAGTTCTCTACCAACTCACACGAAATCGGGAAAAGTTGCCCCGACCCCTCTTCGATTTGCGTGAAACTTTGTCCTAAGGGGTAACTTTTGTCCCTGATCACTAATCTGAGGTCCGTTTTTTGATACCTTGTGGCGGAGGAGCGGTACGACCCCTTCAATTTTTGAACCTGGAAATTTTGTAATTTTCTACTCTACAACTTTGTAGAACATTATTACACTCTAAAAAATATCCCTGCAATGTTAGAAAAAACACGAAATTTTAAAATGAAAATTTTTGTTCTAAATGAAAAAATGACCCTTCTGGGTCAATGTAGATTCGAAAAGTACATTAAATTTCCTTTAAAATGACATGTTCCAATTTTTTTTACAGTCGAGTAACGGAAAATGGGAGAGTTTTTAAAACTTTTTTAGTGTTTTTTTCGATGAAAAACACGTTTTCTCGGAATTCTGAGTACGCCATCAAATCGGGCGTTTAATTTTACATAAAAGTCCCTTTGACACCAAATTTCTATCTCATCACCGTTTCAGGCTGCAAATTATTGAAAAACACCTCTTTTTTCGCATGTTCAAAAATGGAAGGGCTCGTATCGTCCCTTCGTCACGAGATATCAAAAAACGGACCTTCGTGATCAGGGATAAAAGTTACCTCTTAGGGCAAAATTTCACGCAAATCTAAGAGGGGTCGTGGCAACTGCTGTGTGAGTTGACGGAGAATTGGGTGCTAAAATGAAGCTTAGATTGCTGATATTATTGTTTACAGCGATAAAGCTTATTTTTCTGAGTACAATGACCCTTTGTACGACCACAAAGAGTTTAAAATGGATTTTTAAACCAATTTTGAAAAATTAACCTCGCGGTCCTTCTTGACAGAAAAGCTCCTACTTGACAGCTCGTTCCAAGGGGACCATAGTTGATGCATCGAAAAAATGTTGTCTTGTCAAAAAAAAAATGCATTAAAATGAAAAAAAAGTAATCAGAAATGGTTTTTAATCGTGTTTTTACCGTTGTACATAAAAATTTACACAGGGCTTTAGTACCCAATTACCCTAATAACTTCCTATACACGGAGATAAAAGAGTTCCCAAAATCGTTAACACCCGTTCATGAAATTGGGCACCACGAAAAAAGAGCTCAAATGCCATGGTACGATTTTCAAAAACGTACCATGGAATTTGAACACTTTGTTCGTGGTTCCCAATTTCATGAACGGGTGTTCACGATTCTGGGAACTCTTTTTTCTCCGTGTAACTTCACAAATGTTTTCGAGATTTCTAATATTGAGCAATTCTCTACGAAATCGGACGATTGTGACCATTTTGTATTTTTTGTATTTTTTTTACTTGGCTCAAACTTAATGGGGGCCTTCTTTATGAGTAAATAAGCCATTCTGTGTCATTACATTGATTCACCCATTCAAATCTCCATATAATTTGTGCAGCTGTCCATACAAAAACGGTACGTAAATATTCGAACATCTGTAACTTTGGAAGGAATTTACTGATTAATTTTCGGAAAAAAATCGAAATTTTATTCATAAATTTTTGCAGGCCTCAATTTTTATTTCAATTGGAATTTGCAATCGAAAAGCACTGTACAGATGTTTTGATAAATTGCCTCGTTTCCAAGATATAGCCACTGAAAGTTTTATTTCAGTGAAATATTTGCAGTTTTTCGATTTTTTTTTTAAAGTGACCATTTCTCATTTTTTTTGAAGGCTTCTGAAAATTTGCTAAAAATTGTCTAAGATAAATAGGAAAATCTAAGATAAATAGGAAAATTGAAGTTTACTAAGTCTCACCCAAACAACTCTCAATTTTCTAATGTCGATGTCTTAACAACTAATGGTCTGATTTTCAATGTCAAAATAATGAAACATTCGTGAAATTTTTCGATCTTTTCGAAATAGTAGTTTATGCAACAAGTTGCAAAAAGAGGATTTTTTCAGCACGAGTCGTACATTTATCCAACGAGGTTCACCGAGTTGGATAAATACGAAGAGTGCAGAAAAAATCAAGTTTTGCAATGAGTTCCATACAACATTTTTTGCAATTCCAAAAAACACACACTGAGTGAAATTTTATGTCAAATTTTCATGTATTTTGTCAATAAATCGATTAAATCAAAAAAATGTTGAAAAGTGTTACTTTTCGAAACAAGTGCTGAAAAGTAGAACTTTTCAGCATTTATTTTGAAAAGTGTTGCTATTCGATTCTGTTATTTTTGGTACAGAAAAGTAGGCTATTTCGTCGTTCAAGAATGACAGGAAAAGTAAGTAGTTTCACGACGGAATTGCAAAAACAATATTATCATTTTTTTTTATATCATAACTTGCATTTGAGGAGGGCGTTATATTGAATATTTGGCGCTTTTTAAATGTTAGTATTGGTTATTTTTTTACTTTTACCAATATATTTTTATAAATTTTTATAAGTTTAGCTTATTACGTACAGTATAAGGCCCATTAATTTTTCCGAACCCAACACAACCTCCTCCACACGCCTCGTATTTTCACTCTCAAATCATCTATCAAGTGTGCCCGCGCCGTTGCGTGGCAAGGAAAAGCTCGCCTTCAGCATCACCACTTTCTTTCGCCAGATTAACGACGATGAATTTTTCGACTTAATTGCGTAAGGTTGCACCCACCGCGTGACGACGCGTCCTATGCGCAAACAGCACACACACCCCGAAATAAAACCTGCCCAACGTAACTATAACTGCCATCAAACATCATCATCATCCGTTTCATCGCCCGTGAGACTGGGGGGAAAACTAACGTCGAAGCTAAACCAACTAAAAACACAGTCAAAATTATTAATGAGAAAATTATTGTGACATTTTGAAAACATTATCCGAAATTAGATGGTGCTATTTGCGAACAAAACAATTTTAAAACTTGAAAATCACTAAAGACATATTTTTCTTACTGTGCTACCTTTGGTGCATCTCGCTGCAGCTTTCCACCTCGCGAGAGCAACAACAGCACGAGAAAAAAAAAGTGGTGAATTATGGACCTCTAACTAAGCCTAGTCGCGACCATCGTGCGATCAGCAATTTGCTTCTCCGCTCAAGCTCACCTGCCTTTCATGTGGCGGGAAGATGGCAATTAATAATACGGTGCTTGTTTTTGTGATTTATTAAATCGTAAAATTTGCCGCATCAGCATTTTCGAAAGAAGCTGGCAGGTAAAGATTCAAGGGGGAAACCTCAACGCTCATGTAATACACTTTAATCACAGGTGGAGGGAAAAAGTGGAAAGCTAACGTAACGCGTAAAATTTTATGAAGTTAAACATCACGCGGAGAGAAGACGGTATGAGAAATTAACAATTCATTCTTCGGCAAGGAAGCGAAAATTTGCGAACTTTGCTCAAAACTTACCTACAAATGTTTATCGCTCTAAATATCTTGCCACACTCGGTGGAAAAAAGTTTCCAGAAAACAGTTAGTGAGTTGCCCGGTTCGTTGGGCCCGTCGTCGAGGGATTGGGCGAAAAAGTGGACCTGGGATTAACCATCACCGCCGCCGCCGCCATGTAAAGTGCGCAGCTGGATCTGATTTGCGCCGTTTTTAGTTTTGTGTTCCACCTGGTCCCCCAGCTGAGTGGTGGTGGTGAGTTTGTGCAGTTAGTTTAATTAACTAATCGCACCAGGTATAAATCACCTGCCCGTACCGTGACTAGTTTTGTTTCACCTGTGAAACGTGCGTTCAAATCGAGTGGATTCAAATGTGGTTAACGTAAATTGGGGAACTATCAGCAGAGATGTATGGTCAAAAAATCTGCCGCCGAGTTATGATATTTTGAAAAAATAGTGATTTTTGAAAAAAATCGAAATTACATACAAAACAAAATTGTACATAATTAGTTACTGAGATATCAACAAAACAAAATGGTGGGTTTTTTGGGCAAGACTTAAAAAAAACTTCAATTTGCCTGTTTCTTTTTGTTTAAGACGCCAGAGGTCCAATCTTCAATGTCTCTTAGACAATTTTATAGCAAATTTTCTAAACCTTTAAAAAAATATTTTCGGAAATGGTCACTCATGGTCACTATTTTTAGAAAATCGAAAAACTGCAAATATTTCGCTAAAATAAAACTTTTGGTGGCTATTTCTTGAAAACGAAGCCCTTTATCCAAAAAAAATCTGTAAAGTACGTTTCGATTGCAAATTCAATTTTGCATAAAAAATTATGTAAAATTTTGTTTTGTCTGAAATTTGGATTTTTTTTTCAAAAATCACTGTTTTTTGAAAAATTCATATCTCGGCGGCAGATTTTTTGACCATACTTCACTATGGCTCAAAAGTTGCGAATCTCGAAAATAAAAAAAATACGTATTTTGGGAAAATGAGTTTTTGTGAAAAAAAACTTGATAAAAAACGTTACTTAAGCCACCTTTAGGGGGTTGGTGCCTTCCTCACATTCATAAAGTCAATTCATTCAGTAAAAATAGCAACATTCCCCCATGTTTAACAAATCAACTTTATTACTCATTTCTTTTGATAGGGTTCGCTGACCTTCAATATTTTTGGCTCATCGGCAAGGTCTGATTAAAAACTATTCAACGATAGTTCGCATGGAAGATTCAGACAATATTTCTATCACAATATCTGAAATCCGGCCTCCATAATGTGTATGAATAACACATAAGTGCTAATAACTTTTGATAGGGTTGTCAGATCTTTGATGTTTTAAACTCATTTGAAAGATATTTCAATTATCTAACTAACAACGGGTTGCATAAGAGATCCGGACATCATTTTCATTGAAATATCTGAGATCCGGCCTCCAAAAAGTGTATAAATAACACTTAAGTGCTAATAACTTTTGATAGGGTTGTTAGATCTTCAATGTTTTGGACTCATTGGAAAGGTCTTTCGATTATCTAACTAACGATAGGTCGCATGATGGACCCGGACATCATTTTCATTGAAATATCTGAGATCCGGCCTCCAAAAAGTGTAAAAATAACACTTAAGTGCTGATAACTTTTGATAGGGTTGTCAGATCTTTGATGTTTTAAACTCATTTGAAAGATATTTCAATTATCTAACTAACAACGGGTTGCGTAAGAGATCCGGACATCATTTTCATTGAAATATCTGAGATCCGGCCTCCAAAAAGTGTAAAAATAACACTTAAGTGCTGATAACTTTTGATAGGGTTGTCAGATCCTTGATGTTCTAGGCTCATTTGAAAGGTCTTTCGATTATCTAACAAATGACAGGTCGCGTGATGGACCCGGACACCAACTTCATTGAAATATCTGAGATCCGGCCTCCAAAAAGTGTATAAATAACACTTAAGTGCTAATAACTTTTGATAGGGTTGTCAGATCCACGATGTTTTGGGCTCATTGGAAAGGTCTTTTTAATACCTTTCTGAAAATGATATGTTTTCTTGCAAAAACCACCCTTTTTACAATCTTCCGGACATACGTCAAAATCGTTTTTAGCATAACTTTTGAAGTGCTTAACTAAACTTGCTGATTTTAAATAGAGACCTATGGGACCCCAAGACAGATCGAATGAGACTAATACGGTCAAAATCCGTCAATCCAGTCCGGAGATAATCGAGTGACAATTTTTTTGTCCACCCACCTACACAAATCCACACAGACATTTGCTCAGGACATGATTCTGAGTCGATATGTATACGTGAAGGTGGATCTACGAGGTCAAATTAAAAATTTCATTTTTTGAGTGATTTTGAGCCTTTCCTCAGTAAAGAGAGGAAGGCAAAAATCGGCATTTTTTTCCGTGTACCTATTTTTTCTCAATAGCCCTCAACGATACCTACAACTTTACCCAAGGCACCAAATTGATCAGAAAATTCACTCAAAAGCTACAGCTGTTTGAATATTTACATACCATTTTTGTATGGACAGCTGCCAAAATTGTATGGAGACTTGTATGGGTGTTTGAGTTTGAGCCAAATCAAAAAATACAAAAAATAAAAATAGCCGATTTCGAAGAGAATTGCTTATGTGACCAAGAACTTTTTTTTTAGTTAGGTTTTCCAAAAATCTGTTATATGGAGTCTTTCTCAATTTCTTATTGGATTTCCCCAAGTTAAGTGCCACCTTTAGTTCCGGTGGAGGCTCAAATTTAAAGTGTCCTAATGATTTACGGCTGGCGGTGTTGGCATCACACCGCCGACAGCCGGAAATAGACCATAAAAGCTAAAAGAAAAGTCTTTGCGCGTAAGCTTCTGTCACTCTTCGTTAAGTTCACCGTCGTCGTTACGAGAGCCTGGCCCCAGCTGCGTTGTAAAGTATGAAGGAAAACACAAATCAAAATCCCATCAAATCACTGCAGCTAGAGAGTCTCAATCACCTTAATCAACCGCTCCAACGCTCAGTGGCCGAAATGGGAACATACCCTCAGACTGAGACTGACTGAGGGGAAAGAACGCAGCAATAAAACTCAAATCGAAACTGTTACTCCCAGCGGGAGGGGGCTCCCCCGTTCCGATCGATCGCCGATGATCGGCCAAGACAAATTAGATTAAGGGAAATAAAGGTGGTTGTGAAGCTATACAGGGAAAATGAACCACAAATGATTCGACCCGATAAACAAACAGATGATTATGTTTGTAATCGGAGAGGAAAGCCGCCAACACACATGGTCGTCGTGCGGGAGTACCGTACTTGGATGTGAGTTTGATCTAGGTTGAGAAGATTTGGGATAATTTCACCGAAATTTGATTTCCTATTAGGATTTAGTTGTAGATGTTTAGCGACGAAGTTTGTTTCGTAAAAAGAAGATTCTACGACATTCGGAGAAATGACCCATTCCAACTTCACTCCTTGTTACGGTCTCTTCTGTTGCTGTGCCCGATTATGGTTGATTATGGGCACGTGGGCTCCCCCCTCTCTCTCTCTCCCTGTACGACCATGACACAGTAAAAAAAAAAGATTTCCATCCCACCAATCAGTACTGTTCAAACACCGCGTCAAAACCCAGTGGTGCCGCCGCCGGTCTCGCGGAACAAAGTACCGGTTATTGGTTTCACCCCTGATATTCCCGCCGCCGGACGAGCGATATTGGTGGGCGGCGATGATTGGCCCCCAGGAAACGATATAATTTTGTTCGGCGGCGGGGGTGCCCTCCTTTGGCCAGAAAGAAGATAATTTAACAAGACTGACGAGACGAGATGTTAATTTAGCTATTGTTTGCAGAGGGTATGAATCGAGTTTCGCTCGTCGATCGATCGACGAAAGGCCGTCAACGCGGTGATTCTAGGGCATGATTGTAGGGTATTCTGAGATTTTTGGGTGTGCTTTGAGGTTGTTGGAATCTATACCTGCAATCAAAGGAAGTTGGTTTTGCTACTCGAGAATCGAAAGATACCCCTTGATTTGTAGACCTTTTCCGAAATGATCTAGAATTACCGGAAATTGGAGGCTGTGCATCAGTCACAACAAACTGATGATTCTGCTGTGGTTTACTGGAAATTTTCACGGTTTCAACGTAAGCTTTAATCAAGACATAAATGTTGCTTTACAGAATTGCAATTTTAGATTGTTTTTGTTCAAGGTTCGTTGCGCATGTCGCTATTTAAATCTTTTGTTTACTATGGCTATAAAAAAGGAAACCTCGTTCAGTGAATATTATTTTATTATTAAAATGAGCCCAAACATAGAATTAATCGAATTAAAAGCAAACATTTTAAACCATTAATTTGAAAACCAGCGAAAAAAAAATACTAACTTGATAACTTAACTTCCGTTTTAAATATAACTAAAAAATACTTAACAGCAGAGGCGACGCGTGGCAAAAATGTTTACCTGTTCAAACAATCTTTTTAGTAATTTTCAAGTTTTTTAGCTCAATTATATTTAAATAATATCTTTTATACATTATAAAAAAAATGAGATGATGTAAGCAATATTGTTGTGAGAACTGCTGATCACATGATATTTATTGAAATAGTAACTCTTTCAAATTACAGCAATTATTATTCTTCAAGAAGTGTAGAATTGAATTGCTTTTTATATTGTAGTTTTCTATGATCAGCTTGTTTTGTAAATAAAAAAAAACTAAATCAAAATTTGAGGCGTAATCCAACCACAAATTTTTCCCTGGAGTTTTCTGTAGAATGACCTCTCTTATGTCCCATTGGATTAGATTAGATTAGAGCAAAAAAAATCATTATTCTCAATTCTCACTAAGCAAACATTCCGGATGTTGACCATTCTAATCCTGAAATCACGTGCTCTAGTTTCCTGACCAAAACAATTAGGCCATAAACATTGTATTTTACGTTTCTCTTCAAAATTTTCCTAAAAAACTAGAGGAAAAAAAATTAATAGGGTAGAGGACCCATAAATCGCCCACTTTATAGTAGGAATCTAAGAAATTTGACGAGAATTTAATGACAATATATGGTTTTCGGTGCTATTTGTTGTAGAACGTTGATAAACTATTTCATTTTAAGTTTCCACAAGGTTTTTCGTATTTACGGGTTCATTTTTGTTGAAATTTTGCGTTTCAATAAAGTGCTCTGAAGTGCCTATTTTCGCCTCTCTAAATCCAATTTTCGCCCACCCTTGGAACCAGTTTTCGCCCACGATAAAAATCAAGAAATCAGACGAAATTTTGGCACAAAGCTAAGCAAATATGGTCTCCTGTTGATACATAACATGTTCCAGAAGCTCAATTTGATTGATGTGCAAATATATTGTGGTAAACAAATTTAGGTTACAGTTACAATTAGCTCCATGTTGTTGTTGATTTTATTAGGGGAACTTTAACCCCATGAGTCATTCGCTCCCGAATTGACTTAATAGAAAATTTCGAGTACCTCTTAAATAAAAATATTAAAGCACATGTGCTATTTTGAAGGATATTGTTAGGCTTAGTGATTTTTCACGCTCGAAAATAGCTAATTTCACGGGGACCTCGATTTCAAAACACTAAATTTCACGCAAATTTCGCGGAACGTGAAAAATGCTAAAATAACTCTGAAAATCTTTTGTTTTAATCACAGAAATTACTATTTATACTTCATTCAATAAACTAAATAAATCTTCACTAAATTTGAACCTGACACAAAAAAAATTTAGTAATTTTCAAAAATATTTCCACCAGGTCAATAGATGAGCTTTATTTAAATTTTAAAACAAAATGTCATTTAATGAACTACTTTTTTAATATTCGACTAATAAAGCAAAAACGTTTTCGCTGATTTGCTTCTGTTTTATCAGTTTACAGTTTATTGAATTTCATATCACAGCAAGATTCAACAATCTTGTCCAGCCAAAATTAGTAAAATAGTTTGAATTTTCTGCGACATTCAGCCCATTCAAAATAATTTTTAAGGATTTCATCTCTCTCTTCAAAAACTAAATTTAACATCAATAGGTAAAAAAATATAATTTGTAAATGAGAACAGAAAACAAATAACAGGTGGCATATTGAACTTTCACGGGAATTATCCACCAAAATAATCAAATATCGTTAAAATTAAACAGGGCATTGAAAAAACATCTGAAATATTTTCAAAAATAAAAAATACTCTTCCTATAATTTTGGATAAAACAAAGCTTATTTCTTCTATTTTTTTTTATGAAATTTTACATTTTAAATAAAATTGTAGTAAAATTTTACTAAAGCGAAAAAATATTACTATATTTTGTTTGTTTCTAAAAAACTGAAAAATCTAAACAATTCTTCAAATGGTTCATATTAAGCTTTTCAATTGATTTTTTTTTTCAGAAATAGTCTTTATGGATGAAATATTGAAAATGATTTGAAATTTTTTATAAATTCATCGAAATTCACTAACCCTGTATTAGTAATTGAACAAGGGTATTCGCTCGCTCAATTCTACAGTAGTTCTTAAAATTATGTTTATTCCTATTTAAGTATAATAAAATATTTTGAGATAAATCGTTACAGTTTCACACAAACATAAAATTTCACGCGATTTCGCGGAAAAAGACTAATTTTGCGGATTTCACGCTGTCCGCGAAATCGTGAAATTTCACTAACCCTAGATATTGTGTAACTACTTTTCCATCCTCTGCTCATTTTTTTCTCCTATGTACCAGTAAACTCTTCCCATGTCCCATACCTTAGCTTAGGTTAATTTTTGAACTGATGTTTTCACCAGAACACCCTCATGAATGAAATAATATAAAATGATTAATTAACCTTTAAAAATAGCCTAGAATGTTCCAAAAATGTTTTCAAGCACATTTCGCTGCGATTATATAAGTTTTTATGGTGAACGAAAACTGGTTCTAAATAAAATCTGAAAACACAATACTAGATTTCGCCCTGGGCGAAAATTGGATCTCATGTTTTTTCATGACCCCAGAAATCGCCCACTTTATTTTATTGAAATAACCTTTGGTAAACTATTAAAACAGGTAAATCACTAGATTTTCATGAAATTCAGACATACAGTGAAGCAATGAATGATTCTATTCATTATATGCGGACAAAATAAGTTGTTTCCCTTCATTAACATTATTACCCGCTGTAGTCGAAATTGACAAAAATATGGCGGCTGCAATAAGGCTTTTTTTTAAATGCTTATAAAAACTTAATAAACAATAGAAATTCACTAGTAATGTTTCAGTTAGAGCTAGAAATGAATGAATATGTAAACCTGCATAATAAATTAAACCAAAAATGATATAAGTTAGCTAAATACAGATTAAATCCAGTAGGTGGGCGAAAACTGGAGCAGGGCGAAAACTGGGTCCTCTACCCTATCGATGAAATTCTGAAAATCTACAAAAAAAAAATAAAAGCATCACTTTATAAAATTTTCCCAAAAAAAATTAAACGTTCAAAACTCAAGAATTCAAATCAAGTAGATATTTTTAACACAGCTTTATTTTGATTTTTGTTTTTGGACAAACAACATGTAAAGGAAATTATTTTATGCTTGGTAGGTTAAAGATTTTGTTCTATTTTCTTCCAAATTATATTGTAAATCTGTCGATGAACTGGCTTGCTCACTTTTAACTGAGCTATTTATTACTTTATTTCAGTTAAAAACGCTTTTTGGAAGCAACATGCCGTTCTACTATTTATAACAATTAAAAAGTTTTACAAAAATATTTTAGCGAACACGCCAAATCGTCTTAGAATCATGGAACAGCCAAGCGCATTTGTTTCCATAAAGCTCTCAATGAAAATCTAACGCGCACTGAAAATTCTCCCAAGCAGCCGCCAACCTGTCCGAATTTCTCCATGCACGAGTTCCCATATAACGCATCCAAAAATACACAGAAAGACCCCCCTTTTTGTACACGCTGGACGGTATGAATGTGGTAGTTCAGGGTGTGCATGAAAGCTTTTGCACAGTCGACATAAAAGCAAGAGAGAGCAAAGTTCAAAGAGAGAGAGAAAACTCCAGATTTTGCCCTCTCCCTGCTCGTGATTCGGCTCGTGCGCTTTTATGTCGACTGTGCAAAAGCTTTCATGCACACCCTGAACTACCACATTCATACCGTCCAGCGTGTACAAATAGGGGAGTCTTTCTGTGTATTTTTGGATGCGTTGTATGGGAACTCGTGCATGGAGAAATTCGGACAGGTTGGCGGCTGCTTGGGAGAATTTTCATTGACGCTCTATGATACGAATGCGCTTGGCTATTTCATGGTTCCAGTAAGAGTTGGCGTGTTCGTTCAATTATGTTGATGAACATATTTAAATTCTTTCTTCAGAAAGAAATCAAAATGATCACCTGTCCTATGAACAGGTTGAACAGGTGGACGCGACGACTCTGCTTAACATAACTTTTGAATTCCTTGAAACTAAGAATTGCAACTAGTAAAAAAATATGACTCAGCTTTAAAATATGCTTTGCATTGATACTTTGGAAAGTAAATCCTAAAAAAGCATACAAGAGTTTGGTGTCAACTTAAAAAAATTGTTTTTGTTTACAAAATAACTTTTGAATAGCACTTTCGACATCATTTCTTCCATCCACTTTTATCTAAATTTTCTATAAAAAGATAGATATTTTGCCTTCCTCACATTACTGAGAAAAGGCTATAAAATCACTCGAAAAATGAACTTCTCAATTAGACCCACCATCATGTATACCTATCGACTCAGAATCAAATTCTGAGCAAATATCTGTGTGTGTGGAGGGATGTTGATCAAAAAAATGTCACTCGATTATCTCGACATTGGCTGAACCGATTTTGTTCGTTTTGGCGTCATGGGGTCCCATAAGTCGCTATTAAAAATTATGCAGTTTAGTTAAATACTTCAAAAGTTATGCTAAAAAAACGATTTTAGCAAAAGTCCGGAAGATTGTAAAAATGGTGGTTTTTGTAGGAAAACCCGTCATGCTATACCTTTTTAGAAAGGTATTTAAAAGACCTTTCCAACGCGTCTAAGACATTAAGATCTGACAAATCTATCAAAAGTTATAAGCATTTAAGTACCGTAAAACGGGGTGACTTTGATAGCCGGGGTGACTTTGATAGGTTTGCGATTTTTCCGCAAAATGAAGAGTACAATTGAAATACGTAAGGAATGGTTTAGAAACATACTGAACGTGGTAGAGAAGTGTTCAAAGTTCCTCAAGAAGAACTTTTCATAAATTTTTGACAAGTTTAAAAAGTTAGTTAACTATAGTTAAGAAACTGTTGATGAAAGTCATTATTTTAATCTTCTCAAAGTGTCATGATTTTCTCAATGAACATGATTTTTAATCGGAAAACGGAATGAATTTTCGGATTCTTTGAACAATTTTCCACTAGGAGAAGATTAAAAAAGTTTGTAAAAAATAAATAATATGTGTTTTTGAAAAACTATTATAAAAACTCTCTAAATTTATAGGCAATTTCAGTTGAACAAATTTCATGTAAAATGTGAAAACTTGTGATTCGTGCTTCGAATTCAGTATAAAATGCAATATAAATCGATAATTTTATAAACAAAACTAGTTTTAACAAATTTCAGGCAAAATTCTAACTTTTTAACAATTTTACCTAAAATTTATATGTATTTTGCTTAAAAGCTTATACACTTAGTTAACTAAATATAGACATTGATTTTTTTCTTAAATACTATATCAGCTACTTTAGTGATGGTACATTTAACGTACAAATAAAGTTTGAACGTCTTAAATATGATTTTAACAAGAAAAACTATGACTATCAAAGTCACCCCGGAATTCAAACTTTTTTAACGTAACTATTTTTCTAAACATTATTGAAAAAACTTTTTTTCCAAAAAAGTACATGGACTTTGTGTGGCCTACCCCAGTACATGTTTTAAAAATAATACTCTTGAGAAAAACCTTTCCAGTTGGAAAATATTCTAAAAACAAATTGAAATCCTATCAAAGTCACCCCGGTTTACGGTATTATTTATACGCTTTTTGGAGGCCGGATCTCAGATATGTTGATGAAAACGTTGTCCAGATCTCTCATGCGACCTATCGCTGGAAAGATATTCAAAAGAGCTTTCTAACGCGTCCAGAACATTGAAGATCTGACAATCCTATCAAAAGTTATAAGCACTTAAGTGTTATTTACGCACTTTTTCGAGGCCGGATCTCAGATATTTTGATGAAAATGCTGTCCGGATCTCTCATGCGACCTGTCGTAGAATGGGTATTCAAAAGACATTTTTCTGACACGTCCAAAACATTGAAGATCTGAAAACCCTATCAGAAGTTATAAGCACTTAAGTGTTAATTACGCACTTTTTGGATTTTGGATAGCACCCTTTGAATTTGAGGAAGGCGCCAACCACCTAAGGGTGGAATAAGTATCGTTTTTTTTATTTTAAAAAAGGAGAGATATTTATATGTTTATGAAATTTTATCCTAATTTTTTTTTTAACGTTAGCGTTTGACTACTTCAAAAATCAAATTAGTAGAGATACAGGAATCATAAGTTACGATTTGTTTAAAAATGTGAAAAAATTCAACAAATGTAATTTTTAATATCAAACATTGTTTGAAAGTCAAAACGTAACAAAATTTGCATCTTCTTAAAAACATGTAAATTCTCGTATGGTTAAAAAGATTTATGTGTTTTTCTTCAACATTACTAAATTCAGTAAGTACAAATATTCCAGTAAGATGTAACATAAAAATGTGACCATTTTGTACATATCTTTGAATTGAGCTGGAAATTGCACTAAATATCATAGTTTAAGCTTATATAATACGTATTTTTCTTGGACTGTGAAATTATCAAAATTGTAATCTTTAAGCTTTTCCAAATATTAGGTCTCTAACGTTTGTAAGCCGCAAAATGAAATTTCAATCTCATTCATATTCTATTGAATAGCCTTAACCGACGGAACTTACCCTTGTCGTTGCGCAATCTATCACTCCATTACACACAACTTTCATCACATCTCATAATGAACCGCTTAAACTTCCTTAACCTTCCCTCGCACAATCGCGCTTTCATCATCGTTTTAATTGCTCGAATTAGAGACTTGAACCATCGCTAAATCTAGATCTCTTTCACATTTTTTTTCTTTTTTCTTTAAACGAGCCGAGCCCTCCTCGCTCAGTGTGTGTAATTTCATTCAATTTAGCGTAATTAATTACACACTTCTCGAATCGGGCATCTTTCGGCCAAAAGGGACTACTTAAGCGGGTTAAGCGCTTTCTGGAAGCCATTAGGGCACTGCTCACCATGATCTCAGTGATGCCTGCAGTCAGTGAGGTTCTTCTTCACCGGAAACTCGCTTTTCCTGGGCTCATGCTTAAGCTTATCTCTTTAATGGGGGGGCCCATTAGGGAAGGGTTGTTATACAATTTGTTTCCATCAGTGACGCTTCAGCGCTCGAAAGTTTAATTTTTAACCAGTTTCGAATTCGTTCTAAAATTAACTCTTTTTATTCTCTGTTCTCCTTCCAGGTAAGTCACCGCCCATTACCAGGCGCAACTCATTAGCGGGGAGATAATCGTGAGTATTGCAGTGGAATTTCGCCAAACTCAGCTGTTCCCAAAACAACCAACCGCCACCCCATCCTCGGTCATGTAGGTCAGCGAGCGAAGGACCACGACGACGTCAGTAATGGGTTCGGTACACGCGGCGGGCCCGGATTCACAGACTTTTCCAATGAACTACTTTCGCGCCGCGGCCGGGGTCGTTTTTCGTCATGACGACAATCGGTAAATAAATAAAATCCAATCTATGGCGGAGCAGCGCGCAGATTGACGAGAGGTTTTTTTTTCGGAGTTGCAAACATAGAGACCTCGTTCCCATTCCGCGGGGGGTAACCCTTAGCTGGCAACACTGGAAGCAAAAAATAAATCTTCCTGAAACGCCAAGGGATAGCCCGATTTCGGGGGCTACCAGAACGAATCTAAACTACCTTCAAGAGCTGTTTATTCCCAGGTTTTTCTCCCTCCACCATTTAATTGCTGTTTAGTTCGACCAACTAAACGCGCGCACCCGATCCGATTGACCTTCGAAAAGCAGCCCGCGGTCGACGTCACCGGAGCGCTTCTAATCGCATTGCGATGGGGATTAGCTGCCCGATTTATACGATGGAACAACGTGAAAACTCGCAAAAGAAGGCTCGTCGCACAGCGGTAACAAGTACCGCTAGTTTATCCACCTGAAGGTAGTTGTGGTCTATCTCAAATTTGAATGGGATTTTCATCCAAAAAGATTTGAAGGCAGAATTGCCAGTTTATCGAAATGTATTTTCCGTTTGAAGGATTTTTTCAATATTTTTTCAATGCAATACAAAAGAGCATGAACCAAAAATAAGTTCTCCGATCGGGCTCAAAATTTTTCTGGGGGTTCCTTGGGCAAAATAATTAGACCCGTTTTTTTGTTAGGTCTTTAGAGTGACCTACACCTTTTTTGGGTGGCCCCAAAAATGCAAAGCAAAGTTGTCCCATGTGAAATTTTGTGTTTTTTTTTGTTTTTGGGACAAAAATACTTCTAACGTCGATATTCGATCTGTGGTCACAAAAATTCAAAATTTAGTGATATTTTATAAATGACCGATTTAATTGAAAATGTTTTAATAAATCTTAAAATGTATTCCAAATAGTTTAAAATCTATTGCACAAGTTTTCTGCAGTAATAATTGTCTAGTTTTAGCCATAATTTTATTTTGCCCTAGTTTGGTTCATTTTCACTTTAACCGTGCATATATTTCTTCGTCGTTCTCAAATTCATGAACATAATTCACGAATTCGGAAATTGATTTTTTTCGCTTGTTTATGGATGGTCCAATTTAGCAAAATTTTGCATTGATTTTCATGATATTTGTTGACTGAGTACAGTCTAGACTCGATTATCCGAATTTTTAACTATCTTATGTTAGATTATCAGAAAGATTCTGAGGAAGCCTTAATTTAAAAATGTAAATTTTTTAAGGGAAATGTGTATAGAACCACCCTGACGAAATTCGAAAATTGTCAAACTATATGTTTTCCCATGCCATTTTGCCCGAGGAATCTGAATCTAGCCTCAAAATTGAGCCAATTTACAGAATCAAAAGGAGCCCGAAAATATATTAAAAAAATTCGACTTCTATATTATTTTTAAAATTTTTATTCTATTTTTAAAAACATTTTCTTGTTTGTCGTAATATTTTTGTGAGTTTTTTTATTCTTTCAAATATGAGCATGAGTTCGTTGGAAAGAAAAGTTCGACTTCTGAAATATTTTCAAGGTTTTTTTTTATTTTTTAAAACAACCTATTCTTGATTGACAAAATATTTTTTTTTGAGTTTTTTTTTCATTTTGTGCAGTTTTTTGGAAACTTCTTAAATATTTTGGAAGTTAATTTTTCATTTTTAAAAACAACCTTTTCTTGATTGTCAATTTTTTTGAGTTTTTCTATTCTTTTAAACATAAGAAGTTTTTTTTTCAAAAAATAAGCTCGACTTCTTTATGTTTTTATTTTAATTTTAAGAACAACCTCTTCTTGATTGTCAAAATAATTTTGTGGGTTTTTTATTCTTTCAAACATAAACAGTTCTTTGAAAAAAGTTCGACTTCTTAAATATTTTGGAAGTTATTTTTTTAATTTTAAAACAACATATTTTTGCCTATAATACTATTTTTGTTTTGCAGTTCTTTTTAAAAAACGGTTGACTTCTGAGCAGTCCTCTGTGATTTCGGTCATTCGATTTTTTTTGTATTTTTTAATCCGACTGAAACTTTTTTGGTGCCTTCGGTATGCTCAAAGAAGCCATTTTGCATCATTAGTTTGTCCATATAATTTTCCATACAAATTTCGCAGCTGTCCATATAAAAATCATGCATGAAAATTCAAAAATCTGTATCTTTTGAAGCAATTTTTTGATCGACTTGGTGTCTTCGGCAAAGTTGTAGGTGTGGATATAGACTACACTGAAAAAAAAATGTTACACGTTAAAAAAAATTTGGTGATTTTTAATTTAACTTTTTGCACTAAAACTTGATTTGCAAAAAAACACTATTTTTAATTTTTTTTTATTTTTTTATATGTTTTAGAAGACATAAAATGCCAACTTTTCAGAAATTTCCAAGCTGTGCAAAAAACCTTTGACCGAGTTATGAATTTTTGAATCAATACTGATTTTTTCAAAAAATTGAAATATTGGTCGCAAAAATTTTTCAACTTCATTTTTTGATGTAAAATCAAATTTGAAATCAAAAAGTACTTTAGTGAAATTTTGATTAAGTGCACCGTTTTCAAGTTTAATCCATTTTTAGGTGATTTTTTTGAAAATAGTCGCAGTTTTTCATTTTGTTAAATTAGTGCACATGTTTGCCCACTTTTGAAAAAAATATTTTTGAAAAGCTGAGAAAATTCTCTATATTTTGCATTTCTGAACTTTGTTGATATGACCCTTAGTTGCTGAGATATTGCCATGCAAAGGTTTAAAAACAGGAAAATTGATGTTTTGTAAGTCCCACCCAAAAAACACACCATTTTCCAATGTCGATATCTCTGCAACTAATGGTCCGATTTTCAATGTTATAATATGAAACTGTCGTGACATTTTCCGATCTTTTCGAAAAAAATATTTTCAAAATTTTTAAACCAAGACTAACATTTCAAAAGAGCGTAATATTGAATGTTTTCAAAACAGTCACCTAAAAATGGATTTAACTTGAAAACGGTGCACTTTATCAAAATTTCACTAAAGTACTTTTTGATTTCAAATTTGATTTTACATCGAAATATGAAGTTGAAAAATTTTTGCGACCAATATTTCGATTTTTTCAAAAAATCAGTATTGATTCAAAAATTCATAACTCGGTCAAAAATTTTTTGCACAAATTGGAAATTTCTGAAAAGTTGGCATTTGATGTCCTCTAAAACATATCAAAAAATAAAAAAAAATCAAAATAGTGTTTTTTTTGCAAATCAAGTTTAGTGACAAAATGTCTAATAAAAAATCACCAAAAATTTTTTTACCGTGCATCATTTTTTTTCAGTGTAGTCCATATTCATACCTACAACTTTGCCGAAGACACCAAATCGATCAAAAAATTCCTTCAAAAGATACAGATTTTTGAATTTTCATACATCATTTTTGTATGGCCAGCTGCCAAATTTGTATGGAAAATTATATGGACAAAATAATGATGCAAAATGGCTTCTTTGGGCATACCGAAGGCACCAAAAAAGTTTCAGTCAGATTGAAAAATACAAAAAAATCGAATGACCGAAATCTGAGAGAATTGCTCTGCTACATGACTGAAAGCCGAAAAACCACATTCCAAAATTGTAAAGTAACAGTCGAGAGCATAAATACTTACACGGTTAAAAAAAGATTGAATATTTTCGAAAAATTTAGTATTTTGTGAAATTTAAGATATTTCCACCAATGTAGTGAAAGCGCAAATTATTGAAAAAATGTAGATAATTTTTTTTCTAGAAAAGGATATTTAAAACGATCTTAAATAAATCTAATTTGAACGTCAAATCTTTTTTTACTTTCCATTCAGTTTAAATGTAATGGAAATTCCTGCAAAATAAAGCTTAACAAGCAACACCTATTACAAATTTAAAAAAATATGGGTATTTGGAAATATGATATTTTATTAAATGTATTATTTTTTCAGTTTTTAAGTATATTTTCTTTAAAAAATATGAATATTATGCTTTTCGTAAAATAGCGAAACCTGTTTAAATCCATTGTTTTGTTTTTTTTTTTTCAGATTTTTGTTGGTGTGATTTTGAAGCTTTTCCAAAGTCAGAAAAGCAAAAGGGTTGACTCTCCGATAGTACCGAATCAAAAACTCCAAACTTTGGAGCAGCAGTAATTTAGACTGAATTTCCTTTGTCAAACTACTGTGGCAAATGTCACAACCGTCGTTTCGCTGCCACAACTATTTCAAAAAATTCCACCAAAATTTTGCAAACACGCAAACCAGGTGGCAACTCCCATAAGGGTAGAGGGAACAAGCCATTTGTATGTCATAATCCCTCCTTGAATTCCCACGTCGGGAAAAAAAACGGGCACGCTGGAAAACTTTTCCCGTCAATTTGCACAACTGGGTCATCTTGCTCTGTGCGGCTCAATATATTCCACGGTGCTCAAAATACCGTTATTATGAAAAAAAATATGCACTCCGAGATTTTGGGGTCTATCGATTCCTTACACCATAGCGCATCTCTGTGCAAAAAATAAAAACATTCGCTGATGTAGTTTTCGAGATACAGCCCTTTTAAGATGTTACATCCGATTTTTAATAAGAAAACCAAAACAATCAATACAATTTCAGCACTTTAAAGAATATGCATTTCGAGATAAAGGTGTGTTTTGCTTCATATGACTGTCAAGTATCTCTGGGCCAAGTTTCAGAAGGTTTGCTGTTGTAGTTCTCGAGATACAGCCATTTTAAAATGTTATTTCCGATTTTTTCAAAGAAAATCCATGAAATCAATTTAATTTCAGCATTTTAAAGAATATGCATTTCGAGATAATGATGTTTTTTGCTTCATATGACTGTCAAGTATCTCTGGGCCAAGTTTCAGAAAGTTTGCTGATGTAGTTCTCGAGATACAGCCATTTTAAAATGTTATTTCCGATTTTTTCAAAGAAAATCCATGAAATCAATTTAATTTCAGCATTTTAAAGAATATGCATTTCGAGATAATGATGTTTTTTGCTTCATATGACTGTCAAGTATCTCTGGGCCAAGTTTCAGAAAGTTTGCTGATGTAGTTCTCGAGATACAGCCATTTTAAAATGTTATTTCCGATTTTTTCAAAGAAAATCCATGAAATCAATTTAATTTCAGCATTTTAAAGAATATGCATTTCGAGATAATGATGTTTTTTGCTTCATATGACTGTCAAGTATCTCTGGGCCAAGTTTCAGAAAGTTTGCTGATGTAGTTCTCGAGATACAGCCATTTTAAAATGTTATTTCCGATTTTTTCAAAGAAAATCCATAAAATCAATACAATTTCAGCACTTTAAAGAATATGCATTTCGAGATAAAGGTGTGTTTTGCTTCATATGACTGTCAAGTATCTCTGGGCCAAGTTTCAGAAGGTTTGCTGTTGTAGTTCTCGAGATACAGCCATTTTAAAATGTTATTTCCGATTTTTTCAAAGAAAATCCATGAAATCAATTTAATTTCAGCATTTTAAAGAATATGCATTTCGAGATAATGATGTTTTTTGCTTCATATGACTGTCAAGTATCTCTGGGCCAAGTTTCAGAAAGTTTGCTGATGTAGTTCTCGAGATACAGCCATTTTAAAATGTTATTTCCGATTTTTTCAAAGAAAATCCATAAAATCAATACAATTTCAGCACTTTAAAGAATATGCATTTCGAGATAAAGGTGTTTTTTGCTTCATATGACTGTCAAGTATCTCTGGGCCAAGTTTCAGAAGGTTTGCTGATGTAGTTCTCGAGATAGAGCCATTTTAAAATGTTATTTCCGATTTTTTCAAAGAAAATCCATGAAATCAATTTAATTTCAGCATTTTAAAGAATATGCATTTCGAGATAATGATGTTTTTTGCTTCATATGACTGTCAAGTATCTCTGGGCCAAGTTTCAGAAGGTTTGCTGATGTAGTTCTCGAGATACAGCCATTTTAAAATGTTATTTCCGATTTTTTCAATGAAAATCCATAAAATCAATACAATTTCAGCACTTTAAAGAATATGCATTTCGAGATAAAGGTGTTTTTTGCTTCATATGACGGTCAAGTATCTCTGGGCCGAAATGCATATTCTTTAAAGTGCTGAAATTGTATTGATTTTATGGATTTTCTTTGAAAAAATCGGAAATAACATTTTAAAATGGCTGTATCTCGAGAACTACATCAGCAAACCTTCTGAAACTTGGCCCAGAGATACTTGACAGTCATATGAAGCAAAAAACACCTTTATCTCGAAATGCATATTCTTTAAAGTGCTGAAATTGTATTGATTTTATGGATTTTCTTTGAAAAAATCGGAAATAACATTTTAAAATGGCTGTATCTCAAGAACTACATCAGCAAAGCTTCTGAAACTTGGCCCAGAGATACTTGACAGTCTTATGAAGCAAAAAACATCATTATCTCGAAATGCATATTCTTTAAAATGCTGAAATTAAAATGATTTCATGGATTTTCATTGAAAAAATCGGAAATAACATTTTAAAATGGCTGTATCTCGAGAACTACATCAGCAAACCTTCTGAAACTTGGCCCAGAGATACTTGACAGTCATATGAAGCAAAAAACATCATTATCTCGAAATGCATATTCTTTAAAATGCTGAAATTAAATTGATTTCATGGATTTTCTTTGAAAAAATCGGAAATAACATTTTAAAATGGCTGTATCTCGAGAACTACATCAGCAAACCTTCTGAAACTTGGCCCAGAGATACTTGACAGTCATATGAAGCAAAAAACATCATTATCTCGAAATGCATATTCTTTAAAATGCTGAAATTAAATTGATTTCATGGATTTTCTTTGAAAAAATCGGAAATAACATTTTAAAATGGCTGTATCTCGAGAACTACATCAGCAAACCTTCTGAAACTTGGCCCAGAGATACTTGACAGTCATATGAAGCAAAAAACACCTTTATCTCGAAATGCTTATTCTTTGAAGTGCTGAAATTGTATTGATTGTTTTGGTTTTCTTATTAAAAATCGGATGTAACATCTTAAAAGGGCTGTATCTCAAAAACTACATCAGCGAATGTTTTTATTTTTTGCACAGAGATGCGCTATGGTGTAAGGAATCGATAGACCCCAAAATCTCGGAGTGCATATTTTTTTTCATAATAACGGTATTTTGAGCACCGTGTATTCGGGATTGTGTAACCTGGTGAAAGGTAGACGACGGCTAAATCCTTACTAATCCATCGATCCACAGTTCCACAGTTTGCTTGCTGCTTGCTCGAATCGAATAGAGTGCTGCCGGTGGAATTATTTTGTCGATATTTGCGAGGGGGACCGTTTGAGCTGCGGAGTTGAAGTTTGATGGAGTCGGAATTGAGTACAATTTGCTGTACTCAATCGATGTAGAACTTTTCGGTCTGTTTCAGCGTTGAACACCTCAATGGTCGCACCACTCGCTTAGAGCGTATCCTAGCACTTTTACTTAATTTTGAAGCAGTGCAAATACGATGCACTTTAAACCTTCACTTTTCTTCACGTAACAAAGCCCGAATTACCATTTTCTAACAAAACCTTGCAAGGGAAGGCACCCTCGTGTGTGCGTTTTTGTGAGTGGGAAATTGAACCGAAAATTTCTCCGCGTGGCGCACTAATTAGCGCTCTGTGCATCGTACCTGGCTGCAGAGATGAAGGTTTTACGCTTCATTTGGTTGGCTTTGGCTGCAGTTTGGGGCGGCCGTAATTCCAATCCCCAACAAGCACGCCTTGCCGTGGCAGTGAGTGCAATTAAGAGCGATGCTTTTTGCTTCTCGAGAAGGCCTGAAGACGGCGACGTTGATGAGTTGAGCCTTCCTCAGGTATTTTAATTGAGTTGCGATGCTTTGTTTGTTTTTTGCGCGCGCGGCGAGAGTAATTCACTTTCTATGAAGTCCGGCGTTGGCGTAGACTACGGCAGGTACTAAGAGTCCAAGGGTGGAGGGGGTGGAGCTCCATCAAGAGCAAAGCAAAGGTTAATGGAACTCTTGTTTGGTTGGTTGGTTAATGTTGTTAGTGTAGCTTTTTTTTTATTATTATTTGTTTTTTCATCCAGTGGAATGGTGGTTGATCGTTTTGTAAAACAATTTGCTGGCATTTTGATGAGAAGTTATTAGCAGAGCAGAGTGCTTGTACCTACTAATTACAGCGCAAACAATCTACCGGATTATGGCACTTCGATGAGAAATTTTCCTCTTGTTGTGTGAAATAGTTGTGTGGAACTTTGAATTACGTTTTTTAGGAGTTCTTTACGGATCCTCAAATATCTGGGATATTCAACGAATTAATATTTGAGGAACCCAAAAAATATTAATCCAATAGACTCACTTCGGCAGCGAATAAATGGGCGGTTAATTTGCATTATTACATCGATACAAAGCGTAAATAGCCCTACTTTATGCGTGCGTGCCTGCCTGCGTGAGCGCTCGTGAATTGCCGTGAAAATGGCGTAGCCAATCAATGACGAACCGTTTGCGGTTAGATGGTCTCAATTCGGCTACGATAACTTCCTTAACAGTGACAGTACGTTTTGGAACAGAGAACAAGTTGCTTATTCGAAATACAAACTATCTCAAAGTCCTAATAAGACACGCCATAAATCCTATAAAACCAACAAGATCTTGATGCATAAATTGCAGCCCAATCATGCTGATTTGCAAAATCGCTGAACGCACCGCTGACAGACACTCGTTGAGTGGTTCCTTAAGATCTTAAGTCCTCCTTCCCACCGTTACGCCTGCCGTTCACGCAGATCGAGCATTTAATAAACGGTTTTACACCCGTCGCTTGATGAATTGATTGGATTGGAAAGCAGCACTCTCTCCTCTCCGCAACTCAGTCGAGGTGATGCGTGAGGTTCGATCGATTCTGGAACGCTCGTCGCACAGTAGCTATACATCAGCAGACCGGGTGAGACTTCCGGTCAAACTTCAACAAAGTCGATAGTTAATGGTTGAGTGGGATTTGTTTGTTTGCCCGCTACCGACTACGATTCGGGGTCAATCGACCCTGACGAGTTGAGTGTTGCGGAATCAACGCAGTCTCTGCACTCTTGAAAGAGCTTATCACACCCAGGGTATCTGCACTAATTTATTGTACAGTTGTCCGAGCGTGTGCAACAACGTGACTGTCCCCCGTCCATCCGTAGAGAAGTCTGCAACGGCTAGAGATATCTGAACCCCAGTACCCGCTGCTAACAGAGCAGCAAATTTTAATTAATCAACTTAATAAACGTAATAAATTCAACCGCGTGTGCGCGCGCGCTCGCATTCACCGCTGAAATCGGACCTCCTCGACAATTACAATCTCCTCCTGGCGAGTTCGCAAGCAAGAAATTACTTTGTCACCTGGAAGATTACCGCCACACTTTACGCGTATACGAACGTACGAGCCCGGGACTGATTTGCATAACTCCGACGCCGCCGTCTCTTTACGAGCTGTAAACAAGGCGCAAGATCCGGCAACCCAGTCCCGGTGGTTCTTATTGGCTGAACAGAGGACCCCTGCCTGGCGAATGGTCAAGCTCTCGTTCAGCGAAATTACTGTAATTGAGCGTTTTCAAGCGGTGAAGGCGCGTTGAGCTGGCGCGGAGGACATTAAACAAACGTATCGTAGCCAGCCTGATAATTGAGTGTTGTGCTAAGTATGACATTGGGTTTAATGTTGAAAGTTACAGAGTGGAAAATTATAGAAGATGTTAAAAACACAGAAAAGGTTTGAACAGGATTTTAGTTCTGATCTAGCAAAAATTAAATTCATTCGTAATTTGTGAAAAGCAAGATGCTTTTTGTTTTTTCTTTTACAAATTAAAAATTTAAAATTTTGGTAACTAATTTTATGGAGAAGAGCGTCAAATTTCACAAAATTTTAATTTTTAACATTGGAAATCAGTTGTCCGATTCTTTTCTCGAGATATCGGTGATCAAAAAACGGGGCAACACTGAAAAAATCTAATTTTTCCTGCTTTTTTATCTTTGCATGGCCGTATCAAGCTCAAAAAACAAAATGAAGAAAATAATTCTCAGCTCTTCAAAAATACATATTTTTTAACTTGTAATATTACACCCAAAATTCAGAATCGAGATAATCGTTCTCTCAAAATTTATTGAGGGCTCAATGCCAAAATCGATAGAATAATGGTACCAACTCACACCATCAAAACAAATGAGTTCATTCGTTAGTTGAATCAATAAATCTTCAACAAGTGTCATACATCGACTTCTGACTTCTCCTTGGTCACCAAGCTGTGGTGGCCGAGGCAGCTAAGTCATTGGATTGGTTTGTGAAAGGTCTCTGGTTCGATTCCCGTTGTCGACACTTTTGGTTTTTTGTTTGACGGATGAACTTTTTTTGCAAATGAACCTCGAGATAATAGTTCTATCGCCCATCTCGAGCTGCGTTCTCTGCGTCCGTGAATGGCACTACTATTCTCTCGACTCGAGACCATCATTCTCTCGGACTAGCGCTGCCAGTTTTGGGTGTACACTTTTTTTCGACACAAAATCTGGCACCACTTCCTGCTGAATATTAACTTCATTTTTTCTGTGTAGTGATTTTTCGCGATTTCACGGAAGCTGCATAATTCGTGAAATTCTTTCAAGGCCGTGTTTTTTTTAATGCCGTGAAATGCCGTGAAATTCGAGATAATGACCCACCCAGGGTCTTTAGCTTTGATTTTTAATTCAAACATTTCACTAGATTTTTCACTGGCACTTTTTGGAAGCAGTTGTACAAAAATTGCATGGCAAATTTCGAATTCATTTTTGAAAGTTTAACGAAATGCAGATAATTGATTGTAAATTTCCAGTAAAAATAGCTTTGATTGCACATGCCATTGATTATACAGTTCTCCCACATATCCGGAACACCCACAAATTCGGAACACTTTTGTAGTGATTTGTCAATAGGATGCAAAATGCAACTATTCTGTCGACCCTACTATTTTAAGGACCTTTATTTGGACATTCTCTTGCTATTTCACTGGTAAAAGTAGTACTTTTTGAACAAAAAAAATCATTTCAAGACTATTTTCTCCTGAGCAGCAAAACACTGCCTCCAAATTGCCTGTTCCATAATTGTGGGATGTTATTGTGCCTTCCAAAATTGTGGAACACCTGAGTTTAACTAACATTTTCACAAAAAAGTTATCAGACCATTCATAAAACATTACTAAGCATGAGTTTTATTGGTTTCAGAGTGTGAAGTGATGTACTCCTGGAAAGAAAAAAAAATTTACATTGTAAGAAAAAACTGTTCCGAATTTGTGGATTTCAAGAGTCAATGTTTTTCTTTAGAACCTTGATATAAAACGCAAAAATGAACAGCCGGTGTTTAATAAATCGAAAGATCGCAAGAAAAGCTTTCACATGAAGGAAATGAGCAACTCTCTACGAAATCGGCCGATTTCGACCATTTTTATTTTTTTGTATTTTTTGATTTGACTTAAACTTTGTGGGGGCCTTCCTTGTGACCAAATAAGCTATTTTGCGTCATTGGTTCATCCATACAAGTCTCCATACAATTTTGGCTGCTGTCCATACAAAAATGGTATGTAAATATTCAAACAGCTGTAACTTTTGAGTGAATTTTCTGATCAATTTGGAATCTTCGGCGAAGTTGTAGGTATTGTTGAGGAATTTTGAGAAAAAATAGGTACACGGAAAAAAATTGCAGATTTTTTTATCCACTTTTTTTTCACTAAAACTCAATTTCCCAAAATACGTATTTTTTGATTTTCGAGATTTTTTGATATGTTTTAGGGGACAAAATTCCGCAACTTTTGAGCCATAGAGAAACATGGTCAAAAAATCTGCCGCCGAGTTAGGAATTTTTGTAAAAACAGTGATTTTTGGAAAAATCGAAGTTTCATGCAAAAACATGTTTGACATTATTTTTTAATGCTAAATTGAATTTGCAATCGAAAAGTACTGTACAGATTTTTTGATAAAGGGCTCCGTTTTCAAGATATAGCCACCGAAAGTTTGATTTTAGCGAAATATTTGTAGTTTTTCAATTTTTAAAAATAGTGACCATGAGTGAACGTCTCTTAATTTTTTTTTTAAAGTTCAGAAAATTTGCTATTCTGAATATGAGTCCGGTTTTGATATAACATGAAACGTGGAATTGATAAATATCAAAATCCAAAAAAATGGTTTTCTCCATATAAATTTATATGGAAAATTGATTCGCTTTGCGCAAAGTGAGGACTAGACCAATCGGTCCCAAACTTTGGGGAGTTGTTAAGGACCCCAAAAGGAACTGAGAAAGTGCTGTGCTCACTAAATTTTGACAACTTTTTGTCCTCTAAAACATATCAAAAAATCTCGAAAATCATAAAAATACATATTTTGGGAAATTGAGTTTAAGTGAAAAAAAAGTTTGGGAAATTGAGTTTAAGCAAAAAAAGTAGATTAAAAAATCTGCAAAAAAATTTTCCGTGTACCTATTTTTTTCTCAAAAGTCCTCAACAATACCTACAACTTTGCCCAAGACACCAAATTGATCAGAAAATTCACTCAAAAGTTACAGCTGTTTGAATATTTACATATCATTTTTGTATGGACAGCAGCCA
This sequence comes from Culex quinquefasciatus, assembly GCF_015732765.1. Taxonomy (NCBI): domain Eukaryota; kingdom Metazoa; phylum Arthropoda; class Insecta; order Diptera; family Culicidae; genus Culex; species Culex quinquefasciatus. Next base: position 33,502,259 of record NC_051863.1, read on the forward strand.
AAATTGTATGGAGGCTTGTATGGATGAACCAATCACACAAAATAGTTTATTTGGTCATAGGGAAGGCCCCCACAAAGTTTGAGCCAAAAAAAAAAATACAAAAATCCATTTCCGATTTTGGTAGAGAATTGCTCAACTGCTATAAGTATAGTTATGCCTTAACATTTTTTTACATACTCAAATTTCCCTTTTGCTAAAAACCATGACAACAAACATCATTGTATTGTCCTGATTTTACTGATTGTACTTTTGATGAATGTGTTGTTTAGAGTGCGCTTTGTATTAGAGAAATATTAGCAAATTTATTTTCAAAAATCTTAAAATAAAATATAGATAGCTTCAATCAAAAAATAGTTTTTTTATAAAACTTCATAAATTGTTTTCTTTGTACATATTATTTTGTGTCAGGGATTACATTTTGTATCTTGAACTTCTGCTAATTTTTAAGTAACATTTCTAAACACAATTATTCTTAAATACACATTTTTGCCTTTATTTTAAGCAGATCTTAGAGGTCCGCGAAATTCCAATGTTTTGTAATTGGCATAACACGAAATTTTATTACTTTTTCCGTAAAAAATCAGTAGTCCTAAAAACGATGTATTTCATCATTTCACTAGTATTTTTTAATTTCAAATTTGATTAAACATTGAAAAATTTACCTTATTTTGTATTGAAAAAATGTATTGAAAAATTACATTTTTTTCAAAAGTTCATAGGTTGTTGTCAAAGCTTTGTTGGCCTTTTTGGAATGTTCTGAAAAGATGGCATTCAGGCAAAAATAATATTTATGGCATAAAGAGATTTAAAAAATCAGCAAAAACAATCCGTGTGTATTTTTTTCGGTAAATCAAAACATTCCTTCATAAGATACAGATTGTGGAATTTTCACAAATCATTTTCGTATGGACAGCTGCCAAATTTGTAAGGAAAATGATATGGACAAACTGGTTATGCAAAATGGCTTCTCTGGACATACATAAGGCAGACAAAAAGTTTCAGAAAGTTAAAAAAAAAAAATGAATTGGATACCATCCTGCATTTTTCGTAAGGCATGAGTTTTAATTTCAGTGTTTTTTTTCTATAAGCACTCCCCCAACAAGTTTGTCTTTGACGCCTTTTTGATACGATGTAACGGCTTTGAGATACAGCAATATTAAAATAAAGAATTACGAAAATATTGACATAACTTACACCCTTCTCAAATGTCATTCTCGAGTGCAACTGGCTCCGTATACACAAAAACGACTTTCATAAGCCTAGGATAACATGTCTAGAGTTTAAAAAAAATTAAAATGGAAAATCCCATAACTTATAAGATCTTCTAAATAAAATAAACCTAGATGTAAACAAACCTGAAAAATTCCTGTTTTTGGCAGAAATTTATCTTTATTATGAAGATTAAAAAAAAATAATAATAAATAGATTTATTTCAGTTAAGTTTTATTTCTAAAAATCGCAATTGATGAATGTATTGCTTCTCTCCATTTTTTTCATTTTTCTGGATAGACCAGTCTGTTTATTTTGTCTAATCACTTACATCGCCATTTTCTTGTATCATTACTTAATTATAAGCTATGTAACATACTAAAACGAGCAATATTTCAACTGTCAAGCCAAACCCTCAAACCTATTACAACAAAACAACCATAAATCCCCAAAAACCAATTCATCACCGCTCAAAATCCCATAATTACCACCATTGGACAAATCACAACAAACAATCCAATTAAAATTCGTGGGACTTTTACTCGGAACCCCTCCCTAAAAAAACCCTCACTTCCTCTTCAGCTGCACACAAAGTGCACAGAGAAAAGAAAAAACACCCATCTCGCACCCATATTGCACCATAAATTCCGCTCCAAACTGGGCGTGTGTGCGAGGGGGAAATCACTAAACAACGAAACCTTTTCTTTCTGAAAAGTGTGAGAAAATCGTTAATCCTGTTCACCCCAGCGACTTGGGCTGAACGTTATTGAAACGGGGGGGGATCATCTTGAGTTGACTTTTATGCGACATCTTATGGCCCACATAACTAACACCTCTCGGACTCGGTGGGGGGATCGAATCGTGGCAAGTTGATCGGGCTGTTGGAATTTACATAAATTATCCCATGGTGTGATCGATCCCAACGCGGTCGTGTGGTGGACCGACAAAATCGAGAGTGATCCGGACATGATCTCTGTACGGCATTTCTTCACCTGACCAAGCGAGAGGTGGTGGTTTGTCAGGTCAACAAGATGTTAACACGGGAATGGAAGGTTGTTAGCGGGATTTTTTTTTGCCAAATCCGGTGAATCGAGGTGCAGAAGTTAATTGGATTCATGCTCTTTCTTAGACGGTTTTGTGAGATACGGGAAACGAAGCACTTTGGCCGATCACGTGGAACAAATTGGGCAGCGATCGAACTGCATCCATCGAGCTTAGCTGGATCGTGAATTTGAATTTTGGTGCGAAGAACAAAGATTTATGTGACGGCAAATCACTTCACTGGCTAGTAAACAGCATACAAAGACTAACCATACCAAAATTGCTTTTGACTTTTGGAAATTTCTTTCATCACTTCTGATCCCTCTGAACCTATCTAATTTCAAGACTACACAGAAAATAATAATGTAAATTTGGAAGCTGTTTTTTTTAAGGTTGAATATTACCTCTTTTATGATGTAATTTTACCTCAATTTAGACTGAAAAAGTGACATTACACCAGAAAAGTGGTAAAATTACACATTTCCAGAGGTAAAATTACACCTTTTTTCTGACATAAAAGATGTACCCCTTCCCAGATGTAATATTACCATGATTTTTTTTTTCTGTGTAACTATAAAACTTTGTTGTGCAAGTCGAACAAGATTCCTACGATCTCTGCAGGTGTAACTTCGGGAAGTCTCGCTATCACGACCATGTTCACCCATGTTTCAAACTCCGAAAGGCGCCTGAGTAAGGTGGTGTTAAGTGGTTAATTTAAATGTTGTTTATACAGCAAGTGACGACAGTCGAATCAGGTTCGCTAGAAAGGAATTTGCTTACACGAGAAGGGGGGTTTGTGTTCGTTCCGTAAACGGAATGATTGAATGGAACAATCTCCGCGCCAGTGTGGGAGCACCTGTGCTGTACACAAAAAGTGCTTTTGCCAATCTGGAGTGTGGTGTGAACACCACCTGCTTTTTTGCGAGCTTTCGATAAGGTACTCTCGATCGTTAGCATAGCACTTTTCTGAAGGGGGCTTTGATGAGAAAATAGGTTAAGTAGAATGGAGTTTGCATCACTTCTTTTTTTTTCAGCACGGTCTCCATTGATGTACAGCTCCGGCCAAACTATCCATTCTTGCACGAATTGAGCGATACGGAGTTGGCTTTTTTCGAGTAACTTTCCGCGGAATGCTTCTACGACTCTTCAAACTGAACTTTCCATTGTTTTGCCGTGGAGTTACCCCTCCCCCCTTGAGACACGATGCAGATTCACTTTCGTCTCAACTTGGCGCAGTTTTTCCTTTCATTTAACGCGCCCAACTTAGCATATTAACCTCCTTCCATGGGGCGGCGGCGCGATGTTGCTTCCTGTGTGTCTTGTTTTTTTCTTGAAGCTCTGTAATGGAATTGCAGGAATTTCTCTGCTGTACGCTTCAGGGAGTACATCAGTCTAGTGGAAGAAATGCATCTGCTCGGGTTGCTCCCTTTGGTGGACCCGCGGAGACCCCATTCCGGTACATTAAAATAATTGTATCGACTTCTGGAGGGCGCGTATGTTTGCTACTTTTTTCTAAGGGAATCGTATGGTGTGGTATTCCAGAGTATTCTGCGCTGTTTCAATTATTTTTCAAAGGAAATCACTCTTTTTCTTTATTATGAGAAGCGGGTCCCAGGAGTTAAGTAGCTTTTTGATAGACTACGATTTCGCTCTGCCTCAATCAGGGCTGCGGAGTCGGGTCATATTTCAAGCGACTCCGACTCCGGCTTTCTGAGTTAAGCCGACTCCGACTCCGGCTCAGGCTTTCCACAAATTGTTGACTCCGGCTCCGACTCCGACTCGGGCCTACCAACTCTAGCCGACTCCGACTCCAGCTTTCCAAATTTTGTTGACTCCGACTCCGACTCCGACACTTAATCTGTATTTCAAATATTAAAAATAACGCATTTTCAGCACAACAATTTTCTGAGTAAATTTGAATTTTGTTGTTTGAAAAATTGGAACATTTTATTTAACTACTTTAAATTTACATTCAGCTAGCTACACTAATTTTCAATTGTTTTTTCAGTAAGTTTTCATTTACTGAAAATTTCAGTAGTGCAGATTTCAGTAAATTTAACTGAATTCAGTAATGAGAAATTGGTGTGCAGTAACTATTAAAGAAACCCTGGTTTAGAAATAAAGAATTTTCAAAGTAACTATTTTTTAAAGCTTTTTTGAATTTATTTGAGAAGACGTACATGGATATTGTGTGATCCAGCCCAGTACACACTTTAAACATACAAATCATGAGAAAATTCTAATATTTGAAAAATAAATTAAATTATATCAATTATATCACTTATATCACACTTTCAGAGTTTTGTAGAGAAATTGTAAACATTGGGGTAATCGATATATCTAATAAATTCAATGACTCGTATATGCAAAGTTGCATATGCGAGGCATAAGAGCGCCGGTTTAACTGTATTTCAAAATTTGTTGCAACTTATTTTAGATATTTTTGTCAGCTTGAAATATTTTCAGCACGACACTTTGATTTGTTTTTATTTACATACAAAATGAGCATGTTGCGTTCCAAGTAGAAGATTGATATAATAGTTGATAATGTTTTAAAAACATTTTTTTTCTGTTAAATACTGATAGTGAGCTTTCCAATCACAATAAAATGCTTCGAAAACAGCATGGTATCTGATAAATATTTTGGACCAAAAAAAATAAACAAAAAAATGTCAACGCAGTGCACGCAATTCAATAAATAAATTTAAAATGTAAAAAAATGGGAATTAACCTGAATTATAAGTTATAATTCTAACAAATATTTAACAATAAATAAGTTCGTAAATTATATTAAATTTTTTGACCACTACGACTCCAGCTCCGTAAAAAAATAGCTCCGACACCGGGTCTATCAGAAGTTTACGACTCCGGCTCCGACTCCGACTCCAGCTCATACAATTTAGCCGACTCCGATTCCAACTATTAGAGTTTTGACGACTCCGACTCCAATTCCCCAAAAAGACCCGACTCCACCGATTTCGGCTCCGACTCCGACTCCACAGCCCTGGCCTCAACTAACTCCCATACAAACTTGTTGAAAACTACTCCAAATCCGACAAAATCTAGTCCTGAATAGATGTTGACTTCAACTAGAAATTATTCTATACTTTATGAATAGTAAAATATGGATAATATTATCAAGATTGTTTTAACTGGATAGTGAATTCTAGATTGTTCAATCCAGACAGTCGGAACTGAGTACAGTCCAGACTTGATTATCCGAAGTCCTTGGAAATATGTCACTGCGGATTATCGAAACACGATAAAAATATTTTCATAGTTTGGTTTGATGAGCTCAAAATCACCCAAAAATGCTCCAAAATGATCTGGGATCTGGGTAGTAAAATCCGGATAGTACTGACTAACTGGGAAAACATAAGTTGAATTTAAATTCGGTAAACTTAACATAAATGTATTCAATGTTTGTTTTTTCTCGATAGGAACATTTTTCTTAGTATTTTAAATGAATAATTCGGGAAAACTATGTTTGACATTATGTTCAGATTTTTTTTTTCTAGTATACCAAGATATTTTTACTTCTTGCGAACAAGTTTTTAAGTAAAAAATGCCAGTTTTATCTAAATTGACTATCAATAGTTAGAGTCAGATTTCTAAAGTTTGCATAACTGTATGATTTTTAAAGTCTTTACTTTTTTTTAATACATTGTACAAAACAAATAACCAAATGGATTCATCCTTTTATTTTGGAATGTATTTTATTGTTAAGGGACCATCCATAAACCACGTGGACACTTTAGGGGGGGGAGGGGTATGGCGATTGTCCACGATCCATACAAAAAAGATTTTTTTTGTATGGACAATTGTCCACGAAAGGGGGGGGGGGGGTAAAAGATTCCCAAAAAAGTGTCCACGTGGTTTATGGATGGTCCCTAATTTATACCAACAAATACTGTAAATCGATTGATGAGATTTAAAAGACAGTTTCTTTGTTAATATTTTTTAGAACCAATTGATATGTTTTTTTTCAGTTATTGAATAATGACAAATCATTGAGAAAAAAGACACAATATTTATTTTAATTAATCAGATTTGATTTAAATTTTTAACTTAAAAAATTACTTCAATATTTGGTACCTAAACTATTTTGAAAATGTTTTTGATTAATGAAACATTTAACTTTAAACGACATTTCAAAGTTTACTAATAAAACATTAGTAAAATTTTCTTATCTTTCGAGTAAAATGTTTTTTTTTTTTAAATTGGTAGTTTTAAATTTTTGGTAAACATTAATAGAAAAAAAATGAAGTTCTTGACGGTTTTAAATAAGATTAAACAATTGTTTTGATTTTATTTTAGACGTTTTCGGAAAATTAAGAGTTGTTCAAAAAATCACAGATAAGCCGAATGAATTTTGACCATTTTGTGTTGTTACCAAAAAGATTGCATTTTCAGTCATTAAAAACCATCAAAAAATGCGCAATTTCGTTTCAATGTGAAAAATCGAAACAACAGGTTTCATTTTTTTTACTTTATTTTCTTCTAGAATTCTTGAGATTGTCAAAACAATTTTTTGTCGAAGATGCAAAACCGATCAGAAAACATCGTTTTCAAGATACCAGTTCTTGAAAATTGTTTAGCTTTATTGTGTGTAAAGCTGCCCCAAATGCATGTAGATTTGTATGGCTTAACTAATGATGCATAATGTTTTTTTTTTTGTCAAAGAGGAAGCACTCACACAGAGAAAAACTAAAGAAAAAACGTTCCAATAATAATTTACTTAATTCTCAAAAAAAATCTAATTCTCTCAATGAATTTATAGCGAGTTTGTAAAAATATGAGGAGGTGGAGGTGAAAAATTCCAAGCATTATGGAAAATAAGAGGTTTGAATTGAAAATTCGTTAACAACTAGTGCAAACTTTTAAAAGCTATCATAAGAATTGAAAATATTGGACAAAATACCTGTATCAAGTGTAAACATTTTATAAGTTTTTTTTTTGTTTTTCAGGTCAGATAGAAGAGCATTGAAAATTGATTTAAAAACTTTCTGAGAAAATTCATCTTGGACTCGGCAGAAAACCGAGAAAAAAACGGGAATTTGAAAATCGAAAGCTGGTGGCCACTCTGGGATATTAAAACGTAATTATTATAACAAAAGTAAATACCAGTATGATTCAACATCCACATCTGGATAAGCAACACAGTTTCTATAATCCGGATAACATAACACGGATTGTTTTATTAGGATAATCCAGCAGACAATTGCAATTGAGTTATACTATACCGACAGCATGACATGGATATTAAACAATATCTCGATATATCAAACGGGATAGTTTTATTCGGATAATGTAAAACAAATCGTTGATGCAGAGAGTCCAGATTTCTTCGCACCAACTTCTGCACAATGCAACTCGAGTCCTGTCCTTTTTAAAATTCCAAAAAAGGTAATTTTAGGGACTTTCAATTTCTACCTCACGCTCGTAGACTATCCTTCATGTATACCTATTGACTATGCATCTGAATGTATAAAAATTTGTTTTCGCATATTTTTGGATATTTGAGTGGGCGGAAATCGTCTCAAAAACCATCATGTTGTACATCGTTGAAAAGGCTTGAAAAAAAAAAACTTGAAGCACTGGGAACTCTGAATCAAGTTTGGAAAACTATGTTCAGATCCAGCATCCGACCCATCGTTGGAATGGTAATCTCAGACTTGCTAAACGATTCTAAAAGCTTGAAAATCTTCTGACAGCAATGGCAAAAATGCCCACTAAAAAGACCAACGATTGTCCAAAAAATCCTAAACATTCCAAGTGGAATGAGTCACTGCTCTTTCTCTCTTTCTCCGCCGGATTGACCCGTCCGTAGATTATACACACCACATTTGAATAGGAGGTCACGCACACCGCCGCCCCGTCCACGACGAGTCCTTACTGGCTGGCACACAAACGTCTGGGCCCGGGGGTAACGAACCAACACCACAGTTACGAGCGACCTTGGACTCCTTAAACAGGTGCCCCCACCAGAAATCTAGATCTCAGACGGACGGGAGGTGACTTTTCATCGCTATCATCAGTCATCGAGCGATGTGTGCTAAAAATAGTTTCAATGTCATCAGAAACCCAGAAATTCGAACTCGTTCAGGTATTACAGTTAGGCAAGTCCCGGTTTAGCAATTGGGAGCGCAATCTTTTGTCTTGATCCGACGGGGGGTTGATGCTGCCACCGAATCGAAGACAATACGGTTTCGTTTTGTTCACGAAAAACAATAACAATTTCACGCCCTAATAATTTGCAAAGATCTCGCCGATCTATACCGGCGAACGTCAGCTGGAACAGAGTTGCCCGTACCGTGTGGTGGAGCGAACTTGGACGGTACCGTCTAGCAGTCGAGTAGTGCGCCGCTGCTAAAGTGTGGAAATTTGATTGAACCGCAATCAGAAAGGTTCACGTACTTTGCACACCGTAGGTCGCGCGCACACGTTGTTATGGTCGGCTTGAAAATAAATTAGTTTTTCCGCGCAGATCTTCTTCTGATGGAATCTTCGCTTACATAATCAATCCCGCGGCATGAAGTCATGCGGGGTATTCCGTTACGTTTCGCTCGCCAGCAGCCGGGTCCAAATTAAGGGCTGCGGTGAAAATGGTCGCACTTAACCAGCTTGGGGAAGGTAAAGGGGTAGAAGTTTTAATACAATTTCCTCCATTATTATCGTCATCATCATCATTGGCCGCGCGCGGCTTGATCTCATCACCATTATTGGGTTCGCTGTGGTACTTCTCCGTGGAATGCGGAAAGGTTTTGGCCGTCCAAGGGAAAGAGCGACCTTGAGTCAGCTGACGGTTGGCGATCGTGTCGCTGATCGATTTTGAACGGTCTCGCGTGCTCAATGAGGGCGCCCTGGGTAGTCCAGGTACCGTTGGGTCAATGGAACTCGATTTTTTTTTGACAGATGGTTTAAATTGAGGTCGTTGAGCCCAAATATGACCTATAAAATTCTCTGGGAACTTGTATTTCAAGATGGCGACCTTCGGATAATCGAAACATCGGAGAATCGAGTCTGTACTGTACTCCTCACGTTTGCTGAATTTCAGCAAAACCCATTATTACAACTCCCTGCTGCTCTCTTTCGCTTCATCCCTTTTCAAACATGCTGCTGCTCAAAAAACGATCACAACAACCACGTGGGGAAGAAAACTTATCAGGAAAACCAAGCAGCCCGACCAGCAACATGACTCATGCAGGCTTGCCACAAATACAGATTTTTTTGTCACATACCAAACACTCAATCGAGTATAACTTTAAAGAATAATATTCTTACCAAAAACTGAACATGCCAAAACATGCTAACAATGTTTATCTTTTTGGCCAGTTTAACAAAAACTGCTCAAATTTATTTTAACTGTTAAAAAAAATTCGTTTGTGTTTCGGGCCTGTGCTGAAAAATCTGTATTTGTGGCAAGCCTGGACTCATGCCCGTCGGGACACGTTTGCTCGTGTCAGTACCGATTCACACGTCCACGCGTCGAGTCGTCGTCTGTCAGATTATATTTACGTTTTGGTTCCGTCGCTTCGTCGTCCTTCTCTGCGTGCGTACTTTTTCGAATTCTCTTCTGTGCCGTGCCGTCCTCCCTCCCTGTTTACTACACAGCTTGAACCGGTGCTCGTCCGTGTGTGTGTGTGTGTTGCTTCCTTGCCTTCCTTTTTCGGGCACTGTCGTTTCTGTTAAATTCCGCGTGGTTCTCACCCACACCACTTCACCGAGCCAGACGACCTCCAGCAGGCACCGCGAGACCGTATTCGTCAGTCCGTGTCCTCCTGAACTAGTCCTACTTTGGTCGGCCCGAGTTCTTCAACACAGTACAGCTGGAACAGTTTCCGAGCAGTTGCGCACTTCGACGTTGGTGCCCCCAAAAACAAAGTAATCCAGGTCAAGCCGCCCCGTTTCGTCAAAGCGCCGTAAGTGTCCAGTGGTCAGTCGTCCCGGCAGCAGCGTCCACAGAACGTCGTCAAATTTCGGACGCAAGCACCAACCCCCGTACGCGAAAAACCCAGCCGTAACTAATCCGTCACCCTCTCTTCTCCCTTCTATTTTACAGAGTTCTGAAGCCTCCAGGTGGCGGAAGCAGCGATCTGTTCGGCGCCGACAACCAACCCCAGACTCCACGCAGCATGAACAAGAACCGAATGCAGTCCAACATCTTCGCCGTGCCGGAGGGCCAGCGGGCCGGAAACGGTGAGTGATCCGACGTTCTACCTAAAGTGTCCAGAAGTGAAAAAATGTGGCCATAACCGGCAAAACGTGAACGATGGGCAGATGTTTGCCAAAGTGCTTCGCGGAAGGCAGTGTAAACAGAGATTTGGAAATATGTATGTCTTTTCTTTCCCGGGTTCCCCGACAGGTAGAAACTGAACAAACATGGCCCCTTGTACTGTGCAGGACATTCGAGGAGGTTTTATTTGATGGAAGTTATTGCCGTCGAAGAAACTGTTACGCGGTGAAGGTTAAATGCTGCAATTAAAGTTAAGCCGTGTACGTGACCTGGATGAATGGTCCGGAAAATGATTCATCAGCCTATTTATTTATTGAATGTGTTGTGTCTTCCTTTGCTGAAGGAGCTTCAGAGGAGATAATGATATACTTACCAGTGTTTGTTGAGGAAATCGATACCGAAATGGTTGTTTTTGATTGATATTATTAACAATGCTAATGTTTTCGACCAAGTTTGGTAAACACCGAATGAAGCTGGTCAAATCTAAATCTTATTTTGAACCAAAAAAAACCCGGCTGCCAATTCTCCTTATTATGACTCATCATAAAGTTTGATAACTGAATGCTTTCTTAAAAAATAAAAAAATGAGATATTTTAAATTTTGACAAAGATATATCTGAGAAATATTGATTTTTACTGAAAAACTTAAATTTAGGCCGGGACTCGTGGTGTTTGGGTAAGCGTGGTTGCCTCTCACCCAGTCGGCCTGGGTTCGACAATGAAACATTGTATTGTTTTAAAGAAATTGAAAAAAAAGTTTTATGGAAAAAAAACTAATTGTGTCGAAGTGTCGAAGGTTACGGTGGCTCTTGCGTCCTTTTGAAAACTTACCCGAGAAATAGAAACATCAAGTAGTTTTGAGTTTTTTTGTATGCATTCAGTCCGTTGCAATTTCTTTTTAAAACTTATGGCCGGCCAAAGTCGAGGGCGAGGCAAAACATTAAAAAAATAAATGAAAATTTTTAAATTACCTCCCGTCTTTTGATCATTTCAATGAAAACAGTGTTGCCAAATACATCAGCACAGTTGTTTAAGACTTAAACATAAATTTTAACTCTCTTGACAAAAAAAAATGTCTGCCGATTTTTCGAGTGGCCCCGACATAAAAGGTATGATTAACTTTAAAAAATATTTGCAACGGCCTTACTCAGCTTTAATGAAATAAGATACATTTGTCTTTTTTAATGTAACTTTTAATTAAAAAGTTAAACTTAAAAAAATTGTTTTGAAAAAAATTGAGTCGATTCATATACTTTTTTCTATGTTAACTTGTTTGAAACAAAATATAGATGATTTTGCTTGAAATTTGAAATATGAAAATTTACCTTTGGTCTTTGATCTAGTCCAAAATACTTTCTCAGTGAGGTGTAACATTTCTATATCAACTCTGCTTGTGATTTTATACGTCAGCAACTCTCTACGTAATCGGCCGATTTCGACCATTTTTATTTTTTGATTTTTTTATTTGACTTAAACTTTGTGGGGGCCTTCCCTATGACCAAATATGCTATTTTGTGTCATTGGTTCACCCATACAAGTCTCCATACAATTTTGGCAGCTGTCCATACAAAAATGGTATGTAAATATTCAAACAGCTGTAACTTTTGAGTGAATTTTCTGATCAATTTGCTGTCTTCGTCAAAGTTGTAGGTATTGTTGAGGACAATTGAGAAAAAAATAGGTACACGGAAATAAAAAAATTGCAGATTTTTTAATCAACTTTTTTTTTACTAAAACTCAATTTCCCAAAATACGTATTTTTTTATTTTCGAGATTTTTTGATATGTTTTAGGGGACTAAAATCCGCAACTTTTGAGCCATAGAGAAACATGGTCAAAAAATCTGCCGCCAAGTTATGAATTTTTGAAATAATAGTGGTTTTTGGAAAAATCGAAATTTCATGCAAAAAGAAATCTGGAATTATTTTTTAATGCAAAATTGAATTTGCAATCGAAAACTACTTTACATTTTTTTGATAAGGGGCTCCGTTTTCAAGATATAGCCACCGAATGTTTATTTTAGCGAAATATTTGCAGTTTTTCGATTTTAAAAATAGTGAACATGAGCGACCATATCTAAAAATATTTTTTTTTGAAAAGTTCACAAAATTTGCTATAAAATTGTCCAAGAGACATTGAAAATTGGACCTCTGGTTCCTGAGATACAGCGGCTTAAAGAAAAAGAAACAGGAAAATTGAAGTTTTCTAAGTCTCACCAAAACAACCCACCATTTTCTAACCTCGATATCTCAGCAACTAATGGACCATTAGTTGCAATGTTAAATGGGCGTAATATTCAATGTTTGGCCCTTTTGAAATGTGAGTCTTGATTTAAAAATTTTCAAAATATTTTTTTCGAAAAGATCGGAAATTTCACGAATGTTTCATGTTTCAACATTGGACCATTAGTTCCTGAGATATCGACATAAGAAAATGGTGGGTTGTTTTAGTGAGACTTAGAAAACTTCAATTTTCGTGTTTCTTTTTCTTAAAGCGGCTCTATCTCAGCAACCCGATGTCCAATCTTCAATGTCTCTTAGACAATTTTATAGCAAATTTTCTGAACTTTTCAAAAAAAAATATTTTTGGAAATGGTCGTTCATAGTCACTATTTTTAAAAATCGAAAAACTGCAAATATTTTGCTAAAATCAAACTTTCGGTGATTATACCTTGAAAACGGAGCCCCTTATCAAAAAATCTGTACAGTACTTTTCGATTGCAAATTCAATTTTGATTAAAAAATAATTCCAGATTTGTTTTTGCATGAAATTTCGATTTTTTCAAAAAATCACTGTTTTTTCAAAAATTCATAACTCGGCGGCAGATTTTTTGACCATGTTTCTCTATGGCTCAAATGTTGCGGATTTTTGTCCCCTAAAACATATCAAAAAATCACGAAAATTAAAAAATAGGTATTTTGGGAAATTGAGTTTTAGTGAAAAAATAGTTGATTAAAAAATTTGCAATTTTTTTTTCCGTGTACTTTTTTTTCTCAAAAGTCCTCAATAATACCTAAAACTTTGCTGAAGACTTGGTGTCTTGATTAGAAAATTCACTCAAAAATTACAGCTGTTTGAATATTTACATACCATTTTTGTATGGACAGCAGCCAAAATTGTATGGAGACTTGTATGGGTGAACCAATGACGTAAAATAGCTTATTTGGTCATAGGGAAGGCCCCCACAAAGTTTAAGTCAAATAAAAAAAAACAAAAAATAAAAATGGTCGAAATCGGGCGATTTCGTAAAAGTTTTCGTAAATTTTGACATAATAAATGCAATTATTTAAATTGTCTTGCAATATTCTGTTCATTAAATTTATTTTTAGAAATTTTGAACTTAAAATCATCTCTAAATCTTTAATTTATTTTGTTGATTGTTATATAATGTAATCGTGTAATCGAAGTGATTTGGTTACTTTGACATTCAGCCTGCAGTTGTCAGTTCGATTTCTTCAAGTTTTGCGCTCTTTGTAAACTTTTGGCCACGTAACATCGGAAATGCCTGCCAAAAGGTATATAATTCGACACTTTGATCGCTTTCCAAGTTTTCGTAAAGACAGCCTTACCGCAGAATGAATCACACAAAATATATCGGTCCCTTATACATAGATTGATCCGTATTGCAAAACATAAACGATTCTGGACATCATTTTCTCATCTTTCGATTTTCTCGTCTCTTTTCCTTTTATATCACTTTACCGTCACATTCCCTTGCCGCCGTTGTCCATCGTGTGTTGCTGAAAATCTTCAACCCTCAAACCCTTCCCTGTTGCATAACCTTTGGCAATAAAATTACATCGAAATAACCTCGATACGGAATGTGTTCAGTATTTCGACAAGGCGCTCACAGATATTACTTTCTCGGTACTTTAGTAAAACAATACACATTTCTTTACCTTACATCTTTAAGTGTCATTGTTACTGCTCGGATTTGCTTTGTTGTTTCTCTCTCTAACTACTATTTCAGTTTGTTAGTTTTCATCACTTTATTTGGCGTTATTTCCCGTATCTCTGAGCCATACAGAATACAGCAACAAAAGTAAAAGTTTATCTACGCAAAAATCTTAAATGGCTGTTTCCCTTCCGCCAAGTAGCAAAACATGGCTATTATCTGGTTTTAATTTGTGAGAATAGATAAACGCAGCAGCGACCAGTAATTTGCTTCATTGTTTTTGTTTTTTTTCTTCTTCCGTTGTCCAAATCAAGCCTTCTTGTGCTGTGTGCCCTTTAAACTGTACCCTTAGTCGTTTGTCTTAGTTCGTCGGAATGCGCAAGTTCTTTTCACTTTTTTTCCTTCCTTCCATCCGTCCCGTGGTTCGCATTATGCAGCAAATTAGTCGTAGTTTTGTCAAATTATCATATCTTTCTATCTGTCCTCCCCTTTTATCCTCAAACCGTTTGTTGTTGTTTTTCTTTTTAGTTTAGCTTGAATCGTTCTTTCACCCGTACGTACCCCCTTTGACACTCTCAAATGCCAAACTTTGCAGTGGAAGTGCCCTATTGTTCAGGCTTAACCTCCTCCTCCTACGCAATCGCACGACACTCTTTTTTTGGTTTTGCTTGAAAGGGTCTCAAGCCGTTGCGAGATTGATCTCGGCTTGTTTTGGGGTCTTGGGATCTCCAGCGCTAGACGGGCCTATTATTATGTTGTTGTCGTTTGAACCGGCCATAAATGACAAATTGAATTGGGAACGGTGGGTTTATGTGCTCGCTATCGTGACAGTTGATCACAGAGTCTCGATTAGGAAATAAATTACCCAGGAAATTTGTCGTTGTTTGAGATAACGAGAAAACGCTTTAAAAGATTCAAATGGAGTTTAATCCGGTTGAAGATATGGTTAATATAGAAAAAGGAAACATATTTTTTATATGTTTACACATCCTGGATAGCTGATAACTACTACACTGAAAAAAACCAATTCTCGAAATCGTGAATTAAATTCACGAATGCGAGAACCACGAAGGAATATATTCACGTTTATGGTGCAAATGCACCATACTCATGAATAAATTCCTTCGTGCTTCTCACATTCGTGAACTTAATTCACGGTTACGAGAATTGATTATTTTCTGTGTAATCTAACTTGTACATACAAACAAAAAGAAGGAATGCCAAATTAATTGATTTTTTCATGGGTTTAGCTTTCGGAAAATCTGAATCACGAGAATGGTTTTTCTGATCGATTTTTCATCGACTAAGTTGTAGGTTATGATAGACTCGATTATCCGAAGCCTCGAATATCCTAAGCCACGATTATTCGAAGTTCGATTACCCGAAGGGTTGTTTGGAACTTCGGATAATCGAATCACGAACAAAAAATGTTGTTTCGTATTTTTGTATTTTATTGATATAAACACCCGACCCGATTTTAGTCAAATTTGAACGCTTGAAACGAAGTTGACTTAATAGCTGTCGGCCACCATTGCTAGTACCAACCACTAGTGTCTTCCTTTTATCTACAAGGACTTCGCCGCCCTGGGCTCCTAAGTGTATGAAAGTATGGCACGGAGCGAAGGCGCCGAATACCCATATTTACACAAAGAATTTTAGAGCACCCGCCGCGGGATTCGAACCGGCGACCTCTGGATTGTGAGTCCAGTGCGCGGTCCGATTGATCCACACGGGCGGGAATGCCTTTAAAATAAGATGAAAATGCTTTTTTTCAATATTTCCTCATCGCCATTTTTGCTGCCTTCTTAGATTTAAAAATTCTGAATCACTTTAGAGTCGTTTAAGTTTAAAATTGTGATTCGATTATCCGAAATTTTGATTTTCCGAAGTGAAATTTTCCAAGGCCTTCGGATAATCGAGTCTGGACTGTATTCAGAAAAAATAGTAACACTCACTCATTATTTTTCACCATGTTCCTTCTTTGATATGATTTTTAGTAGACAAAAAGTTCATTTTTGAGCTATAGAGAAATATGGACGGATAAACGGACGATAGTTTTGAAGATGTACAAAAAACATAATTTTTTGTCTAATTGAATTCTATATCGAAAAGTAGTTCTGTAAAATTTTGATCAAGTGCAACGTTTTCAGTTCTATTAGTTTAGGGTTAAATAATTTAACAAAATGTTGTTTTTTTTTTTAATTTCAAAAAGTGTCTATTATTGGTAATTTTTTTTTTTTTGAAATGCTGAGAAAGTTTATCTATTTCATTATCTGCGTTTTTTTGGACATTGTTGATCTGACCTTTGGTTACAAAAAATAAAATTACCGAAAATGAGTTTTTCCAAGTTCTATCGACTTGCATTGCATTAGGGCCAAAACATATGATTTAAGCCCTTGTAGGGGAAATTCTCATATGTTTGGCAGGTTAAGCACTCGCTCCTAACTCCATCCAATTTGCTGATTTTCACTATTTAAACAACTAATTTTGCAAAACTTTTGATAGAAACTGACTTGCTCACTTCTGATTGAGCTATTTATCACTCCATTTAAGTTGAAAACGCTTATAATTAGCTTTAATTGAATGTCAAAGTTCTGACCTGCCAACATTAGAGGCACGCTGGAATTAGATGCTGTTCCCCTATGTCGTGCTTTTAAAACCTGAAAATATTGTTTGCATTGAAGCAAATTGTAGAGAGTTTTTTTTCAGATTTTCAAATACACATTTTTTCAAGGGTTGACAAGGATGGACAAAATTTTTTTTTAATTGAAAAAAAATTGTTGAATAAATTAACCTAAAAAATATCTAAAAACCGTGTAAAATTTTACAAAAGGTAGTTTTCGTTATAGAATTTAACTTTACATCTAGAAAAGATTTTTTGATTTTGTTTGTGTAAATTTTCGAAACATTCCAAAACACACGTTTTTTGACAAAATCATAACTTGGTAAAATGTTGGCATTTTTTGTCTACTAAAACAAATCCAAATATGAAAAAAACGTCAAATTTTTTATGCAAATTGCAAATGCTTGCCTCCCTAACTTCATGTTGTCTCAGAATTTGCAAAAAAAAAGTTCCAGCTGTCAAACTGTTTATGCGCCCTTTTCAAAAGTGTCTCCATATGTGAGTTATTGAACTCTGGCAGTGTTGGAAATTGAGAGAGAAAAAGGAAAGCATTGCTCGCTCGCGAGCGAGGGAGAGAACTTGTAGTAATTTTCGCTTCTCGCTCGCGCTCGCATTTTCGTTCGCGTTCTCGCTCTCGCCGCGAGCGCCTTGTGCTAACTGTTCGTCCCAAGCTAGCAATAGCAATGCACAGTGGTCCAGATCGCAAAATTAAGTGGAAAATGGATTTTCCGAAAAATGGATAAGTTTTGGAGCTTTGGTGTCTTCAGAAGAGTTGTTGCATATGAAAAGGGGCAACTTTTGGTTTTGTTGAAAATTAGGGTGGTTCACGAATAGGGTGATTTTGGAAATCTAACTTTACAGGAATATTTTTGGGAATTTTTTCGCCTTGTAGAAAGTTGACGGGCTTGCCAATCCAAGCAACTTTGTCGAAGACACCAAAATTTTATCTCGTAATCTACGCCTTCTACGACCAAATTTATAGAAAGCATCTGAGCAAACCTTCAAAAATCAGTTTTTTTTTTAACGTGGCAATTCAGAAATGAGATCCAGCACTACAAACGCTGAAAAAATCTCAGGGGTGTTTTTCTTTAAACTTGAGATATCTTCATTTGAAAAAGTCTAATTTTCAAGGGAAAACCTTATGGGACCACCCTAACGAATTTCGAAAATTGTCCAAATATATGTTTTTCCATGTAATTTTGCCCGCTGAATCTGAATCTGCCCTCAGAATTGACCCAAAGTGTCGAAAAATCGATTTTTGGTCATATTTTGGGTTCAAATGATAATTTTTTATGGAAACCCAAAATATGACCAAAAATCGATTTTTCGACACTTTGGGTCAATTCTGAGGGCAGATTCAGATTCAGCGAGAAAAATTACATGGAAAAACATATATTTGGACAATTTTCGAAATTCGTCAGGGTGGTCCCATAAGATTTTCCCTTGAAAATTAGACTTTTTCAAATGAAGATATTTCAAGTTTAAAGAAAAACACCCCTGAGATTTTTTCAGCGTTTGTAGTGCTAGATCTCTTCTTTCAAATGCAACCTAGTGCTTAAAATTTAGCTTGCGCCTTTTCGAGATATTTGAGTTTTAAATTTGCATCTTTTTTACATTAAAATCGCTGTAACATTTGACCCTTAAGTCCAAATTGACTTGTCAGATAATAAAAATGTTCGTTTTTTAGAACTCTAAAAGTGCCCCGAATAACACTTTTCTCTAAAACTTAACCCTGAATTGCCACGTTGAAAAAAACTGATTTTTGAAGGTTTGCTCAGATGCTTTCTATAAATTTGATCGTAGAAGGCGTAGATTACGAGATAAAATTTTGGTGTCTTCGACAAAGTTGCTTGGATTGGCAAGCCCGTCAACTTTCTAGAAGACGAAAAAATTCCCAAAAATATTCCTGTAAAGTTAGATTTCCAAAATCACCCTAATCGTGAACCACCTTAATTTTCAACCAAACCAAAAGTTGCCCCTTTTCATATGCAACAACTCTTCTCAAGACACCAAAGCTCCAAAACTTATCCATTTTTCGGAAAATCCATTTTCCACTTAATTTTGCGATCTGGACCACTGTGCAATGTGTTTATCAGACTTATGAATGCGAGCTCGGCGATGGCATAGAGGTGTAACTTCGACCGCTGAGTTGTTTTTATTTTTGTGTTTCTAGCACGTCCTTCTTCTCGCTCGCGCGCAATTCTGGCTCGCGAGCGAAAGAGAGCACGGGCAATTGGCGAGTTTTTCTCGGCAGCTCAGAACTCGCGGCGAAATCTCGAGGGAGAGCATTTTTTGTCGCAAGAGCGCGAGAATACCAACACTGTCTGGGCCAATTCTGAGGGCAGATTCAGATGCTACTTTTAAATGATCCAAATGATTTTTTTTTTTTCAAAATTATGTTAATTCAGAATTCTATAAGTGCTCCGAACATTTTTGTTTTTTTTTTTTTTTTCAAAAATAGCTAAGCATTTCTTCAATTTTTTTTTAGGATTTTGAGAATTTCGTGTACAATTTTAAATGAATCGAATTAGTAATTTTAGATAAATCGGCTTTCACATTTTTTTACGTATTTTTTTTCTCATGGTAAAAAGGTCAAACAACTGTGACGTTTGAATTAAAAATTCGATGAACAATTAGAAGGATATCGGGTTCGAAAAATCCTCCTTTTTGAAAATTAAGTAAATTTTGAAATTGAGCAATTGGAAGTAAAGCATTCCATGAATCATAATTTATTTAAATGTATCCAATGTATGTTGACATCGGACATCTATGGGCTGAGAACGGCGCGAAACAACTTGTTTTCTAATTTTTTTTGTATGTTACAGATCGATAGAGCGTCGAAAATCGATGTTACTTTTTGACCATTCTCTGCTTCCGAATTTCATTCCAAAAAATCAATTCATCAATTTTTTTTTTCAATATTCTAATCATTACATTAGGAAAATGTAATCATCATGCTTAGAATTATTATCTTTTTTGTTTATTAAAAGCAAATTATTGCATGTATTGTTCCACTCAATTTTTCATTTTATTAAGTGTTGGTACTATGAAAGAAATAATTAAATATTTTTTATGTTAAATCATACCATAATTCAACTTCCAATAGTGTTTCGGACATGTTTACTTCAATCTCTTCAATGCGTAGTACTCAAACCTTTTTGTTCTGAGCTGTTCGAATGTAGTATTGTTCTCCTCTCTTAATTTCGTCATTCCGTTTCTCATCTTCATCGTTACAGCGCATGAAGACCTGTAATCCTAGCTCAACAGCAATCCGGCCCAGCATTCTAATCAAATCTCCCTCCCAAAATTTTCCCGCAGGTGAAACCCCACGCCGCGCCGCCAACGGCCAGGACTCGCACAACCGCCTGTTCGGTGAGGTTGACCGCCCGTACACGCCGGCCAAGAACCACATGAAGAGCAACCTGCCGATCGGCGCCGGTGGCGGTGACCAGCCCGACTCAAACGGCAAGTCGGCGGCGACCAACGGGCACTCGAACGGACACTCGGCGGCCAAGACCAACGGTCACCAGAACGGAAACGGCAACCACGCCAACGGACACTCGAACGGACACAGCAACGGTACTTCTTCTTCCTCCACGAATGGCCACAGCAACGGTACTTCCTCGGCGGCACCATCCCAGAACGGATCCACTCACAGTGAGTTTTTTTTCCACGCGGGGTTTTTTTTCGGTTTTCTGCTTGGTTTGACGTTTTTTTAGGCTTCGATTTAGTGCAAGTTAGTCGTAATTAGGGTTTGAAGAGTTTTTCTCGAGGTTTCGTGTGGTCATTTCGCCGCGGGAACAGATTGACCGGGAGTCGATCCAAGCTAGAATGCTTCTGGTTTGAGCCGGGAACACGAAGAGCACACGATAATTATTATTTCTTACACTAACATCAATTTGTCTCGCATGCCTGGGTGTAATTTTATATCAATTTCCTAGTATCTCTCTCCGTCTTGGTGGATTCTTCGGCGGCGGTGTTGACGACGATCTGATTCGACGACCCCCGGAGGAGCGCTGGTGACACGAACGAGGCACCGTTCGACATGACTTTGGCTCTGGGTTTTTTGCGCTCAACTTTTTTTAGGCTCGAAGACTTGGTAGACTTCATAAATCCGCCAATCCCAGGGCGAGCTTGTTTCTTAATGAAATAAATGTTGCGCGGTATCTCTCCCGTGTGCTGCAGGTCTGTCGTTCCTGTCGGGAAGAGATAGATCACTATCGTGTAAGCCAGGGTGGTCACTCGGTTGCGGAAATCGGTGAAACGAGGGAATATCAAGAAATATCATACAAAGTATTTGAAATCAATAGTGACTAGTCCTATCCTGAAAATTTGAGCTTTTCAGAACATAAATGAGTGCTTTAAGCTTAGTACGGAGATCGAAAAGAAAAGTTGATAGTTCGGTTAAAGCAAGTTAAGATTCTAAGGAGAAAAAAAAAATAAACCAAAAATAGAAGCATTTAAAAAAAATTAAAATATGCATTGAAAAAAACCAAAAACAAAAATTCTGAAATTTTTAAATTCTAGATTAAATATTAAAAAATATTAAATTTGTAAATTAAAAAAAAACCTTCAATTATAAAAATTTTCATGTTACAAAAAATAAGACATTTTTTGAGTCATATTTTAGGTTAGAAACCCAAATTTTGAGACAAACATTAATTTATGGATTGATGGATTGGATCGGAAATTTTGACGAGGATTCGAACTTCGGACAGTAGAGTACAAACTGTTTAGAACTGATTTTGATATATCTTGCTTACTTTTTTAGAAGGTCGTATGTATATGGAAAGACCATGGCGCATTGGTTGTTTTTAAAAAGTTATCTAGATTTAAGTTTGTTTTTAATTTTAGGTTTCTTTTTATACTTTGAAATAATTAAGATCTATTTCGAAGGTTATTTTTGCATTTTTTTCCCTTCTCTGTCCAATTCGTTCTCCTTAGTACCAGTAAACTTTCTCCCCATTTTGAACAAATCAGCTGTTTAAAGGTAGTCCATATCTCAGCTCAGGATAACAACTGCACCAATGTAATTGTTAAAGCAACCTAATAAAATGAAAATAATTTAAATTTTTTGAACTCTGTACTTTTTTGAACTTTTGAGTTTTTTAATTTTTATACTTTAGAATTTCAGATTTTTTTTTTGTATATTTGAATTTTTGATTTTCATACTTGGCCGTTGCAAATATTTTTTGAAGTCTATGCCAAAAAAAAAATTAAAAAAATATGAATTTACGAGCCATAATTTCAAGATTTGAATGAAAAATGGGTTTAAAATGCATTATACATCTGTCCAGTTTTTTTGCAATCATTGGTTTCCAAAATACCTTTTTGATTTTTATCTGTTTTTTTTTTAATTTTTTTTTAAAGTGAATTTTTGAATTTCTTAAACTTTGAATTTTAGACTTTTGTTTCAAATGATTGAATTTTTCTTATTTTTTATATATTTCACATTTTGGATTTTAGAATCCAAGAATTTTTAAATTTGTAATCTTTCAAGTTTTTGAATTTGAATTTTTTTTTAAAATTTTCATTATTTTAGATTTTTTGTTTTGAATCAATGATTTTTAGATTTTTGTTTTTTTTTTAAATTCTATACTGAAACTGATTTCAGTTTTTAAATGGCAAAAAAAAAATTTTTTTTTCAATCAAGAAATTCAAGAATTCAGAAATTGAGGAATGCAATAATTTTATAATTGAAAGTTTTTTTTTATTTACAAATTTAAAGTTTTTATAATATTAATTCTAGATCTTGAACAATTCAGATTTTTTTTGGTTTTTTTAATTCATATTTTTAAAATGTTTAAATGCTTTTTCCCTTTTGGATTGCATTATTTCGAGCAAAAACAGTATCCGTTCTTTTAATTTCAAGATTCTCAGTTTTGAGATTCGGCATCAAAAGGTTATTCTGATTTTTCAAAATTATTATATCGAATATAAAATAATTGATTCGTTTGTAATTTTCTTCCGATGCACTGGATGTTATGCGTTTCTTCCGATCTCCATACTAGCCTTTAAACACTGAACTAACTGAAATAGTAGTTTATGCAACAAGTCGCAAAAAGAGGATTTTTTCAGCACGAGTCGTACATTTATCCAACGAGGTTCATCGAGTTGGATAAAGACGAAGAGTGCTGAAAAAATCAAGTTTTGCAACGAGCTCCATACAACATTTTTTGCAATTCCAAAAAACACACATGAGTGAAATTTTAAGTCAAATTTTCATGTATTTCGTCAATAAATCGTTTAAATCAAAAAAAAATTGAAAAGTGTTACTTTTCGAAACAAGTGCTGAAAAATTCAACTTTTCAGCACCAATTTGAGTGCTGAAAAGTAGAACTTTTCAGCATTTATTTTGAAAAGTGTTGCTATTCGATTCTGTTAGTTTTGGTACAGAAAAGTAGGCTATTTCGTCGTTCAAGAATGACAGGAAAAGTACATAGTTTCACGACGGAATTGCAAAAAGATCATTTTTGCAATTCCGTCGTGAAACTACTTTAATTTTCCTGCCATTCTTGAACTACGAAAAAGCCAATTGAATTTAAACAATTTTCAAAATAAGTGCTAAAAATTTTGAATTTTCAGTCCTGAAATGGATGCTAAAAAGTTCCCAGTATCCACGGGGGTTATGGATGGTCCCCAAAGGGAGTTTTTCAGAATTACAATAAACTCGATGCAAAACTTGATTTTTCCAGCACACGCCGTATTCAGCTAATTTCTTGATTGTTTAACAATTTTGATTTCTTTTTCTTGGACCAAATAAAGCAAATTATAACAAATTTCGAGTGGCCACCCTGATCCCCTGGACCATGAAGTGCACCGCAGGCGCGTTCCGATCAATGCTTTCTTGTGCGCGCTCGCGCGCTTCTCTGAGTGCCTAAATTGTGTGCGGTGGAAAGTGAGGTTATCTCTGGCCCGCAGTAATTATTCCATTCATCTGTTTGTCACGGTCGTGGAATCTTGTTTGCGGCTTGTCATGCCATGATATCTTAGGGGAGAACCGGCTGGAATGCCGTAATTGATGTTCCGCTGAGGGGGGCGACGACTGCCAATTTCCTAGTCAAGAAGTGATATCAATTTCTGGGTGGAAATTCGATATCTACTTCGATCTAGATTGATTTTTGCCCGGGCAAAACAATGATCAACGAGATGACGACTTACAGCCTAGAACTGCCCTTGGATAGTAGGAGACGTTAGTGGAGACCATCCGGCCGTGACGGTGATCTTCAACTCGACGACGACGACGTTGACACGCGGAAGAACAATCTAGGTGACTCCTCCCATCCTTCGTGCGCGCGCGAAACCGGAGATTGAACTCGACGTCGACACCGACGGAGCACAAATTCTTCACAGTTCATGGAAGGCACAAAAAGGCACCTTGAGCTCGGATCTCATCTCTGTGGCTCGCAACTTCTGGTTCTATTATCTGCTTGGGTTCTTTCTTGATTTCGCAGAAATCTTTTCTCATGGTTCGTTTTTTCCCACCGCACTTGTCTCCGTTCTGGGATTACCCCCTTTAGAATTGCCCTCCCTCAACCCTCATACCACACAACGACTAACAAAAGTCAAACTCTAATTTCACGCAGACTTCCTGAGGAGATTAAGTAAGTGTACGAGGGCAGTAGCGCCCGCAACGCGCAATCATCTCCTGCTTCATCCTCATCAAACGCATTAATCGCTGACTGACGTTGACTAATTTGACGGACGCGGACCCCTTCTCATTGATGCTGTAAAATTCCTTGTGCTGATCGTCGCTACTGTCTGCAACCTGCAACATGCAACATTTACACAATCACACACCGGTCATCCCCGTAACGAACACCCAGTAATCGATCCTCGTAAAACACACTTGAATGGTAGAGAACGCACACATCACCTAGAGAGACAGTTAAATTCACATGTGTTTTCGTGTAAAAATTGCGGCTGTTAGTTGAAGTTCTACTAATTGGTAACCGCAAATGACGTGACGTGATTAGCACTGATGAGTGAACGGATCGGACAGCATCATTCCATGTGTTTTGCAATTGGTCACATATGGCAAATCAGTATCAAAGTATCATTGAATATTTTTTCATGTTATTTTACATGCTATTACGCTTAATATGTGCTTTAAAGAAAAAAAATAAGGTTCAGAAACTTGAAAATTCATTTTTTTTGCCGATTCTCGCTATTTAAACTAATTATATTGCAAAATTTTTGGACGAAACTTGCTTGTGTCCCTTTAATTTTGTTTGATAAAATGATTTTTTTTTTTAATTAAGTCACTAGCCTGAACGATTTTTTCAAGGTTATAAACAAAAAATAGTAAGAAATATTAAAAGTTGTATTACACTCCAAACTCTATTATGCAGAGTCCTCGCTAAAATTTCGGTTCTCTGTCTTGCTATGGGATAAGTTATCCAAGGTGAATGGATTTTTTAGAATATTCATTTGGAAAGTCATTTAACAAAGAAAAGCAATTCTCAGATTTCGGTCATTCGATTTTTTTGTATTTTTTAATCCGACTGAAACTTTTTTGGTGTCTTCGGTATGCCCAAAGAAGCCATTTTGCATCATTAGTTTTTATCTTTTGAAGGAATATTTTGATCGATTTGGTGTCTTCGGCAAAGTTGTAGGTATGGATATGGACTACACTGAAAAAAAATGATGCAAGGTAAAAAAATGGTAATTCTAAAATTAACTTTTTGCAATTCCGTCGTGAAACTATTTACTTTTCCTGTCATTCTTGAACGACGAAATAGCCTACTTTTCTGTACCACAAAAATAACAGAATCGAATAGCAACACTTTTCAAAATAAATGCTGAAAAGTTCTATTTTTCAGCACTCAAATGGGTGCTGAAAAGTTAAACTTTTCAGCACTTGTTTCGAAAAGTAACACTTTTCAACATTTTTTTGATTTAAACGATTTATTGACAAAATACATGAAAATTTGACATAAAATTTCACTCAGTGTGTGTTTTTTGGAATTGCAAAAAAATGTTGTATGGAACTCGTTGCAAACCTTGATTTTTTCAGCACTCTTCGTATTTATCCAACTCGGTGAACCTCGTTGGATAAATGTACGACTCGTGCTGAAAAAATCCTCTATTTGCAACTTGTTGCATAAACTACTATTTTGTCACTGAAGCATGATTTGCAAGAAAACACTATTTTTATTTCTGATATGTTTTAGAGGACATCAAATGCCAACTTTTCAGAAAGTTCCAGGTTGTGCAAAAAATCTGTGACCGAGTTATGAATTTTTGAATCAATACCGATTTGTTCAAAAAATCGAAATATTGGTCGCAAAAAATTTTCAACTTCATTTTTGATTAAAATAGAATTTTCAATCCAAAAGTACTTTTGTGAAATTTTGATAAGGTGCACCGTTTTCAAGTTATTGCCACATTTTAGGTAGCTTTTTTTGAAAATAGTCGCAGTTATTCATTTTTTTTTAATTTGTGTCCATATTTGCCCAAAAATTGCAAAACGGCTTCTTTGGGCATACCGAAGGCACCAACAAAGTTTCAGTCGGATTAAAAAATACAAAAATTATAACTAATAGAAAAAGATCGTTTTCGAAGAGAATTGCTCACCTGGTTGATGTTTACCCTCGAAAGGATTCAGTCTAGTTTTTATTTTTATTTTTAACAGTTTTGAAAGTGTCACACACAGTAAAAAAAATCATGGTAATTTTACATCTGGGAAGGATACATGCTTTATGTCATAAAAAATATCAGTAATTTTACCTCTGAAAATGTGTAATTTTACCTCTTTTCTGGTGTATTGTAACTTTTCAGTCTAAATCGAGCTAAAATTACATCATAAAAGAGGTTATATTCAACCTTTCTTAAATTACACCTTCTAAATTTACACAATTTTTTACTGGCTTTTAATTAACATTTCTTAAAGTTTTGGCAGATTTTACTTCTAATTAAATTATTACTTTTCAGGATTTTGATTAAAATTGATTTTTTCGTATATGGATAAGCAAAAAGAATTTATTTTTTCAGAACAACTTTTCAATGATAAAGTTTTGCCGGAAAAAAAGCTTTTTTTAAGACATAAAAAATATCTCAAGATGAGTTAAAATATCAAAGAGCAAAAAAAAACATAAACTTCAATAATTCTATGAAATACGAAGAGTTATTGACGTGTCTTTAGAATTATCAATCGTAAAACATTTCAATTTTGTAAAATATTTGAATAAAGGTGCACTACAACGTAAAAATAGCTTATATTTGTAAAGAAGATTTTAATTCAAATTTCGTTTCAATAAATTTTATCTTGTCTCGTTGATTTTTCAAACTGAAAAAAAAACTTGCAATATAAATGTTTTTTTTTTAGTTAATGATATTAGAGTATTTAACTTTAATCGACAACAATTACAATACAATTGTACCCAAAACAAAATAAAAATAAATAAAATAAACACATCTGTGTTTTTTTTTCTTAAAATTAAGATTTATGAATCATATTTGCAACATTAGTTTATTTATTTGTTTACCTGAAACAACTTAATAAAAAAAGTTTTATGAAAAAAAATGTTTACTTTTTAAACTTTTATTAAACATTAGTTCAGGCCCGCCACTAC
Organism: Culex quinquefasciatus; assembly: GCF_015732765.1. NCBI lineage: Eukaryota > Metazoa > Arthropoda > Insecta > Diptera > Culicidae > Culex > Culex quinquefasciatus. The sequence goes on from NC_051863.1 coordinate 33,529,836, forward strand.
ATCAGAATTATCAGATCTGACCCGCTGGGCCAAAAAGTTGTCACCCCTGTTGAAATTATTCGATCTTTTGATTTAATTTAGTTAGTTTACAAAATTCGAGTTTTCTTATTCTAATTTAAATATCATTTCATCAAGGTTTTTTTAAGGACGCATTTTATTCCTAAAGAACAATTCTCTACGAAATCGGTCTTTTTTCTTAAACTGAAATTTTTTGGTGCCTTCGGTATGCCCAAAGAAGCCATTTTGCATCATTAGTTTGTCCACATAATTTTTCATACAAATTTGGCTGCTGGCCATACAAAAATGATGTATGAAAAATCAAAAATCTGTATCTTTTAAAGGAATTTTTTGATCGATTTGGTGTCTTCGGCAAAGTTGTAGGTACACTACACTGAAAAAAATGATGCACGGTAAAAAAAATTGGTGATTTTTTATTTAACTTTTTGTCACTAAAACTTGATTTGCAAAAAAACACTATTTTTAATTTTTTTTTATTTTTTGATATGTTTTAGAGGACATTAAATGCCAACTTTTCAGAAATTTCCAGGTTGTGCAAAAAATCTTTGAGCGAGTTATGAATTTTTGAATCAATACTGATTTTTTGAAAAAATCGAAAAATTGGTCGCAAATCGATCAAAAAATTCCTTCAAAAGATACAGATTTTTGAATTTTCATGCATCATTTTTGTATGGCCAGCTGTCAAATTTGTATGGAAAATTATATGGACAAACTAATGATGCAAAATGGCTTCTTTGGGCATACCGAAGGCACCAAAAAAGTTTCAGTCGGATTAAAAAATACAAAAAAAATCGAATGACCGAAATTTGAGAGAATTGCTCTAAAGCAAAAAACCGAAAGTTGCAAAACCTTGAAAATGTCGTGTCATTGTTTCCAAACACAAAGTTTTTGATACTGATAGAGCCATAACAGAGTCATCAAAAGTATGATACAAACATTAATCTAGTCAAACCACAAAGCCCAAAACTTTCCCGTTTGGATCAATTCCAACCTCACAAATCATTTCCGAAATTATGGCACCAAACGATAAACCCAGTCTGGGGCAGGGGTTCTAACGACCTTTTGAAGGCCGCACCCATCGAAGCAAGCCTCACGTAGGCCAACCAACAAACACCCAAATCACGCCAGTTTCCGTGACCTGAACAAATCAGTGTTTTCGGGCGGGCGACGTTTATCCTCGCCGGGGGAGTTATTTGCACTGATTTTTTTTTGTTGCTTCTGGCGATGATACTGAATCTGGAACTTTGGACCGATGTTGTCTCGATTCGAAACTGTTGCTGCACACTTAGAAGTAGGCTACCCACCACAATTCTTGCTCAGTAGAATTTTGAATTCGCGTTCCAAATGTCTCTAAACCGTTTTTGTTCTCTTCCCACCTTATTGCGCCGCGCAACGTGTGTTGTCCACACGTGTGTGTGTGACCCCACCCTTTGGATGCCCTCCCCCTTCCGAATACCACCCTTAAACAATACAAAAAAAAAAACGCAAGGTAACGAAGACGCGACTCCGACGGATTCCGCTCCGTACTCGTACCAGAACTTGGGTGGCCAGCAGACCACGGCGGCCGCAGGTCTCTCGTCGGCCTCGCTGTCCGGGCTGCTCGGGTCGCCAGCACGCCACCAGTTCTACCCGAGCGGGGAAGCGCTGAATCCGACGTACGCGTCCAACATTAATCTCTGCATCAGTGACGACATCATAATCAGTGTGACCGATCATGACGAAGAGACGGCGGCGACGACGACGACGACCAGTGATGCCAGCTACAACCAGCATCAGCTACAACTATTCAACACTAGTAATGGATTCAGTTGAGTTATGAAAAAGTCGAATTGAGATTTTGAATTTAAAAAGTGGCCTGCAATTTTTAAAAATAGTAACAAATCAATTCGGCTTTTTCGTACTAAACAAACTAATACAATTACCAAAGCAAAATTACGCGCACCAGGACCTAACCCCTGCCCGGCACTACCTGTACATACCCAACCCCCCCGCAAAGAACTACTAACCCCCTCTCTTGCAGCGTCGTCGCCCAAATCGACCTCGTCCGGTGGGTCCACCTCGACGCCCCGCTCGCCCCGATTTGCCCAGCGGAACCCGGTCACCGGCAACGGTGTCGAGGACTACGCCGACAAGCCGCGCAAGCCCAGCTCCCGGCGCGGAGGTAACCCAGGTTGGGCGCGGTTTTTTGTTTTGTTTTTTCGTTCGTCTTTTGTGTCGAAACAATTGTTGTTTTTGTGATTGTGCTGTGTTTTGATGTTTGTTGATTTTTTTTTTTTTTTCAAGTTGTTTGTGTGTTTGTTTGTTTGTTTTTACTAACATTAATATAATTAAAGATTGGTTCCAGGATAATTTGGAAATTCTTAGTTTTCCTGTCAGTTTATATTGTTCAAATGTATTTTTCGGAATTGTGAAAAATTGTGTACAGTATGTAAAAAAAGTATTTACACCCCTTGGGCACTATGCACATTTTGTGATGAAACATGTAAACAATTTAATGTTGACATAAACCTAGTACTACGTTTTGTTCAGAAACTCATGCCGAACATTTTGCTGTAAAAAAGCTCATGAAAAGATGTTTTCTATAAAAAGTTATCTAACAAATACTATCACAAAAATAAAAAAGATGCAAAAAAAGTTTGTACACCTTTCGAAAAATTAACATAAATAATGTCATTTGTTGACAAATCACCATAAATCCAGTCTCTCAACTCCAAATAGGCATCCATGACTGATTAAAAAAATAATTTGGATTGAATATAAAGTTTACTAACTACTTAGTATAAAAGTTTATATAACTTTGGAAATTGTATATAAAACTTATCTAAACTTAATTTTGCAAACTTTCAATTTAATTAAATGTCAATATATAACCATAGAATTACTAAATAAACATTCTGGAGTGGGTATAACGCCGTTTTGGGGGTCTTTGTATCGCTAGAATAGATTTTTCGTTGGAATTTCGTACCAACCCGGAATTACGTCGTCGGAAAATCCGCCGGCATCCGAACCGGTCCACAATTCACAAGTCAACCTATGTGGCATCGGAAAGGGCATAAAATTTCCGATCTTTTGATACCCAGACATCTAGGTTTTCTATAAAACCTACGTTTTTAAATACCTAGGCAATAATGTTGTTGTGGTTTCGTTTGAGCAATCTGCCAAAAATGTATGGAATTTCGTAATTTTTGTTCTCGTAGATCAAACTTACTTTTTGCCCAGGTATTTAAAAACGTGGGTTTTATAGAAAACCTAGATGTATGGGTATCAAAAGATCGGAAATTTTATGCCCTTTCCGATGCCACATAGGTTAACTTGTGAATTGTGGACCGGTTCGGATGCCGGCGGATTTTCCGACGACGTAATTCCGGGTTGGTACGAAATTCCAACGAAAAATCTATTCTAGCGATACAAAGACCCCCAAAACGGTGTTATACCCACTCCAGAATGTTTATTTAGTAATTCTATGGTAATATATTGACATTTAGTTAAATTGAAAGTTTGCAAAATTAAATTTAGATAAGTTTTATATAGAATTTCCAGAGTTATATAAACTTTTATACTAAGTAGTTAGTAAACTTTATATTCAATCCAAATTATTTTTATAATCAGTCAAGGATGCCTATTTGGAGTTGGGAGACTGGATTTATGGTGATTTGTCAACAAATAACTTTATTTATGTTAATTTTTCGAAAGGTGTACAAACTTTTTTTGCACCTTTTTTATTTTTGTAATAGTATTTGTTATATAACTTTTTATAGAAAACATCTTTTCATGAGCTTTTTGCAGCAAAATGTTCGGCATGAGTTTCTGAACAAAACGTAGTACTAGGTTTATGTCAACATTAAATTGTTTACATGTTTCATCACAAAATGTGCATAGTGCCCAAGGGGTGTAAATACTTTTTTTACATACTGTATGTAACTTCTTGGAAAACTCAATTTTTCGGCACTCGGCAGAACCTCGTTCGAGAAATGTGAACATTCACCACCAAAACCGGAAATGGCTTTTATTTATATTTTTTTTTATTTTGTTCAAACTTTGAGTGTCATTGGCTCACTCAAGGCTTCATACAATACGTAGATATTCGAAAATCTGTCTTTTTTGAAGGAATTTTCTGAAAAATTTGGTGTCTTCGGCAAAGTTGTAGTTATTTTTCAGATTCAGAAAAAATAGGTACACGGAAAAAATACGATTTCTAAGCTAACTTTTTTTTACGAAAATTAAATTTCTCAAAAAAAAATCAATGTTGGCCCTTTTATAATGTTAGTCTTGATTTAAAAAATTTCAAAATATTTTTTTTCGAAAAGATCGGCAAATTTCACGAATGTTTCATGTTTTAACATTGATAATCGGACCATTAGTTGCTGAGATATCGTCATTAGAAAATGGTGGGTTATTCTGATGAGATTAAGAAAACTTCAATTTTCGTGTTTCTTTTTCTTAAAGCGGCTCTATCTCAGCAACCCGAGGTCCAATCTTCAATGTCTCTTAGACAATTTTATAGCAAATTTTCTGAACTTCTCAAAAAAAAATATTTTTAGAAATGGTCACTTATGGTCACTATTTTTAAAAATCTAAAAACTGCAAATATTTCGCTTAAATCAAACTTTCGGTGACTATATTTTGAAAACGGAGCCCTTTATCAAAAAATCTGTAAAGTACTTTTCGATTGCAAATTCAATTTTGCATCAAAAATAATGTCAAACTTGTTTTTGCATAAAACTTCGATTTTTTCCAAAAATCACTGTTTTTTCAAAAATTCATAACTCGGCGGCAGATTTTTTGACCATGTTTCTCTATGGCTCAAAAGTTGCGAATTTTTGTCCCTCAAAACTTATCAAAAAATCTCGAAAATCAAAAAATACGTATTTTAGAAAATTGAGTTTTAGTGAAAAAAAAGTTGATAAAAAATCTGCAAATTTTTTTTCCGTCTACCTATTTGTCCTCAAAAGTCCTACAACTTTGCCCAAGACACCAAATTGATCAGAAAATTCACTCAAAAGTTACAGCTGTTTGAATATTGAGCAGTTCTCTACGAAATCGGTCTTTTAATTCAATTTAATTCAATTGGTGTTTATTAGAATTTAACAGTTCTGCTCCAGGATGTTACATTTGCAATTCAGAGATTTGGAGAACCTTTCAACTGAGATCAATTCATAAGCCTTTACAGGGAGGGTACATGTTTCTATGTTTAGATGTTGCTAGCTGCGTGCTCTTTTAGGGAAAATAAATTTTGAGAAAAAACCCTAGATCTGAAATCGGTCTTTTTTTTCTTAAATTTTAACTTTTGTATTTTTTAATCCGACTGAAACTTTCTTGGTGCCTTCGGTATGCCCAAAGAAGCCATTTTGCATCATTAGTTTGTCCATATAATTTTCCATACAAATTTGGCAGCTGGACATACAAAAATGATGTATGAAAATTCAAAAATCTGTATCTTTTGAAGGAATTTTTGATCGATTTGGTGTCTTCGGCAAAGTTGTAGGTATGGATATGAACTACACTGAAAAAAAATGATACACGGTAAAAAAATTTTTGGTGATTTTTTATTTAACTTTTTGTCACTAAAACTTAATTTGCAAAAAAACACTATTTTTATTTTTTGATATGTTTTAGAGGACATCAAATGCCAACTTTTCAGAAATTTCCAGGTTGTGCAAAAAACCTTTGAGCGAGTTATGAATTTTTGAATCAATACTGATTTTTTGAAAAAATCGAAACATTGGTCGCAAAAATTTTTCAACTTCATTTTTTGATGTAAAATCAAATTTGCAATCAAAGAGTAGGTACTTTGGTGAAATTTTGATAATTTGCACCGTTTTCAAGTTAAATCCATTTTTAAAAATAAATAAAAAACATCGACAATTTTCAAAAAAGTCACCTAAAAATGGATTTAACTTGAAAACGGTGCACTTTATCAAATTTTCACTTGAGAACTTTTTGATTGCAAATTTGATTTTACATCAAAAAATGAAGTTGAAAAATTTTTGCGACCAGTATTTTGATTTTTTTTTTGAAAAAATCAGTATCCAGCTGCCAAATTTGTATGGAAAATTATATGGACAAAGTAATGATGCAAAATGGCTTCTTTGGGCATACCGAAGGCACCAAAAAAGTTTCAGTCGGATTAAAAAATACAAAAAAAATCGAATGACCGAAATCTGAGAGAACTGCTTTATTTACCTACCATTTTGTATGGACAGCAGCCAAAATTGCATGGAGACTTGTATGGGTGAACCAATGACGCAAAATAGCTTTTTGGGTCATAGGGAAGGCCCCCACAAAGTTTAAGTCAAATAAAAAAATACATAAAAAAATAAAAATGGTCGAAATCGGCCGATTTCGTAGAGAGTTGCTTAGATGATTTTTGGAAAAAAATGATGTTTTTTGCGAAAATCGATGAAAATTGCCATTTTTGTGTTACCCTATTTCGCATAGGAGCACCCCCATCGCCAAACAAAAAAAATACGGGTCTTACTATTTTGGTCAAGGAACTCCCATGCCAAATCGGTGCTTCTTTGATTTGGAGACTTTCCTGTTTGACGTGGAATTGCTGCTAAATAGTTTACAATCAATTTCACAAGTTCTTTCACGGAAAGTTTAAATTTGCAGCAATAATATTTTTGGGGCCTTGATTTTTTAACTTCAAATAAAATTTGTACCAGCCTTATGGTACTGTCAGAAATTTTCAAAATATCAATGAGACAAAGTTTTTTTTTCGATCTGTAAAAAAAGATCAAAGGCTTTATATGATCAATAATGCACAAATTAACACTATGCAATAGTTAAGAATCAAGTTTTGGATTTGTTTCAATAGAATTTTAAATGTTTGCTACATTTTTTTTTTACAAAAAATTGTTTTCACTAGTCTTCTACTTCGAAATTTAGTTTTGGACCAAGTAGTAAAACTTAAACTAAAGTTGGATTATTTGGAACAAAAAATAAGAGAGTGAAATATAATTCAATCAAGCACCTTATGTTGGCATATCAGTACTTTGACGTGCGATTACTGATTATGAAACGCATTTTCAACTGAAATCTAGTAATAATTAGCATTATTGAAAGTGAGCAAGCAGGATTCTCTGAAAAGTTTTGCAAAATAAATTGCTCAAAAGTGAAATAAACAAATTGGACAGCACGTTCAAAAGTTTTTATTTTTTTCCAATTTTTCGAACAATTTCATTTCTAAGTTATTGTTTAGATAAGTTACGTATTTTGTTTCATGTTAATTATTGTTTTTCTGTACTTTGACTCAACTAATGTGCATTTTCCCTCCCTCCTTCCCCCACTTTACAGAGAACGGCAACCCGGTGACCGGCGAAGGCTACAAATCTGGCGGTGCAGCGGAGATCAACACGACCATCCCGTCGCTGAACGGCAGCGGCCACGTCATCAACAAGAACCGCATCCCCCCGGGCGGCTTCTCGTCGGGACTGTGGTAAACGGACCATCCGACACAGGCACATTTGACGAGAGAGAGAGAGAGCAGAAGAAGAAGCAGAAGCCAATCCAATAACTCCAGAAACATTCACTCACCGGCCGCCCGTTTGAAAGAAAGACAAAAATGTCCGGCTGTTTGCCCGGACACACACACGTCCATCCGAAACCGAAACTTTGTCAATGCAAATGCAGCACATCATCATTTGTAGAAAAAAGACCGATTTTTGTTCCGGTTGTGTATAATGTGTGTATAATGCTATTATTCTCAAAACAACACACAAAATTACACACGTGAATGCGCGCAGTGTAGTAGATGCATTTGGGCAACCAAGAGAGACAAAAATTAAATAATGTAAGACGCGTTAACGAAAAAAAAAAGAATTACCTTTTTCTGTGTAGAATAGAGGAACAATAAAAAGCAAACATAAAAGCAGACATATGTAAAACAATGCTTTCTCCCTTGGGGAAAGTAAATCTCTTTAGATTCCTGTTTGAATTTTTGGGAGATTGCCGAGAGAAATTCTGAAGTAAAACAAAATGTTGAAAACGAAACACACTCGAGCAAGAGAAACGATAAGAAAAAGATGTAAGAAGAAACGAAAATCTTGATGAAACGCAAGCAAATATATTTATCGGACTGTTTGCGGTTACGAGCAAGTATTTACTGACGAGCAACACCACTATTAACAGGAGCAAAACGCCGATATCGATGTCGAGTGAAGGCGAGAACACATCAAATCAAACTTATTAACAATGTTGAGAGTAATTAATTAACTTATCACGTACACACACAATTACTACAGCAAAATCAACATTAAAAAACACACACACGTACATATTTAGAGTGCATCCGATTGAGGATTAAATTATTACTAATCGATAAACAATCGTGCATAGTTGCTGAGCGGAGAAAGAGAGTCAACAGTTGAAAAGCAAACACAACAATATATTAGTTTTCCAAAACCATTTATTTTCCAGTGTTTGTGAGATTGTGACCCAACTCACTCAACCGTGTAGTATTTTGCCTCCCAGCAGCGTTTTGAGTGTCTTTTTTTCGTGCCCATCATCGTATACGTATATTTGCTTGAGATCGATCTGTGAAACCGTAATTTTGATTAAATTAATCAGGAAAGTCTAAATTGAGTACGCGATCACAAATCTACTCTTTCTATATGTATTTTTTTTTTTGTTTTTGCTTGCTATCAGTTTATTACCCACATTTATATCAGAAACCATTTACGCATATACTCGTCATATAAAAATATTGTATTTGTATACACGACTTCGGAAAGGATACGAATGCAGCAAGGCCGCAAGAAACAGAACTTCTTTCCAACTCTCTTTAATTCCCCCCCCCCCCCCAAACTTTCGCCCTCTTATCACCCCTATTTTTCTTTTGATGATTTTTATAAAATTATTAAATACTGTCCTTTTTCACGATCTGTCTCTGAGAAAAAAAAATGTATAGAAGTGATTCAAAACTACCCCGAAAAAACTGATTGAAAGTGGCCTCAAAAACTAAGAATGAAGTAGTTTAGTGTAGTTTCGAACAAAAGTATCCCCACTTATCTGTTGTGCGAAAAGAGATCAAGAAAAAGTGGAGCGCGAGTCAAAATTGATTGTGAAGGTTGGAAAGGAGTACCGAACGAAGGCGAAAAGAATTTACAGATACACAACAGAGAGAGAGAGAGAAAGAGAACGCGAGAGAGCGAGAAAATAATAGCGATGTCGATACATTCTATATATTTCCATTACACTTTGAAACATATAATGAAAAAAAAAAAGAATATGATAAGGAAAAATCAAAACCAGCAAGTGAATGCAAAGTAAAAAGAAAACAGAAAACAACAGCGCATCTTGATTATTTGTACTTGATTAAAATTCACTTCTTTCATTTGTAATAATAAATTTTAATTTAATAATCAGATTGGTTTTTGTCCATATACCCGAAAATGCCCTCAAAGCCAATTTATAGCTTTAAACAAAAAGAATTCCAGGAATTTATTTAATTGCTTGTTATAAATTGTAAAAGTGATACAATTAAATCTTAATTTTTCAATTCTTCAGCTTTTAAATTTCTTGTTCTACCATTTTTCAATTTTCAAATTTATCAATTCTTCAATTTCTAAATTAGTCAAAAAAAAAACATTTTCTTCACTATCATCTTCATTGCTTCAATTTCTCACTTTATTAAATTTTTAATGCTTCAATCTTTCAATGTTTAATGCTAAAATGTTCCAATTTATTATTTTATCAGTTTCATCCATTTGCAATTCATAAATTCGTTCAATTTTCAATTCTTCTGTTCCATAATTCCTAAATTAATCTATTTTTCAGTTCTTAAACTTTTCATGTATTCATTTTTTAAATATTTTTTTTTTATTCTAGAATTTTTCCATTCCTTGATATATCATTCTCCAGTTTTTCAATTCAAAAATTCTTAAATTTTTTAATTGCAGCTCTTATATTTTTCAATTGATCAATTTTTTATTCAGGTATTTTGCAAGTCTTCGCCTTTCAAATTTTTAATTTGACAGTTATTGAATGTTTAATTTTTTCAACTCTTCATTTTCTCAATTCAATTCTGGAATCCTTCAATTTAACAAATTTGTTCTTGAAATTTAAATGCATCAATTGTTCAAATATTCAACTTTTTGATTTTTCAGTTCTTCAATTCTTCATTTTTGATTTTTTCAATTGAATTCATCAGATCATGAATTCTTTATTTCTTTAGTTTTTAAATTTTTCAATTTTAAAATTTTTCAATTCTGCTTGTGTATATTTTAGTTGTTGAAACATTCAATTTGTCAATTATATACAGTTTTCAATCCCTCAAAGTCTTTCAAGGCTTCAACTCTTATGTTTCCAAATTTTCAATTCTTTATTTCTTCATTCAATTTAACAAATTAATGCTTTAGTTTTTTAAATATCAAGCCCTTATATTCTGAAACCTGTTATTCTTAAATTTTTGTACTCTTCAGTTTTTAAATCTTTAATTTTTCAATCGTTGATATTCAAATCCTTCAGTAGTTTTTTTATTCTTTAGTTCTTAATTTTTTTATACTGCCAGTTTTTAAATTTTTTAATTCTTCAATTTTCCAACTCTTTAATTTTTCAGTTTTACAATCCTTCCACGTGAATGGAATATTTGCACCATAACAGTTTTTTTTTGTTATTTGGAGGTTTAGAATACAGCTAAATAGTATCATGATCACATTAAATGATAATTATTCTATAGTTCAAAAAACTATAAAAAGTAATTTTTTTATAGGCGATGCAAGTCCACGTGATAGATGTTTGAAATGTGGCGTCGCGGTGTTCAACAAGTATTAATAGCATGCTAAGAAAAATTTGATGCTTTCCTGGGGAAAACCGTTGGTTCTAAAAACCCCGGATGTATTGCGTTGAGCCCGATGAGGGTTGAACGAATCGACCTGGTATCTTCGGGAAAGTTGTTCTCCAGACGATTCTGCTCATTTCCCACGTAATTTTGAACTCGCTTGAGACAAGCCAGTTTTCAACCAAATAAGCTGAAATTTGGCGTGAGAGTCCCAGAACTTGGTCTGAGAACTTTTCAAAATCCGTACCCACCCTAATATATAAGTTCCTCAGTTTTTCAATCCTTCAGTTTATTAATTCTTACATTTTAAAAATTCATTATTCCATTTTTTTTCAATTTCTTTAGTTCTTCAATTCTTACACTCTTCAATTGGGTACTTAGTGAAGCTTAGATTGCTGATATCATTGATTACAGCGATAAAGCTTATTTTTCTGAGTACAATGACCCTTTGTACGACCACCAAAGAGGTTAAAATGGATTTCTAAATAAATTTGGAAAAATTAACCTCACGGTCCTTCTTGACAGAAAAGTTCCTCCTTGACAGCTCGTTCCAAGGGGACCATAGTTGATCCATCGAAAAAATGTTGTCTTGTCAATATTTTTTTTGCATTAAAATGAAAAAAAAGTGATCAGAAATGGTTTTTAATCGTTTTTTTTACCGTTGTACACAAAAATTTACATAGGGCTTTAGTACCCAATTCTATTTTTCTCAATTTTTCGGCTTTTAAATTCTTTAGTTCTTCATTTGTTTAATTCTTCAGTTTTGTTATCCTTCCATTTATAATATCCTTGAAATCTTACATTTTTCGAGTCTTATTTTTTTCAAATTTTTTATATTTTTGATAGTTTTTTTTCAGTCATGCTTAATCATAAGTTCTTCAATTCTTCAACTCTTATTTTTTTCCAATTTTTTTTTATCGAGGCCATTGCAGCCTTTACGAGAAAAGATGAAAGGTGAATTGTCACTTTTGTGTTCAAACAGTCGACAGAATATTGTGAGCAAAAGAAATCTTGTTTATTTTTTTTGTATTTGTATTTTATTTTTCAAAAATATACCGAAGGTACAACCTTTTTTGTATACATTGACTTGAATGATAAAGACTTTATATTTAATGATTGAAACTTAAAACTAAAACGAAATAAACTAAAGAAATAAAAAGGTCGTTAATACGAAAAATAACTTGTATAAGTAGAATTATTCAATTTATGGAATGAATAAAGGATTCACACAAATATTACTATTGTACTTTTGCTATTTTTTTAAATTAAATGCTTAGGACCAAAAATTGTAACAAAACACCGCGACAAAAAGTAAGGTTTCAGGAGAAAACAATACCCAGTAGATAACAGTTAGATTTAGAATTCATACTACAGTAGTTGTTCGGTAACTGGGCTGAGAACGTTGCCCAGTCACCGAATGCTGCTCGCTAACTTAGCTGAAGGAAAAATAACGAGGGGGCCACCAATGCATAATATTTTGCAATTAAAATATAAAATAAATTTTACTCACATTTTTTTACAATGCTTCCTTTTTAAATTTCTCTAATTGTCACTTGAAGTAACATAAAAGTTTGAAAAAAGCTTTGTTTTTTTTTTATTATTGTACATGCTTTTGCATCCATTAACCCCTCGGTCATTTCGGTTTGTTATGTTTTTTTGACGTTTTTCTGCTTTTTAACTGGGCTACGGCCCAGTTAAACAACGCCCAGTTACCGAACAACTACTGTGTATATAATACATTTTTCACTTAAATACATGTTGATAGGCACACTATAAATGGTTGGGCGCTTATACTTACATCAAATCCAAAACAATGACCAGCCCCGGTCGAGTTAAAATTCGTAACCGGAAAAGAAGGTGTGCATGCCTGGCACGAACACTCAATGCGTGTTCTAGCGTGTTGCTCGTACTGACTCAGAGCAACGGTGAAATGTAGGTGTAAAGGCAGTGCGTGTTCATCGGGAACCTGGTGCATAAGATCGGTCAAGGCCCGTTTTTACACTGAAAATTGCGAATTGCGAAGTACATTTAATAAGATGTGGTTGGACAGTGAATTGTATAAATTTGTGTGTTTACTCGGGGCGGTGCTGTACAGATATTTTGGAGCAACAAATTCGCCAAAGACCGAAGATATGAGACTGAGGATCTCGAGATTAGGCATATTTCCCGTAACAACCCATGTGGCGAATCACCATCCTTTACTTCGACTCTGCTTCATCTGACAGCACCAGCCCTCTGTCACGACGGCCATGTTTATGAAACCTAAATGTTCGACGCGAACATGAAGACAACAAAGAAAATGAAGAACGCATTTGCTGTCAAAATTTGAAAATAAACAAACCACGTGGTAAACAAAGGTATAATTTCATTAGGGCCTCGGCGATGGCCTGATATGAGCTACCGAACAACATTGGCAATATGCCGTCGTTTGTTTACAAACATGGGATTGTCTGTGGACGAACCGAGAAATTTACTTTTTTGTAAAAAAATCTATAACCATTGTGCAATAACATTAAGTCTTCCAGAACAGTCAAAATTTCGTTTAATTCCAGACCAGAATTTGTTTTATTATTATTTTTTCAATTTAAACCTCTTTTATCGCGATTCTGATTAAGATTGCACATCAAGTCATCGTGCCTTTAATGTATCTTTAGTTTTCATATCGATTTGCTGTAGATTCGTGTTTAAATTTTGAAATTTAGCATAAATTAAAATAAGTTGCAAAATTCCCAACTTCAACCATGTGCAACAATTTCCACATCACCCATGTGGGAAACCGATAATGGGGTAATTCATGCGTTCCAAACTGTCAAAATTCCAAAACGTCATTGCCAATCTTCGGTTCGCTGCTTTTGTTCGTGTTTGAAGTTTCGGGCCGAGACTCTGAATTTCATAATGTTGAAATGATTTCCATGAAAAAAATAACGACACGGGACGGATTTCCAAACACAAATTCCCGAAGGACCCTATCCGCCAGAGACTATGGATAAATGCCCCGCGAAGTGGCGATGAAGACGGTTTTGCAAGTTCAAAGTTCAGATTTAATCGGACCACTTCGCGATGAACTTCTTGTTAGTCCACAAAAGGTCGGATTCTACACAAGCACGCGATTCCTTCGATTCCCTGTGCGAGTCGACAGCGGGAGTGGGCCAGTCCACGGAGAAGGTTATCGAAGGATGCTCGGAAAGACCAGCTCCGCCACAATCACCGGAATCACGGATGTTTCTGCACTTGGTCGGTTACTGCCCTGTTCGGAAGGATCAACAGCGGGACTTGGCCAGTCCCCGGTCCAGTACTACCCGGCAAATCTTACCGGTCAATCGGAAGCAACAGTTTTCATCTTTTTTCGTAACAGATTTGCACACACAAAAAGTGATGTTTCTTGAAGATTTGGTGTAAACAAACAGACAACACCAATACTGCTACACTCACAGAGCCCACGCAGTAGTATTAGTGAAGAGCCCACCATAAACAACGTGGGCTCTTCACTAATACTACTACGTGGGCTCTTCGAGATTTTGGTGACTGTCAAACGTTCTAGCCATTTACAGTGGTGCCAGAGGGTTGGACAGCACGTTACTCTTCAAAGTGTTTGAACTGACAGCCTCAAGTGTCATCACAGCATGCAATATGTTTGTTTTGGTTTCTGGGTTCTTGAAGAAAAATTGAGCTGCCGTCGTTGCCGTAGCCGGTGTCTTTGTTGTCATATTATTTAAGTAAAATTGAACTATTTTATAAATAAACTTTCCTAAAAATTGCAGATAATACTAAACTAAAAGATGAAAGCAATCATTCAAAGAGTAACGTCGGCTAAAGTAACAGGTAAACGTGATGATCTTTTGCCCAAAAAGGTGCAGTGTTAATGCTACAAGGATAACCACCGTGACGAAAAACTTTAGATACTTGAATAGCACGTCCCGAAATGGGAAAGGGTGTTTCATCTTCAGGAGTTTCATGTCGCTTCACGAAATTTTGGATTGCTACCCCGTATAAGTTCCTAAGACGAAGTTCATTGTCAAAATGCTGAACCATAGCACTGCCGCTCTTAGCTAGTCCTTCCCATATGTAATTTCGTCAATTTTGAGGTAATGATGCAGTTTGGTTCAAAATAATGTAAACTATCAAAAAAACCAATAAAATGTAGTACTTTGTTCTAGAAAGCCGGAGAAAATTCACTTTTTCGTGAAATTCTAACACGTAGCCTTATGGGCGGGACAACTTTGACACGCGTTTTTCTCGGCTTGCTGTTTTTACATATGGGACGGACACGATTAGAGCGGCAGAGCAATACAAGGTTAATTTTGAACATTCACTACTGTAAGCAAGATGCACTGTTTGTTTACACTTCGTGTTTGGTCTATAAACGATGAGTAATTCCGCTTTCGTTCCCCTAGTCGGCGACGAGCTGGTCAGTTCCATCGGCCGGGGTCTGTGCGTGCTGGTGGGCATATCCAGCGACGATAACGCCAACGATGTCGACTGGATGGCCCGCAAGTTGCTCAACATCCGGCTGTTCGAGGACCCCGCCAACGGCAAACGGTGGTCCCAGAGCGTGCTGGATCAACGGTTGGAGCTGCTGTGCGTGAGTCAGTTCACGCTGTACCACCGGATGAAGGGCAACCGGCCGGATTTTAGCCGGGCCATGCAGGGACCGGATGCGCAAGCTTTGTACGGGACGTTACTGGCTAGGTTGGGGAGCTTGTACGAGGCGGATAAGATCAAGGACGGCCGGTTTGGGGCCATGACGCAGGTTCACATCCAGAACGATGGTCCGGTTACGCTGGAAATTGAGTCACCGGCGCAGAGTCAAGCCGAGCTGGACAAGTTGAAACGAGCCAACGAACACAAGGCAAAGAGCAAGAAAGAAGAAGGGGGACAGTGAAATGTTATTTATTTATGAAAGATGTAAAACAACCGTTTTTTTAATTTTCTTCAACTGTATTTTATTTGTAAGTGTGTGATATCTTCCTAAGTTGCAAACAAACATGATTTTCATATTATATATTCAACAAGATTCATGTTCTGCGTTACTTATGTCAATCTTACAAATAAGGAATCTACAACTAAACTGCGTTATATTTAATTTTCCGCACAAATTTTCTACTTAACACAAGAGTAAATACTTAACTAAGTACGATTCAGTAAGTTTGCCAAACAATAAAAAACGAATTGAAATCACTGGCTACACGAGGAAATAAAATGCAACTAAACGAGTCCATTAAATCGGGGGAAATGTTAATCTCTTCAAGATGGCGAAGCAAAAAAAAAAAAAGCTGAAAATCTAGACCAGTTCAAACATTGAATTTCTAAAATGATATTGATTTCTGTAAACTACCGTTGATGGTGGGTTTTGTTGCGTGATATGGTTCGTCGCGAACTGGAATAGACTTTCAGCGGTTCTAACAAAAGTGTTTGAATAGTCGACGATTTGTTTTGATTTTTATAAATGTTAATTTTAAGATAGCATTCGCTTCAACGGTTATCGAATCTGAAACATTATTAGCGTTAGCAGTTTTATCTGTTATTTTACTATTTTATCTGTGTGTGTGTTTTATTAGTTGAATGTTGCGTTACATTATGAAGTCGCAGGGGGAAAAAGAAGAAAAATGTCCGCGCGACTGCACTGCAAGGACTGGGAAAAAATCACGGCTTATTATTGCAAGCGAGTGTGGCACAGAAGTAAACTTGTTGTAGTTTGGGTGTTTTGTTGTTTGTGTGTAAACGTTCAATGTAGAGTTCGTTCTGATCGTGTATAAAAAGAGAGTAAGCTCGTTTGAATTGATTGTACCTAAAAATGTTGTGTTGAATTACATTCGTTCGTTTTGTTAGTACCCTTTTATATAATAGTTACCAGTAAGCGTTGAGATTATTTTGCATTTTGTGAAAAAAGTTGCTCGTTTTAAATAGTGATATGAAAATAGTTCGTTGCTTAGTGCAGAGAGAATCATTATCGGAGTAGGCTAAGTTCGAGGGGGTTCACACATGTGAGAGGATGGCGTTTATTAGATCAACAGCTGCTACGATATGCTTTTTAGTTGAAATCATTTTAAGGTGAGCTTAAGAGTGTTAAATAAGGTGATGGAATTAGTTTGGGAATATTTGGGCAAATCGCAATTAGTATTGTCTTTCTGTGTTTTTTAATAAAACGGTCAGCAGAAAAAAGAACAAAAAACAAACATCAGTAAATATTTTCAACTTCTTAAAGTTTGAGAAACAATTGTGAATTTAAATGAAGTGAATTTTGGATTATTAATTTTTTTTTGTTATTACTTCATGAATATTTTAAAATAAGAACTAATTATTTTTAACAATTTTTGTGACTCTTCTCCTCATTCTGTTTGCATTACAAATTTATTTTGATAAATAAAATGCAAACTTTTTACAAAATATACTTAAAATTCTTGTTTCGTTTATCCATAAGTCCAAAAAAAATTACAATTTCACAAAAATTGATCACTCAAATTCCATTTTCGAATTCCAGACGTTTCCAGAACATTGCCAAAACTATTTATGAAAAAGTGAACTTTTACCAGCGAACATGATTTCTAAATAAATTATATTGTCTATTGACAATTTAGTAAAAATAGAACATGAAACAGAGGCATGGAAGCACTCGTAATTTCAACAAAAGAAAAAACTCAAACCACCTAAAAAAATTTAAAAAAATGATAGCTCAAAAATACAAAAGATATCATAATTCATTTAAACATAAGGTATTTGTTCTTTGGTTCAATAAGAAAAGAATGGCAAAAAGTTAAAAATAACTAAATTTTTTGATTTCATCTTTTTTTTTTTTCTTGAAAGTTGTCCTTGACGTTACAACTTTATTTAAAAAAATCTAAATATCGAACAGTTCACATTTTTGAAAGTTTCCTTTGTGTAGTTAACATTCATTTCAGAAAATTCATATTAAATTTTTAATTTGCCAGTATTTAAATGTTTTTTTATTTTATTTCATTGAAACATCCAATTTGATAAGAATCAAAAAGGTTATACATTATTTTTTAATTTTTAAAATTTCAATGTTTTCAACGTTTTTTATTTGTTTTGCATTGAACACGAGAAACGATTGAATTTCATTTGCTTGTGAATATCAACCTTTATCTAAACTTCCCACTGAGAATTTTGGCTCGAGCCTCGACTCGATTCAGGCTCGATCTCGAGCCAGATCGACTCGAGGCTCGAGCCAAAATTCTCAGTGGGTTGTTTACCCAAACTAATAAGTTTAAAAGTTTAAAAATGGCGGGCCAAATCTGAAAGTCACATGAGCCAAACGTGATATTTTTTAATAAGAAAAATTAAATTACGTTTTTTCAATCTGTAAAGTGTAAAAATACATCTACCATTTGATTTTTCTAAAATTCCGGGTATTTTTTGACATTGAAAATAGTAAAGAACAGGCAATAATATTTTAAAACAGTTCTGTCTAAAATGCTTCTAATCATTTGGTTCAAAATTTAATTCAGCTAAATCAAAATTACTGGATTAAAATAGTGAAGGAAACTTTAAATTTGTTGCTAAGTGCTCGAAACGAATTGAGTGCAATTGAAATTGAAAAAAAAAAAAAAAAAAAAATTGAACAAAATAACACAAAACTGTTCAAAAGATAGAACATGATTTTCAAATGAGTATGCTTGGGATTCCAGACTTATCTCAACTTTATGACAAACAATTAAAAATTCTGGACTTTTTTTTTAATTTTTGCCGGATTTTGGCGATTGCAATACTTTTTTATCCGATTTTTCCGATTTTCCGACTGAAGTGGACACTTTGTAGTTGTTAATATTTTAGGAATTAATTTTGTGTTGGAAAAACTCATAAATTTAACATTAGTTTCATATCATAATAATAGTTTTCAAGACATCGTCAGTTTAATTAGGGGTAATTTTATGACATTAAAAAAATAAAAATAATTTTTCACAAATTTGTATCTTTGAGAGGCTAAATTTCAGCAAGTCAAAAATGGAAAACAGTTGACATTTTTTGCGTGTGTGCTTTTAATTAAATATTTTTTTGATTACAAAAAAACTTTTTTTTCAGAATTTCAACCAAAAAAAAGTGTTGGTCATTTTTTTCACCGCATATTACGTAGATTTTTTTTAATAGTTTTTAGCGACCGAATCCACCCAGTCACGACGTTCTAGCAGGACTCTGGCAGAACCACCTCTACAAGAATATTTCGTAAGGAATTGACCGTACAATGAAGGAATTGAAAACAAAAGTTAAAAAAAAGATAGCTCAAAAGTTTATTGATGAAAGATTTCACCCTTTCTTAGATTTTATTTTCACCGGGTTAGTGCTTTATTTGGATCTGCAATTCAAATCATCAAACATGGAAAAAAATGAAAAAGTTAATATTTTGGAACAAAAAAACATGGCGATTATGTTGTCAAGTTAAGATTTTTGAACAAAAAAATCCTATTTAAATTTGTGTAGGAGACAAAACCATAAAATAAATTTTTTTTTATTTTTATAAAATAATAGGGTAAAAAATTAAAGATAGCTTTGCCTGCTGACCGTTATTATCTCTACAAAAAATATTCAAATTACTTCTCATTTAATTTACATTTAATAGATTCTTCGTGCTAGACATCTTTTGATAAACTTTCAATAGTGGCAATATAGTAACCGTTAATTTATTTCTCATCTCCAGCATAGACTACGTTGCTACCAGCTGCTCCCATTTGAACGTATCTGTCGATATCCCGTTCCGTGATAACCAATACAAGTAACAGTTTAGTTTAGTTTATCTTTCAGCATCGCCCCGCTTCAATCCAGTAGAATTCCAAATCAATTCCCATCATTTCTGTGAGGAAAGGTAAATATAGAGGAGTTTGAAACCTGTTGAGTTTTGCTGCCTTTTTTTTTGAGTTTGAGTTTGAATATAGGAGTTCTGGAAAGGGTGCACGGAATAAAAACTATCGTGTGTGGGAGTGAGTGCGTGTTGTTGTTTTTCTTCTGGGTTGAGAATTGGTTAAAATAACTTTTTCGTTCTGGAAAAATATCTTCTCTTTTGTTTAGTTTAGTTTTGATATAGCTGTATAGAAATATATAGACGTAAGCGCGTATTTGTGTATTTCTGTGTTGGATTTAGCGACCTTTTTTTTTATTTGTGTGTAAGAATTCCTTTTTTTTTGTTAAATTTATTCATTTATTTGCTAGCTAAGTGCGTTCTTTCGAAATAGGTGGTTTAGTTGCATAACATTTACTTCCGGCGCCCGATTTGCCTGCGTAGCAGTGTGTGTTTGTGTGTGTGTTCGAGTACTCTCCACCACGTGGAATCCAGTCCACGTGCGCTTCGTCGTTCTAACTATCTTATATTGGTGATTCCGATATTTTCATCTTCTTTTTTTTATAAGTTATTAGTTTGAAATCGTTTTGTTTGTTTTCTTCCTCCGTTATCATCTAACGATTGCTATTTTTATATTTTGTTTGATGGGACTTAAACTAAAGTGCTAAAACGTAAATCCTCTCTTTCTGTGTGGATAACTAAAACCGTAAGTGTGCTAAACAATGTGTGTAAGTATGTGTGTGTTTCGGTGACGCGGGGTGCAACCTTAAATGGCAAAATGGCATTGTTTAAAACATTGTTCACGTAACACAGCAAGAAGTTTTGTGGGTGGAGTCAAAGTAAAACACTTAAATTTAGTTACCTTTCTACAGCTGCGCTTAAAGTTACTTAATTGGGGGAAGCCAAATTTCACCCTTCTCTTGAGAGCGTGAAGTGTGAAAGAAAGCTTCGAGACGAAAAGAAGTTATGTCTTTTTTTTTCTTCACAGAGGAGTTGCCAGCAAAATAATTAATAAATTCATAACATTTAACAATTATCTGTCTTTTTTTTGTAAACTAAGCGCGCACACGTTCGAGGCCATTATTGCGTGTTTCTATTTTAACATTCTTTTGTAATTTAAGTAAATATTTGTTTTTCTTCGTCAAAACGAATGGAATGTGGGTGTGATGATGTAAATGACTCATTTAAAAAAAATGCTTCGAAAAATTAAGCATGCAGTAACCCTTACAAAAATGCCAATCGCGGACTGATTTGATCAGTACTCGATTGGTCCTGTTCCGGTACAGCTTGGACCCTCGTAAATCGATTTATCTTCTGTGTTGTTTCGCTAGTAAGTACATATTATCTGAAGCCATCTCGAACCGCTTTCCGGTTTCTCGTCACAAGTGAGAAATTATCAGTTCATTTCATTCAAGTTTTCGTAAAAAACAGTACGTGAAGTATACACATGTAGGTAGAGTCTATAGAGTTTGTGTGTGAGTGTAATAAAATAATTCGCTTTGCAGGAGTTTGTAGTACTTGTGTGAGAAGTGAGTCGTTTTGATGAAGAATGCAATTACTTTCGTATCCAGCCAGTTTACACGGTTTGGTTATCGTCCTCCTTCTCTCACTAAATCATTTTTTTTTTTCTCTTACAACAATATCACAATTGGTTGATTAACTTATTGCATGCCACTGTTGCTGTGTGTGTGTGTGTATTTATATGTAAAGTGTACGATGTGTGTCAAGTTAAACCCAAACTCCGTGTGGGTTCTTGCTGGTGGGCACCGCGTTCTCCAGCTGCCTCGGGGATCCGATCATCCGGCGGGTGCTGCCCGGCTTGACGGAGCCAACTGAAAAAAGGAAAGGGTTCAATTTTTTTTCGATTATTGCTGTTAATTTGTGAAACTTTGCGATTGGTATTCCTACTGAAATAACAAACACGGATTTCACTTTCTTTTTCCAAAACCAAAGTTTCTCTCTTTTGCCAATATAATGAATTTAAATTTAATCTAATCGAACACAAGCGCAGCCAGTCCAAAGAAATAATCCTGGTGGATAAATTTGTGATTAGATCACGCCCTGCGCGTTCTTCTAAAGCCGATGCATTTTTTTTTCATAGTTTTTGTCTGGCCGGGGTCGAGAGGGGGCCAAAAAAAATAAAAAAATATAAACATTGAAATAACAGCATTTGCATGGAAAAAATGTTTTAAAATGCATTTTACACTAGTTCAGTTGTTTTGCAATCATTAATTTTTAAAAAATGAAAAATTTGACGAAAACAAAAATTTTAGCAAAAAAAACTTGAACATCGAAAGATTTTTAAATCAACTCAAACATGGTAAATGCTAATCTAAACGCAAGGAAACGCATTTTAAACTGATTTCAGCAGATTGATTCAGCTGAATTCCATTTAAATTTTGAAATTTTTGCCCCTTGATTTTTCGGGCCAATTTTGAAAGGGGGGAGACAAAAACTTCAAATAAAATTTGTCCAGCATTATAACACCGACCAACAAAATTTTTGCGCAGGCTCAACTCGAGGGGAAGCATTAAATTTGGGGTCCTCAGAAACACGTGCACTTTGAATTTTTCAAAAAAATTTGGACTGGGCAAAATGATTTTCCTCCAAAGTTTGTATGGAGAACTATAGGGCGGGTTGGTTCTCCTACATATTGCATGAAATTTTTAGTTGTTTGCAAGAGCGACGAACCACCATATTCTACATACAAACTTTGGAGTTAAACCAATCGGCCCTGTCCAAATATTTTTGAAAAAATCAAAGTTTATGCTTCCCCTCGTGTTGAACTTTCGCAGTCATTTTTGTAGATCAGTGTAGTGATAAAAAGGCCTGAAACTTGAGAAAAAAAAGTTCATAAATTCTAAATTATTTTGCAAGTTTTTGACAGCAGCGTTACTGTTATCAAGTTCAATCATTAATGGGAAAAGAAAATCAAAAAATCTTTTAGTCAATATTTTTCAAATTATGAACATTCCAATAAACTTTTGAAGGAATTTTTTGATCGTTTTTGTGTTGCAGGGAAGAATAAAGATCATAGGAAAAAAAATATGTACCGGAAAACTATGAAAACTTTCAAAATCACCTTTTGTCACTTAAAATAAAAAAAATAGTCAATTCATGCCATTTCTTCAGAAAACTTTGAAAATGGCTATAGCTTGAAAACGGTGCACTTTAGTTTTCATTGTACATTAAAAGAAGTCAAAAATAAAAGATTGACCATTTTTGGATTTTGGAAACTAAAACATGACAAAATGCGAAAATCAGCAATATTTTCCGTGTATCATTTTTTTTTTTTGGATTAGTCCTCATCCATATCTACAACTTTGCCGAAGACACCAAATCGATCCAAAATATCCTTCAGAATTTGAATTTTCGCATATCATTTTTGTATGGACATTGCATACCATTTAAACCCGACATTCTCAATGTTATTTTTCGCAGGAATTTCCCTAAAGTTCAATTATGTTGAATGGAGCGTGTTCAGAAAGCCCGTATCTATCAGACCTTAATGAAACTGAAGCGTTTACCGACATTAATATAAAAAAAAAACATTACTAAATCCACCTTTAAGTGATAGGTGCCGTCCTCATGGTTTGTGGGTCCTAATAAAAATTTGTTATGAATAAAAAAAAACAAACTACCTACAGCCACGGTGGGTATGTTTTTAGACTTTTTTGACACAGAGAGAAAAAATTACATTGTTTTTAAAAACTCGTTAGAATTTTCTAAAAAACTGGTAAAATATTTCCTTTTTTTTGCTTTAACAAGCAGATTACAATCGTTGTTGAAGAAATTTTGTGCATATGACAGCATTTGTATTTTAGTTTTTTGCAAAAATATTTTAAAACAGTTGATTCACAGTTGAAAAAAAGTAATTTTAGTTTTAAATAAATTGCCACTAAAATTTTAAACCCTTATAAAAAAGAATTTTCAACAATATTCCTCCAATTTCAATTATATTGCATAAATTTTAGTCAGCCTGAATCAGACGTTACGTATTCAATTCGTAACCTAAATGTCAGGAGTTCGAATCTCTAGGTGGGTGGTTTTTTAGTGCAAATAAATTTGGGGCCCAGCCCATACAAATTTTAATATGGAATATCTTTGATCTTTCTGTCGTTACAGTTTTCTACTTTAATAAAATTTCATAACTCATTTCCAAAAATGTTTAATGAAGTTTTTGACAAAATTTACTGTTTCCAGTCACATTAACAAGTGTGAAATTGTTTCAATACATAGATTTATCAACAAAATATCTGTATGATATATTCAGAATCAATGTATGGATGAATCAGCACACAGGTAAAAATGGATGCACAGAAAAAAATGATGGTTTTACTCATCAGGAAATGGTGACTGGTTTAGTGGCAAAAAAATGATTAATTTTACCACAGAAAATGATTAATTTTCATCTGTTTTTGATGAATATTCATCAGGTTTACATGTTTACACATTTTTTATGTAATATTACTAAAAAAAAGGAATATTCAACCTAACAAATTTTCAACATTCCAAAATTCAACTTTTTTTGCTGTGTATAATTAGTTTTATATTAACAAAAAATATTAACTAAATCCTATTTTTTAGATTTATAAAATCACTTTACAGGTGTTCCAAAGGGCAATTTTTCATGATCATTTAATACGGGTCCGCGGCCCACAAAAAAACCCCAGACTCTACAACCTAACCCCGCCCTTAGGCTGGCTTCGAGCTGAAAAATCACCAAAAATCCATTTTTCAACCAATTTTTGTTCTTTAAAAAGCATTGGAAAGCAGAGTTCGGAAAATCACTCACACTCACAAATCGAGTAGGCTTCCTTACAGCAAACAAGAACTTTCAAAATTTTAGAAAATTTTAGGGTTGGAAGTTGTGACTTTTCCACTGATTTAGAAAAATATTTTTTCTGGAGTAAACAACTTTGGCTGGTGTTTTTAACTAACATTTTCTATATTTGAAGTAAAAATAAGTATGCAGTAATTTTTGTGGTGTCCCAGACTATGCCTCTACGCATTTTTTAACAATTTTAATGATAAAAGTGCCATTGTAGAGCAGAAAATGTAAAAAAAAACAATTAAAAATTGAAAAAGTGGCTTGAAAAAATTAGAAACAAACATAAACTAAACAAGATAAATGCAAATTAAAATATTAAAAAAATGTCAAAAAACATAGAACAAGAAAAGTAAAGTTTTTCGCAGAACAAAAGTTGCTCAAAATGTTGCGCAAACACGGAACAAATAAAAACAAATAGAAAAAAAATTGAGCAGTAGAGGGTTAAACCAGTCCAAAATTGCATTTTAAATTGTTTTCAATTGATTCGACATCTGTTATCATTACAATTATAAAATTGTTTGAAAAAAAAAAAAATGATTTTTTGCCCCCTGATTTTTCGGAGCAATTTCAAAGGTAACCTTAACCCTCTACAACCTTGCGACATAAACTTGGAAAAATATTTGCCACGGCATAAGGCTGGTACAAATACCCCCTTCAATATTGGCCCGAAAAATCAGGGGGCAAAAAAAAATATTTTTACAATAAACTTCAAAATTTCAATGAAAATTCATGTGCAACCAGCTGAAATCAAATTAAAATACATTCTTCTGCGTTTAAAATCATTTTTAGCATGTTTGGATTTATTAAAAAATCATAAGATTTTTTTGAAAATTTTCGATGCAAAATCTTTTTTTTTCGATACAATTTTTGTTCTTGTCAGATCTTAGATTTTTTTAAACTAATGATTGCAAAACAACTGAACTAGTGTAACATGCATTTTAAAACACTTTTTTCATTGAAATGTGAAGACTATGGCTTGTTATTTAAATTTTTATATTTTTTTATTTTTTTGAAAAAAAATTAAATATTATCCAACTCACCCTCCAGCAGGTGCCGCACCTCGTCCGCCGGCGCCACCGACGCCAAACTCTGCAGGTTCACCTCCTTCATCTCGTGCACCAGCTGCTCGACCTGCTTCTTCTTGTCCGCGATGTTGCCCTCGATGTGCGCGACCTCGCTCTTGAGCTTCTCCGTCGTCTTGCTCGCCTGGTCCGTGCTCTGGATGGCCAAGTCGATCTCCAGCTGGATCCTGTCAACTTCAGACATTAGATTCCGTTCCAACTGGGCACGGTGGTTAGGATCGTACTGTCGGCAATACTTGCGCTGCTCGACCTGGATTTCGTCCATCAGCAGCCGGATCTTGTTCTTGCACTGCAGCAGTTCCGTCTCGCAGTTGGCCAGCTTCGAGCGCAGCAGGGTGATCTCCGACTTGAGCGTCTTCTCCTGCTGCCGCACGAGCTCGCCCTCCTCCTCGACGTACTGCAGCGTCTGCAGCTGTTCGGCCCCCGCCCGGTACAGGGCGTCCGTTTTGCTGATCTCCTGCGTGATCGCGTCCAGCTGCTCCTGCTGCTCGCGGCTGCGGCTCTCCAGGTACTGGATCTCCGAGTCGTACTGGATAGAGGGGGGAGGGAAGAAAAAGATTGGTTATTAGTACAGATCTAAATTTGATTAGCAAACGAACGAACTTTTATCACTGGCGGTTTCCAGGGGTGGGGTTTACCTGGGATCCTCTGAGCAATAAAATAGTTTTGAGCGGTTAGTATTAATTGAGTCAGTGTTACAATAAAAAACATTATATTTGCTCCTGTAAATCCATGTGTTTCAAGGAGAGAAAGTTCATTATATTATTTTGTATTTAGAATATATTTAAATCACAAATGTCAACAAAATTGCAAATATACGATGATGAACTCAAATTGGAATAACACAAAAAAAACAAACAAACAAATAAATTCTAACAATAAAGGTCGACGTTTTAGCTATTGCCTTATTTAAAAAAGGCATTTTGAGATTTAGAATGTTATTCCTATTAATCAAAGAGCTAAGCAAATGTTTGGTTTTAATAAAAAAAATGGAAAATTTTGTGTTCTAGATTTGCAACATAAAAGCTTAACGCAAAGATCGGGCCAATTTCCATTCAAGTATCATCTACAAATTGTTTCAAATTTCCCCGTGGATTAACAGCAAAATTTCAATCTTCCAAACGGCTGAGAAGCCGCTTCTCTATGCGTGTGCACTTTTCTGCTATTAAATTTCATCATCAAACTTTGCCCACCGCAAGATGACGCTGAAGCTCGCGCAGAACTGATAAAAGCACCAGCAAAAGTATCCTTAAATTAACATTTAATATTTTCCCACCCACACCCCTCCCTCCCCTTCCAAACAGCCACCAACCAGACTTCACCAAAGTGCCATTTACTTAGCGCGTAAAAGTATCGCGTTTATCTCTATAGCACACCCCCCTCCCCTAGCAGGACTTGAAACTTCTGAAAATAATCCCCCTGTCCTGACCCCCCCCCCTCCCCCCAGGACACTCATAATTCTCTAGCCAACACCTCCCCCACCCCCCCCACAGGACAGGATTCGCAACGTCGTCATCGTCGCAGCAGTAGCAAGATATGAAATCACTAAAAACGCTTCCCAGCCAGAAATTGATAGCTTCCAGCACAACTTTCTTTGCCCTCTCTCGGCTGCGCGCCGGTGTTCGCGTCATGGGAAACTGGCACCGGGGAAAAAAACTTGCAATCGGAGGTTACCTAGCAGGGTGGTAGATTTTTTCAGAGTGTTTGGTTCAATATTAATTCTATGTGTTTTTGTTTACAATAAATATTACTTTTCTTTGTTAGTTTATTATTTGATTTTAATAAAGTACTTGCATCAACATTTAATGTATCTTAAGCCTTAATATTTAAATTTAATTGTGCTGTAGCTAATTATGTTGGATCAAAGTTAAAGGGCATATCTCGAGTTTTTTTTTAAAAGGTCCAATAATCCAAATTTTCAGTTTTTGCTTTTTGGGTGTTTTTCAAGACCCCTGGCGGTTCAAGACTCAAGGCGGTTTCAAAAACACCCAAAAAGCAAAAACTGAAAATTTGGTTAATTGGACCTTTTTTTAATAAAAAAAAAACTCCGGATATTAATTCTGATATAAAAATTTTGCTTGAAACTTGAAACAAGTAAAATAAATAAATACAAATAAATAAATTTTGAAGTAGAGCAGTTCTCTCAGATTTCGGTCATTCGATTTTTTTTTGTAATTTTTAATCCAACTGAAACTTTTTTGGTGCCTTCGGTATGCCCAAAGAAGCCATTTTGCATCATTAGTTTGTCCATATAATTTTCCAAACAAATATGACAGCTGGCCATACAAAAATGATGTATGAAAATTCAAAAATCTGTATCTTTTGAAGGATTTTTTTGATCGATTTGGTGTCTTCGGCAAAGTTGTAGGTATGGATATGGACTACGCTGGGAAAAAATGATACACGTTAAAAAAAAAATTTGATGATTTTTAACATAACTTTTTGTCACTAAAACTTGATGTGCAAAAAAACACTATTTTTAATTTTTGATATGTTTTAGAGGACATCAAATGCCAACTTTTCAGAAATTTCCAGGATGTGCAAAAAATCTTTAAGCGAGTTATGAATTTTTGAATCAATACTGATTTTTTTCAAAAAATCGAAAAATTGGTCGCAAGAATTTTTCAACTTCATTCATCGGAAAATTGCAGGAATGTTTCATATTTTAACATTGTAAATCGGACCATTAGTTGCTGAGATATCGACATTAGAAAATGGTTTGTTGTTTGGGTGAAACTTAGAAAACATCAATTTTCCTGTTTTTAAACCTTTGCATGGCAATATCTCAGCAACTAAGGGTCGTATCAACAAAGTTCAAAAATGCAAAATATAGAGAATTTTCTCAGCTTTTCAAAAATATTTTTTTCAAAGGTGGGCAAACATGTGCACTAATTTAAAAAAATGAAAAACTGCGACTATTTTCAAAAAAGTCACCTTAAAATGGATTTAACTTGAAAGCGGTGCATTTTATCAAAATTTCACTAGAGTACTTTTTGATTGCAAATTTGATTTTACATCGAAAAATTAAGTTGAAAAATTTTTGCAACGAATTTTTCGATTTTTTGAAAAAATCAGTATTCAAAAATTCATAACTTGCTCAAAGATTTTTTGCACAACCTGGAAATTTATGAAATGTTGGCATTTGATGTCCTCTAAAACATATCCAAAAATAAAAAAAAATTAAAAATAGTGTTTTTTTGCAAATCAAGTTTTAGTGACAAAAAGTTAAATAAAAAATCACCAAACATTTTTTTAACATGTATCATTTTTTTTCAGTGTAGTCCATATCCATACCTACAACTTTGCCGAAGACACAAAATCGATCAAAAAATTCCTTCAAAAGATACAGATTTTTGAATTTTCACATATCATTTTTGTATAGATAGCTGCCAAATTTGTATGGAAAATTCTTTGGGCATACCGAAGGCACCAACAAAGTTTCAGTCGGATTAAAAAATACAAAAATTAAAATTTAAGAAAAAAGACCGATTTGGTAGAGAATTGCTCAGTTTAAAGAAAAGTTACAACCAACAATACATATACAACATTATCCCAGATTTATCTGTATGTTGATTTTATGATTGATCAAAAAACTTGTTTATTGAGCCATTCTTAAAATCTAAAAAACAAGTTTCAAGGCTAATTTTCAAAATGTTGCAGCAAAATATATCAGAATATGCATTGTACATAGCTAAGCTTCTGTCATAAGTTTGTAGAATATCAATAAATTTAAAACAACATCTTTCAAGATAAGCATGTTTTTTGTTCTTCAAAAAATCGAAACATTAGCTACAATATCTTTCTTTTTGCAATCTTAATCTTACTTAAGTGAAATTTTGATGGCTATTTCAATGATTTTGAAAAAAAATATAAAAAAAAAACAAAACTAAACTCCAAAAAGCTGTACCTCAGCGCCAAGCAAACCAAGTCAAAAAGGAAAATTGCTGGAAATTTCTCCGCTATTCGAAAATATTGTTTGCAAGTTTATTATTTGCAGTGTGGGTATCAAACGAAGACAAATCCAGTTTGCATTTTCGCTTTATTACATAATTTTTCATCATGTTTAGATTTTTGTTTTGTAAAATTCTTAAACAAAATACTAATTACAATACAAATACAAATACAAATTTTTTATACCAAAATTTTCACGAAATATTTTTTTTTCGAAAATACTCAAATTATCTTCATTCAAAATATGGGTATCAAACGAAGGAAAATTGTGTATTTATTTTCAATTTATTTAAGTGTTTTTGTAAAATTTTCAAATTTTCACAAATTTCCGTAAACGCTCATTTTTTTGTAATTTGTAATGTGGGTCTTAAACGAAGCGAAGTTAAGTTGGTATTTTTACTATTTTGTTGTAAATTACCCCAAATTTTTCAAACCATCAATTTTTGAAAACACTGAGTTTTTTTTTAACTTGTACTATGAGTATCAAACAAAGCGAAATTTTGAATGAATTTTCACTTAATTATTGTTTTTTTGTATAATACTGTAATGTTTACAAAAAAATATATTTTAAACTGCCGTATTTTCATTTAAATTTTCATAATTTTGAGAAAAATACGATTAATTGAAAATTTTAGTATTTTACAAAAAAAAACTCCAATAAAGTGAAAGTGCTTACACAATTTCGCTCCGTTTGAAATCTTTGTTAAAAATTTGGAAAGTTCGAGTAATAGGTCAAACATCAAGATTTTTTGCATCAGCTTATAGTTAAAAAGCATACAAAAGTTCGCTTCGTTTGATACCTACAGAGCAAACTTCGAAAAATTTGTTTTTTAAAAAAATGCGACACCTTGTAAAAAAATAGTATTTTACAAAAACAAAACTGATTAAGTGAAAAAATGCATGAGTTATTTCAATTCGGTAAGGGTTTCGAATACTTGCCAACTTTATGGAAATGTGAGTACATATTTTGGAAAGAAAGGGTATTTGTGAAAAGTTGACTATTTTACGGAAAAATATGAAAAATATAACAAAGTAATACAAAATTTCAGTTCGTTGGTATTATGAAAATAAAAAAATGAGTATTTTAGAAAAAAAATGTATTTTGTAAAAAAAATAACCATCACTTTTGCAGTTTTCCGCTATTCAAACAAAACAACAACGAAGAGTTGTTTGCTCACTAATATTTGAGCTATTTAAAACTTATGAATAGTCAAAAACACTTTATGAAAGCTTTTATTCATGATCAAACACTGCAAAAACAATCTGTGTAAAATCGCATGCAATAGCGTGCACATCACCTTCTGAGCAAAAGCATGTAATATTGTATGAGAAAACGTGTACACAAAAAGCATGTACCGAAGAGAAAACATCAGGTCTGCTCATCCCAAAATCCCCTATCCGGCGAGAGACATATTCAGATTACCAAGTCCGCGCCCCAACCCACTCGGCTATCTTGCCGCTGCAATAGGAAAAAAATTGATCAAGCTTTTTTTTTTAATAATCTGCAAAAAAATCTTACGGGCAGCAAGCAGTTTGAAAATAAATTTCATATGGCATGCTTATCCTTAGAAAAGTAGGAGAACTAAACCCTTTTTCAGCCTATTTATATTATCGGCCTATCAGCACTTTGATCATGAATTACAGCATTCATAAAGTGTTTTTAACTATTCCAAATTAATAAATAGCTCAAATAAAAGTGAGCAGGCAACTCTCCATTGTTGATACATCTGAAAATATTGATTTAATAGAGGAACACGGCAAAAGTGATGAGACTTGGTCGAACGGCTTAGAGTGATTAAAATGGGTATATTTCCCCTATGTCAAAGATGCAAAAGCCGAATCAAATGCATTGCATTTCATAAAAAATCTTCAAATCTCATTTTTAAATTCGTTCTACAGTGAGTTTAGCTATAGAGCAATTCTCTACCAAAACCGGAAATGGATTTTATTTGTATTTTTTTTATTTGGCTCAAACTTTGTGGGGGCCTTCCCTATGACCAAATAAGCTATTTTGTGTCATTGGTTCACCCAAACAAGTCTCCATACAATTTTGGCTGCTGTCCATACAAAAATGGTATGTAAATATTCAAACAGCTGTAACTTTTGAGTGAATTTTCTGATCAATTTGGTGTCTTCGGCAAAGTTGCAGGTATTGTTGAGGACTTTTGAGAAAAAATAGTTACACGGAAAAAAATTGCAGATTTTTTTATCAACTTTTTTTTAACTAGGACTCAATTTCCCAAAATACATATTTTTTTTTATTTTCGAGATTTTTTTATATGTTTTAGGGGACAAAAATCCGCAACTTTTGAGCCATAGAGAAACATGGTCAAAAAATCTGCCGCCGAGTTATGAATTTTTGAAAAAATAGTGAATTTTGGAAAAAATCAAAGTTTCATGCAAGAACAAGTTTGACATAATTTTTTAATGCAAAATTGAATTTGCAATCGAAAAGTACTTCACAGATTTTTTGATAAAGGGCTCCGTTTTCAAGATATAGCCACCGAAAGTTTGATTTTAGCGAAATATTTGCAGTTTTTCAATTTTTTTTTTGAGTGACCATTTCTAAAAATATTTTTTTTTGAGAAGCTCAGAAAATTTGCTGTAAAATTGTCTAAGAGACATTGAAGATTGGACCTCGGTTTGCTGAGATAGAGCTGATTAAGAAAAAGAAGCACGAAAATTGAAGTTTTCTAAGGCTCATCAAAACAACCCACCATTTTCTGGTGACCATATCTCAGCAAATAATGGTCCGAATTTTAATAAATGAAATATTCGTGAAATTTTCCGATCTTTTCGAAAAAATATTTTGAAAATTTTTAAATCAAGACTAGCATTTGAAATGGGCGTAATTTTCAATGTTTGGCCCTTTTAAAATGTTAGTCTTGATTTAAAAGTTTTTAAAATATTTTTTTCGAAAAGATCGGGAAATTTCACGAATGTTTCATGTTTAAACATTGATAATCGGACCATTAGTTGCTGAGATATCGTCATTAGAAAATGGCGGGTTATTTTGGTGAGACTTAGAAAACTCCAATTTCCGTGTTTCTTTTTCTTAAAGCGGCTCTATCTCAGCAACCCGAGGTCCAATCTTCAATGTCTCTTAGACAATTTTATAGCAAATTTTTTTAACTTTTCAAAAAAAATATTTTTAGAAATGGTCATATTTCGCTAAAATCAAACTTTCGGTGGCTATATCTTGAAAACGGAGCCCTTTATCAAAAAATCTGTTGAGTCCTTTTCGACTGCAAATTCAATTTTGCATTAAAAAATAATGTCAAACTTGTTTTTGCATGAAACTTCGATTTTTTCCAAAAATCACTATTTTTTCAAAAAATCATACTTCGGTGGCAGATTTTTTGATCATGTTTCTCTATGGCTCAAAAGTTGTGGATTTTTGTCCCCTAAAACATATCAAAAAATCTCGAAAATCAAAAAATATGTATTTTGGGAAATTGAGTTTTAGTAAAAAAAATGTTGATAAAAAATCTGCAAAAAAAATTTCCGTGTACCTATTTTTTCTCAAAAGTCCTTAACAATCAATACCTACAACTTTGCCGAAGACACCAAATTGATCAGAAAATTCACTCAAAAGTAACAGCTGTTTGAATATTTACATACCATTTTTGTATGGACAGCAGCCAAAATTGTATGGAGACTTGTATGGGTGAACCAATGACGTAAAATAGCTTATTTGGTCATAGGGAAGGCCCCCACAAAGTTTGAACCAAATCAAAAAATACAAAAAATAAAAATGGTCGAAATCGGCCGATTTCGTAGAGAGTTGCTCTATATCCATTTCTTTTAGCTGGATTTTTTCTTCTATTATATTTTTTTATATTTCTTTAATAAATATCAAGCATAAAATGAGAATACCGTGGATAGTAAAATATTCTCTCTCGACGTTTAATGGAACATGCAGTGATGATAAAACTGATAATCATAAACTATCACCTTCCAGGAGAGCACTTCAAAGTTGCATTTTCCCTCTCCTTTTTCCTTCTCGACTGATGCTGTCGTTGAACGAGATCCATTGAAATGGGTCCCCCCCTGTTTTTACCCTTTTTCAACTTTTATTAAGCTTTATTATGCATAAAAGGGGAGCGTTTGGATCACTTTGCAGTGTTTTTGCATGTGTTAAAGCGAGCGCGCGCGTCTGTGTGCGTGTGTGCGCTTTTCCCCATTGTGGCTCGTATAAATATTTTTGTTTTCCCGGATAAGTTGTTTTCGCAAACAAATTTAACTTCGTTCCATCACTCCGGCCCTCATACGCATATCTTCAAGCCCAATTTGCTCCCCCGGTTTAGGTTGAAGAGTAGCAGCTCCTTCAAAAAGAAGAAATAAAATATCATGCCGCGAGCAATGACACCACCCATGAACACCTCCTCACAATCAAAGAGGGGTGGTTGAGGAGGTGGGGGGGGGGGGGGTCTCTCGGCGGAAAAGTCGCGCGCGGGGGCGTGAATATGGGAAAAAGGAGCGTAAACAGAGAGAGAGAGAGAGAGACAGCGAGGGAGGAAAAAAGATGAAATAAATATACACCCCGCATAAGTGATGCCTCTGTCA
The DNA here is from genome assembly GCF_015732765.1 of Culex quinquefasciatus. Taxonomy (NCBI): domain Eukaryota; kingdom Metazoa; phylum Arthropoda; class Insecta; order Diptera; family Culicidae; genus Culex; species Culex quinquefasciatus. Next base: position 33,563,855 of record NC_051863.1, read on the forward strand.
TCTTCTCGGGGAAGCCGCAAAATTCCCGGAATAACTTGGCTTGCACAGCCGTGGCCCGGAAGCCGGCGTGACATTATCTTGGTCGGGTTGTTTGAGGGAGAAGGGGAAAAAGGATGCGTGAAGTGTGAAAAAGGGTGACGGGTTGAAAGATTTTTTTTGAAAATTGAAGAATGAGAAAAAGACAAAAACAAATGAAATTGTTGAAAAAAAATAAATTACCAACTTACATTTAATGAAATTTTTTTTTGTCAGTCAATCTTCAAAAGTGACTCAAAAAATTTCGAAGGAAATTTCATCAAAAAACAAATTAATGGAAATCGACTTACAATTATCTGAATAATCATTTTCGCAATTCATTTAAAAAAATAATTTTGTTTTGCTATTAATTACAGTTCGGAACAAACTTCATCCTTCAAATTTGTCGAAATTTATTTCAAACCAATGCTGCGGTTTACCCGCACTTTGTTATTTCTTTCCATTTCACGCTCCATTTAACACCGCCAATCCGTCACCCTGTGCTCGTTCCACACGCTGCTGTCAAGAAGCCAAAACAAAAACGAAACCCCTCAAGCCGAAAAAATCGGTGGCTAACCCCCATCTGTTTAACCTCTCACCCCCTACCCAAGCAAACTGGCAAACCGCCCAAGGTCATCACAAGAAGGAGGAGGAGGGGAAAAGCCAAAAAGAAAAGTTAACGTACTTTGGCGGGTGTGGGAGAGACCCGCGTGGGTGAGTTTCCGATGGGTTCCGCCGCTTCTCATCCGATGATCGCTTTCGTTGGGGCACGACAACATACACACACACACCCCGCCAAAAACGTGATAATATCGCGCGCTGTTTTTGTTGCGCAGGGTGTGTAAAATTTGTTTGGCGAAGCTTTGAACTGATGTATTTTCAGCTAAACTCGAAAATTTCGGAACAGACACAACTCTTCATGGTGCTTCAAATTGCAGGTAGTCATGTAGAATGTATGCAAACATCTCCCCAAATTTCATCAAATTTGGTTAAGAAGCAGTATTTGTAAATTCTGCTCGGTTTGTTCTAGAGGTCGTATCGAGTTGCTCCGATTTGGATGAAACTTTCAGCGTTTGTTTGTTTATGCATGAGATGAACTCATGCCAAATATGAGCCCTCTACGACAAAGGGAAGTGGGGGTAAAACGGGCATTGAAGTTTGAGGTGCAAAACACATGAAAATTCTTAAAATTGCTCGCATTTCCGTAAAACTTCATCAATTCCTACTCTCTTAGATGCATTCGAAAGGTCTTTCGAAGCCCTTCAAATTGTGCTATAGACATCCAGGATTGGTTTAACTTTTCTCATAGCTTTTGCAAATTACTGTTAAAAATTGATTTTTTTAAGACCTTAATATCTTTTTGCAACAGCCTCCAACACCCATACTCCCATAGGTCAAAAGATAGGTAATTTCATGGACTATAAGCCTACGGTATTAACTTTTTGGCCAATTGCAGTTTTTATAATAGTTTTTCGATTTTTCTACAACAAACATTTTACAACGTTAGTTTTTGCCCTATAGGCCTCCATAGCGGCACTTTTTGGTCTCAATTTTGTCATATTCGGAATCCTCGGACAATTTCACGTAAGTTAGAAGCATTGGAGTTGTAAATTTGATTGGAAAAATCGCCATTTTTTAACAATTTGTTGGATTAGGGGTAAAACAGGTTTTCGCCTACTTGATACAGCATTTGACGTATTGATCACAGGGTAAATAAGATCTATTTCTTTTTTACAACTTTACAATAAATTTACAACTACAATACTACTAACTTACGGTGAAATTGTCCGAGGATTCCGAATATGACAAAATTGAGACCAAAAAGTGCCGCTATGGCGGCCTACAGGGCAAAAACTAACGTTGTAAAATGTTTGTTCCAGAAAAATCGAAAAACTATGAGAAAAACTGCGATTGGCCAAAAAGTTAACACCGTAGGCTTATAGTCCATGTTATTACCTATCTTTTGACCTATGGGAAAATGGGTGTTGGAGGCTTTTGCAAAAAGATATTAAGGTTTTAAAAAAATCAATTTTTAACAGTAATTTGCAAAAGCTATGAGAAAAAGTCAAACCGATCCTGGATGTCTATGGCCTATTTTGAAGTGCTTCGAAAGACCTTTCAAATGCATCTACGAGAGTTGGAATTGTTGAAGTTTTACGGAAATGCGAGCAATTTTAAGATTTTTTAGGGTTTTTGGACCTCAAACTTCGAAGCCCGTTTTACCCCACTTCCCTTTGTAGTAGAGGACTCATATTTGGCATGAGTTCATCTCATGTATAGACAAACAAACGCTGAAAGTTTCATCCAAATCGGAGCACCTCGATACGACCTGTTACACATTTGTGAAAAACTCGCTCTTAAGTACAAGCAGTGCAAAATGTAAACAAAATGGGCCAATTTTAGGGAAATAAATAAGACCTGTTATCGAAAGCCCGTAAAAATTATTAAACACACAATTTAATCAAACAAAACATGTTTTGCTATCCTTTGTGTAAAATTGGCCGTCTAAATTGTGGCGTACTCAAAATTAAAAAAAAAAAAAACATATTTTTCACACTTATTTTTAAAATTACTGCTATTTCCCGTAACTCAACCGTCAAAAATCGTAAGACTTGTCATTTTGTGGGAACAAGTACTCTTTAACTTAGTAATTTTTTTTCTTTTAAAAAATACGTGTTTATTTTAACTTTACAGGGTTGCTTTGTATAATTGTTACCAGAAATTTACGAAAAAGTTTTTTGAAAAAGAATTGATATTGACCATTTTTGCCAGTTTTCCGATAATTGATTTTTTTTTTCAAATTAGGTGTCGATAATTTTCAATGCTTATCATTTTTCCTTTTTTTCTTGAGTATTCGTAATCCATGGCAAAGTGTCTTTAATAAAACTAATAATAATAATGTATTAGAATCGGGATGAGTTCAGTTATCCATTGCAATTATAATTTCATGCAAATTTTCACAAAGATACGTACTTTTTCTCTATTTTGAAAATGCAATTTTTTCTCGATAAAATAATCAAAATCATTGTTTTTGCTATATGGGTATCACATGATGGGGATTTTTTTCATTCATTCGAAAATAACAACATAGATTTTTGAAAATACTCAAAATTTTCACACAGCTACGTATTTTCGAAAAAATACTCAAAATTTCAGTATTTTACAATAAGGTTGCCAATGATCGAGAAATGTTCATACATTTCGATAGTATGTATATTTTTGTGAAATACTCAAAAAATTAAAAAACAACGTATTTTCGAAAAAATACTCAAAAGTTCAGTATTCTGCAGTATGGCTATCAAATGATCGGAAATTTTACATTCATTTCGATAGTAATAATATTTTTTATGAAATGCTCAAATTTTTTACCAAACCACGTCACAAAAAAACATTTTTTTTAAATGGTAATTGGGACTTTTTCAAACATTACGATAGATTTATTTTTGAAAATACTCAACAAACTACGCACAATTGAAAATATACTCAAAATTTCAGTTTTTATTGTATGGGTATCAAGTATGACATTTTTGGTATTTTTTGAAAATAATTAGTTTGTGAAAATTTCGAGTAAAACCAAAACCATTTGTTTTCTTACTTTTAAAATTTATGAAAAAATCTCAATCATTGGATACCCATATTAAAAAAAAAAAACAGATTCTGATTTATTTTCGAAAATACGTAAATTTGTAAAATTTTGTAGTATTTCACAAAAATTACATTTCTTTGTAAATCCCGAGCAGACGGAAATAACTTGGGAATAACATTCTTTGTTATTTGAAAATACTAGGCCAATAACATTTTATGTTATTTTTAACAAGATTTGTTATTCACCGTTATGATTTTTTTGTTATTGGATTGTTATTCTAATAACAGACTAATAACATTTTACGTTATTCTTCGAACAAATCTTTGTTATTATTTTTTGTTATTTTAACAACTTATCCGATCATCCCAATAACAATCGGAGGTATTCTTCCATAACAAAAAATGTTATTCCCAAGTTTTTCTGGCTTTCAATTAATATCAGACCGATAACAAATTGTGTTATGATAACATAAACTGTTATTGAACTCTGATGCAAAAATGGATTTTTCAAGAATATTCCATAACATTTTCTGTTATTTTAACAGTATTTGTTATTGAAATGGCATGAATTTAGTTATTACCGTCTGATCGGGATGTGTGAAAAGAAAACCCGACCATTTGATTCCCATGTTGTTAAAAAACAAAATTTTGAGTATTTTTTCGAAAATACGTAGCTTTTGAAAATTTGAAGCAGTCAAATTTGAAGGTGAGCCCACGATCACAAATCACAAAAAATGCAGGATGGAGCCACTCACCTTAAAAAAAAAAACAAAAATCAATTACTGAAACTGTTTTTTTTTTTTTCAAAAGTGCTCTAAACATCAAAATTTTCAAAACCGAACACGAGAGTCGATTCTCCAGACCAGCGATTCTCAACTTTTTTCGTTCCATTCCCCCCTACAGATTGAAAACGCTTTTTTTCAAACATCACAAAAATTAATTCTTTTTCTTTTTAAACTTTTGAATTTGAATGGTTTCACAAACTCACAGAAATCATTTTTGTTGGATGACATTTTTTTACTTGCAAGTTCTCACAAAAATATCTATAAAATAACTAAATTTTCTTTCAATAACTGCTCAGGTTTTATCCAACAATGGAAGCAATTACTCACAAAAAATTTACTCATTAAATATTTAAAAAATAGTATTTTTCGTGAAATTAACCAACTGTTCTTGATTGAATGATTAAAATATCTTGACATAAATATTCAAAAATATGTGTGATGATTTCTAGAACTGTACGAACATGACAAAAAAACCAGTAGACTCAAAATATAAATAAAATTAACATCTTTAAATAAAATGTAGAAATGCTGATTATTTAAAGAAAATTAATGGGTAATTCTCCGCCAACTCACACAGCAGTTGCCCCGACCCCTCTTCGATTTGCGTGAAACTTTGTCCTAAGGGGTAACTTTTGTCCCTGATCACGAATCCGAGGTCCGTTTTTTGATATCTCGTGACGGAGGGGCGGTACGACCCCTTCCATTTTTGAACATGCGAAAAAAGAGGTGTTTTTCAATAATTTGCAGCCTGAAACGGTGATGAGATAGAAATTTGGTGTCAAAGGGACTTTTATGTAAAATTAGACGCCCGATTTGATGGCGTACTCAGAATTCGAAAAAACGTATTTTCATCGAAAAAACACTAAAAAGTTTTAAAAATTCTCCCATTTTCGTTACTCGACTGTAAAAATTTTGGAACATGTCATTTTATGGGAAATTTAATGTACTTTTCGAATCTACATTGTCCCAGAAGGGTCATTTTTCATTTAGAACAAAATTTTCATTTTAAAATTTCGTGTTTTTCTAACTTTGCAGGGTTATTTTTTAGAGTGTAACAATGTTCTACAAAGTTGTAGAACAGACAATTACAAAAATTTTGATATATAGACATAAGGGGTTTGCTTATAAACATCACGAGTTATCGCGATTTTACGAAAAAAAGTTTTGAAAAAGTTGGTCGTCATCGATCATGGCCGTTCCTGGTCACCCGCGACAGACACGGACGACGAAACAAAGAGAAACGCAAAAAGTAACTTTTTCAAAACTTTTTTTCGTAAAATCGCGATAACTCGTGATGTTTATAAGCAAACCCCTTATGTCTATATATCAAAATTTTTGTAATTGTCTGCTCTACAACTTTGTAGAACATTGTTACACTCTAAAAAATAACCCTGCAAAGTTAGAAAAACACGAAATTTTAAAATGAAAAATTTTGTTCTAAATGAAAAATGACCCTTCTGGGACAATGTAGATTCGAAAAGTACATTAAATTTCCCATAAAATGACATGTTCCAAAATTTTTACAGTCGAGTAACGGAAAATGGGAGAATTTTTAAAACTTTTTAGTGTTTTTTCGATGAAAATACGTTTTTCGGAATTCTGAGTACGCCATCAAATCGGGCGTCTAATTTTACATAAAAGTCCCTTTGACACCAAATTTCTATCTCATCACCGTTTCAGGCTGCAAATTATTGAAAAACACCTCTTTTTCGCATGTTCAAAATGGAAGGGGTCGTACCGCCCCTCCGTCACGAGATATCAAAAAACGGACCTCGGATTCGTGATCAGGGACAAAAGTTACCCCTTAGGACAAAGTTTCACGCAAATCGAAGAGGGGTCGGGGCAACTTTTCCCGATTTCGTGTGAGTTGGTAGAGAATTACCCTAATACTTAAAGCGCGAAAAATTTTACTTCTGTTCATGTTTGGAATAGTGTGAAAACTCAGCATGAATGTTACAAAATTGTAAAAAAAGTATTAGGTTTGTGGAATATCATTGGATTTATTTATATATTTTGTCAAGCAAGAAAACTAGATTTCCATTACTTCCTCATTCCCCCCCAAAGAATGTTAAAATCCCCCCCTCCCCAGGGGGGAATTCCTCACTGGTTGAGAAACACTGCTCCAGGCAATTTTACATAAAAGTCTCCATATTGACCACTGTCCTAAGCCAAAACCCATAAGCAAGACCTAGTGCTTAACCGAGGCAGTGCAAAACTGGGACATGACTGTAATCATGAAATATGCTTTTTTTATTGTTCGTGTTTTTTGTTAGTCAAATGTGTATGAAATTTGTCTGAACGAAATAATAAATTAAAATGTATTTTTTTTGGTCAAAAAGTTTCAGCTATATATGAAAAATACAAAACTGTAATCCCATTTTTTCAGAAAACAAAAACCTAAAATACATTGTTTGAAAATAATCAAGCATTTGTGGAAAACTGAGAAGCTCAAATATTACTCTATAAAGCAAATCTCAATATCGAAAAATAATAGCAATATGAAACGGACAAATAGTGAAAGTGTACTGTTTTCGTGAAGGTTGAATATTACCTCTTTTACAATGTAATTTTACCTCGATTAAGACTGAAAAGTGACATGACACCAGCAAGGTAAAATTACAGATTTTCAGTGGTAAAATTACACATTTTTCTGACATAATAGATGTACCCCTTCCCAGATGTAATATCAGCATGATTATTTTACTGTGCTGATAAAAATAATTTGATAATTTTAGATTTTTAACTAATTTTTATGCTTGGACCACAGAACAGAAAAAACGGGAAACGGGAAATCACACATTTCCCTAAGTGCATTTTAGTTTTAAAAGTTTAAATGTTTCGTAATATTTTTAAATATCAATTTTTAACTTGCAAATATTTCAATAACTTCTTTTCCCAGCTTTGCGACTGCATCATCGAATCAGACAAGAACAAACACCGAAGAGGGTTGGAGGAGGGGCCAAATGTTTCTCGAGAGCCCAAAAACTGAAGCCTTATGGTGTGGAAAAAGGATTCGCGTGGGGGTGGCAGACGACGACGGGAGGGTGCACGGGGCTGGAGAGTGCCGGAGCAAAGCGACATTGACGCACGCCTTAACCTTATTATTCATAGCGTTTTTGCTTTCTTTTTCGCATTTCAGTTGGAATTTTCCTTGACGAGGTGCGATGATGCTTGGTGGGCATGGGGACGCATGGTACTAGACAGCCAGCAGCCGGCAGCTGAAAGATGATGTGATGATCTCTTGGGCAAGTCGTTGGAAAGTTACGACCTGCTCGTTTGCTGGTGGCGGGAGCCCCCCCCCCCCTTTTTGGCATGGAAATGGCGATCGTTAAGGCTAGACTAAGTGGGGCGTGAAATTATCTTTTTGCTTTCACAGGTACTAAGTCTTTTACTGCTTTTTGCAATTAGTTTACCAAATGAACCGTACTTTTCGGAAGGTGGTAGAGCGCCAAAAGGTTTAATGAGAAAAATCAATAAAAAAGGCAAATTTACAAAAAGAGGGTGAAAAGTTGCTGCCCGGAAAATGAACTTTCTCCGGAAAAACGACCCCCGCCCTAGCATCGTTGCACAGTTTCAATTTCTTCTGACTGGCCGCTGATCGCAGCCTAATTCCAATTGATTTATTTTCCCCTCGAGTCGCGCTTGTTTCGCCGAACTTGTTCCGGACAAAATATGGCAACTTTCCAGCAGCTCGGAAAACGGACAAACCGATGTGATGTGCGGAAAAGTGGTTTTTCACAGGCACCCACGCTGGGGCAAAAAAAAAAAAAACGAAAAAAAATATTGGGCATTTCCGCAGAATGTGTGTGTTTGTGTGTTTTCCTTATTGAATTGGTTCGATGAGCTGCTTTACCCGGAATTGGATAACTGCCAATGCTATCAGTGTAAACATTTGAGAGCGACGTTTTCGGTGAAATGGTTGGAATAAAAAATTGGAAGCGTTTTTTCGCCTATGTTTCGCTGACGGTGGTGGTTTTTTTGGCAATCGATGTATAAAATAGGATCATGGTGTCAGTGTCAGTTATGATTTTTATCAACATTTTATGCCGACACAGTTTTTTTTTCTAGTACACGTGCCTGTGTTGTATATGACGCTCTAGATCATTTCGATAATATTTAGGTATGTATTTGATTCATATTCAATTCAATATTTTTTTTCTAGTTGGCTCGATTCTAGAATTGGGATTTTTTTGGCTTATGCAACATATTTTAAAATTCTCTCCTCTTCAAATGACTTAAATATTAAGTAACAAAACCTGCATAAAAACGTATTTATTTTAAAACTTTCCGAAAAAAATACACTGAAAGAAAAAACACTCCACTTTTATGAGATTTTTTGATTTTTAGGTTTAAAAGTCAAATTTGGAGATGAGTCCACGATTTTTTTTGTTCAATATTTTTGTGAAAATAGCCTAAAATGTTACATAAAGACCCGAGCAGACGGTAATAACTTGGGAATAACATTTTTTGATATTTGAAAATACTAGACCAATAACATTTTATGTTATTTATAACAAGATTTTTTATTCGTCGTTATGAATTTTTTGTTATTGGATTGTTATTGTAATAACAGACTAATAACATTTTTAGTTATTATTCGAACAAATCTTTGCTATTATTTTTTGATATTTTAACAACTAATCCGATCATCCCAATAACCTTTGGAGTTATTCTTCCATAACAAAATATGTTATTCCAAAGTTGATTTGGCTTTCAACCAATATCAGACCAATAACAAATTTTGTTATAATAACATAAACTATTATTAAACCCTTTTGTACAAATGGATTTTTCAAGAAGATTCCATAACATTTTCTGTTATTTTAACAGTATTTGTTATTTTGTTATTACCGTCTGCCCGGGGACTCGCTAAAAATGCAGGATGGAGCAACTCACCTAAAAAATACAAAAATCACTGAAACTGTTTTTTTGAAAAGTGCTCTAAACGTCAACATTTTCAAAAACCGAACACGAGAGACGATTTTCCAGACAATTTTTCGTAAATGTCTCAATATTGACCACTGTCCTAAGTCCAATCCTTGTGAAGTTACAGCGGTTTTAGAAATAAAAATGTTAAAAAATAGGTTTTTTGATGGTTTTTGGCAATTTCTATACGACAGACTTGACTTTTAAGTTTCAAAAATATTTTTACCGGAAAGCTCATTCAATTTCCCATAGGATTCCCTTGGACCACTTTCAAAATAACTCGTTTTTTGATGATTTAAGCTAATTTACTCTTCAGGTTACTATACTACACTTAGAGCGTCCAATTTCCCGTCCCGGGAAAAAATTTCCCGGGAATTCCCGGGAATTCCCGGGATTTCCCGGAAAAAAATATTTCCCGTTTCCCGGGAAATTTGTAAATTTCCCGGGAATTCCCGAAATACAAGCGGAAGTATACATTTTCCTACACATTTTACAAGTTTACAAGCAAGTTTTAGTTTTGAAATTATGCAAAAAATAATAATTTGAAAACCTAATTTATTTTATTCATTTCAATCTACTGTTCATAATGAACTAATCAGCTTGTCTGTTAATTTCATGTTAATTTAATATTTATTTTTGAAGCATTCACAATTAGTAATATTGATTGCTTACATGTTGGGCAACAAAAATTACGCTTTTATGGCATGAATATGAACTAATTCATTTTTGATAACCTATTTTAACGATTTTTTTTGTTATATAATTTTAAAGTAAGATATTACCTCTTCCGGCCAAGATTAAATTTGAGATTTGTTCAGCAATTTTGATTACGTTGACCAAATTGGATGAAAATTTGTTTAAAAGTATTCGATAAATTACACGTGAGCTACCATGGGCGTAAGAGGGTTAAATATGAAAAAATATCGTTTAATTTCAACCACTTCAACACTTTGAAAATTACTTAACTTAACTAAAATCATACTATAAATGAAACCATAAAGAATCGTTCAAAAACAATTTCGTATAATATAAAATTTACCCAAAGAATGCAACCATATTTCTAAAAATCGCTTAATTTATTTGAAAACTTTGAGTTGTGATTTCATGAAATAGTGTTTCAAGTAAAAAAGCGCCACAAATTAGATTTTTAATGCAAATTCAATGATTATCTATTTATGCACATGATGAAAATATTTGTTCTTGTATAAGTTATTTGCCATGGCAAACATTATTTCTACATGACTTTTTTTCATTTCAACTTTATGGTCACTGCGACAAATTTAAAAGCATTTTTATGGTTGTGGAGCATAGATTTTAACTGTTCAAACACTTCTCAACAAAAAATATTTATTATGTTTTTTAAAAATTAAGCTCGATTTAAAGACAGCATAAAAAATTAGAAAATTTATTTATTTTATCAAAGTTGGATGATTTTTTACAAGTAGTCAAGCCATTAATTGATCCTCACACTTATTTTGACCATTAAAGTTGCTGCTCTATACAATTGTGTTGCAAAATATTGATCAGAAACAGGATCAGAATAATTTTCGTTAAATTTCAGATTTCCCGGGAATTCCCGGGAAATTTGTTGAAAATTTCCCGTTTCCCGGGAATTTTGTAACCCCGGGAAATTGGACGCTCTAACTACACTGAAAAAAATATTATGTTTTCAGTTGTGAGCAATGTAATAAGCATATATCTGTAAGCCCATACATCCAATTGAAATGTGGTCAAAGACAATCTTATGGGAAATTGGACGAGCTTTACTGTAAAAATATTTTTGAGACTGAAAAATCAAGTTTGTCAAATAGAAATTGTCAAAAACCAGCAAAAACCCTATTTTTACAACATTTTTTTTTTAAACCGCTGTAACTTTACAAGGATTGGACTTGGGACAGTGGTCAATATGGAGACTTTTTTGTAAAATTGTCTAAAGAATCGACTCTGGTGTTCGGTTTTTGAAAATTTTGATTTTTAGAGCACTTTTCAAAAAAACAGTTTCAGTAAATGATTTTTGTATTTTTTTAGGTGAGTTGCTCCAACCTGCATTTGTCGTGAGTCTTTGCGTAACATCTTCTGCTATTTTCGCAAAAATTTTGAACGAAAAAAAATCGTGGGCTCACCTCCAAATTTGACTTTTAAACTTAAAATAAAAAAATCTCATAAAAGTGGATTGTGTTTTTCTCTTAGTGTATTTTTTTTTCAGGAAGCACAAGTTTGTCTTTGACCACTTTTTGATAGGATGAAACGGCTTCGAGATACAGCAATATTTAAATTACGAAATACAAAAATATTCAAATCACTTACGCCCTTTTCAAATGTCATTATAGAGTGAAACAGACTCCAAAGACACAAAAATGGCTTATATATGCCTAGGATAACATGTCAACAAAGTTTCATTGAAATCGGAGAGGGTCGAGAAAAAAGTACCAAAAAAATTCCTGATTTGGGCTGGAATTGCTCTATTTAAAATGATTGAAATAATCATTTCGTTTTTCTTTTTCTCAATAAGGCCGTTGCAAATATTTTTCAAAAATTTTAATAATAGTAATACTTGTAATCATCTCAAATTCAAATGCAAATTTTAGTGAAAACTCACAAAAAAATAATTTGGAAAATATTTATGTATGTATTTCATAAATACGACCTTTTCAAAAAACCACACGTAAACAATATTGACAGCGCCTCTGGCGGTGAGTTCAGAAAACTGCATGCGTGTCAGATCCTTGGTAAATTTACACTTTTTTAATTGGAAAATTACACATTTTTCTGACATAAAAGATGTACTTATTTCCAGATGTAGAATTACTATGATTATTATTGGTGTGTTACAAATTTCAAAATTACACACAGAAAAAAAATGATTATAATATTCATCAAGAAATGACAGATTCTGTGCAAAAAAAAAATATAATAATTTTACCGCAGAAAATGATAAATTTTCATCAGTTGTTGATGAATATTCATCAGATTCACATTTTTACACATTTTTTAAGTAATATTACTCAAATAAAAGAAGTAATATTCAATACCGTTGTACCGTGTTAATACCGTTAACCGTTAACCACCGTTAATATTAAATGTCTTTTTTTACACATTTTATGTGCATGCTTTTGCATGCGATTTTACCATCGGATTTTTTGCTGTATAGTGGAATTATTTCTTTTCATTACACAGTTCAAACTCTGTTATTCGTAGTCATCGTATAAATTTCAGTACGGACAGATAATTATTCGAGAATAATATTTTTGCCTATTTTATGTTATCGTTGAGATCATAAATGAGTATTTGATTCCAAAGTGCTCTAAAGTGATGAAAAATCAGAAGTAAGATCGGACCAATAGTCCCAAGATATCGATATTGTTTAAAAAAATATGCTTGTTATGTGACACCCAAAACAAAATAGAAACTTGTGCAAACTTATAAAATAAATGAGTTTTGCCAGCAAATTCCAACAGTCAAATGCCTGATAAGCCTGTTCCAATCTGTGTTTGATTATCGCAAAGCAAGGAAACAAACTGCAAATTCTCATATCCCATTTATCGGAATGTTTCGAACCAATTTCCGCGCTGGATGCCCCGACGGATCCGATGCGAGGGACTTGGCAATTCCTAGAAGTCCAAATCTTGAAAATGTGTCGAAAGCCCCCATGATTTTCCACCAGCAAACGGTATCAACAAGCTTAAGCTGCCGAACATCGATGTCGTCGTCGTCGTCGGCAAATTTTCCCAGCTGATCCCCATGCAAATTGCTATCGGTTTATATCGAGGGCTCTGATGTGAAACATTCTGCCAACAAAACAAGCCCATCAAATCTTCTTCATCACAGAGGGGTGGATCTGTACGTGTGTGTCTGTGTGTGGAATATATTAGTATCACAAACCCAGCAACAATACCGAAAACCCCGGGATCACGTTACAAACCACCCATCTCATCAAAAACGCCCACTGAGTGTGCGTATCAATGGAATAGGATCCGACCTCCAATATGCTTCCGCCTCCTGACCGCCACCTCCCCCTTTTTTGTTTTGCTTGGATCACATTTCTGTCGAACGCGCGGGAAATCACCATCAACTGGCAAACGGCAACAGTAGCAGCAGCAGCAGAGGGGGGCGTTATTCTAGAGAACGTAGACGACTGGATGGCACAGAGGCAGACAGTGTGTGATGAAAAGTTGATTTTTTAAAGTTAACTGTTGTTTTGAAATATTTTAAATCAGAACTGTTGCTTGGACAGATTTTCTTTAATTAACTGCTCTGATCAAATATATTTTTTTAATTTTTTATATTCGTCATTTTTCTTTTATTTTGGATTTAAATGATTATTTTACATGGAAACCTAAAATATGTCCAAAAATCGATTTTTCGACACTTTGGGTCAATTCTGAGGGTAGATTCAGATTCAGCGGGCAAAATTACATGGAAAAACATATATTTGGACAAGTCTCGAAATTCGTTTGGGTGGTTCCATATGGTTTTCTCTTGAAAATTAGACTTTTTCAAAAGAAGATATCTCCAATTTAAAGAAAAACACCCCCGAGATTTTTTCAGCTTTTATAGCGCTAGATCTCCTCTTTCAATTGCAACCTGGTGCTTAAAATTTGGCTTGCGCCTTTTCGAAATATTTAAATTTTAAATTTGCATCTTTTTTTACCTTTAAATCGCTGTAACTTTTGACCCTTAAGTCCAAATTGACTTGTCATAAAATAAAAATGTTTGTTTTTTAAAGCTCTAAAAGTGCTCCGAATACCACTTTTCTCTAAAACTTAACCCTGAATTGCCACGTTCAAAAAACTGATTTTTAAAGTTTTGCTCAGATGCTTTCTATAAATTTGGTCGTAGAAGGCGTAGATAACGAGATAAAATTTTGGTGTCTTGGACAAAGTTGCTTGGATTGGCAAGCCCAACCACTTTCTAAAAGACATAAATATTCCCAAAAATATTCCTGAAAAGTTAGATTTTCAAAACCACCCTAATAGTGAACCACCCTACTTTTCAACCAAACCAAAAGTTGCCCCTTTCCATATGCAACAACTCTTCTTAAGACACCAAAACTCCAAAACTTCATCATTTTACGGAAAATCCATTTTCCATTTAATTTTGCAATCTGGACAACTGTGTACTGGGTAAACACGAAATTTTAAAGCGATAAAAAATCAAGAATAAAAAATGCCAATATGCAATCCACACACTTTTTAAAATTATTAATGAAACGACGCATATATCTTCAGACCCTCCTTCCCCCTAAATTCAATGTTATTTGTGGATGGCACCTTATTGCTGATTCGAATAGTTCATTTAATTTTCCTTAAAACGTTATTTGTGAGGAGTTAGGAGGGTAACAAAATTGGCACAGGTTAAATAAAAAAAAAGCCGCCAAATCTGGTGTTCATTTTTACATAATAGTTTTTTAATGCTTTGCAGCAAGTTTATTAAAATTATATCGTTTTTAGAATACCGTAAACCGGGGTGACATTGGTAGGATTTCAATTTATTTTTGGAATATTTTCCAACTGGTAAGGGTTTTCTCAAGATTATTATTTGTAAAACATTTACTGGGGAAGTCCACGCACTATTTTTGAAAAAAAAAAGTTTTTTAAATAACGTTTTAAAAAAGTTACGTTAAAATTCTTAATTTCAATACAATTTCCTGTTGAAAATAAGATTTGAGGTGTTCAAGCTTTATTTTTACTTCAAACTTACAAACTTAATATTTAGTTAACTAAGTTTATAAGCTTTTGAACCAAATACATATAAATTTTAGGTACAATTGTTAAAAAGTCAGAACTTTGCATGAAATTTGTAAAACTTGTTTTGTTTATAAAATTATCAATTTATATTACATTATTACGTGATTCAAAGAACGAATAAAACGTTTTCAAATTTTATTTGAAATTTGTTTTACTGAAAATTAGGAATTTTTTTTACTATGTTTCAAAAACATATAGAATTTATAATTTACAAACTTATTTTACCTTTTCAGAGTAGAACATTGTCCGAAGAATTCGAAAATGCATTCGTTTTACGATTCAAAATCAAGTTCATAGAGAAAATCATAACACTTTGAGAAGCTTAAAATAATGATATTTATCAACATTTTCTTAAGGTGGTAGATAGTGTCTTCCACTTTTGGGGCAATGACTGTTAATGATGGTTCTGAATGCAGGGTCCAGAAAAAGTAAATTGAAATGAAAAAATAATCACTATATGTAAAATACTTCTACAAACAACATAAAGAAACCCATTTTTTGATTGAAAACTTCTGAATCAAGATTTGAATGTTTTTCTAAAACAAACATGGCCGCCAAATGGCCGATCGGGAATGATGCCTTCCAGAGCCTTAATTATAGTTAACTAACTTTTTAAACTTTTCAAAATTTTATGAAAAGTTCTTCTTGAGGTACTTTGAGCACTTCTCTACCAACGGTCAGTATGATTCCATACCATTCCGTACGTATTTGATTTGTACTCTTCATTTTGCGGAAAAATCTCAATCTCAGATATGTATAAATGGACCTCCGGTTCGTTATTAGGGTCCAACATTAAACCCTTTTGGTACCCCTTGGCTCAATTCTGAGGGCAGATTCAGATTGAGCAGGCAAATTATATGAAAAAACTAACTTAATCCACCTATGTGGTTGATGCCTTCCTCACTTTTTACCAAAAATGGGTAATATAAGTGGTTTAAACACATATTTCAGCTATTTTTTTAGATCCAGAAAAATAAGCACACATATATAACTTAAGTGGTCATAACTCGAGGCAGGGTTGCCAGATAATCAATGTTGTGGACTCGTTGGAAAGGTCTCTCGATTACCTAACCAACGATGGGTCGGATGGTGGATCCGGACATCGTTTGCATACATTTAATTGAGATCGGGCTTCAAAAAAGTACATAAATATCACTTAAGTGGTCATAACTCGAGACAGGGTTGCCAGATCTTCAATGTTGTGGTTTCGTTGGAAAGGTCTTTCAATTACCTAACTTACGATGGGTCGGTTGATGGATCCGAAAATCGTTTGCATACATTTAATTGAGATCGGGCTTCAAAAAAGTACATAAATATCACTTAAGTGGTCATAACTCGAGACAGGGTTGCCAGATCGTCAATGTTGTGGACTCGTTGGAAAGGTCTCTCGATTACCTAACCAACGATGGGTCGGGTGATGGATCTGGACATCGTTTGCATACATTTAAGTGAGATCCGGCTTCAAAAAAGTACATAAATATCACTTAAGTGGTCATAACTCGAGACTGGGTTGCCAGTTCTTCAATGTTGTGGACTCATTGGAAAGATCTCTCGATTACCTAACCAACGATGGGTCGGGTGTGTAGGGATTATGGGTTGCAGGATTGAATATGTAATAAATTATTAAATGAGTATTTATTATAAGATTGATATAATTCATAAATAAGAGTTAAGAGCGCAACAAAAAGGGCGCACCTTCATGAATATTGCCTTGTTAGCTAATTGTGGATTGAGTGCGAGAGCGCGCTAGCGAGCTGCGAGAGAGAACAACGAGCGAGAAAACAACGAGATGCGCGCGGCCGGCGAAAGAGAGAATGAAGATTGTCAAATCAGTTTTGTGGTTAATTTCTGTGGAATAAGACGTGTTGTTTGTTAATTGCAAAATATCTGTGTTTTTATTATAAAAGAAAGTCCCCGATCACGACAATGGCACAGTCCGGTAAGTCGAACCTTTTGATTCATGAAAGATCATTTGTTTTGCTTGAATTGTTGTGTTGTGAAATCTAACAGTTTTGTTTACCTGCCTGGATGCAGGTCCAAAGTTTCGCTTTGTTGTTTTGCCTGTGTTTTGAATCAGGTAGATTTTTGCTTGAACTTGTTATTTGAAATTGATAAAAGGCATAAAACTATCTGCGATAATTGACGGTCTTAAATTTAATGAATGATTTGCTTGTTGTTGTGATATTGGGAACGAATGTTTTGTTTTGAAGTAGTCAATTTGGCTTTTCGTTGTGGTAATTGAAAACCAATGTTTTATTCTAAGTTTATGGTGGAATTTAAAGGCAAATAATTTGCTCAAAATTTGATTGTTTTTTTACAATCACATTTTTGCTTTAGATTTGATTGTTGTTGTTTTGATTGACGACCAATGTTTTGTTTTTAATTTGATGCAATGTTTAATCGTTGTTGTGGAAATTGAACTCCAATGTTTTGTTACGAATTAGACTTCAATTTTTTTTTCTTATTTTTGTGATTGATAAAAAATCAATATTTTGTTTATAATTTGACAAAAGATTTGACAAGATTGTGGAAATTGAAAATCAATATTTGGTTTTGAATCTGATGGAGGATTAGTTTGCGATTGAAGGTAGATAATTTGTTTTTAATTTAGTTATTGTTTTGGTAATTGAAATCAAATTTGTTGTTTGAATTTTATTGTTGTTATTATAATTGACGACCAATGTTTTGTTTTGAATTTGATGCAAAATTTGATTGCTATGGATTGTTGTTATTATTGATGATCATGATCATTATTTTTATTTTTTATTTTGGATTGGATTCTGGTTACTTTGGTAATTGAAGACCAATGTTTATTTTTGAATAAGATAAATATTTGCTTCTTGTAAGTTTTGTTTTAAATTTAATGAAAGATATTCTTGTTGTGGCAATGACTTAATGCAAAGTCCAACAAAATCACAAATTACAAAATTTACAGGTTTAATTTTGATTGAAAGATTTGATTGTTGATGAGGGAATTAAAGACCAATGTTTTGTTATGATAAGATGACAAATTTGCTTATTTTTGCGATAAATGAAAACCAATATTTTGTTTCGAGTAAGATACGAGGTTTGATTGATATTGTGGTAATCGAAAACCAGTTATTATTTTGAATATGATGATAGATTTGCTTTTTGTTGTGGCAATCGAAGGCCAAGATTTGTTTTCTGAATTTGAGTATTGTTATTATAGAACGGTATTTTTATTCGGTTTTACATTTCATGCAATATTTGATTGTTGTTTTATGATGGGCAATTTTGAGTTTTAAATTTGACGCAATATTTGATTGTTTATATGGTAATTGATGACCAATGTTTTGTTTTGAAGTTGATGCAAAATTTGATTATTAATTTTATGGTTAATGAAAAATTTTTTAGGTCTCATTTGAATGAAGATTTGATTGTTGTTATTATTGACGATAAATTTTTACTGTGAATTTGATGCAATATTAGATTGTTGCTTGATGCTGTGGAAATTGAAAACCATCGTTTTAAAATTCTAATGAAAATTTTATAGATTTATGCAGAAATTGACAAACAATGTTCTGCTTTGAAATTTTGAGCAACGTTTTTTGCCGTTATAATTGATTAGTCATAGTTAATTTTGAAGTCTCTTCTGTGTTGGAGGCTGACAGACCTCTGCGATTGTAGTCAGAAAAAAAGTCTCCTCTGTGTTGGAGCCTGACAGACCTCTGCGATGGTAGTCAGAAAAAAGTCTCCTCTGTGTTGGAGCCTGACAGACCTCTGCGATGGTAGTCAGAAAAAAAAAGTCTCCTCTGTGTTGGAGCCTGACAGACCTCTACGATGGTAATCAGAAAAAAGTCTCCTCTGTGTTGGAGCCTGACAGACCTCTGCGATGGTAGTTAGAAAAAAAGTCTCCTCTGTGTTGGAGCCTGACAGACCTTTGCGATGGTAGTCAGAAAAAGTCTCCTCTGTGTTGGAGCCTGACAGACCTCTGCGATGGTAGTCAGAAAAAAGTCTCCTCTGTGTTGGAGCCTGACAGACCTCTGCGATGGTAGTCAGAAAAATGTCTCCTCTGTGTTGGAGCCTGACAGACCTCTGCGATGGTAGTCAGAAAAAAGTCTCCTCTGTGTTGGAGCCTGACAGACCTTTGCGATGGTAGTCAGAAAAAGTCTCCTCTGTGTTGGAGCCTGACAGACCTCTGCGATGGTAGTCAGAAAAAAGTCTCCTCTGTGTTGGAGCCTGACAGACCTCTGCGATGGTAGTCAGAAAAAGTCTCCTCTGTGTTGGAGCCTGACAGACCTCTGCGATGGTAGTCAGAAAAAGTCTCCTCTGTGTTGGAGCCTGACAGACCTTTGCGATGGTAGTCAGAAAAAGTCTCCTCTGTGTTGGAGCCTGACAGACCTCTGCGATGGTAGTCAGAAAAAAGTCTCCTCTGCGATGGTAGTCAGAAAAAAGTCTCCTCTGTGTTGGAGCCTGACAGACCTCTGCGATGGTAGTCAGAAAAAAGTCTCCTCTGTGTTGGAGCCTGACAGACCTCTGCGATGGTAGTCAGAAAAAGTCTCCTCTGTGTTGGAGCCTGACAGACCTCTGCGATGGTAGTCAGAAAAAAGTCTCCTCTGTGTTGGAGCCTGACAGACCTTTGCGATGGTAGTCAGAAAAAGTCTCCTCTGTGTTGGAGCCTGACAGACCTCTGCGATGGTAGTCAGAAAAAGTCTCCTCTGCGATGGTAGTCAGAAAAAGTCTCCTCTGTGTTGGAGCCTGACAGACCTCTGCGATGGTAGTCAGAAAAAGTCTTCTCTGTGTTAGAGCCTGACAGACCTCTGACATCATCAGATAAAAAAAAATTAATAATCTGTGCTGGAGTTTTGCGAAAGCATCAGATAACAATCTCCTCGATAAAGGAACCCGACAGACTTTTGTGATGATTTTTTTTAAATAACTTCGCAGAAGGAGCCTTATGGATTTTAAAAATATATTGTTCAGCAAATCTTTTCATTCAATTAAGGACCGTCTTTAACATCACAAAATATATTAACCTAAGAAAATGAATAAATAAATTTAAATGTGAAAGTGAGCACTTTTTGGTATCCACAGATAAAGCAATATGTATTTTGGCGTTATTTCTGTGAACTGCCTGAAATAAAGATGATTTCAAATTCATCGAATAGGATTAAAACGCTTGTCACTATAACTAACACTGGAGTTGTCCTCTCTTGAAATATAAACCTCTAAATTGAAAGACGTTAATGATTAAGTATTCCATATTGATAGTTGTTATGGTTAATTGTTACTTTAATCGATTTACTCAGCTGTGATACAAAAGTTGCTTGAAACCCAACATTATTTCACAGGAAGGTAAAAATTTAAGTAATCGTTAACATGAATAATACATTACTAGTTAAAAAAAGGAAAAATAATTAATTTGATGCAATTTTTAATAATAAATAAAGGAATGATTAATCATCAGAAATGCTTAAAATATAATTTAAAGTGTGAGAGCGTTGCGTCACATGAGAAAATAATACAAATATTTAAATATTAATTTTGAATTGAGAAGTATGAGTGACAATTTGAGCAGCGAAAAAAAAAACATTATTTAAAAAAAATAGGAAATATTTATATTTATTTTTATTTTTCAATGCAATATCTGTTATTTGTATCAAAATAGTTCAAAATCATTCATTAATTTCGATAGAAATTATATTTTAACACTGTATCATTTTATTGAGTTAAAAAAAAACAAAACTTTCAGAATTTTAGTAAAGTAAATATATCAAAATTCAATAAGGAGAAACATTATTTTGAAATAAATTAAGGAAACTTTGGGGTTCTTCAATCGATTGTACTTAATTATGAAACCAAATTTTATCAAATTACATAACAGGAGTTTATCAGCAAAGAAAAAGTTAAAATTTTAAATAAGAAAAGAAATTATTGACAGGGATCGTAAAGATCGTGATTAAAAAAATTAAGTTTCTGTGAACAATCTACTCAAGTAATATATCAAAGTAGCTTTGAACACATTTTACATTACGAGAAAAATAAAACAAAATATTTAAAAATAAAACATTAAAAATCTTTCAGCTGATTTTAGATAAGCAAGATACGTTTTGAAAGAATTTATGGTTAGGATATTGTCTCCTCCGTGTTGGAGCCTGACAGACCTCTGCGGTGGCAGTTTGAAAAATGTTTCGCCTCAGCTGGAACCCTTTGAGAAAGTAGTCAGATTGAAATCTATACATCTATGCATTACAAGAATAATTGATTAAAATATGTTTTTTGTTGTTATCTGATAAGCACAGTACATTTTGAAGGTATATATAAATAAAATGACCCTAAACATTGTTTTGATCATGATTAAATGTAACATTGAATAATCTTATCTACGGTAATATCAAAAGTGCTTGAATCCATACCTTTAGATACAATAAATACAATTTGAAGAGAAAATTAATTTGACATATAATAGAAATCGAATATAGCGGAACGGCATTTATTTCAGTTTATATATTTTATTTTTATTGCAACAATTTACCACATGATTTTGTTTTATTCATTAGAATAATACTTTTTGAACTGTGTTTTGTTTCAAGATAAAAAAAAATATTATTAAGTAGACACAACAGAAAAAAAAAAACTATTCGGTAAAAACTATCGTTTGTCTGGTTAAAAGATCGCGTAAGTGAATATTTATAGAAAGTTCAAAGTTTTTATATAAAAGTTAAAAATGTTGATACTACCATGCATTTACAGAACAAAATCGTTAAATCGGTAATTTTTTTTTAAGAAAGCTTTTGTGGCAAGAATAAACATCATTTGATTTTATTTTTTTATAAAAAAAATGTATTTTGTGCAGAAAAGCACATTTTGAGCATTAATTGGGTCCTAAAATGAAGCTTAGATTGCTGATATTATTGTTTACAGCGATAAAGCTTATTTTTCTGAGTACAATGACCCTTTGTACGACCACAAAGAGTTTAAAATGGATTTTAAATCAATTTTGAAAAATTAACCTCGCGGTCCTTCTTGACAGAAAAGCTCCTACTTGACAGTTCGTTCCAAGGGGACCATAGTTGATCCATAAAAAAAATGTTGTCTTGTAAAAAAAAAATTGCATTAAAATGAAAAAGTGATCAGAAATGGTTTTTAATCGTGTTTTTACCGTTGTACATAAAAATTTACATAGGACTTTAGTACCCAATTGAATTATTTATATTATTTTTGCAATTTGCTTCATTTATTGAGATTGCTTTTCAAGAAATCATCTTAAACTGAAATATGGACTATTTTTTATTTTATAAAAGTGTACCGGTACTGATGAAAACAAATTCTTCGAAAATATTACTGATTTTGCATTTTAGTAATTTTTGCCATGATTTATTAACAGTTTCAAAATTAGTTAAAATGCGGTAATTTTGATACAATGTTAAGCGGTGTATGCACATCGAAAGGAACCGGTCAAGAAAAATTCAAATGGGCAGCAGTAGAAGCGAAAGCAAGCCAGATAGGGTGAAGAAAAGCCCTAAGAAAACGCTCGCTCTCCTTTGTTCTGCTGTTCGTGAAGCTGTTTCTTGACCCCTTTCCTTCCGATCTCCATACTAGCCTTTATTTAAAAAAAAAAATGTTGTTTGTTTTAGCTGTACAGCTTGGTTGGGAATAAATTACAGAAAAGTACAGATAAAAATATTGAAAATGAGGAAGGAAAGGGCCTGCTTGTAGATCCATTTTGGGTGTTTTTGGGTATTAATTATAAACATATACTTTTCGTCACGTCTGCATTTAATATTAAAATCAGTTTATGTTTACCTTCAAGTCCCGTCTGGTGGATCAATCGGACGTGGCACTGGGCTTGGGCTCATAATCCATAGATTGGTTTGAACTCCGTGGCGGGCGCACATAAATTCAAAGTGTAAATTTGAGTCAAAACAATATCTGTGTGTGCCTGTCATAGTTTTTGCTTCAGATTTTTTTTTAATAAGTTAAATAAATTACCACATTGTATATATTTATAGAAATGTTTATTCTTTGTTTTTGTATGATACACATAAATTTAAAACTTTAAAAACGCCAGGATTATGCTTCATTTGTTATTTAAGTCAGCAACATGTTAGATTTTTGAATTTAGAACACATTGTTTTATATTTCATATTCACAAAATGATAATAATTAAAAATAATGCGATTCCATTTAATTCGAAATGTAAAAAAAAAAAAAATAAAAATTGCTTTTGAATTTGAATTATTATTTTTTTTAAATCGTGTTGTGTTGTTTCAGCAATGTTTGTAAAATTTGCTTTTTAATTTTAAATTACATAAAATTTAAAGAAAATCAGGTAAACAATCACTAATCTCGTATTGCTTAAAAAATTGATAAACCTGCGTTTATTTGAGAAATATTTGTGGTTTTTGTTTTTTCTCCTCGTTTTTTTCTATTTCTAATATTTTCAGGTGTTTTAAATTTTCAACCTCATCAGCGCATTCCATTTTCTACAACTCCTGCGATCGGATGTCAGTCTCTTGGACAACATAGATGAAACATTTCGAAGACTGCGCTTTCGTATTTAGATCAGCATGAAAACAAAGTCGAGGAACCCGACGAAAATCTTTTAGGAAATTGAAAAAAAAAAAATAGATTGATTTAGCATTCATGCAATTTTTCTGTTAGGAATTATGATTGATATTCGTCACCTTGAGAGTAGAAAAGAGGGAGAATGTAGGGATTATGGGTTGCAGGATTGAATATGTAATAAATTATTAAATGAGTATTTATTATAAGATTGATATAATTCATAAATAAGAGTTAAGAGCGCAACAAAAAGGGTGCACCTTCATGAATATTGCCTTGTTAGCTAATTGTGGATTGAGTGCGAGAGCGCGCTAGCGAGCTGCGAGAGAGAACAACGAGCGAGAAAACAACGAGATGCGCGCGGCCGGCGAAAGAGAGAATGAAGATTGTCAAATCAGTTTTGTGGTTAATTTCTGTGGAATAAGACGTGTTGTTTGTTAATTGCAAAATATCTGTGTTTTTATTATAAAAGAAAGTCCCCGATCACGACAGGGTGATGGATCCGGACATCGTTTGCATACATTTAATTGAGATCCGGCTTCAAAAAAGTACATAAATATCACTTAAGTGGTCATAACTCGAGACAGGGTTGCCAGATCTTCAATGTTGTGGACTTGTTGGAAAGGTCTTTCGATAACCTAACCAACGATGGGTTGGATGATGGATCCGGACATCGTTTACATGCATATAAATGAGATCCGGATAAATGTGAAAACACATTTTTATACATAACTTTTGAACTAGTTATCGAAACTTCAAACAATTCAATAGCGATGTATGGGACCCTATACCAAGTCGATTGCAACTGGTTTGGTCAAAATCGGTTCAGCCACTGCTGAGAAAACTCAGTGAGAATTTTGGTCACATACATACATACACACACATACACACACACATACACACACACAGACATTTGTTCAGTTTTCGATTCTGAGTCGATATGTATACATGAAGGCGGGTCTTCGAGCTTTTAATAAAAAGTTCATTTTTAGAGCAGGATTATAGCCTTACCTCAGTGAGGAAGGCAAAACATATAGTTGGATAATTTTATAATTTCGTTAGGGTGGTTTCATACACTATTCCCTTGAAATTAAAAAAAAAACATTTAGGCTTCATGATATGTTTCATGAGCTTCTAATAAAATTCATTATTAAAATAAAATGTATCACGAGAAAAAAACAAAAAAAGTGCAGTCTTCAACCAATGAAATAAATCAAAATGATGATAAATAAATAAATTTGAAATGATTATAAAGAAAGCATTGCTTGAAAAAATAACTTTCGCTGCAATTTATGTCCACACCCTCTAGAATCACAGTGATAGACGAAGCACCAAAAAATCTGCATAGTCCTACATCCCAGCCAACCGATTCCGGAGAAGCAACAGAGTATAAAATGAATACCAAACAATATTACCCCCAACAACAACAACTCGATAGCCGCGTCTCCCTCCCTCATTCCACCTACCTTCGACAGATCCGCTTGCTGGGTATTGATTTTCTCCCGTTGATACTTGATAAGCTGTACCAGATCCCTGTACTGGGCCGCAGCCGCCGCCGACGACGACGACGCCGACGTCTGGCCATCGTTGAGGTTCAGTTCACTGAGCAGGAGCAGCTCGTTGGCGTTGCTGGCGCTGCTTCCGCTGCCGATGCTGCTGCCCCCGCCGATACTTCCGCCACTTCCCGTTGAGGTCGGCGCGGAGGCCGCAGCCAGCGCCAGATTCATGTTGATGCTATCCTTTTCCAGTTTCCGGTTCACGTTCAGATTGTTCATCTGGCTGGTGGAGGAGGAGGGTGAGATGATTTGACTGGAGCTGTTGCTGCCGGTGCTGCTGATGCTGGCGTTCGGATTATTGTTCAGCTGGTTCTCGAGCAGGAGCTTGTGGGAGAGTGGGGAGTTTCGTGGCGGAGGTGGATCCCGGTAGGGTGGCGGTACAAGGGCACCGTTCGACGAGATGCCGGTTATTGGGGAGGCATTGTTGCTACCGCTGAGATTTTGCGGCGTTGGACTCGTAAGGAGTGTGTGGTTGCCACCACTGCTAACGCTGCTAATGCTACTACTGTCCAGCAGCAAACTGTCGTTACTGCTGAGGTGTTGATGGCCACTAACGTTTCCCCCGTACCTCGAGTTGTCCTTCAATGTCGCTCCCACAATCGTCGTTCCACCCCCGTGGTGAATCGCCGTTCCAACTCCATTGCTGTAAAGCAACCCGTTCAACTTTCGGTCCAGCGAATTCCTCAGATCCGCCGCGTTAAACTCCCCGACTATCGCAGGACCCGCCGGATGGACTGCAGTAACAGCAGGTCCCTTGGGCTTCTTTATCACACTGGCGTAGGTCGCTTCCACGGGGTTGTTGCTGCTGTTACTGCTGCTACTGTTTGACGAGCTCGTGCTGTTATTTGGGGACTTTTGAGGCTGCTGTTGCGGTGGTAAGCTCTTGAGCGTTAGGCCAGCGTGGTTGTCAACGACCTTGACGACGGTGGTGGCGCCGGAGGTTCCGTTGCTCCTGGTGTTGGTGTGGATGGCCGTGGGGGTTTTTGCACTGGGTGGTGTCCTGGAATTGAGGAAGAAAGATAAAGAAATGTTAGCGAAAAAATACACAAAGGTCTCCATATTCAATTGACCAGTCGACGCTGTCGTGCTCGCTTGTCGTACGTCGCTTTTTGACGTTCCAAGAAAAAACGCATTTTAAGTTTGACCTTGAATAAACAAATACAGTAGTTGCTCGGTAACTGGGCGTTGTTTAACTGGGCTGCATATTAACTGGGCGCTCGACAACTGGGCCGTAGCCCAGTTAAAAAGCAGACAAACGTCAAAAAACCAAAAGAAATCGAAATCACCGAGGGGTTAATGGATGCAAAATTCATGTTCAATAAGTAAAAAAAACTTTTGTCAAACTTTTATGTAATTTCAAGTCACAATTAAAGAAATAAGAAAAGTAATCATTCTAAATAAATTTGAGCAACTTTATTAATTTTAAAATTTTAACAAGAAAATATTATGCATCGGTGGTACCCTCGTTATTTTTCGTTCAGCCCAGTTAGCGAACAGCATTCGGTGACTGGGCTACGTTCTCAGCCCAGTTACCGAACAAGTACTGTAATTGATAAAATATTCATTGTCCCGAAGTTCTGTTGAATTTGGTTGCAAGAGCCCCGAGTTAAAATTAAAAATGTTTACGGTAGTCGGACTTATACGTGTGTCAAACGCGTTCTGACCTGAAATCTTTTGAGCCAGTTGTCGCACCTAAAGAAATTTTCAGGGTGTATGAAGATAGCTCGATAAGATTTAAACTTCTTTCATATTAAGAGTGACAACAATGTATGGAGTTTTTTCGGTTTTTTATAGAACATCTCAGGATTGCATACACAAATCACACACCACATCAAAAATGATCCGTACCGTTTACTACGGTATGTCCACGAATCCTTCTTTCTTTGTAGATTCTGTGAAATGTGAAATTAGCCTCTTAGTATTGTGGCAGTTTACGTTCTGAAAGATAAACAAAATAACAAATGTGTCAAGTTACGAAATGTGTGCTCAAGAATTCAATCAAAAACTTTCCACCAAAGTTGTTTTCACATCTTGTTGTAAAGTCTCTTCAACAGCTCAACACACATGAGTATGTTTGAAGTGGAAACTTTGCAAAAGCTAACAAATTACACCCTTGGCAATTTTGTGCCGCATTAATTATGCATTCATCACAAACATAACCCCTAATACTAAGCCTCTCCACATCCCCATATTTTTTAACTTTATTTTCGTGTGATGAGATCAAATTTATGCTCCGGCCTCACAGAATGAAGATTAAGTCATTTTCAATCCCGAGATTAACTTCATTCCTAGGAGAGGAAAACCACACCGAACTTAATCAGCTGCTGGTTTGGTGCCGGGGAAAATCAATTAGCTTTTAATCGCATCAGAAAAGGCCCAAATTTCGAAGTGAATAATTAATTACCTGGGAGATTATTTTTCAACACAAAATCCATCAAGTATCACTGCTTAGGGGAGGACCTCAGGTGAGCGAGGGGCTGCTCGAAGTGTTTCATTATTAGCGCGCAACACTATGCGGAGGGTCTAATTTGGTCGAAATTAATTACGCTAATTGAAATCTTGTGGGTTGAAGAGGATTGTTGTTAAAAAATGCTGATTGATGGTGTCAATTAAGTTCATTCTTGAATTACATTCTTGTTTCTTTTCGGATATAATCAGATAACATTTTTTAAATAGAAAACAATCTGTGTTCGGTGATAAAACAACTCATAAGCTTCTAAAGTCAATCGGAAAACAAACAAACCCAAATTGGAGCATGGCACTTTACTGCCCAAACCAATTTCCCGTTTTTTTTTATTTTCGATCCGGCATATCGTTATCCCATGTTCCATCAGAGCGGAGATCAGCCCGGATATCGTGCTCGCAAACCGCACTTCTGATCCTGAATTACTTCCGGTTCAATCAGGACGCACCGGTGCGGAGAATTTCCATCCACCCAGAACCAACCCAGCCGAAGTAAACACATGCCAAACGAGGTGGTTTGTTATTTATTTTTGCGTTTTTTTTTATTTGCCTGGATTTGAACTGTTTTAGTCTGCGCAGGAAAAAAAACATGTTTTGTTTTTCAGATTTGGTAGCACAAAAAAAACAATAAAAAAGAAATTCCGGAAACTTTTTCGCCAACATCAAACGCCAGTCAAATTGACTTTGGCTGCCAGAGTTGTTGAACTTTGCCGATGGTGGTTTAGAGGGGGGGATGATGGGGTGAAAATGATTTTAAAATTATTGTTAAACTTTGACGCTGAAAAATCATAACTGAACTGAAAAAAAGTTCTTATGATGCATATTTTTTTTTCATTTTATAATCTGCCCAACTTGCAAAAATAGTAAAAAAGGAAAAAAATAGAAAAAAAGAACATGTAGCAAAAATAGTAAAAATAGTACAAATAACAAAAATAGGAAAAAGAAAATGTAGCAAAACTAGCAAAACTGGCAAAAAATAGACAAAAATGCAAAAATAGCTAAACAGCAGAAACGGCAAAAAAATGCAAAAAAATTGCAAAAAATATACCAAAAATAGCAAAGATGGAAAAATATTTAAAATTGCAAAAACAGCAAACTAGCAAAAAAAAATGGTTAATTTGCAAAAAAAAAAGCAAAAACAACAAAAAAGCAAAAAATAGTAAAAATAGCAAAAAAAAGAAAAAAATAGCAAAAATAGAAAAACTAGCAAATATATCTAAAATAGTAAAAATACAAAAATAGTAAAAATAGCAAAAATAACAAAAATAGCAAAAAAAGCAAAAATAGCAAAAATAGCAAATATAGCAAATATAGCAAAAGATAGCAAAAATAGCAAAAATAGCGAAAATAGCGAAAAAAAGCAAAAAAAAACAAAAAAAAGCAAAAAATTACAAAAGAAAAAGAAATAGATAGAAAAGATAGCAAAAAAATAGCAAAAATAGCCAAAAATAGCCAAAATAGCAAAAAATAGCAAAAAATAGCAAAAAAAGCAAAAAATATCAAAATAGCAAACTAACCTAAAATTGCTAAAATAGCAAAAAAAGCAAAAATAAAAAAGGAAAAATAGCAAAATATTGCATAACTTGCAAAAATATCTAAAACAGAAAAAATAGACTAAATAGCTAGAATTGCAAAAACAGCAAAAATAGCACAAAAACCAAAAAAAGCTTAAAAGCTAAAATAACAAAAAATAGCATAAATAGCAAAAATATACCAAAAATACCAAAACCAAAATACCAAAAGTTGCAAAAATTGAAAAAATTGTAAAATTGCAAAAAATGCAAAAAAATTGCAAAAAATATACCAAAAATAGCAAAGATGGAAAAATATTTAAAATAGCAAAAACAGCAAACTAGCAAAAAAAAATGGTTAATTTGCAAAAAAAAGCAAAAACAACAAAAAAGCAAAAAATAGTAAAAATAGCAAAAAAAAGCAAAAAAAAAAGAAAAAAATAGCAAAAATAGAAAAACTAGCAAATATATCTAAAATAGCAAAAATACAAAAATAGTAAAAATAGCAAAAATAACAAAAATAGCAAAAAAAGCAAAAATAGCAAAAATAGCAAATATAGCAAATATAGCAAAAGATAGCAAAAATAGCAAAAATAGCGAAAATAGCGAAAAAAAAGCAAAAAAAAACAAAAAAAAGCAAAAAATTACAAAAGAAAAAGAAATAGATAGAAAAGAAATAGATAGAAAAAATAGACAAAAATGCAAAAATAGCTAAACAGCAGAAACGGCAAAAAAATGCAAAAAAATTGCAAAAAATATACCAAAAATAGCAAAGATGGAAAAATATTTAAAATTGCAAAAACAGCAAACTAGCAAAAAAAAAAAAGAAAAAAATAGCAAAAATAGAAAAACTAGCAAATATATCTAAAATAGCAAAAATACAAAAATAGTAAAAATAGCAAAAATAACAAAAATAACAAAAATAGCAAAAAAAGCAAAAATAGCAAAAATAGCAAAAATAGCAAATATAGCAAATATAGCAAAAGATAGCAAAAATAGCAAAAATAGCGAAAATAGCGAAAAAAAGCAAAAAAAAACAAAAAAAAGCAAAAAATTACAAAAGAAAAAGAAATAGATAGAAAAGATAGCAAAAAAATAGCAAAAATAGCCAAAAATAGCCAAAATAGCAAAAAATAGCAAAAAATAACAAAAATAGCAAAAAAAGCAAAAAATATCAAAATAGCAAACTAACCTAAAATTGCTAAAATAGCAAAAAAAGCAAAAATAAAAAAGGAAAAATAGCAAAATATTGCATAACTTGCAAAAATATCTAAAACAGAAAAAATAGACTAAATAGCTAGAATTGCAAAAACAGCAAAAATAGCACAAAAACCAAAAAAAGCTTAAAAGCTAAAATAACAAAAAATAGCATAAATAGCAAAAATATACCAAAAATACCAAAACCAAAAAACCAAAAGTTGCAAAAATTGCAAAAATTGTAAAATTGCAAAAAATGCAAAAATAGCAAAAATAGCAAAAATTGCAAAAATTGCAAAAATTGCAAAAATTGCAAAAATTGCAAAAATTGCAAAAATTGCAAAAATTGCAAAAATTGCAAAAATTGCAAAAATTGTAAAATTGCAAAATTGCAAAATTGCAAAATTGCAAAATTGCAAAATTGCAAAATTGCAAAAATTGCAAAATTGCAAAATGGCAAAAATTGCAAAATTGCAAAATTGCAAAATTGCAAAATTGCAAAAATTGCAAAATAAATTTACAAAAATGCAAAAATTACAAAACTGCAAAATGCAAAATTGCAAAATTGCAAAATTGCAAAATTGCAAAAATTGCAAAATTGCAAAATTGCAAAATTGCAAAATTGCAAAATTGCAAAATTGCAAAATTGCAAAATTGCGAAATTGCAAAATTGCAAAATTGCAAAAATGCAAAACTGCAAAAATGCAAAAATGCAAAATGCAAAATTGCAAAATTGCAAAATTGCAAAATTGCAAAATTGCAAAATTGCAAAATTGCAAAATTGCAAAATTGCAAAATTGCAAAATTGCAAAATTGCAAAAAATTGCAAAAATTGCAAAAAATGCAAAAATTGCAAAAGTTGCAAAAATTGCAAAAATTGCAAAAAATGCAAAAAATGCAAAAAAAATGCAAAAATTGCAAAAAATGCAAAAAATGCAAAAATTGCAAAAAATTGCAAAAATTGCAAAAACTGCAAAAATTGCAAAAACTGCAAAAATAGCAAAAAAAAGCAAAAATGGCAAAAAATTGCAAAAAATTGCGAAAATTGGAAAAAATTGCTAAAATTTTCAAAATTGGAAAAATTGCAAAAATGCATAAATAGCAAAAATAGCAAAAA
This sequence comes from Culex quinquefasciatus, assembly GCF_015732765.1. NCBI lineage: Eukaryota > Metazoa > Arthropoda > Insecta > Diptera > Culicidae > Culex > Culex quinquefasciatus. The sequence continues at coordinate 33,595,283 of NC_051863.1, forward strand.
GAGCAAAAAAAGCAATAATTGCAAAAAAAAGCAAAAAAAGCAAACATAGCTAAAACAGCACAAATAGCAAAAATCGCAAAAAAAAACAAAAATAGCAAAAAAAAAAAAAGCAAGAAAATAAAAAGTAGCAGAAATAGCAAAATAGCAAAAATAGCAAAATAGCAAAAATCGCACAAATAACAAAAATAGCAAAAAACGGCAAAATAGCAAAAAAGCAAAAATACCAAAAAAAGCAAAAATAGTAAAAATAGCAAAAACGGCATAATATCAAAAATTGCAAAAATAGAAGAAAAGCAAAAATAGCAAAAACAATACAAATTGTAAAAAAAGTAAAAAAAAATAGCAAAAATAGTAAAAAATGCCACAAAAGTAGCAAAAAAAAAGCAAAAAATATCAAAAAATTAAAAACGAAGAAATAGCAAAACTACAAAACAGCAGCCAAAAACAGGTTGTTTTTTTAATTATTTCAGAGATTTTTTCTACACTAGAGCTAATAAGGTCTATAAGCAAATAACAGATTAAATCACTAATCACGAGAAGAAAAAGTATTTATGTCGCTCCAAAGTTTTAGTAACCTGGTAAATTTTTAATAAATTGCTGTTTCATACATGCCGTTTACAGAAAAAAAACAGAAACCAAACAAAAAAATCTCAAATGAAATAAAGTTTTGATTCACGCATCCTTCTCGACCCACGTACCCCGTGCCCTGATGGAACAATCGGAACCCAGCTTTGTTCTGACTCTGATGCTGATGGCTGCTTCTGACGCTGATGGTGGCAATTGACTTTCAGATTTAATTTGCTATAGCCGTGTATAAATACATAAAACATATAAACCAATGACTTTCCGAACAAACCACCCACACAAACATCACACACACACACAAATACCATAACACCCAAGAAAACCGCAATTCACACGAACAACACTCCGACAACACGCGTCAAACAAAACCTTCTTGTGTGGGTGGCGGGGAAAAAGGGGGTTGAGGGTTGAGGTGGATGGCCATCAAAATGTTTGTGGAACCCACCCCGTCCAAAACCAGCAGAAAACACCACGTGCTGGTCGCCGCCGCAATCACAATCGATAATCTGTTTGTGTGTAAAAAGGATTAACCCCCGGAAGGTATGCAACACAAACGATAATTTGTGGTTTCCCGGGGAATCACCTCCTCTTTGACCGGATTGGGGTGGGATTATTTTGGGGGCACCACCCCGCGCGGTGGCGTTAATTTGTTTGCTCAACGTGGGCCATTCCCGAGCAGGTTCGGAAGGATTTCGGAGGGGTGAGGTGTGCGGTCAGGCGAGAGGCCATAAGCTCATAAAGTGATCAAGTCGACTCTATTGAATTTGTAATAAAGACCGGATTGGACAGAATTGGGCGACCACTTTTCGAATGGAATAATTCTGAAAGCCCGTGTGACAAGGGTCGTCGGCGTTGAGCAGCTTTCCGCTGTCAGACAGGGTGACAGCTTCCGGAGTGATGCGCGGGTCGGAAACGAGATTTGGTTGAAATCAAGAACATCCTTATTGTGTTGTAAAGTGACCCTCCGGCGAGGATAATTGAGCAGTAAATTGAGTGTTGCCTGTTGAATTTTAGGCTCTTCCTGGTGACCTTTTGATTTGATTCTTTTGGAAAGTTCGAGTTCGACCTGATTCAAGTCGGTTTTGTTCATATTCTATGTTCAATTTTTAATTCCAAATTTCAAATAATGTTTCTATCAGTGCAGTCACCCTGACCTGTTCGAGCTTTCTAACCTGTACAAAACCAGCAATCCCCACCGTACAAAGCAAGGATCTTCCTGGCTGACCGGCTAGCTGACACAGGTTTGGAGAAATCAAGCCCACTGCAGACACAATGTTTGCATTTGCCTTTTGTATAACAAGATGAAACTCAGAGTGCATGTTGACTCTTGGTGTGCGGTGTGTGTGTGGTTTGCGGAACGAGAGAACTCAACTCTGGATGACATTCCACTCGTCACCACTGAAACTGCAGTCCCGTGCAGTGACAGACGCCGATGTCCGGAAGAGCGTTTGAGTTGGAACGAGTCGGGGATTAGTTCGGGTGTGGTTTGTTTGGTTGTAATTTTCAAATTGATAACTCTCAACCTCGACACATGTGACGATGCGAGAGCTTACACAAACAATCAAAGTTTCAACCTGCTGGTGTGAAGTTTTGTGTTGCGGCGAGCCGTGAAAATTAATGTTCGGAAAGCCTCGAAACACCCAATAATTGGTTTTCACGGTTGATGGTGGTGATGGGTAAAGTCGGTCATAATTTTCAGCGCGTGTTTGATGTCTGACCGCCCCCCCCCCATCGGGGGCTGGGGGGAAGGTTGTGGTAGATGTTGGTGAAATATTGACTCTAGCCATGGACAAAGTGAACGAGTTGAATCAATTTGAACGATTCGCAGCTGATGGGTTCTTATGATAATATTGATTTGACATGCAATGATTGCACGTATTTACTTGTTCTAAATTCCATCACAAAATATGAGCAAAACCAAACATTCCATTACATGCAATGTTTACATCAATGCATCACCAGATTGGCTTCTAACTATACGCTTTACAACTTTTAAATGGTCAATAAAGCTATCCACTCCCGGGTAAAACGGATATTGCAGCTCAAGTGAGCTGAATGGTTATTTTAATTATGTTTGGACTAGCAGCTCGCCGTTTCGGATTGTTTGCGTTCCATTTGCGACCCTTGCGGGCACCACCACCCTCAACCACTGCCGTATGTGAGGGAGTTGTTACGTCCAGCTGTGTCACATGCACAGCAAAAAAGGGAACGTAACAGATTTAAGTGTTATTAGTAAACAAAAGTGGTCATATTTTTACTAAACTTTCAAAATGACCTCAAAAATTATGATCATCAAGACCACTTCCATTTATCTGAATATTCACTTAGACACGTTTTATGAAAAATCTTCGCGATTGTTGAAATTTAAGAAAACAAAAAAACTCTATAAAAAAACACGAATGAGGTTTGAAGGAGAACCATTGTCAAAACAGCAGAAAAAAATCCTCAATTATGACAATTCGTAATTAGTGCTAGCATATCCCTTATGTATAACAACTAAACTTACAAGCTCGAAAAAAGGGGGAATTTCCCTATAAATTTCCCTTTTTCTCTCGAGCTTGGGAGTTAAGGTGAAAATGTTTTTTTGTTTTTCTCTGCTCTACAAATTTTTAGAACATTGTTATACTTAAAAAATAGCCTTTTGTTGTCTAATCTAATTTAATCTTATCAGACCCTAGCGCAGCCAATCATTCGAAGGGATCCTGGAGAGTGCCTTAGGTTAGATGACGCCTAGCACTCTTCTTGTCGTTTATTAACATTTGTAGTGCGCCATTGCATTGAAATGCATTGAAACATCACAAGCGTTAAAGCGGCCAGGCCTACTGCGTAAAGCTGTATCGCAGAGATGACTCGTAATTGGGTTGAGTTTGAGCACTGAGTGTTCGAACAACAACACAATTCTGAATCGACAGGGGAGGAAGAAGCGTGGGGACACACCACCATACGCTCCGAGATTTTGGTTGTATTCGTTGGGAGCACCATGCTAAGAATGTTCGGTACTCCGGGACCCTCTGGGATGGGACATTGTATTTCCACGAATGCCCTGGACACTATTTGCCGTGGTTATAGCGCCACAACTCACTCTAAAAAAATAGCCTTTTGTTGTTACAAAAAAACACGTAACATAAAAATGAAACATTTTGGTTTATAAAGGCCCTACTTTTTGGTAATTTTAAGGGAGATAAAGTCTTTATTTTTGTAGTAGAAGCCATATTAGATCAATCGTTTTTCATTTAAAAAAATATGTTGTTGCACAATAGTGGGAATCGATTCCCCAGACAATTTTACATAAAAGTCTCCATACTGACAATTGTCCTATGTGCAATCCTTGTGTAGATACAGTAGTTTTAAAAATAAAAATGTTGAAAAATAGGTTTTTTTGTGGTTTTTGGCCATTTCTGTATCACAGACTTAATTTTTCAGTCTCGAAAATATTTTTACCGGAAAGCTCGTCCAATTTCCCATACAACTCCCTCCCTTCGACAACTTTTTAATTTGACTCGTTTAAATAATTAAGTAAGCTTATATACTATCCAGGTTTCTACCATACTGAAAAATTTTTTAGTTATGAGCAATATTATTAAACTTATATCTGTAAGCCTATACATCCAATTCAAATGCTGTTAAAGGAAATTGGACGAGCTTTCCGGTATAAATATTTTCTAGCCTGAAAAATCAAGCCTGTCATATAGACATTTTCAAAAAACCCCAAAAAACCTATTTTTTTTAACATTTTATTTTTAAAACCACTGCAGGGCATGGGGCAAAATAGTAAGTTTCAAATAATTCCAAATTTATATCTTTCAATTCTCATAGCCATTTTATACAATTACCAGTGATTAGTTTATTAAAATCACACGCAAAATACTTATAATTTTTTTTAAATGAGCAATTCCAGCCCAAAACAGGAATTTTTCAGGTACTTTTTTCTCGACCCTCTCCGATTTCAATGAAACTTTGTAGACATGTTATCCTACGCTTATATAAGCCATTTTTATGTATATGGAGCCAGTTCCACACGATAATGACATTTGAGAAGGGCGTAAGTGTTTTAAATATTTTTGTAATTCGGAATATAAATATTTCTGTATCTCGAAGCCGTTGCATCGTATCAAAAAGTGGCCAAAGACAAACTTGTAGGAAATTTGACGGGCTTTTCGATAAAATACACTGAAAGAAAAACACTCAACTTTTATGAGATTTTTGATTTTTAAGTTTAAAAGTCAAATTTGAGGGAGCGATTTTTTCGTTCAAATTTTTGTGAAGATAGCCTAAGATGTTACAAAGACTCACGAAAAATGCAGGATGGAGCATCTCACCTAAAAATACAAAAATCATTTACTGAAACTGTTTTTTGAAAAGTGCTCGAAACGTCAAAATTTTCAAAAACCGAATACGGGAATCGATTTTCCAGACAATTTTACATAAAAGTCTCCATATTGACTACTGTCCTAAGTCCAATCCTTGTGAAGTTACAGCGGTTTTAAAAATAAAAATGTTGAAAAAATAGGTTTTTTGATGGTTTTTGGCAATTTCTATGTGACAGACTTGATTTTTCAGTCTCGTAAATATTTTTATCAGAAAGTTCGTCCAATTTCCCATAAGTTTGTCTTTGACCACATTTCAATTGGATGTATGGGCTTACAGATATAAGCTAATTACATTGCTCATTACTGAAAACGTCATAGTTTTTCAGTGTAGTATAGTAACCTGGATAGTAAATTAGCTTATATCTGTAAGCCCATACATCCAATTGAAATGTGGTCAAAGACAAACTTATGGGAAATTGGACGAGCTTTCCGGTAAAAATATTTACGAGACTGAAAAATCAAGTCTGTCATATAAAAATTGCCATAAACCATCAAAAAAAACAATTTTTTCAACATTTTTATTTTAAAAACCTCTGTAGCTTCACAAGGATTGGACTTAGGACAGTATTCAATATGGAGACTTTTATGTAAAATTGTCTGGAAAATCGATTCCCGTATTCGGTTTTTGAAAATTTTGACGTTTAGAGCACTTTTTAAAAAAACAGTTTCAGTAAATGATTTTTGTATTTTTTTAGGTGAGATGCTCTATCCTGCATTTTTCGTGAGTCTTTTTGTAACATCTTAGGCTATCTTCACAAAAATTTTGAACGAAAAAAAATCGTGGGCTCCCCCTCAAATTTGACTTTTAAACTTAAAAATCAAAAATCTCATAAAAGTTGAGTGTTTTTTTCTTTCAGTGTATTTTATCGAAAAGCCCGTCAAATTTCCTACAAGTTTGTCTTTGACCACTTTTGATACGATGCAACGGCTTCGAGATACAGAAATATTTATATTCCGAATTACAAAATATTTAAAACACTTACGCCCTTCTCAAATGTCATTATCGTGTGGAACTGGCTCCATATACATAAAAATGGCTTATATAAGCGTAGGATAACATGTCTACAAAGTTTCATTGAAATCGGAGAGGACGGGTACAACCGATTCCCTATTTGGCATGGAATTGCTCAAATAGGAAAAAATGCCCATGGGGTAAAACGGGTTACTATAAGTGATCCTAAATTAGCATTATATGATTCTTGTGCCGATTTTGCACGCATAGTAGACATTAGTTTACGAAATTCCTACGCTAAATGCTGTAAAAAGGAGTAAAATTAGATAAAATCTTCAAAAAGGGCCCGTAGGGCAAAATGGGTCACTCCAAATTATTCCACAATATCACCATTCGATTCCCCTGCTAATTTTACATCAAAATAAGTATATAGATATCCTATAAATGTTAATATGGTTAACTAGCAGAGTGAAAATCCAGAAAATTCCAATTATTAGGACAAATGAGGCAAAATGGACCATTTCCCTTCATTTCCGGTAGGTTAGCTATGCGCCAATCGATTCCTGAGATTTTTTTACATAAGAAAAACTATTTTTCAGAAGAAAAAAACAGCGGCTTCAATTTAATGGGATTAGCGGTGGGTTTCCGCCCACTGTGCACTGTATCTTTACAAGGATTGGACATAGGACAATTGTCAATATGGAGACTTTTATGTAAAATTATCTGAGGAAACGATTCCCACTATGGGTTTATGTGAATTTTGACTTTTAGATCACTTTCAAAAAAAAAAAAAAAAAAAAAACAGTTTTATTAAATGATTTTTGTAGTTGTTTATGAGGGACTTCCTGCATTTTTAGTGAGTATTTTTTAAACATCTTAGGCTATTTCCTCAAAAATTTAGATCGATAATAAAATCATTTCATCAACTTTAAATTTAACTTTTAAACTTAAAAATTGAAAACCGCATGAAAATAGCGTGTATTTTTCTTTCAGTGTGTTTTTTTTAGAAAGCCCGGCCAATTTCCTACAAGTTTGTCTTTGACCATTTTTTGTTACAGGAATTTTTAAATTACAAAATACAAAACTATTTTAACAGCAAACTCCCTTCTCAAATGTCATTTTCGAGTGCAACTGGCACCATATACACAAAAATGGCTTATAGGTATAGGCATAGGATAACATGTCTAAAAAGTTTCATTGAAATCGGAGAGGGTCGGGTACAAAAGCATCAACAAAATATCCTGATTTTAGCTGGAATTGCTCCTCTTTTAATCTCAAATTTGTAAGAAACAAAGAGACTCCCCAATATTCAAAATGTTCGGGGCTGGCATTCACAAAGTGAAAAAAAAATCTGTAGACCCAATTAATATTAAAAATGCTTCAGTTTTCAATGAAATTCAAGGTTGAAATTCTAGGATTTCTTTTTCATATATTTATTGGCATCACATTCAATATGAATCACATTTTTCGTTAGACAATAATTTTTAACTGTGCCTCGTGCCATGAAAACGCCCAGTTTGAAGCTCACGTGCACCCACGTTGTTCCCCGAAGCAAAACATAGTTTGCCGTTTTCTGTTGATGGTCAACATATTTGTGCGAGCATGAACAAAAAAAAAATGCCTGCCCTGGAACCCAAACCAAACTTTAGCGTTGTTGTCGGAGCGGCTCACGTTCCAGCAAAGGATTACACCCTCGATAGATGGCAGCAAGGCAAATCCTGAAAGGATGACTCCAACGACGTGGGCAAGTGTGTTTTCCCTCTTGTAGCACCCCCCTATTCATGAAAACCAACGATACCGATTCACTTATGCAAATTTAAGTGCCAAAAAAACTAATCCTTTTCCGAGCTACTGCGAGGGGAAGGCAACTGAAAAACGATTCAGGAAACCTCTTACACCTGCTTTTTGAGGTTTCGAAGGGAATTTTCCAGTTAATACTGGGCTAGCATAATTTATTCAAATCAGGGATGTTGGCTGTACCACAAAACAACGGTCAATGTTTGTGTTTTGTGTCCACAGAAATGGCGAATCACTTATTTAGTGATTGAGATAGGACAGGAATTTTTTTTTTTGCTTGACTGGGGTAGGCTCTGCTTCAAAATAGGGCTTCGCAAGGATTAGCCAGACATGGCATAATTTACGCAAAGTTAGCTTAAGGATATGCTTTTTTCGCAGCTTATGGTTTCTGCTCCAAGTGAAATTTAATTTCCGACGTAAGAGGGATGAATGATCCTTGAGTTTTTTTTCGATATACTTTTACATCGATATTATCATCATCATTATACATCACTATAATAATCAAAGTTACCTTTAGAAGAGATTATTTGATCGTTTTGGTACCTTCGACAAAGTGGAAGTTATGTGCGTATGATCTTGAGACAATGTTTTGCATTTTGTATGTAATGTTCAATTCAATTCACGTTTTAAAACAGTTGCAAATAAGATTAAACGCTGACATAGCCTGTATCGCATCCCCCAGTAAAGTATTCCCAGTTGAACAAGTACCATAAACAATCAACGAATGTCTGCACCAATTAGCATTCAGCGCGCTGTCGTTGACTTTTTTCCCACCTCTCCAACAGCAGTCATCTTCAATCCATCAGTCCCAGTCAGCGAGACTTGCTGTGGCGGTGGCGCTCTTGACGAACTTCCCGACACATTCCAAATAGCTGACGCCTGAAGTGACTGGTGCTTAACCAGCCACATCCAACCGGTAATGACTCTATATGTATGTGGAGAGAGGCCCCTCCGGAGAGGTGCTGGGAATAAAAAAAAACAAAAAAAAACACGAGCTCTGTGCAAAAGTTGGCGCCATTTGGCCAAATGTGCCATTTCCATTCCGTTTATGCACACACACACACACCCAATGTCCTCTCTTAATCTACTGTTGGATAAAAAGACGATAAAGCTCGTTGTGATCTACTTAGTGGAGTTGTGAAACATTTCTTGAACTTTAATTCCAATCTGTAGAAATAATAAAAAAGAACATCACAAATATTTAAAAAAAAAGTTACTTAATCCACTTTTAGGTGGTTGGTACCTTCCTCACATTGAGCGTGTAATGCTTTCAGAAATAGACATAAAAGGGCGAACCTTTCAGTGTTCAATCAATTTCATTTCATACCATCAGATTGAGTAGTCAGATCATCATAGATCAGGGCACATGTGCTCACAACTTATGATAGGGTGTTCAGATCGTTAATCTATTGTACTTATTCTAAGTAACATTTGTAATCCAACTATCCACCCCCTGGTTTTATTAAGGTTTTATGGTAGCATCTTGATTGCTTAATAGTTTTATTTGGGCATTCACCGCAACCAATAAGCAATAGCTAACTAATAGGTTCTAACAGGGTTTTATGCCTCGGACATAAAACCTTGTGACAATAAAAGCTAAATGGCTTTCAAAAAGATTTTATGAAAGTTTTAAGAGAGTCTTGAAAACTCTATGACAATGTCATGCCAAACGGTTTTATCGCATGCTTCTTTAAAACCAAGGGCGTTTTAGCTGTCAAGTGCCATTAGGCATGCAAAAAGCTTAATTAAGACCACAAGCTTCTCAAAAAGCTTTTAACGCGGCCAATTACCAGTGCATAAATATGGCGCTAAATGCGTGTTCCGATTGAGTGTGATTGACCGCCATCTTGGTTGAAAAAAAAAAAAAATAGCAGGGTGCACGGAAAAAAATCAATTCTCAAAATCGTGAATTAAATTCACGAATGCGAGAACCACGAAGGAATATATTCACGTTTATAGTGCAAATGCACCATACTCATGAATAAATTCCTTCGTGGTTCTCACATTCGTGAACTTAATTCACGATTACGAGAATTGATTTTTTTCTGTGTGGTTACAACTTTCCCAAAATCAAATCCGCGAAAACCGCACCGAGTCTTTTCAAATCTGCGAAATCCGCGCCATACATTTTTTTTTTTGCGAAATTTCAACAAATTCAGGTTTTTTAAAATACCAATTAACTATAAAATTCAAAACCACTTTTATCAAACAAGTTAGAAAAAGTATTTCTCAATTGTCCATTTTATTAGAACTAAAAATCTTCCCATGCAAAAATTGATATCACGAGCGATTTTTGCGCAAATGAAAGCAAATCATGTCAAAGCTTAAAAATCCAAAACTATTGATAATAAAAATCGCCTGACTTAAATAAATAAATATCGCGAACCAGTAACCAGTTCTTAAAAACTTTAAATTTAAAATGTGTAAAATAAATTCTTTACGTCAAATGTGTTTGTGCCATTGTTTCTTTTTCAATTGGGGTCATTCCATCTGAAGCGGAACAGCATTTGAAAATTACCCTCTCCGATCCTGCTCAAATTTGGCTGAGCTGTTGATACTATCAAAACATGCAAGAATCCCGAATTTCATCCAAATCGGACCACCCCCTCCATTTTTGTACCTCCCCAAAAAATTGACTTTTTGGCGATTTTTGGCCAAACCTCCTAGTTTCAAACGGCGATAGCTCAGGAACCACAAATCTCAGAAGGTCGTTCTTGGACTCAATTTTGAAGGAAATCGGACGTAGAATCCATTTCCGTGATCAAAATGTTGATTAATTTATTTTTTCTACCTGTATTGCGCAATTGAAAACATTAAACGGCCGTATCTCAAAACACCCCAACTTATTTTTTTTATTTGACCTCACCATCGTGTTCTCCGGCCAATTTTACATAAGAATCACCTATCGACAGAAATGAATATGTTTCGTTCCAGAGATATCGAATTTTAAAGTTTTGTGTTTTCGAGATTACCTGCATCAGCTTCATTCGCCGCATCTGCTAGAAGCACACAGGCGGGCTGATTAATAACTGCTACCTGGTCATTTATTGAAATAATATTTCATCATAAATAATCTTCATCAAATTGAGCAAAAATTAACTGTATAATACTGTAGGAAACTGAAGTTTAATCGCAAATGTTTATCTGCTCAAAAAAAATAATGAAGTGAATTTCTGTGTTAACCCACTGGACAGAGCAATGACGACACACAGTAAAGGGCAGAATTGGATTCCGACGGAGCGAGAGGAAAATGCAATTCTCGGATTAGTTTTCAAAAAGCCGTAAGATCCATTGTTAAACAAAGTCCTTTTTGCATCGGTATTCGACCTACTTACGAAAAACCAATATCAAAATGCTCGAGATTGTTCATCTACACGTCCTTCAAGTGCCCCAAACTTAAAATAAATGAAATTTTGTTTCATTTTCTAGAAAAACGAAAATTAGTGTCAGAGGTCACAATGGCTCTTACGGCTTTTTAAAAACTCACCCGAGAATTAATCTTGTTAGTAACACTGAAAAATAAGTGCACGATACATTATTGAGTAAAAATATGAATTAAAATGAATCAAATTTGTTGATACGTTGTACTCTAGTGAAGGACGATCACAAAGAGTAGGAAAAGGATTTCTGGAATGTATAAAACTGAAAAATGTAAGAAAATCACAAAGTTTGATCTGCTGCAAAGCGGCTAATTCTCCAAATTTAATTGCGATGATTTCGACACCGTCCGAACAACAGTGTTTTTTTTCATCTATCATTCTTGGATTCTTGGAACACAATACGGCTGCTGTCCTCACGTATAAGGATTTTTTTAATTAAATGTACCTTGACCAAAATCATATTTTAATGAAATGGAGCTGGCTCACTATATAAAAATTGATTTAATATGATCAATCTAAACCATAAATCAGAATTATGGTAAAGTGTCAAGAATAAACTATAATAATAATAATAATAAAGCAGGTTTTGGGGTTTTTGCTGAATGGCACTATTTTGCTCCACTTCATTAATTTTTTTGAGCAGATAAACATTTGCGATTAAACTTCAGTTTCCTTCAGTATTATACAGTTAATTTTTGCTCAATTTGATGAAGATTATTTATGATGAAATATTATTTCAATAAATGGCCAGTTAGCAGTTATTGATCAGCCCGCCTGTGTGCTTCTAGCAGATGCGGCGAATGAAGCTGATGCAGGTAATCTCGAAAACACAAAACTTTAAAATTCGATATCTCTGGAACGAAACACATTCATTTCTGTCGATAGGTGATTCTTATGTAAAATTGGCCGGAGAACACGATGGTGAGGTCAAATAAAAAAAATAAGTTGCGGTTTTTTGAGATACGGCCGTTTAATGTTTTCAATTGCGCAATACAGGTAGAAAAAATACATTAATCAACATTTTGATCACGGAAATGGATTCTATGTCCGATTTCCTTCAAAATTGAGTCCAAGAACGACCTTCTGAGATTTGTGGTTCCTGAGCTATCGCCGTTTGAAACTAGGAGGTTTGGCCAAAAATCGCCAAAAAGTCAATTTTTTGGGGAGGTACAAAAATGGAGGGGGTGGTCCGATTTGGATGAAATTCGGGATTCTTGCATGTTTTGATAGTATCAACAGCTCAGCCAAATTTGAGCAGGATCGGAGAGGGTAATTTTCAAATTTGCACTTTTTCGTGCACAGTTGAGATGGAATGACCCATTGACATTTGAAAAACGAACAATCAGTTTGTTTCTTTGGGCATTTTGTTTTAACTTTAAATATAATTCATTTAAAATGGATTTTCAGAAGATAAAATGTTAAAATTTAGTTGAAATTTCATCTGATAAGAGATTTTTTGAAAATCGTATACTGCCTATGTTCGCATAAATGTCCCATATGCAAAAACAGCAAGCTGAGAAAAACGCATTTAAAGTTTGTCCCATACATAAGGCTACGCGATAAGTTTTCGCGAAAAACCTGGATTTCCTCCTGATTTCTAGAAGAAAGTAGTGGATGTTATAGGCTCTTTCGAAAGAGCACACAATTTTGAACTAAACAGCATCAATAAATCGAAAGCGATGAAAATGCATATGGGACATTTATGCGATCAGGGGCAGTATATTGCTATTTAAACAAACTTTTAATACCGAAACAATTTAACATAAACAATTACATTTGTTCTCATGAAAATGCATAGAAACATCCATCTATTGAAGTTTAAAAAATAAATGTCACCAAGAATCAGGGATGCCAGATACACAGATTTGTCTGTGTTTCACAGACTTTTGAGCTTGTGCCAGACATTTTTTGAGGTACACAGACATTTAAAAAACTTCATTGAATTAATATTTTGTAATATTTTTCGTCGAAACTTATTTCGTTAGACTTTAAATGCATAAAAACGCGATTTCTGATGGATTTCAATGACTGTGAATTGATATATTAAAATTTTAGACAAATGCACAGACATACACAGACTTTTTTACAGACATTTCAAAAAACCAAGTGACATCCCTGCCAAGAATTCAAAAATGTAGTCCGCTTTCTGATTCAATCTGATTTTAATTTCAAATATAAATCACAATCCTTTTATTTAATACAAATAAGCTTTAAAAGACTAGACTTCTATTTTACTAATTTATCAAATTAAAATAATTTTAATTTAGAACATATTTTTTCAAAAATAAATTTTAATCATTACTTAAGGTTAATCATTTTATGGCTGGAATCAGAGTGAGTTTATTTTTAATAAATATTTTAAATAATAAATACACTCCATTATGTCTAAAATGGAAATAAAATTTTAAAGATCGCTTCAGAAGGTTTAATTAAAATAAGATTGTTTAATATATCTTTCAAAACATAAAAATATAATTTGCTCAATTTCCAAGATTGTGTAATTAATTTTAACAATCGGTAAAATTCCCAAAATAAAACATATTTGAATTTTTCTAGAAGACCGACAAATTAATTGCCTATCCAAGTACAAGTTGTTGTGAGATGTCAGACAAAATATTCAGTTATTGAGCTTAGTTTAGTTATCATCTTAAGAAATTATAAAATTAAAAATAAATGAAAAAGGGCACCAATCTTTGACGTGGATCGCAGTATGGTGATCACTACATGAATTAAATCAAAAGTTTAATCAGAACAAGCTTTGTTGGTTCTTATTTTTTCAATATTGCGTTAATAACCAGCCTTGAGCAAAATTTGGAAAAAAAAGTTTTTGAGAGCTATAAAGTTTTTACTTTGTTGTAGGCTTAGAATTTAGTTTTTAATTTTATGTTATTATTCTTTTTGCTTTTTGCCAAAGTTTTTTAATTTAGTTTGAGCCAAAAAAGATTGACACAAGAAATTTAAAATATATTAATAAGATCATTTTTCATGAACATTGTATATATTTATCAAATATAACATTTTTGAAGCCATGAAATAAATCTGACAAATATTGAATAACAAATTGACTAAAAAACTAGCAAAAGTTTCAACAATGACATTTGAAATTGTCGAAAGCACTCAATTCCAAATGAAAACATGATTAAGTACTTTTATATGAATTAAATTAAACAAAAAATGTATTTAATAAAAAATAATAATTGTAAATCCGCTAAATCCACGCCATCGCTGACAAAAACCGCGCCAAATCCGCGAAAATCGTGAAAGTGTCACCACCCTGAAATAGAGAACTGAGAAATTTGATTTAAATTTGACGAAAACACTCATTTATACTGAATTTCTGATATAATTAATATAGCGATAGGTGTTTATAAATAATTTGAACCTTTTTTTCAAAGAGTTGCATAAAATATTTTTTAACATTGAAAACTATGATTACATTAATCAATAAAATTTCAACCGCAGCTGAATTTGAGCCACAAATTGCGAGAAACAAGCTTTCAACTTATTTGAATTACCTCCAATATCTAGACAGACAAAGATTTATTTTTGGCCAAAATAAAACCTATTTGGCATAAGACGTTTAAAGACGTATGAAATGTCATTTTTCCTTAACTATAGGACTAGGTTTTAACAAAGTTTTAATCAAGGCGCATTCCTATGTAAGTTTTATAAATAGGCCGTGACAATCTTTTGCGGAGGTCCTTTTGGGTTTTAACAGAGGTTCATCGGTGTTCTGGGGAAGCTTGTCACCTCCCATTTCCAGGGAAAGTGCGAGCATGAGACAAGATGGAGGACTATTGAATAGCAGGAGTACTATTTCCTGCACAGATGCAAAAGAACACAGCAAACAATAAAAATGGGTCGAATTCCAACAGAATCCCAGATAATCAACCAGCCCTCCCAAGACAAGGATAAATTCAACCTACACAGAAATAAAAGAGGGGATTTTAGCGTACTTACATCTATATTGACGAATTAAACCTAGTTGGCGTCCTTAAAACTAGAGTTGCGGGTGTAAACCTGTGTGTGTGTGTGTGACCCCCGTGTATCCCTCGACGATCCGGAACAACGTTGCTGCCCGGGCAGAACCCAGCTTGGTCACCGGCGAGAACGCCGGCCATCCGGTGCATTAGCCCCGCCGTCCAGTCGGCAGGAATGCACAGCAGCGCACTGCTCCACACCACGGCTCCAGCCATGATGGAATTCAGCTTGTGAAACAGGAAATGAAGGCCTGCACAATGGCAGACAATAGAAATTAGCACACATTTCAGGGACGAAGCACATTTTGGGACTTATTTTAGAGACGGTTTAGCAGCTTTTTCTTACCGATCTCAAGTACTCCTATCTACTCCAGCATGGCCATGCTTTCCATGCTGATCGTAGACGCCACCTCACTAGCACACAAAAGTACAAAAACTCAAATTAACACCAATTAAGCACACGAGGGAGGGTCGCCACTCTACCTCTCCACCACGACCAATTTACGGTGTCGCGGCACCTCGCACTCCAGTGCGGTTATTATTCCACGCCTTGTTCTTCCTCCTAGGCGAAACAATCAAAATTACATTTAAATTTACGCTCACATCACAAAATCCGCAAAAAATTACACTGGTGAGACGGTTTTCACCACAGAAATTCCTCGAACTAAACTTCTTCTTCAGGTCGATCGTCTGGCGGAAAATATATCGGGTTGACGATCGACGCGGTCTCCTTTACGATAAACCAGTGACTGATGATGATCCGCGGGCGACGATCGGCTATATTGCCTGACCGATCGCGCCTCGCTTTATCACTCACGGCTCTAGTTGGCGTCGGCCGATAAGAGATTGGAGAGTGAGTACCGGGGCGTCGCCAGGGTGGCTGCTCGACTTGATTTCCCCAACGGGAAATTAGTTTGATGCTGGCATGGTTGATGTCGGTCCGGTATGTTGATGTGATGATGAGCATAAACATAATCGGTGGATGTGCATGTTGTGTTTTGTGCTAGGGTAATCATCCAACGATCGGCCTTCGGTTTTGAAATTGCCCAATATCTAGTGCATACGTGCCTTATGTGCGTACGGTTAGCTGGGAGATCACGCACTCGCGAGAGTAAGCGCGCAATCGGCATCGATCGGCTGCTGGGAAGCCGCGATCGATGATGATGATGGTTCTTGGCTTCTTGTTTGTGTTGTAAGTGTAGTGGTTTTATAAAAATTCTAGAAGACAAAAGATTAAATTTTGCCCTGATTGGGATGGCTTAGGGCATTCTTCTTGTTATTCGCAGACTCCTACTGTTGCGATGGTAAACTGCAGCAGGCAGGTTACAATACCCCCACACCAGACAGAAATATGGGATTAGTATCAACCAAAGGAAGATATCTAAGACCAGTATTGCTGTGGTCGCTAGACACTCCTCGTAACCCACTCTCCCACAACAGACAAGCGGAATCCAATTTAATAAACTCACAGTTAAAACAATCCCAGTGTCTTATTATGATACCGTTCTTTTCTTTTTGATAGTCCATTTGTTCATTGATCATAAATTGGATTCTTGATTCAGTACATTCAATTAGGTTTCGATAAATACATTCTTGGTACACACAGTCTTTCAAAAATTCCTAGGTAAAATTGAATTCATCCCATTCATTCAAAGTCGTTCATGCAACACTTTAAAATAATAAATTAAACTTTCACACACTTTAAAATCAACACTAAATCACTTCAATCATTTTTATCCAATCACTCTCACTATCAAACAATCTCACTCATTAATTGGGTGGCCAACCCTCATTTATACTATCAATCATCCTACATCACACTAATTTCACTTAAATAAATAATCACAACACATTAAAATTGAAACCTAATCAGTTAGTACGAATCTATGCGGGTATTAAATCCTGAGCAGCAAAAATACCAATATTTCTTCCTTCTTCATCGGCTAGCTCATAAGATGAAGCGCCTTTTCTCCCAATCACTTTACATGGAACATAAACTGGGCCCAATTTAGCTGCATAATTATCTGGGGCACTTGAAATTTTGAAGTTCTTCTTATACACTTTTTGACCAACACTAAATCCCTGCGGTACAGTTTTATGTTTGCTATCATAACTCTTTTTGTATTTATCAAATTGTTTTCTGTTATTTTCAATCACTTTTTCATACAACGGACCAAGCACTGCCCTTCTCTGCTGGACAAATCGGTCAGGTGATGGGTCAGAAGTTTGACCACCTTGATGATGATCTCTCCCATCTAGAACCGACTCAAAACCATGCGCTAAGAAGAAAGGTGTAAATCCGGTTGAATAATGTTTTGTATTGTTAATTGCAAATTCTATTTCTGATAAGCGACTATCCCACACTCGGTGATCTTCCTGGCAGTACGTTCTAATACAAGCTAATATAACTCTGTTGACGCGTTCTACAGGGTTGTTTTGACAATGTCTCCGACTATTTTTAAAATGATGAACATGATATTTTTGTAATAAATCTTGAAATTTGTTGCCTAGAAACGTCACAGCATTATCCGATATCACAACTTGCGGAGAACCGTATTTTAAAAACCATTCTTTTTCTATAATTTCAGTTAAACTCTCAACACTTATCTTTCTCACAGGAAATAATCTGACAAACTTTGTAAAAATATCTAAACAAACTAACAAATCCATATTACCATGTTTACTACGAACAAAACCACTTATGTAATCTAACGCGATCATTTGAAAAGGACGAGTAGCATTTTTATGCTCCCCCATCGGCGGTACAGTTGCAACAGTTGGATATTTTGCTTGTTTACATTTAGCACATTTAGACAAAATTCGTTTCACATCTGATTTCATTTTTGGCCAGTAATATTTTAATTTGATTCTTTCTAACGTTTTATCAGTTCCTAGGTGCATTAGTTGCTCATGTTGTTCTATGACTAACTGTGTGACTTTGTCTGGTGGAACAACTAACTTCCACTCAAACCGGTTACCTTCAAAGTCTGATCTTGCCGCGATGAATTTGTGTAAATCTCCATTCTCAATTTTGAAATTCGGGTAGTCTTCGGGGTTGCTAGTTACTTTTGTTTCAAATTTGTGAACCAAGCTGACGTGGAATCAGTGAAGATAGCACATACCGCTCGGCTCAAAGTATCACAGACAATATTCTCCTTACCTTTCCTATGCTTAATGGTCATCGCATGGCCTTGCAGTTGCACTGACCAGCGAGACAACCGTGACCCTGGCCTCCACTTAGAATCTCGAATGTATGTTACCGCTGAGCAGTCTGTAATCAATTCAAAATGTGAACCCTCAACATATGTTCTAAAATGATCAATTGATTCAAGTGCAGCTAATCCTTCCTTTTCTGTCGCAGCATATTTTTTCTCACACGACCTCAACTTCCTGGAAAAATAGGCAATAATATGTTCCTTCCCTCAACCTCTTGCGTTAAAATACCTGCAATGGCAAGATCACTTGCATCAGTTTGAATTTTAAATTCTTTCGACCAATCGGGATTAGCGAGAACAGGTTCAGACATGAGACATTCTTTTAGTTTAATAAAAGCATGCTCAGCCTGATCGTTCCACTGAACCTTCTTGGGTTTACCTTTGAGCAAATCTGAGATTGGGGCCGAAATCCCGCCAAAATTTGGAATAAAATTACGATAATATCCTGCCATTCCCAAAAATCTGCGAATCTCCTTTGGAGTTTGCGGTCTAACAAACTTGGAGATCGCTGCTACTCTCTCAGGGTTGGGTTGATAGCCCTCTTCAGAAAGAATGAAACCTAAATATTTGATTTTACGCAGACAGAATTTACATTTATCAATATTCACAGACAGATTTGCTTCACGTAAACACTCGGACACAATTTTTAAATACTTCACATGATCTTCAAAAGTCTCTGTCGCAACAATAATGTCATCGAGATAGGAAAAAATATATGGCTCGAACATTCCCTCTTTCAAAACTTTATCTAAAATCCTGGACAAAGTTGCACTACTATTTATTAGTCCAAATGGTAATCGTTTGTATTGGTATAAACCTCTTCCTATTATTTTGAAACTACACAATCTTCTAGACTCCTCAGACAACATCACTTGCAGAAACGACTCCTTCAAATCTATCACAGAAAAGTATTTGTTTTTGCCTAAATTACTAATTATTCTCATCGTACTAGCCAATGGATAAGCATCTCTAATTGTTTTTGCATTTAATTTTCTAGCATCAAGACACAGCCTCATTTCACCGCTTTCTTTCTGAACTGGAACAACATGCAAAGCCCAGTCAGATCTTGAAGGTTCTATAATTTCCATCTTAAGTAAACGATCAATTTCTGTATAAACTTTCTTTTGAATCGCAGGTGAAAATGGGTGTGGATTAAGATGAATTGGAGTGCTATCACTAAGTTCAATTGTGTGTTCCATTACATTACACGTTTCTAAAGTCCCTGGTTTTGACACCTTAAATGAATCAGAGATTACTTTCAATTGCTCTGCTTGCTCAGCAGTGAGGACATGAGAATCGGGATTTAGATTTTGACTAGATTCAGTATTGTTAACAAAATAAGTTGACTGCTCAATACAACACACATTATTACGATCACAACCAGAAAATGACAAAGTAATATTAAACAGTTTAAAAAAATCCATCCCTAGTATGCACCTGTTGTCTAACTCTGGTACAACTAAACAAGGTAAAATTTTAGTAACTCTATCCACATTAAAAGGTACATCAACAAAACCTAAAACATCCATCGGATCACCACTCGCTGTCGAAATTGAAATCTCATTCTCTAACGGTTGAATCTCCAAAAAGCTAGTAAGATTTCCAAAATTTTCTCCTACAATTGACACATTACTACCACTGTCTAACAATCCATGCAGTTGCAACCCTAAAACATTGAATTTTAGAAAATATCGCTGATCGCCACTAAAATCAACACAAACTTCATTCACACTTTCAAATGTCCTTTCATATTCCCTATCAGAATGCTCTGAATCAGATGCACACTCTCCACCCACATCAACTTCATCTGCTATTTGCTGAAATAAATCTATCATCGGTTCAGTTCTACAAACTGGAGGATTTGCGGGGAGGAAAACCACCTCCTTCAATTTTCCCTTCGCCTGTTTTTTCTTCACAGAACGGACACTCCTCATAATGAAATTCTGGCAAACCACAAATACAACAAAAACATTACGACGAGAATAACAAGTACTAAAATGATGTCCAAACTTACGACAATTTAAACAAATACGACCATCAGGTTGTTTGTAATAGTGCAAAATTTGTTCCCTATTCAACGATCTCCAACCATTCTCTGGATAGAACTCTTCTTGCGTTCTTCCTCTTTCTTGAGTACTTTGATTTCTGTTTGTATTCTGGTAATTTTGTTGTTGTTGCTGGTTGTTTCTATAGTTGTTTTGATTGTATGAACTTGACTGACCTGTATTTGATTGATTTTGGTTAAACTGACTATTTCTTGTGGCATTTTGGTTTGTTTGATTGTATCGGTTACTATTTTGTTGATTTGTTTGATCATTTCTTGTTGTTGATTGACCTACATGACTATTCTCACGACTTTGATTAACTACCTGGCTCTGATTTTGTTGATTTTTCCTACGCTCATGAGGTTCTTGCGGTTTGTAACTCGTAGATGGTCCTTCCGTAATGATTTCGTGAATATTTTGGTTATCAAACGACTGTACAAGACGATTCATCAACCCTTCATTACAATTATCAATTCTGCCACACAGATCTTCCAGCTCATTGATGCTCATTCCCTTTCTCTTGATTAGCGCCAACCTGTCCCTGTAGTGCCACTTCATGGTGTGCCAAATAATATCAAATTTGTCCTCTTCAGCTAGTGGTGTAGTTCGGCACAAAAAGAACTGCTCCATCCTGACCAAAAAGTTTGAAAAAGTTTCATTTTTGTTTTGTGACATAGAAAACGATCTCACTTTGATGTAATGATCAATGTTGTTCGGTAGGTATTGATGTCTCAAAGCATGAATGAAAAAATCCCAATCTTCATTCCTAAAAGTCGGCCACTTCGAGACAAACCAATCCTGAGCTGGCCCAACCAGTAACAAATGTGCTGACTCAAAAAAGCTCTGATTTAGTCACCCGCTCAGAATGAGCAAAAAAATTCTACTCTGCGCAAAAACAAATTTAACCCTATACCATTGTCTGTGCCACTGTATTTGATGGGCCACTGCGAAATTGGTAAAGTCTTCTTATTCGCCCTACCAGAAGTGTTCATGTTGTAAAACAACGGATTATTTGAAAAGTTAACATTATCAAAAGAAGCTGATTTTATGTTAAATCCAGGTGGCAAAAGTTTTTCAGAGTCATCCGGCTTAACATCATCTAAATTAGGTGGCTTATCAAGGTCTAAATCAGGTGCACCTCCCTTATCATCTTTAGATTTCGATTTCTTCTTACTCTTCTTCCCTGACTCATCTTCCTTCTTCTTGTTCTCCTTATCTTTGGATGGTTTTGATTTTGATGATTCGGGTTTTTGAGGATCAGGTTTTGGGGGATCGGATTTTGGGGAATTTGGTTTAGGTTTTGGTGGTGGCGGGGGAGGATCAGGGATGGGACTCTTCTTCTTTGCAGGATCATCTTTTTCGCACCTTTTCTTCTGCTCTTGTGATTTGCTTGCATAAACTTCAGATAACTTCCTCATAAATCTCGGCGAAATTGTCAACCTTTTGATCTGCTTGGTGTTCATTTTCTTAATACTCATCACCGGACTAGAACTTTTAACACTTTCACCCGTACTATCACTACTTTCGGTTTCGCTCTCACTACCCGATGATTCCGTAGCACTGGTCTCAGATGAGGTCAAGAAAATTTCCTCTCCTTCTTCAGCCATAGTGTCCTTTTTCACTTAATCTTTCACAAGCACAATTTAAAAAAAATAAATAAATAAATAAGATAAAAATGATTGAATAGATTTCCAAATCACTCACACAATAAATTAAATTTTTCCAACAAAAACTGTTTACATGAACGATACTTTGAGAATCGGCCTTCATCCTGCTTCATTTTCAAATCCACCATTTACTAGAATTAAAATAATAAATATTCATGCAAAATTCTAAAAGTTCTAATGTTTTTTGGTAAGAATCAGTCAGACAAGAATCAACCTCCGATAAATCGTTACTCCTCGGGGTCATAGGGCGTCATCGTCAGTGACTCAGCGCTGTTTCCAGGTTATCAAGACCGAATTCGAGATCCAATCAAGATCCTATTACTGACCGTCATCGTCTTGGACTCAAGTCTCCAGCGAGGCCGGTTTCATCCTGCAAAACTTCCTCTTTTTTATGTTTTCTTCTTAAAATAGTTAAAATTCATGCAAGTTCAAATTCATCATTTATTTACAGCCAAAAATTCATATATACAAATGTACAAAATATACAACATTTCCTCCCATCACTTCTCGTATTGAAAATATATACAAAAATTCTCATGATCACTTCAACCTCAACTACATCTGGGAGAAAAATCAAATTAATCCCAAGCAAAACGATCTATTTACAGTTTTATGTTTCAAATTTATCACTTTTCATCAATTCTTGTGTGTGTACACTATTCCATCGTTGGCGATCTCTTGAATTGATCACATAATCCTAGAAAATCAAAATCAGGAGAAAATATATGATTAGTTCAAAATTATGTACAAAATTTACAATTTTTTTCACGTTCAGGGTTATTTACAATTCCAATTGCAAATTATTTACAATTATAACTAAATATTAGTATATTATTTACAAAATTCTAAAATTAATGTATTATTTACAAGTTTCTAAAACTAGGAAATTATTTACAAAAGTCCAAAAATGGGAAAATTATTTACAACAGCGAAGAGTTAGAAGATTACAAACTAAATGTACACAATCTTCTTTTATTTCACAAAAGCAACGCTGAAAATCCTTTTCAAAATGGCTGATTGTTCAGAAGACACTGGTAATTGATTCTGCTGTACTTTTATTAACGTTGGGCGCCATTTTGTCACCTCCCATTTCCAGGGAAAGTGCGAGCATGAGACAAGATGGAGGACTATTGAATAGCAGGAGTACTATTTCCTGCACAGATGCAAAAGAACACAGCAAACAATAAAAATGGGTCGAATTCCAACAGAATCCCAGATAATCAACCAGCCCTCCCAAGACAAGGATAAATTCAACCTACACAGAAATAAAAGAGGGGATTTTAGCGTACTTACATCTATATTGACGAATTAAACCTAGTTGGCGTCCTTAAAACTAGAGTTGCGGGTGTAAACCTGTGTGTGTGTGTGACCCCGTGTATCCCTCGACGATCCGGAACAACGTTGCTGCCCGGGCAGAACCCAGCTTGGTCACCGGCGAGAACGCCGGCCATCCGGTGCATTAGCCCCGCCGTCCAGTCGGCAGGAATGCACAGCAGCGCACTGCTCCACACCACGGCTCCAGCCATGATGGAATTCAGCTTGTGAAACAGGAAATGAAGGCCGATCTCAAGTACTCCTATCTACTCCAGCATGGCCATGCTTTCCATGCTGATCGTAGACGCCACCTCACTAGCACACAAAAGTACAAAAACTCAAATTAACACCAATTAAGCACACGAGGGAGGGTCGCCACTCTACCTCTCCACCACGACCAATTTACGGTGTCGCGGCACCTCGCACTCCAGTGCGGTTATTATTCCACGCCTTGTTCTTCCTCCTAGGCGAAACAATCAAAATTACATTTAAATTTACGCTCACATCACAAAATCCGCAAAAAATTACACTGGTGAGACGGTTTTCACCACAGAAATTCCTCGAACTAAACTTCTTCTTCAGGTCGATCGTCTGGCGGAAAATATATCGGGTTGACGATCGACGCGGTCTCCTTTACGATAAACCAGTGACTGATGATGATCCGCGGGCGACGATCGGCTATATTGCCTGACCGATCGCGCCTCGCTTTATCACTCACGGCTCTAGTTGGCGTCGGCCGATAAGAGATTGGAGAGTGAGTACCGGGGCGTCGCCAGGGTGGCTGCTCGACTTGATTTCCCAACGGGAAATTAGTTTGATGCTGGCATGGTTGATGTCGGTCCGGTATGTTGATGTGATGATGAGCATAAACATAATCGGTGGATGTGCATGTTGTGTTTTGTGCTAGGGTAATCATCCAACGATCGGCCTTCGGTTTTGAAATTGCCCAATATCTAGTGCATACGTGCCTTATGTGCGTACGGTTAGCTGGGAGATCACGCACTCGCGAGAGTAAGCGCGCAATCGGCATCGATCGGCTGCTGGGAAGCCGCGATCGATGATGATGATGGTTCTTGGCTTCTTGTTTGTGTTGTAAGTGTAGTGGTTTTATAAAAATTCTAGAAGACAAAAGATTAAATTTTGCCCTGATTGGGATGGCTTAGGGCATTCTTCTTGTTATTCGCAGACTCCTACTGTTGCGATGGTAAACTGCAGCAGGCAGGTTACAAGCTGTTACGACTTAGTGGTTTTAATGTTGGTTTTGGCTGATAGGTTTTATAGCGGTTGTGACAGCTTTGATAAAGCCTAAAATGTTACTTGGGATTGGACGACAAGTCACATGATAGATCCGGACAACGTTTTCATTAAAATACCTAAGATCCGGGCTCTAAAAAGTGCATCAATTTTTGATAGGGTTGACAGATCTTCAATATTATTGACTCGTTGGAAAGGTCTTTTGTATATCTTCCTAAAAATGTTTATCAGGCCGGGTTTCTTGCAAAAAACACCCTTTTTACAATCTTACGGATTTTTATTAAAATTGTTTTTAGCATAATTTTTGCAGCACCTAACTAAACTTTATAATTTTCATTAGCGACTTATGGGACCCCAAGACGGATCGAATGAGACCAAAACAGACAAAATCGGTTGAGCCAGTGCCGAGATAATCCAGTGCAATTTATTTTATCAACATCTCACGACACACACAGACATTTGCTCAGAATTTGATTCTGAGTCGATATGTATACTAGGGTGGGTACGGATTTTTAAAAGTTCTCAGATCAAGTTCTGGTGTGGTTCCCCTTGTAGGGCATACCCAAAGAGACTCTCACGCCAAATTTCAGCTCATTTGGTTGAAAAGTGGCTTGTCTCAAGCGGGTTCAAGTTTACATGGAAATTACTATGGGAAATTTTGAATTTTCGTTCATTCGCTCCTACAGGCCTGGGGAAAACATGTAGAAACTTCTAGGATGGCCAGAAATGAGCGGAATCGTCTGGAGAACAACTTTCCCAAAGAGACCAGGTCGATTCGTTCAACTCTCATCGAGCTCAACGGCAATACATCCGGGGTTTTCGGAACCAACGGTTTTCCCCAGAAAAGCATCAAATTTTCCTTAGCATGCTATGAATGCTTGATTAAAACCGCGGCGCCACATGTCAAACAGCTACCATGTGATTGTAAAATTTGCACCATAACAGTTTTTTTTTCTCATTTGGAGGTTCAGAATACAGCTGAATAGTATCCTGATCACCATGAATGATTATTCTATGGTTCAAAAAGTAATAAAAAGTATTTTTTTATAGGCGATGCTAGTCCACGTGGTAGCTGTTTGACATGTGGCGTCGCGGTTTTCATCAAGCATTCATAGCATGCTAAGGAAAATTTGATGCTTTTCTGGGGAAAACCGTTGGTTCCGAAAACCCCGGATGTATTGCCGTTGAGCTCGATGGGGGTTGAACGAATCGACCTGGTCTCTTTGGGAAAGTTGTTCTCCAGACGATTCCGCTAATTTCTGGCCATCCTAGAAGTTTCTACATGTTTTCCCCAGGCCTGTAGGAGCGAATAAATGAAAATTCAAAATTTCCCATAGTAATTTCCATGTAAACTTGAACCCGCTTGAGACAAGCCAGTTTTCAACCAAATGAGCTGAAATTTGGCGTGAGAGTTCCTTTGGGTATGTCCTACAAGGGGAACCACACCAGAACTTGATCTGAGAACTTTTAAAAATCCGTACCCACCCTAATGTATACGTGAAGGTGGGTCCAGGAGGTCAAATTAAGAATTTCATTTTTCGAGTGATTTTAAAGCTTTTACTCAGTGAGGTGGAGAAGGCAAAAAGAGCTGAAAATTACAAAATATGGCAACATCAAAAAAATAAAAAAGTTTAAACATTGAATTTACGAGCCATGGTTTCAATATTTGAATGAACAAAGTGTTAAAAATGCATTTCACACCTGCCCAGTTGGTTTGCAATCTTAGTTTCGAAAATACCTAAGTATTTACAAAAAAAAAAAAAGTTTTTGCGGTGCTGTACATTGGAATTTTATAAAAATTCAAAATACTTTTAATCCAGCCCAAACATGCTAAATATGATTATAAATGCATTTTTTTGCCTCCTGATTTTTCGGACCAATTTTGAAGGGGGGGGAGCGACATAAACTTTGAAAAATATTTGCAACGGCCTTATCATTATTTCTCTAATAAGTTGTTTTTCAGAGACTTTGATTATTTCTTTAAATTCATGAACAAATAATGTTTAAAACTTGTTAAAATTTGTTAAAAGAACGCTTATATACAAGAAAAAAACAAATAAAATCCAGCGATTACAAAGCAGTTCTCAATTTGAATTCCACAAAAAGCCCCCACCAAAGTGAGTGAACCACTGACTGCTAAACAACAACAATTCATTTCCATTTCGATACGCTAAATTACTTGCTACTTGAGCAGGGCACCCTCGAGATTTCCTACCAACCTCAATCGAAGAAATTTGCTCGCGTGGGTACTTCTGTGGGCAAAAGTAGGCAAAAAAAGCCTTTTCATAACTATGTAGAAGAAAAAGAAGAGGGAAAAAGCTCCCAGAGAAAAGCACTTCATGGCACAGCGCAGTGGTGGAGAAAACAAAAATCTCGTAAAACAAGGGGGTGGAGGTGCGGAAAATGGGCAAGTCACAGCGGAAAAATGCACTTTTCTCATTTGGCAGGGGCAGGAAAAATGCGACCAAATGGTAATGGGGTATGAGGCATGCTTTTTTGCTTTGGGGAAAATAAAAAGGTATAACAAAGGGAAACTGGATGCTAAAAGGTTTACGGGATGAGTAGGTGGTGGTAGCGAAAAGTGGTTGAAGTGTGGCGACGAGTTCAATTGAAAACGGAAAATAAAATCCCGGGAAAGCGGATTTTCACAATTATTGTTGAAAGCTGCTCTCGGGGAATTCCCTCAAGGGAAGTGAAGGGAAAATGAATCGTTGAAGATGTTTTAGGATGATAGACTTGCAAGAATATAACGGAACAATTTGAGTCTTTTAATTTTAAATGTGAAAAAGGCTAATCGAATATCCCCGCACGAAATCGTTCGTTTGAGGGAACAAAAAAAAAAATCTGAAGCCGTTCTTCATCAACTCCCGGCAAGCAATTTCCCACCAAGCATCCTTTTTCGCACTCTAAAATCCGCAGCGTTCACTTTCAACCGACTCGTGCAAAACGAAACCCGACATCTGTCGGGAGGGCTTCCCTGGCCCGTAAAATTCTAATTAACTGCCGAGCTTATAATTAAAATTAATCACACCCGTTTTCACCAGCAGGATCAATTTATTTTATGAACATAAAACCTCATCAATCCAGGCGCCGGTGTCGTCGCTCTTTGAGTTGTTGAGGGGGCATCGTCATCGTTGGTCTCGTTGAAGACACCTTCAGCATGTAATGTCTGGTGGTCTTTTGTGCGGTGCAGAGTGTGTAATAAATCTTAAATATTCATAAAATGTTAAGATTTGCTTGTGTTTGATTTTAGCCTATAAAAAAAAACTAACATTTTGAAAGAAAATAAAACACAGTTATTTTTCTTATGCAGAACAAACAACAGCCTTTTCGCCTTAGCCCAGAAGAGTGTCAGTTCTTTGTCGAATTCACCGTTTAGGACGGCTTACAAGAGGGATCACTTGATTGATTACGACGAAGTAGCTTACCGTCAACGTTGACAGCTGATTTTGTCGGGGGAAGAGGCTTTGCAGCGAAAATATATTTGAATACATCTTCCTTGACAGAAACAAATTGGTAAACTCAATATTTTCCGGTGTGAGTAGATTCTGTTTCGAAATTATTTTCTTGTTGCTGTTTGGTTGTTATATGTTATATTTTATTGTTTATATGATAGGAATCATTCCAGAAAGTTTTTCGAGAGATTTGAACTGACAGTGATGATTTGTTTTTTTTATTGAATTTAATTATTTTATTCTATTTGATTGTGGACAGGGTCATTCAACGGAGTAATATTTATTATTTGCAATAGAAATTAAATTAAATTTAAATCGTCATGTATATGTGATGATCGTACAGCGCAGGTTGCTTAGAAATTGATTGAAAAGAATTAAAACCAATTCTACCCAAACAGGCCGGCAGCACTATGAAAGCTATCAATTGCCGGTCGCTCCCATCTCCATTATTCACCGGGGAAGGAATAAGTATTAGGTGCATGCGAAATGTTGATGCTTAACTTACTTAGAAAAATGGTAGCAAAACCACAGGCGAGCAATTCCATTTCAAAAAGGGAACCGGTTGTACCCGACACATTTCGATTTTAATGAAACTCTGTTGACATATTATCCTACGCTTATATAAGCCATTTTTGTGTTTATGGAGCAAGTTTCACTGGATAATGACATTTGAGAAGGGCGTAAAGGTTTTACATATTTTTGTCAGAGACAAACTTATAGAAAATTTGACGGGCTTTCAAAAAAAAAATATACTGAAAGAAAAAAACACGCCACTTTTATGCGTCTGCCTGTGTGGATCAATCGGACCGCGCACTGGACTCACAATCCAGAGGTCGCCGGTTCGAATCCCGGGGCGGACGCAAAAAATTCTAAGTGTAAATATAGGTATTCGGTGCCCTCTCCCCGTGCCCATACCTTCACACTTAGGAGACCCGGGAGGCGGAGTCTTGTCGCAAAAAGAACGATACACGCCTGTGGATCTGTTGACGAAACCGCAAGGTTTAAGAGGGCCACATTATAAGGTGTTACGTCGATTCCGTTTTTTTAATTTTATGAGATTTTTTTTAATTTCTAAATTTAAAAGTCAAATTTAAAGGCGAGCCCACGATTTTTTTGTTCAAAATTTTTGTGAGAATAGCCTAAGATTTTACAAAAAAAAAACTCACGAAAAATGCAGGATGGAGCTACTCACCTAAAAAAAATACAAAAATCATTTACTGAAACTGTTTTTTTAAGTGCTCTAAACGCCAAAATTTTCAAAAAACAAATGCGGGAATCGATTTAGGGTTTTTGGTGGTTTTTGGCAATTTTTATAAGACAGAGTTGATTTTTCAGTCTCGAAAATATTTTTACCGAACAGCTCTTTTTCCCAACCCTATTGTGGATACAGTCTAGACTGTATTAAATTACCGGGAATTTTAATAAATTTTGAAAGCATTTTTTTTTGTAATACTCTAATTTCCTCGAAACTACATATTTTTGAAAAAAAGAAAGTTTTTCCATTAAATTCGAAAGTATTTATTTCTCAAAATTACGTTTTTTTCGAAAAAAAAGTACTCAAAATTTTATTTATTTTTTAATCTGATTATCAAATGATCGGAAATTTGCCATACATTTTGATAGTAATAATAGTTTTATGAAAATAGTGAAATCTCTCACAATATAAACTATCTTCGAAAAAATACTCAATATTTAAAATTTAACATTTTCACAATATGAGTACCAAATGATCATGATTTTTTATACATTTCGATAGGCATACATAAAACAATTTGAAAAATTCCCGATCTTTTGATACTCATATCGTAAAAAACTATAATTTGGAGTTTTTTTTTTGAAAATATATAGATTTGTGCAAATGTGAGATATATATTGCAGAAAACTTTTTTTGTACTTTTTTGAAAGTACGAAGTTTTGTTAAAATTTGTGGAGGTTTTTTTGCCCAAATAATTAGACCCGTATTTTTTATTTGGCGATTAGGGTGGTCCTATGCGAAATAGGGTGGTCCATAAAATTGCGTTTTTTGTCGATTTTCGCAAAAACCACATTTTGTAATTGAAAGACGAAACTTTTGGTACCCAGGCATGTATAGGTCATCGCTGAAATTTTCAAGTTATCGCAGTTTTAGTGAAAAAAGTTGATTTTTACCCGTTTTCGACATTTTGCCGATTTTTGCGCGCGGCGCGTCGAAAAACCCAGTTTTTATGTTTAAAAAAATCATATCTCCGAAACATGTTGATGGATATTTGCAATTTTTGATATGTTGTGTAAAATATTACAAGGAATCAGGAAAAAATATTTTCAGACATGGGCTCTTTGGTCCCGAGACCATGAAATCAGCAAATGAAACTTTCATAGGACCTTTTCAAATCTTCAGCTAGTTTTTTGGACCTCAACATATTTTTCCATAAAAGCCCAACTAATAACCTTTCTTTTGAATTGTGGTGCTCCAAAATTGGTTCAACCGTTCTGGAGATATGATTTTTTTTAAAATGCGGTTTTTGCAAAAATCGACGAAAAACGCAATTTTATGGATCACCCTATTTCGGACAGGACCACCCTAATCGCCAAACAAAAAAAAAATACGGGTTAAATAATTTGCGCCAAAGAACCCTCACTCCAAATTTGAGCCAAATTGGAGCACTTTTGATTTGGAGACTTCCTGTTTGTCGTGGAATGGCTGTATATAGAAATGCATGATTTTTTTTGTTGGAAATTTTGAGTATTTTCAACATAAAAAAAATTTCAATCAAAATGTTTGAAAAATCCCAGAACATTTGATACCCATGTTGCAAACACTAAAATTTTGTGTATTTTTTTCGAGGAAATTTAAAATTATGTACCGGAAAAAAATTCGTTGATTTCGATATTTTTCAAGGCGTTTAATGGAAAACAGTTGCTCCGACCTCTCTTCGATTTGCGTGAAACTTTGTTTTTTGGGCGGTACGACCACTTCAATTTTTGAACATGCGAAAAAAGAGATGTTTTTCAATAATTTGCAGTCTGAAACGATGATGAGATAAAAATTTTGTGTCAAAGGGTTTTTTTATGTAAAATTAGACGCCCGATTTGATAGCGTAATCAGAATTCCAAAAAACGTATTTTTCATCGAAAAAAAAAAACACAAAAAAAAATAAAAACTCTGTCATTTTACGTTCTAAACTGTATTTTTTTTGAAATTTTTTTTTTTTCGTTTAGAACAAAATTTTTCATTTTAAAATTTCGTGTTTTTTTAACCTTGCAGGGCTATTTTTTAGAGTGTAACAATTTTCTACAAAGTTGTAGAACAGACAATTACAAAAAAAAGATGTATAAACATAAGGGGTTTGCTTGTAACAATGACGAGTTGTCGCGATTTTATGAAAAAAAAAAGTTTTCAACATGAAAAATTTTGTTCGAAATGAAAAAATAACCCTTCTGGGTCAATGTAGATTTGAAAATTAAATTAAATTTCCCTTTAAATGACATGTTCCAAAAAAAAATTACAGTTAAGTAACGGAAAATTGCACAATTTTAAAACTTTTTTAGTGTTTTTTTCGATGAAAAATACGTTTTTTCGGAATTCTGAGTACGCCATCAAATCAGGCGTCTAATTTTGCATAAAAATACATTTGACACCAAATTTCTATCTCATCACCGTTTCAGGCTGCAAATTATTGAAAAAAACCTCTTTTTTCACATGTTCAAAAATAAAAGGGGTCGTATCGCCCCTCCGTCACGAGATATCAAAAAACAGACCTCGGATTCGAGATCAGGAACAAAAGTTACCCCTTAGGACAAAGTTTCGCGCAAATCGAAGAGAGGTCGGGCAACTTATCTTGATTTCGTGTGAGTTGGTAGAGAATTACCCAACCTTGATTGTCAACATTGTTCATCGCAAAAAATTAAAAACTCAATGTTGATTTTAAAGAGAACTCTCTCTCTCTCTGTGTCGATGTTGAGGAGATCGTCAAAAATTTAAAGGTACATATCAAATTATAGAACGAAAAATCAAAGCATGCTATTGGAACAACAAATCGATGTCAACAAAGAGAGAGTCGACTATATTTGTTATTGATATGAAAAATTAAAACAGCATAACAACTTTTAAAAGTTATTTAAAAGAACATTTGTTAAATGATAATATCCATTAATAAATTTCAAAAAATCCTTTGACAAAAAGTGCCAAGAAGAGTAAATCAAATGTTGAATGAATATTCAGCAAATGTTTACAAAAGATTTGTAATGGCCCAAATGGCATTCCAATGCAGAATTTATATCAAAATCTACCTCGCTGTAATTGACACATAAAACTGCGAATCGTCCCATCTAAAGTCAAAATCTAACACCAGCCATTGATGGCTTATCTAATGGCTGTTCCAAGTCTAATGCCGCCCGCCAAAAGCAACAACAAAAAAATCGCTGCCACCATAAAGCCAAGATTAGTAATCCACTTGCGCACGCCCACGCTGCGCGACGATAAGATTTGACTCATTAATTCGAATTGCTCGAAAATTCAGCCATTACATCGTTAAAAAGCAATCAACAGCTGGCAGCAACTGCCTTCCCCCCTGCAGTGTCATCGGAACTTGCCAAAACCTGCCGCCGGAGCGGCGGAGAAGGTCGTCCGAACTCGGTGATCAAATTAGCGCAGTTTCATGTACGTGTGCGTGTGTTTGTGAGTGCGACTCGCACACTTATCGGCACCCACTTCCGCCCACTTTACGGTGTTTGGTTTTGAGTTTTTGGGTGACTGGGTGCCACCCTTCCCCCCTTAACGGAGGGGCTTGCTTCCCATTTATTTACAGAGCACAACCCATCAGATAACATAAATTGGCGCGAAAATGAAACCGTTACCTTTGGAGATGGCAGAGCTGAATTGTTACAATTTTCTCACCTTCCGGGGACAACACAATGAAATAATGTCTCACCTGGAGCGAGTGAAGCTATAGCTAAAGCGAGTGTTAAAACAGAAGAAAAAGGTGTCTGTTTGCTTAAGGGGAAACTTTTGACGATTTGTAGGTGTTTATTTTAAGAGTGAGAAATAATAGCTTTGATACTAATTGATTCAGTATAATTGGGATATTTTCATGTCGAAAAGGGTGTATTAGTTTTCGTTACATTTTCAAGAAATCCATTGATTTCAAAGAAAATCGTAAAAAATAACGAACAATTCCAACACAAATATTGAATACTGAAAACGACAGCACATAAAAAACAAGTCTAATCCCTGCTGATGAAAACCTTCCCATTAACTCTCCCGAAACCTTTCACGCGAAATTGTCCCACCCAAATCAGCATTTCCCGCGGCTGTTTGTCTAAAAACCAATTTCTCTATTGCACAACAAAAATCGCACAGCAGCTCAAATCAATAACGACACCCTCCGACGACCGATCCGATCGCCACCACGTCGCGTCCACCCTTAACTTCCCCCTGGGGGAAGAGATTTTCAACATTTCATCCTCCACCTCTCCAACATCCCAGCCCGGAATCGAGGCCCCGGCAAAGTGGTGGAAAATTTGCCACGTTATTTTTTTTTGTTTGCTTACTTTTGCTATCATTCCCTCTGTTTGGGAGGGGAAGTTTGCCGGCCATCGGAGGGGTGGTGGTGGTCGAGCGCCCCAATGGAAAAATGAAGCTTCCAAAATACAACGAGTGAGGAAAAAAGGGAGAGAAAAAGAGTGCCCATTTTGTCGGCTACTTAACTTAATGCAATTAAACTCGCACTTAATGGAAACAAAAAAGCTCGGGTTGAGCTTACGAGGTAACTGTGCGGGGGTGCCACAAAGGAGGAAGAGGGTGGAGGGGTAAATGCTACCATTAGTGATTTAAATGATTATTTAAATAGTTGATTTAGTTTTGCCCCCGCAAACAACTTTTGATTAATATTTATTTAGCGATTAAAAATACCTTATCACTCTGCAACCTGAATCCCCTTCTAAGCTCTAAATTTCAAAATTGACAAAAATCTTATTTCAATAACTATTTCTTATCTTGAAAACGCATTGATCAATTTTACAAAAAAGAAATCTTTAATTTGTTGAAAACTATGCTTTTAGGATTAAGACAAAGTTTAAAAAAAATAAAAATATTTTTGCAATCAACTTAGGCCGTGTTATTATCGCAAATCGACTTTTCTTTGATTTTTTTTTTATTTGGGTAAAACTTGCATTCCCTATGTCAAAAAAAGTCATTTTGCATAAGAGTAATTCTCGCTGAAAGTGGACCACTATTTACACAAGGTGCTCAAAAATCAAAAGCAATGTACTTTTCCAATAGCCCCCACCAAGTTATGAAAGAAACCATGTTTGGTTGGTTGAATTTCTCCTCACCTCGGCGCCACGAAGCTAAAATATTTTTTTTAATTGGTAATTTTTTGACTTAGGCGCGTCTACAAAATTGCTAATAACTGTGCAAAAAATCAACGAACCCTTGATGTTTAGGGGTGTTTTGGAAAGGAAATGAGCAGAGCTTTCGAATGCACTTGTCAGAAAAATACCGTTTCATACATTTTTTAGCCATAAAACAACAATGTATTTTTAAAAGTCATTTTTGAAGGCCAGCGCCCCGCTTTATCAAAAAACTGACAAATCCATTCGAAAGCTGAGACGATTTCACATAAAGGACCAATAAATCTAAGGTGTATGTTCCTCCTATCTTTTTTAATCTTATTTAGATTCTGAGAGCGCAGCGCTCCGTTCGTATTTCGGGCGCCCAAAATGTTGCATTAACTTGCCCCAATTTAAGGTTTTGTCAAACAATATAGGTGCTCACTTTTTAAATGATAGTTTATTATCCAAGGATCAAGATGCACTATCGATAATTGACCAATATTTAAGGTTTTGGGTTCTGCCAGGCAATTTAATGTCGAAAAGTTGTTTTTGTTTACCTTTTTTGTTGTTAAATGCTTATTTACAATTTGGTAGACATTTTTACAGTTTAACTAATGAATGTAGCATGTAGGAAATTTCACTACGAACATTTTTCTAGAGGAGAAAACGTAATTTCGATACTCCAACGCAAAGATGTTTGAGTTTTAGTGAGAAAAAAAGTGCCAATTTTATAAAATACCCAGAATTAACAAGCACGGCCTATTATTCACATGCGGCATATGTTTTGGAAGCCAAAGTATGGTTTCTTACAGTTATTTAGGTAGGTGAGTTTGGATCTGCAATCAAATTTCAGATAAACAGTGAACAGTGATATTTGAGCCACGCCTAAATGTTATTTGCATGTAGTGAAAATGGTTGGGAGCGATTTTTCTATTCCTTGCAAAGTTATGGTAATCGTCATTAATTAATGACTGACGTATACAATCGTTCCACAAAATCATAAAAAAACTAACTTAATCCACCAACCAACCAACAATGGCTGATATGATGGAATTGTACAAAAATTTCATCTATTTTTAAAATCCGGAATAAAAAAGTACATAAATATCACTTAAGTGGCCATATCTCGAGACAGGGTTGCCAGATCTTCAATGTTTTGGACTCATGGGAAAGGTCCTTTGATAACCTAACCAACGATGGGTCGGATGGTGGATCCGGACATAGTTTACATGCATTTAAGTGAGATCCGGCTTCCAAAAAGTACATCAATATCACTTAAGTGGGGATATCTCGAGACAGGGTTGCCAGATCTTCAATGTTAGCATATTACCGCAAATAACTTTTGCGTGTGGCTCGAAATTTCACTGTTTATCTGAAATTTGATTGCAGATCCAAACTCAGCTACCTAAATAACTGTAAGAAACCATACTTTGGCTTCCAAAACATATGGCGCATGTGAATAATAGGCCGTGCTTGTTAATTCTGGGTATTTTATAAAATTGGCACTTTTTTTTCTCACTAAAACTCAAATATCTTTGCGTTGGAGTATCGAAATTACGTTTTCTCCTCTAGAAAAATGTTCGTAGTGAAATTTCCTACATGCTACATTCATTAGCTAAACTGTAAAAATGTCTACCAAATTGTAAATAAGCATTTAACAACAAAAAAGGTAAACAAAAACAACCTTTCGACATTAAATTGCCTGGCAGAACCTAAAACCTTAAATATTGGTCAATTATCGATAGTGCATCTTGATCCTTGGATAATAAACTATCATTTAAAAAGTGAGCACCTATATTGTTTGACAAACCTTAAATTGGGGCAAGTTAATGCAACATTTTGGGCGCCCGAAATACGAACGGAGCGCTGCGCTCTCAGAATCTAAATAAGATTAAAAAAGATAGGAGGAACATACACCTTAGATTTATTGGTCCTTTATGTGAAATCGTCTCAGCTTTCGAATGGATTTGTCAGTTTTTTGATAAAGCGGGGCGCTGGCCTTCAAAAATGACTTTTAAAAATACATTGATGTTTTATGGCTAAAAAATGTATGAAACGGTATTTTTCTGACAAGTGCATTCGAAAGCTCTGCTCATTTCCTTTCCAAAACACCCCTAAACATCAAGGGTTCGTTGGTTTTTTGCAAAGTTATTAGCAATTTTGTAGACGCGCCTAAGTCAAAAAATTACCAATTAAAAAAAATGTTTTAGCTTCGTGGCGCCGAGGTGAGGTGAAATTCAACCAACCAAACATGGTTTCTTTCATAACTTGGTGGGGGCTATTGGAAAAGTACATTGCTTTTGATTTTTGAGCACCTTGTGTAAATAGTGGTCCACTTTCAGCGAGAATTACTCATAATTATTTTATCCATACTTGTTTCCATGCAATTTCGGGGGCTGGTAATACGAAATGGGTATGTAAATGTATGAAGTTCTGTAACTTGAGAAGGAATTTTCTGATAGATTTGGTGTAATATTTCGTTATTTCTCGTTATTTCTCGACTCACGACCGAGATTACTCGATCTTAATATTACGATCGTAATTTGTCGATAGTGGATTGAGATGATCTCTCTTTCGTAATTTCTCGATCTACCATATTGACAAATTACGACTGACGATCGATATTTGTTTAAAAAAATTCAAGTAATCAAAAATTTAAGGAATTTAAAAATAAAAAAAAATAAAAATATTTGTGAAATTTTTGAATTTTTCAATGTTTTTGAAAATTTTAAAGTTTTGATTTTTTTTAAGAATTTGGATTTCTTTTATGTTAGATTTTTTTAAATTTTTTTTTAATTTAAAATTTTCTAGGTATTTAAATTTTTTGAATTTTAAAAGTTTTTGATTTTTTTTTAAATTTTTGAAATTTTGAAATTTTTCAATATTTTTTAAAAATTTTAACAATTTGGATTTTTTTCAAATTAAAAAAAATGTTTGTTTAGGTTTGATTTTGTTTTTTTTAATTTTGTAATTTTTTAATAGTAAAAAAATGAATTTAGATTTTTTTAAACATTTAAAATATTAAAAATTGGTATTACAAATAACGATCGTAATTTCTCAACAATAAAATTACGATCGTTATTTCTCGATGGTACTTTATTATTTGTCGTTATCTTACTATCGAGAAATCTTGATCGTGAATCTAGAAATTACGCTCGAAATATTACGGACATTTCGGAAGAATAGGCAAACGGAAATAGTAGTTTTTGCAATTCCGTCGTGGAACTACAAACTTTTCCTGTCATTCTTGAGCGACGAAATAGCCTACTTTTCTGTACCAAAAATAACAGAATCGAATAGCAACACTTTTCAAAATAAATGCTGAAAAGTTCTACTTTTCAGCACTTGTTTCGAAAAGTAACACTGTTCAACATTTTTTGATTTAAACGATTTATTGACAAAATACATGAAAATTTGACATAAAATTTCACTCAATGTGTGTTTTTTTGGAATTGCAAAAAATGTTGTATGGAACTCGTTGCAAAACTTGATTTTTTCAGCACTCTTCGTATTTATCCAACTCGGTGAACCTCGTTGGATAAATGTACGACTCGTGCTGAAAAAATCCTCTTTTTGCAACTTGTTGCATAAACTACTATTATGTGTTACTTTTCGAAACAAGTGCTGAAAAGTTCAACTTTTCAGCACCCATTTGAGTGCTGAAAAAAAGAACTTTTCAGCATTTATTTTGAAAAGTGTTGCTAATTCGATTCTGTTATTTTTGGTACAGAAAAGTAGACTATTTCGTCGTTTAAGAATGACAGGAAAAGTAAGTAGTTTCACGACTGAATTGCAAAAAAAGTATTTTTGAAATTCCGTCGTGAAACTACCTACTTTTCCTGTCATTCTTGAACGACGAAATAGCCTACTTTTCTGTACCAAAAATAACAGGATCGAATAGCAACACTTTTCAAAATAAATGCTGAAAAGTTCTACGTTTCAGCACTGAAATGGGTGCTGAAAAGTTGAATTTTTCAGCACTTGTTTCGAAAAGTGACACTTTTCAACATTTTTTTGATTTAAACGATTTATTGACAAAATACATGAAAATTTGACTTAAAATTTCACTCAATGGGTGTTTTTCGGATTTGCAAAAAATGTTGTATGGAACTCGTTGCAAAAATTGATTTTTTCAGCACTCTTCGTATTTATCCAACTCGGTGAACCTCGTTGGATAAATGTACGACTCGTGCTGAAAAAATCCTCTTTTTGCAACTTGTTGCATAAACTACTATTATTTAATTATTTTTTAACTTTTTATCTCTGAAAGTTAAATTCCCAAAATACGTATTTCAATTTTTACTTCTTTGGTCTGTTTAAGGGGACTAAAAGACATATTTTTTTTTCAACATCCTGGTTCTGTTCAATATTTTGCAATGAGTATCATGAGACAGCAATTTTAAAGCTCAAAAAATGCAAAAAAAGTATTTTTGAAATTCCGTCGTGAAACTACCTACTTTTCCTGTCATTCTTGAACGACGAAATAGCCTACTTTTCTGTACCAAAAATAACAGGATCGAATAGCAACACTTTTCAAAATTAATGCTGAAAAGTTCTACGTTTCAGCACTGAAATGGGTGCTGAAAAGTTGAATTTTTCAGCACTTGTTTCGAAAAGTGACACTTTTCAACATTTTTTTGATTTAAACGATTTATTGACAAAATACATGAAAATTTGACTTAAAATTTCACTCAATGGGTGTTTTTCGGATTTGCAAAAAATGTTGTATGGAACTCGTTGCAAAAATTGATTTTTTAAGCACTCTTCGTATTTATCCAACTCGGTGAACCTCGTTGGATAAATGTACGACTCGTGCTGAAAAAATCCTCTTTTTGCAACTTGTTGCATAAACTACTATTATTTAATTATTTTTTAACTTTTTATCTCTGAAAGTTAAATTCCCAAAATACGTATTTCAATTTTTACTTCTTTGGTCTGTTTAAGGGGACTAAAAGACATATTTTTTTTTTCAACATCCTGGTTCTGTTCAATATTTTGCAATGAGTATCATGAGACAGCAATTTTAAAGCTCAAAATGACAAGGAGGATCAAGGGCTAGCCTGTTGGTGAAAAAAAAGACAGCTTGAAAATAGATTAAAATCAATTTTAGAATTTATAATAAACTAGAAAATAAAACTAAATATGGAAATATGCATTTTTGAAACAACCACAAAATTGCTTCGAAAAATGTCCAGCCTATTTTCAACATTTTGAAAAATATGCTTTATAAATTATTACAGTTATGTTATTTACAAAAATTGGCAAAATTTCAATGAATTTATAAAAAAATTAACAGTAAAAAAATATGTACGTTTAATGTATCATAAATGGTTCACATCCAATTGTTCAAGGTTTTCAATAAAGATTAAATTATTAGAAATATATTTTTGCACTCTGATTTTTGGGGATTTTTTTTTAGGGAATGGAGAACAAAAACTTGAAATAAAATTAGGTATGGCCCAAAGTTTTTTATGATTAGGCTTAACTTAAAAAAAAAAATGTTTGCACCCTACTGAATCAGGGCCAACTTTTTTTTAAAGAAACTTAAATTTTTTAACGGAGACTCAAGTGCAATTAGCTTTAATCAATCAAAAATGCATTCCTTTGTGTAAACAATCATTTTAAGCATGTTTGGGTTTATTCAGAGCAATTCCGGCTCAAATCAGGATTTTTTCTGGTACTTTTGTACCCGACCCTCTCCGATTTCAATAAACTTTTTAGGCATGTTATCCTAAGCCTATATAAGCCATTTTTGTGTATATGGAGTCAATTGTACTCGAAAATGACATTTGGGTAGAGCGTAAGTAGTTTGAATATTTTTTTGTCTTTCGTAATTTAAAAATTACTATAACTCAAAGCAGGTGCATCGTATCAAAAAGTGGTCAAAAAAAAACTTGTGGAAAATTAGACGGTTTTTTTTTAAATACACTGAAAGAAAAATACACACCACTTCCAGAATTTTTTTCCATTTTTAAGTTTCAAAGTTACATTTGAAGGAAATGTCATGATTTTTTTTTCGATCAGACTTGATTTTTTAGCCTGATATTTTTACCGGAAAGCTCGTCAAATTTCCTATAAGTTTGCCTTTGACAGCTTTTTAATTTGATTCTTTTTAAAATTTACGTAAGCTCATTTACTATCCAGGTTTCTACCACACTGAAAAATATATACTATTCTCAGTTATGAGCAATGACAAAAAACTACAAAAAGCTTTTGATTTTTAGTGATTTTTTGATGTACACTACCACGAAAAGTTTTTTAGAGTTAAAGTTTTTGTTTTCGACAAATTTTAAATTCTTGAAAACAAAAGATTGCATTAGAAATGAACTGGTGAATATTGATTTTAAATCACTTTTTTCATTCAAATGTTAAAATTGTCCGGGGAACGGAATATATTTTTTTTTTCGAGAATTTCCGGGATGGGAAATTGGACCCTCTTGCCACCTCCCCCATCACCTTCCCCTTCTGTCAGAGCTCGGATACGCTACTGATAACAATTATTCGTTTGAAAATGTATTTTAAACAGAAAACTAAAAAAAGAATGATTAATCAACAAGTATTCTATGAATGCTTGACCTCAATTATCAGCATCAAATAAATTTATATTAATTGCAATTTAATTTAACACAATGACCACAATGAAGACCCAACATTAAAAAAAAACTCCTCCCGAAGCTGAAAATGAGCCTGAGACCAATAAAAATCTCACTCTGCAAAATGTGGCTCCAGCAAATTTTCTCCTCACTCTTTCGCCCTCTAATGCGACACAGAATCATTCCCTCGAAAATGAGTTATGAGTTAAAACCTGGTTGTGAAGTGGAGGAGGAGGAGCGGAAGTCTTTTTTTTGGCACCCAAAAAGTTGGCACCCCCGCAGTGTGCTCGGTAACGGAATAAAAATTTATGTTTGTTATGGAGTTTGCATTTTTTTTCTTTTCCTTCCTCATTTCAAACATTCAGTTCATTCTCGGCCAAAAATGCCATTACGGTGAGTTATGGTCACATGTTTTTTGTCAGTTTTCGGGAGGACGGTCGTCGCCAGATGATTCCGGGTTCCGGTTCTGGAACTGACTGCGGGTTTTGGGTTTTTGTGGGATTTCGATCGAATAAATTTTACGCACCAAGGTGACGACGGGGGAGTGTGGTACCGGGGGGAGTGTTGGTTTTGAAACATTAATCTTTATATAAATTCAATTGAATTGAATGGGATAATTGAGTCACAAAGTAACTGGGAGCCAGGCTAGGAGCATGTAATTGCTATTCCTGATACAATTTAACCCTCTAAAGCCTATATTTTGTTTATTTTATTTTTTTTCTGTACCTAGACAAACACTTTTTTAAATATTTACATCGGCCTAATATAAACATAAAATTTTATAACTAATGAATACAAGAGTTTTAAAAATATAAATATAAAACATAAAAAAATTAAGGTCGGATCAAAATTTGATTTGCATTTTGAGTCAGATAATCAACCCAAAAATATGTGTAACACATTAAACCAAAAATAAAAATGTTCAAATACTTCTTTTAATTTTCGAATGCATTTGTATGTTGTTGTTGATTTTATTGGGGGAACTTTAACCCTATGGGTCATTCGCTCCCGAATGCATTTGTATGTAATCATACTATTCCATCATCAGGCTGGTACAAATATTTTTAAAAGTTTTTGTCACCTTCTAGATATACCTTATCGACTCAGAATCAAATTCTGAACAAATGTCTGTGGGGATGTGTGTAGACATGATTTTTTTCCACACGATTTTCTCATAACTGGCTGAACCGATTTTGGCCGGGTCAGCTTCATTCGATTTGTTTTGGGGTCCCATAAGACCCTATTAAAATTTATTCTGTTTAGTAAAGTATTTGAAAAGTTATGCTAAGAAAAAGATATTTGTATCTACAAAAAAGGGTGTTTTTTTTGCATAACCTCAAAATGCCGGGTCTTTTTGTTTACATGCGAGAGTCGCGCCAGATGCGAAACGCCCGGTTGCCACATTGCTTCAAATGAGAGTCTGCAGGTTTTCTGTAAAAGTCTGTATCAGGTATTTATTTTTTTCATAAACTTATTTTCATTATGACTTTGTAAACATGAGGAAGGCACCAACCACCTAATGGTGGATTAAGAAACGTTTTTTGATACAATTTTTGTTTTTGTCAGATCTTAGTTTTTTTTTGAAAACTAATGATTGCAAAACAACTGAACTAGTGTAAAATGCATTTTAAAACACTTTTTTTTATTTAAATGTGAAGACTATGGCTTGTTATTTTAATTTTATTTTTTTTTTTATTTTTTTTGCCCCCCTTCCTTGACCTCGGCCAGGGTCGAGGGACAAAAACTTTTTTAAATATTTGCATCGGCCTTATCCTAACATATTTTTTCAAAGAGAATCTGTCCTGGAAAAAAAGATACAAAGAAGGGGTTGGCCAGCTGAAAAGCTCTATAAAATATTTAAAAATATCTCTCTAAATGGGAAAACAACTTTTGCACAAAATTAATCAACATTTTTGGGCAGCGAACCACACGCAACGTGCCTTTATCTGCTCGCCAAAAACAAACAAACTAATCAATCATGCCAGAGGACGTGAAATTTTTACGCGGTGGCTGTTTGCAAAGCTTACAAACCTTCCCAGAGTAAAAAAAATCCAAAAAGTGCGATAAGAAATTCATCAAACCGAACGCAGATGTTCATGACGGTGAGATTTCGCGCTACTTTTTGACAGCCGGTATTTTTTTCTGCGCTGTTTGTTTCTAGCTCCCCGAGCAGACGGAAATAACTCGGGAAGGTCAGTTTTTGATATTGTGAGAAGATCAAAATCCGTTATTGGGTTGATCGGATTAGTTGTTAAAATAACAAATTTCCATAACAAAGATTTGTTCGAAAAATAACTCAAATCGTTATTGCTCTGTTATTGCAATAACATACTAATAACAAAGAATCCAGAACAATAGAATAACAAGGTTAGTTATTCTGAGCGATGGATGGGGAGCACCCGAATAACAAAAACTGTTATTTTTATGGATTGATTGCATAACAAAAAGTGTTATGCTATCACAAAAAGCTTTATATATTATTATAGTTAAGCTACTACCAAAAATTGCAAAATATCAATGAATTTATGAACATATGTTATTCCTAAAGTGTTGTCTTTTTCCGATCTGTGGTCACAACATTCAAAATTTGCAAAAAGTCCAAAAGTGCCCTATTGATTAAAATAACAAAAAAGTTATACAATGCATTTTATATAGTACTGTGAGATTAGGTCATACAAAAATGCTGAAATTTGTATGACCCAATCTCACCCCCAGACCCAATGTCACCCTTGATGACGATATGTAATATATTGTACAAGATTTTTTACAGTAAAAATAAAAATATTCAGCAATATTTTTTCTCAGGGGGACATTTCGGGGACCAAAAACTTGAAATAAAATTCGCAATGAATGAAACTTCAAAAATAATAGCATAGAGAAGTCAGAACACTTTTTATATGATACTATTACAACGGTTTTAAAATAAACTTTTGATACTCACGGTCTCCATGATGACACCGACTTCCAAAGCTCAGCCTCACTGCCAGTTCGTGATTTTGAACAAATACCATTTCGATGAAAAATTACTTCCAAAACAGATTAAATTGGTCACACCTAAAAATAAAATAAAAATTTCACAAAGAATTTTGAGCTAAGCTTAAAATAAAAAAAAAAAAATACTTATCTGACTCTTGGTGGTACAAATAATGAATTGTTGTTGAATGATTGAACACATCGATTGTTGGAACCATAAAGCTGGAAAAGGAAATGAAGGTTGAATGAGTTATATTTTAGTGCAATTTTAAAAACCAGTTTCTAAGTCAATCGAGAGAAAATTCACTCCAACGAGCTCGTTTAGCAAACAAACATAAAATTACTGGACTGAGAAGCCACA
This sequence comes from Culex quinquefasciatus, assembly GCF_015732765.1. NCBI lineage: Eukaryota > Metazoa > Arthropoda > Insecta > Diptera > Culicidae > Culex > Culex quinquefasciatus. The sequence goes on from NC_051863.1 coordinate 33,639,536, forward strand.
ATTTAATCCTGAGATCTAATGTGAGCATCGTAAGGACGTTCAAGACATATAATGTTTCTCCAATAAACATGTTGAAAATACAAATTTTAAGAATCGATCGTTCTGCTCTCACTACCAACAACTGCAACAAAATTATAGAAATGATTGCGCTTTAAGACAAGTCTTGTAGAAAACATGGGATTTGTCGTTTTTTCTAAATATTGAAGTTTGTATAAGTTTAAAAATGGTCTACTTAACTGAAAACATCAAAACGTCATATCGATTTTCCGGGTTGATCCATGGTCCTTCCTGGCGAAGAAGTTTCTGAAAATAGATTGGACTTCGTTAAAAATTATACTCACAATCTCACAAATAACGAATAATTTTCTAGTTAGTTTCATTTTGGAGATAATTTCGTAAAGCGATCAAATACCGATCGAGAAACGGTTTTGTTTACAAATTGCTCTTGTGTCCTTTTGAAAACTAGTTCATGATTTGTATGAGAATTTTCGACTTTTTCATGAGCTCGGCATGGTTCACATCCTAACTCATGAGCTTACAATGTACATACAATGTAATTGGGCAAATGTCGAAGAGTAAAGGAAAAGTCTATCCTGCTCGATCCTAATGTAAACATCAACTGATGTGAGAGGGATAGACTTTTTGTTTACTCTTCGACATTGGCCCATTTACATAGTTATGCTATAATTTTTGAAATGGACCTTTTGTAAACATCGAAAACCCACTTGTTCACAAATTAATGGCTCTTGCGCCTTTAGAAAACAAGCCGAAATATTTAAAATAACCATTACTTTCAACGACCTCAAGTCAAACAATGTTAAAATCAAACTCGATTTGTAAATAAGCAGTCTGTCCTGCTCATGTTAAAAGTAAACATTTACTAACGGGAGTAGGACAGACTGCTTTTAAAAAATGCACATTGGCCCATTTACGTTGTTGTGCTTGACTTTTAATTTTTAAGAAAATAAATGATTTGGAAAACTTACCATTCACAAACGATCCACGGACGCAAATGCCCTCTGCTGGGAAGAATCTGCATTATGATGAGCAGCAGTTGAAGAATCCATCCTTTCCACGGTCCGGAAATAGCTTTCCTTCATCTGTCAGTTGCAAGTAGTTACGCACTCACTTTTTAAATCCTCTGCAAAAGCCGAAACCTTACAAATTGTCAGCTGAATCTATTCCGGAAACAAACTGCTTTGATTTTCCTTCTGCTGCAAGCTCGATTACTCAAACACGCGAATTTTGTTTCCCCACAAAATGTAAACAAACACAAACACACACGCACACACACGACAACGATAACGGGACGCGGCCCTTCACCACCAAAGCGGGACCACTCGCGGATACCGAACGAAAAGGTAAACATTCCGCAAGCAGCAGCGCCTTCTGCGATTGTGTGTTGACGTTTGAAAATCGTGTTGCACGGCCATGAATGACGAGACGCGCGGCGCGCGCAGCTGCAGGAACCGTTCACAAATGACGGAATCGTAAAACTTAAACATTGGATTAAAAATTTATTATACATCTACTTCAATTATTTTTTAATTTACTAAAAATAAATAAGCACCAAAACTGTAGTTAATTTTTTTGCATTCAGTGCAACATAAATGTGGGTTTACTTCTTTTATCTTGCAGCAGAATGCAGCATGCTGTGTAATCTATGCACAAAATATTGAAAACTCTGTAAGAAACTTCAGTAGATTTCTTGAGCCGGCCCTGACATTCTTCGACCATGGCCTCTACTGTTGAGGCTGCTTGTCGATTGGTGGGTGGTTTATTTATTTTGTTTTCTTTTATCTCACCGTTTTGGGTGGTGTCAAAAATGTTGATTGCATCAGAAGTTGATCGCCGTGGGCCGAGCGCTATCCATCTGACGATGAGCGAGGCGCTGGTCAGCGAAAATCGCATTGCCCGGGTATTCTGGAGAAGCATCTTCGAAAGGGTGGCTTCGATTTCGAGGCGGATGTCGCCAAGGATGGTTTGTTGAAGCTTTTGTTCAAAAAAATGTTTTTACTCATACATGTTTCTAGATTTTAGCGCACCATGGGAGGAAGAGGATGTGCCTTTGGAGTGGTCACCGGAAATATCAGTGAAGAAATGAAAAGGTTGGAGGAAAAGTGCTGAAAGTGGTCCTGCTGCGGAGCAAGAGACGATCAATGGGGACTCCAAACGTCACGTCCGAAAAGCCTCCGTTGAACCCGAACATCTTCCAAGCCACTCACACTTCTTTAACCGCTGCGCCCTAAAATCGGCAAGATTCGCCGACTACAAAAGAACCAGCTGAAATTCCCAGTGCCGTCGTCCGCCATCTTCCGGTCGTTTCTCTACCGGTCCCTTTTGACGAAATTCCCCTTCGCTTATCTATCCGGCAGCAACGACTCCTCCAAGGCCACCGACGATGTAGGTACCGACCGGTTAAAATCTGAAGATGCGAAGCCGACTGTTTCCGGAAACGGAATCCCTGCTGGAGAACAATTGGCCGTGGAGCTTGAACCCGAACCCGAACATCATGTGGAATGATAAGGACAACGGAGGCATGGACGAGGTCGTGTTTATTAGTTTGAAGGTTTGTTAGTTCGAGTCTACGTTTTAAGAAATTTTTCCAAATGCTGTTTTTTCAGAAACCCAACCCCGCCAAGTACCGCGCTATGGGACAACACAAGTCTCGATGCTCCGACGCCGATGTGACGTCTGATTCGCCCGAGTCGTCACCGCTGGATGATTCGCCAATGTAGCCGGACGCGAAAGTGATGATTTCCCGATGTCTCCATTACCGGAAAAGGACTTCTGCAACGATTCATCAATGTCCCCGCCGAAGTCGATGGAGGTTCCGCTGGCCAGTAGGTTGTCCCAGGAGGAGTACAACAATACGCCGATTAGGAAGACGGGCCATTGGGCCAGTTTTAGTTTAGCCAGCGTTTAATCTCTTATAATATTAAATTAAGCGACTTGTTTGTGTATAACTAAACTTTGGATTTACTGCTGATTTTTTTTATTTTTTGCCTTCAAATGAAAGAAAGAAGAAGAATACGTATCTCACTAATACAGGCATAGAAACTTTCGGTTATAGAGTTATCTACGTGCGCATGTATTGCGTGTACGTACACGAAAAAGATTGAGGTTAAATTTTGTACCAGCCAGCAAAACAAATGGCGTGCTAGTGTGCGTGAGAGCAGGCTTAGATAGCTCTATAGAGTTATCTAAGACCGAGCTCACGCACACTAGCATACCATTTGTTTTACTGGCGGGTACAAAATTTAACCTCAATCTTTTTCGTGTACGTATACGCAATACATGCGCACGTAGATAACTCTATTATCCTCCTGCTAGGTGGTAAAAAAATGGAATAACAAACCAATAACAGTTTCTATTATTATACAATAAAATGGAAAAACATAACTTAAAATGTTATTATCATCTTATTTCACATTTCCAATGGAATATCAAACCAATAACAGCTCCTGTTATTATTGAATTAAATGGAAAAACATAACTTAAACTGTTATTATTATCTTATTCCACATTTCCAATTGAATATCATTCCAATAACATTATTTGTTAAAATAACAAAAACTGTTATTATTTTTTCTTCCAAAATTTATTTACAAGAATATTCAATAACAGTTTCTGTTATTTTAACAAAATCTGTTATTGAAATGACATGAATTTTGTTATTACCGTCTGCCCGGGTCGTCAGTTTCGTTTCTGACAGCTTTTGGGAAATTGTGATTTTCCATGGAGTACCACCTCATGCAACCCGCAGAGATCGTGCTGGGGGTTTCCACGCGTGGGATATTTGGCCCTCAGATTGAAGGTTGATTAATTATGAAACGCCCTCCCACACCCATCAGGATTCGCCAGAAAAGAAGATTTCGTTAATTCCCGTTTCTCGGCTGTGGTCCAAGTAATGCCGCCACAAAGGGGGTCACGTGCCTTCACTTCATTCCAACTTTCTGAACTCACGCGGTCGATGGGGGGTAGGAGGCATTAAACATTTAATACACTGCAATGCAAATATGCTCTAATTTGATTATGGTTGGATGGGGGCCACCAAGAAAGGTCGTCGAATGGCGCGCTCTGCCATCAAGGTATCAACACAGTTATAAAAATAATTGAAAGTCCAAAGGGTTTCTTAATATTGTGTCTGGTTTAAAATTCATTAAGAATTCTTTTGAAAGTAAAAATCTAAGAAATTTTTGTAGTTAATCCGCATTCTGGGTTTATTCCTGTGCATTACCATCGTAATGAAATGTATTACATAGATCTAGGTACACGGAACACACGTGACGTTAAGTAAAAGCCACTCCACGTGAATGGTTCTACAAATCACTACGCGCCAGGACTGACAGAGCAGGAGTCGTAAACACGATCCAAATAAAAAATACATGTACCCAAATAGGTATACCTCCACACAGCTAACATTTTGCCCAAGTAATTCGACAGAAAGAGAGAGACAGCGAAGCGACAGCTCGTTTGGCTGCCCGCCGTGATTGCACTCTGGATGATACGGGAAACCAATTTTGCGTACTATTTGAACAAGATAGGGGATGAGGGAGTGTATTTATTTGTTGTGAAATTGAGTAACAAGAAATTCCATAGTTACTTTTTGCGATTCTCTCTGTTTCTTGGTTCGTGCCCATGCACGGCCATGATCGACACAACCAATGTTTTCAAAACATTTTTTTTTTTCTTAAAATCGCGATAACTTGTGATGGTTACAAACAAACCCCTTATGTTTGCATATCAAAATTTGTGAAATTATCTGTAATTTGTACAATCTCTACAACTTTGTAGAACATTGTCACACTCTGAAAAATTACCCTGGAAAGTTAAAAAAAAAACAAGAAATTTAAAAAAGAATACTGTGCTCTTAATGAAAAAAATGCACGATCCCTTACCAAGATATCAGTGATCAAAAAACGTGGGAACAATCAGAACATCTCTTTTTTCCTGTTTTATATATTTGCTTGCCAACCAAAGGCTAATCAACAAAGTTAAAAAAAGCCAAATGTAGGGAATTTTCGAAAATAATGATACAAATGGACACTATGTTTAAAAATAATAAAAAATCAAAACCTTACCTAAAAATGGTTTTAACTTGAAAACGGTGAACAACTAATTCAAAATTTCACAAGGGTACTTTTAATTGCAAATTTGATTTTACATTTCAAAATCAAATCAACATTTTAATTTTCATGATATTTTTGGAAAGGTTTTCTAAAAATTATGGCTTCGTCAATAAATGTTTGCCCTTTCTAGAATTTCCTGAAAAGATAGCATTCAAAACATATAAAAACGAAAAAATAGAAAAATGTATTTTATAAATGATTATTTTTTAAATGATTATTTTTTGACAAAACTGATTTAACAAATTTAGACTTATTTTCCGTGCATCAATTTGTTTTTGGAGTTGTAATCAGGTGAGAAGTCTATATATCGTCGCTTGTGTGCTATCTTGTGACACGTCTGCTGTAATGAGATAGGACGTGTCACAAGATAGCACACAAGCGACGATATTTTAAAAATTGCTCTTTATTGCGTTGGATTAATATAAGTCCAAGGAAAGTTTTTACGACAAAAAGTGACAAGAACCGATTACGGAAAATCTGCAGATTGTATGGGGAAAGTTACTTAAAATCATTTTTTGATCCTACAACCTTTTGAGCCATAGAGAAGTATGGTAAAAAATACAAAAAAAAAATCTACATGTTTTACAAAACAAATTTTGAACTATTTTTTTTAAAGTAAAATTTAATTTACAATCAAAAAATACTTAACAGATTTTTTGATAAACGACTCCGTTTTCAAAATATAGCCACCAAAGATTGATTATGGAGAAAAATTAAAAAAAAAACGAATCAAGACTAATGTTTAAAAAGGGCCAAACAATCAATATTACGCCCTTTTATTGTTTCCGAAAAGATCGAAAAAATTACAAATGTTTCATGTATTAACAATGAAAATAGGACCAAATAAAAATAAGAAAATTGCAAATATTTTGCTCAAATCAAACTTTTGGTGGCTATATCTTTCAAATGGAGCCCTTTATCAAAAAATCTGCAAAGTACTTTTCGATTGCAAATTAAATTTGATATAAGGTCATTTTTTTTAAATAAAATTTGGATTTTTCATAAATCTCTATTTTAAAAAAAATCACTATTTTGTCAAAAAATCACTATTTTGTCAAAAAATCACTTTTTTCAAAAAATCATAACTCGGAGGCAGATTTTTGACCATACTTCTCTATGGCTCAAAAGTTGCGGATTTATATAAAAAAAAAATAATATACAGATATTGATGCCAAATTTGTATGTAGATATGGTTTCTTTGGGCAAACGAAAGGCACCCAAAAAGTATCAGGCAAATAAAAAAATACAGAAATTAAAATTTTAAGAAAAAGGCTTTATTTATAGAAAATTTCTCACCTGATCGAAAAAAAAACCATAAACAGTGTCTCAATTCAATTTAAAAATAGAAAATGAGAAAATGTATGATTTTATAATGAAAATAAAAAGGTTTATTTTAATTCTGTCTTGATGCAAAAAAAACGTACTTGGGAGACCACATAAAGCATTTGACAAAAAAATAGGATTTATTACGTTGTGTTTAAATGAACATGAAAAAAATAAAATAATTGTTAACATTAAAAAATAAAATAATACTTTTTGTTTCTGCTGCATAAACATTGTTTTTAAATGCTCAGCAATTCCATTTGAAAAGAGCCTAAACCAAAAAAAAAGTTCTCCGATCGGGCTCAAAATTTTTCTGGGGGTTCCTTGGCCAAAATAATTAGACCCGTATTTTTTTGTTTGGCCATTAGGGTGGCCTACATCGTGCTAGGGTGGTTCAAAAAATGGCAATTTTCGTCATTTTCGCAAAAACACATTTTCTAAAAATCATATCTCCGCGCCATTTCATCCGATTTTAGCTGTCTTAGACGCAAAGAAAGGTGATGAGTTTGGCTATTTGGGAAAAATAGTAAAAGTTCCAAAAATCTAGCTTAACTATTGAAAAAGTCGTATGAAAACTTAAAATGGCGTTTTGACCGTGTCTGGACCAAAGAGCCTATGTCTGAAAATATTTTTATCGGATTCCTCGGAAAATTTCACATAACATATCAAAAAATTGGCGATGTCGAACCGTACGTTTTGGAGATACGATTTTTTGAAAATAAAAACTGCGTTTTTCGACGCGCCACGCGCAAAAACGGGAAAATGACGAAATCGGCAAAAATCAACTTTTTCACTAAAACTGCGATAACTTTAAAATTTCAGCGATGACCTATACATGTCTGGGTACCAAAATTTTCGTAATTGAGAGACGCAACTTTTGGTACCATAACATCTATAGGTCATCGCTGAAAGTTATCGCAGTTTTAGTGGAAAAAGTTGATTTTTGCCGATTTCGTCATTTTTTTTGCGCGTGGCGCGTCGAATTTTTCAAAATCATATCTCGAAACGTACGGTTCGACATCGCCAATTTTTTATGTTATGTGAAATTCCGATAATAATATTTTCAGACATAGGCTCTTGGTCAGACACGGTCAAAACGCCATTTTAAGTTTTCATACGACTTTTCAATAGTTTTTTGGCGTCTAAGCAGCTCGGATGAAATGGCGCGAGATATGATTTTAGAAAAAGTGGTTTTGCGAAAATGACGAAAATTTTTGAACCACCTAGCACGATGTAGGCCACCCAAACAAAAATACGGGTCTAATTTTGAGCCCGATCGGAGAACTTTTTTTTTGGTTTAGGCTCTTTTCAAATGGAATTGCTGTGCTATCAGAAATTAAGCTTAATTAGAAATATGTGCTTGTTCAGTGGCTAGATAAATAGCGAATTAAGATGAAGCATTTTCTAAGAAGTTAAATTTGAACAAGAACTTTGGCATAAAGCTTGAAAAGTGAAACAAAATGCTCCATAGAAAATGTGTAAATCTGAAAGGTGTTGAATTTATTACCTATCTGATGATACTCTATCTAAATTGAGGTTGAAAACGTCCAATTTCAGAAAAATTTCGATTATTAGTTGAAATTGTTCTTAAACCTTGGTGAACTATTCGAGCAGCAGTTTTAAATGAACTGAAATTAACTAAAATTCATTCGAAAAAATTTCAAAAAAATCATTAAAAAAAACTTTTTGTAAATCAACCCCAACTTCCCCCGTTTTTCCTGTCGATAGGAGCACCACATTAGAACCCCACTTGGTATGCAATCGACGTGCGCGCCCCCTAACGACGAATGGTTATTAAATTTTCCGCGCGCCACCGACTATCTGCCTGCCTGATTTGCGATCCGTGGCCTCCTTGCAGAATTAGAGCATGGATCATTTTATTAGTATGCCAATGGTACTGAAGCTGTAATTGCACATTGTTGAGCACACCCACACACACACACACGTACAATCGTGCAGGGATGTGCGCTTCGTGGCCTCCCTCAACAATGCTGTCAGCTGTCAGATGGACCACGTGGCACGTGGGGGTGGTACATTGTAGACTCCTCTCTGTTGAAATAGGGTCGAAATAGGGTGGAAAGGTGTACAAGATTTTTAAATTTTGATTGAACACCTTGTGTGGTTTTTAATGAAATTTTTCATCGAATTTAAATTAGAAAACAAAACAAAATTACTTTTACCCTATTTGGCACAGTTGATCCTGACAGGATGAGGGCCTGACACAGTTATGACTGTGCAGTTAGAGGCCGTTATACTTTGTTGCCGATTTCCCACCAGTCATGGCTGAGTTCGTACTTTGAATGCACAAGCGGAAGTGGTAATCGAACAATGGAAAAATAATATTATTAATGTATTGTTTCAATATTGACCGACTGTTATAAAAACGGCAGCGGGAAAGCAAACATCAAACATGTCGATTTGCAAAAGGGCTTCCAGTAATTTGGATCATTTTATTTATTTTGGCCGGAAGCAGTGAAAAGCTGAAATCTCATCGAACTGGCAATGAAAATTCATGACCCGGAAAAAACATGCGCTCAAGGAAATTCCAGCAATGCCATTTCACTGCTATCATGCATAAAATTAAGATAAAGCTAGTTTAATGGGCTTACCCCCCGGATTTATCGCAACAGCTCGACAAACATTCAAATGACATTTTCATACAAAAAAAGCGAACTCCCACACACACTTCCCCTCTATTCATTGATAAAACCCATAAAAATCCCGCCAACATAAAGTTCGCATCCGTTGCCTTCCGGCAAGTCATCCTAACGAGGTTCTCATGTAGCAGCAACCAGCCAGAAAAAAAACAAGAAGCTGGCAGCACTGCTGCCACCTAACTTCACGGTAGACGGGCACCGCGATTAGCTTTTTCCCCTCGCGGTGCTGCTTCAACACGTGCCCGCCAGGCAGTGCCCTGACTTGGTAGAAGATATGTTTCGACGAGTTTTGCCGAATCATACATGCAAAATGCAAATCGAACCGCCAAAAGTGCACCAGTCTATCCCCCCCCTCCGGCAACGAGAGCTATAAAAGCTTAGACAGAGTTGCCGGGACCGTAACGGAGGGTGGAATTGTTTTTTTTATGTATCATTTTTTATTCAGAATAATACTTGAAGCGCACAATTTGATAATTGCTATCAAGAAAGCTTTGGGCTTACTCACGTTACTGTTGTTATGTTAAAACAATGAAGTACATACCTGAAAAGAAAAAAAAATAAAATTAATTACATTATTTTTATTGAAATTTCAATATATTTATTCAATGTACCCAGTAAAAAAATCATGGTAATATTACTACTGAGAAGGGGTACAACTTTTCTGGTGTAAGGGTTTGTTCAAATATTACGGCCAGAGATACCTCCCCCCCCCCTCCCCCTGGCACGCACATTTACTATATCAATATGGACCTTACATGGACTGTCACAATCCCCAGACCCCTCCCCCTCCCCTACTCGTGGACGTAATTTTTGAACGAACCCTTTTTCAGTTTAGATTGAGGTAAAATTACATCATAAAAGAAATAATCCTTCCAAATTTACACAATTTTTTCCTGAGAAGGATTATTAAAACAGGTCTGGTTATATTAGTTTATTTAAAGGGGTCATCCATAAACCACATGGATACTTAAATGGGAGGGGTTCGGCGATTGTCCAAACTTAGTGCTCGATTTTCGAAGTCTCTAAGAGAAACTTGAAGGAAATGTTTGTAATTTTTTCTGGAGGTGCTTTTTCAAGAAATATTTTAAAAATGCTGAAAAACGAAGAGAAATTTTTAACATAAAATAGCTGTAACTTGAAAACAGTAAATTTTATAAAAAAATCATGAACTTTTCTATTGCCAATTTGATTTTCCTGTTGAGCAATTCTGTGAGATTTCAGTCATTCGTTTTTTTTTGTATTTTTTAAACTGGTTGAAACTTTTTTGGTGCCTTTGGTATGGTCAAAGCAGCCTACACTGAACTACACTAAACAAATGATACAAGGTTAAAAAAAATGGTAATTTTAAAATTAATTTTCTGTCACTAAATCTTGATTTGCAATAAATACTTTTTGGTCACAAAAAATTTTCAACTTCATTTATCGATGTAAAATCAAATTTGCAATCAAAAAGTACGTTAGTGAAATTTGGATAAAGTGCACCGTTTTCAAGTTAAATCTATTTTTAGGTGACTTTTTTGAAAATAGTCGCAGTTTTTCATTTTTTTTGAATGAGTGCACATATTTGCACACCTCTGAAAAAAAATATTTTTGAAAAGCTGAGAAAATTTTCTATATTTTGCATTTTTAAACTTTGTTGATACGACCCTTTATTGCTGAGATATTGCCATGCAAAGGTTTAAAAACAGGAAAATTGATGTTTTCTAAGTCCCACCCAAACAACACACCATTTTCTAATGTGGATATGTCAGCAACTCATGGTCCGATTTTCAATGTTAAAATATGAAACATTCGTGAAATTTTCTGATCTTTTCGAAAAAAATATTTTTAAAATTTTTAAACTAAGACTAACATTTCAAACGGGCCAAACATTCAATATTACGCCCATTTTGAATGTTAGGCTTGATTTAAAATTTTTGAAAATATTGTATTCGAAAAGATCGAAAAATTTTACGAAAGTTTCATGTTTTAACATTGTAAATCGGATTTATAGTAGCTGAGATATCGACATTGGAAAATGGTGGGTTGTTTGGGTAAGACTTAGAAAAAATCAATTTTCCTGTTTTTTTAACCTTTGCTTGGCAATATCTCAGCAACTAGGGGTCGTATCAACAAAGTTCAATAAAGCAAAATATAGAGAATTTTCTCAGCTTTTCAGAAATATTTTTTTCCGAAAGTGGGCAAACATGGGCACTAATATATAAAAAAGAAAAACTGCGACTATTTTTTAAAAAAGTAACCTAAAAAGGGTTATAACTTGAAAACGGTGCACTTTATCAAAAATTTACTACAGTACTTTTTGATTGCAAATTCGATTTTAATTGAAAAATTCAATTGAAAATTTTTTGCGACCATAATGTCGGATTTTTGAAAAAATCGGTTTTGATTCGAAAATTCATTACTCGGTCAAAGATTTTTTGCCCATTCTGGAAATTTCAGAAAAGTTGGCATTTTATGTCCTCTAAAACATATCAAAAAATAAAAAAAATTAAAAATAGTGTTTTTTTTGCAAATCAAGTTTTAGTGACAAAAAGTAAAACTAAAAATCACCAAATTTTTTTTTACCGTGTATCATTTTTTTTCAGTGTAGTCCATATCCATACCTACAACTTTGCCGAAGACACCAAATCGATCAAAAAATTCCTTCAAAAGATACAGATTTTTGAATTTTCACATATCATTTTTGTATGGAGAGCTGCCAAATTTGTATGGAAAATCATATGGACAAACTAATGATGAAAAATGGCTTTTTTGGGCATACCGAAGGCACCAAAAAAGTTTCAGCCGGATTAAAAAATACAAAAAAAACGGATGACCGAAATCTCTGAGAATTGCTCAGATAACAAAGTTGGACAAACATTATTGACAAAAATTAGGGTAAATATTTGAAAAAAAAAACTTGCTAAATATCGCGAGATTAAGACATTTCTTAAAACAATTTTGGGGCTATCAACAAATTACGTGTTGTTTTTCGGAAAATTCTCAATTTAGACAATACAAAATTATTCTTACCTTTTAGACCGTTGCAAATATTTCTCTAAATTTATGTCACCCTCTACCCCTCCCCTTAAAAATTTGCCTTGAAATGCTATGCTTTAGCTAAAATTATAAAAAGCATATTATTGATGCAACATTACTGAATAAATTTCAAAGTTTTTCAACTATTCTAAAAGTTCAATTATCCATTTAAAATTTTTAATTTATTTTTTTTCAAATAATTGTTATGCTTTGTTCTTCAAACTAGCCATGAAAAGAAGCACATCTCGAAAAAATAAAATCATGTTATTAATGCGTGGTTATTCACCTGAATTATATTTTAGCATTTTTTCAATCGATTTCAAAGCCTCGTCTATTGGACGGTTCCCAATCGGTGGCACCTCACCGCACCATTATTCCGACGGTGCAGATTGCACTTTTTGGCTTTTAATAACCGAACCGAGAAGTGCCGGCACCCCTTGACTTTGCCGATGCCGTTATGGATTCGACCTGCTCAAAAATGCATACATTTACGTGAATCGTGCAGGCAGCAAAAACGTTTCAGCTCAAAAATTTCTAATAATCAATTTTTTTTGTTCAATATTACGATAAAGTTATTCCTGAACAATTACTGAAGTTTATTACTGTGTTTAAAAACGATTTGCACCCCACTCGGAGTTGCATATGTTTGCGCCGGCAAAAGTGTGGCGAGGCCAGAGACAAAGTTTGGCATGTGCTACCCACTCCGAAAAGTGGTTCGATTTTTTCACGTGCTGGCCAGGGCAATTAATATAGCAGTATACGAGTGATCGTTTTGCAACACTTTTAATGAATACGAAATACTTTCGCAGTGATGGCATTTTTTGGTGCATATTTTTCCATTTTTTGTAAAGAAATTGTACCAAATCTATGGCATCCAAAAAAATGCTTCTATAATTAAAACTTTCAAGCCAAACTTATCTCTTCCCACAAACCACCTGGGACCCGAAAATTGAGTTCAAACTAGTGAGGTAGAAAATTTCACCAAAGTGAATAAACACATTCCAGCCAACCTCCGGAAAACCCCCAAATAGACACCTGGCTTTGTAACTTTTTCCATGTTGTTTCTGTTTTACCTTGCTGGTCGTGACAAATGTCTTTCCCTTCCCCCACTTTTTCAGAGGTCACCACATCATCAGGGTAACGACCCCTCCCACCACCCCCAAAAACAAGAACAAACAAAAAAGGGGGAAAAATGCTTCGAAAAGGATCTCGGCTCACAAATGACCCAAATCGACACCACCCAGAGGTAAGGGGCTTTGGCAAACTTTGACCAGGTCAATTTTACGCCGGAGAGCATTTTGTGGGTTGGAATTGCTTTAATTTTTCGTTAATTTAAATCCAACAAAAATTTAATTTAATTTGGACCAGATAATTTACAACCATCCAATAAAAAGTAATGCCAAGTTACTAAACCAAAAATGTGTCACCTTACCAAAAAACACCATAAAAGACAAATAGCGCCCAATTTCCACCCCCCGCAACTCGGCTCAACCCACCGAACAGGCACTTTATTTGCGTCCAAGAGGAGGTAATCCCGGGGTCAGGACCGCCACTTCTTGAAAGGTTTTCGTATGGTCCGTGACCTGGAACCATACCCTGGTGGTGGTGACCCAAATGTGACTTATTGACTGGTGGTCGGTCGGTTGGCGAAAGTTTTAAGCGGGGTGTCGAAAAGTTTTCCAATTTGAATAATTAATTTATCGGCCAGTAATAGCTGCGGGGCGGAAAATGGGCAACCTGAACCCGGGAGTACGTACTGGTGACTGGGGAGGGTGGCAGGGGGAGAGTGCAAATTTATACTTATTGAATCTTTTAGACTCAATTGATTGGAGATTTTTTTCTAGTAAATATACAAAATTTTGCTTTACAAATTAAGTCTTTGCTAATCTAATTTTATTCCAGTCTGAAGAAATCGCTCTGAACCGAACATGTTGTTAGATATACCCCAAATTCTGATTGTAGTACGTTCGAGGATCCCCAAGCCACAAAACTATTATTAAAGCCGCCAGGCCTACTACGTTGCATTAACCACAGAGATCATTCTGTGAACGGATCACTGTTCACAGAATCTACACAAAAAATATGTGAATTTACATAGCACGTAATTGCTGCTTCTTATGTAAACTCACTCAATGTAATGTTGAAATATGTTAAGAGCAACGTCATCGAATTAATCAAATATAAATATAAACCTAACGTGAATAACATATGTAATGAAATCGTTTAGCATGGAAACTCAAATCTGGCGAGCTGGCATCCCATAAATTTTATTTGATGCAAAACATATTTCCAATGTATTTCTGCAAAATATTGACTTAAAAATTACCCGAACTAAAAAAAGATATATTTGGTTCTCTTTCTATCGCATTCATACTTCGCTTGCCCACTGCCTAAGCCTTGCCCTGAACAAGTTGATGGTGGCTCAGTCGGCAATTCAACAATTTTAAAATAGAACATATGCCACACCCTTTTCCTACTGCAACCCAAGTCGAGCTTCTCATTCCCATTGGCCAATCAGAATTAGTTGAATAGAATTGTTCCGACAAAACAAATGTAAATTTCCAATGAATCTGATGTAAACATACATCATTTATCATGATATCTTTTCGTACATGGTAAATAATGTAAATTTACAGGAATGTTTTTTTTCCTGTTTAGCAAGCGGAGCAAGGATATGTTACCGTAAACTGGGGTCAATCGAGACACATGGGGCGAATTGGGACAGCAGTTTTAACCATGTTGGAGCACAATATTTAGATTTTTCTGGTTGGTTTCGGTTAGAACAGACTCATGCCAACAAAATGTGTACATCCATTTCCGAATTCAAAAGCTTTAAGTGCTCTAAAAACTGCTGTCCCTATTCAGACTGTAGTCCCGATTCACCCCAGATTACGGTAACATACCGTATCCAACGCTCCGCATATTTTGCACATCTACGACATTGTCGAGAATTTGAATTTTAGAAAAAAATAGAATTATTATTAGCTTACGAGCTTCGAGACGAGATTTGTCTGACCACGCCTTCCGTCGGATGGGGAAATAAATGTTGGCCCCGGTCTAACCTAAAAGGTTAGGTCGATAGCTCAGTCCAGGTGTATGAGTCGTCTCCCTGGGTCCTGCCTCGGTGGAGTCGCTGGTAGGCAGTTGGACTCACAATCCAAAGGTCGTCAGTTTGAATCCCGGGGTGGATGGAAGCTAAGGTGTAAAAAGAGGTTTGAAATTTCCTCAACAATCACCTTCAGACACCTAGTTTCGAGTAGGAATCTCGCAATCGAGAAAAAATTGCTGGAGTTCATTTTTACTTAGGGATGGATTATGATAAAATCAAAAAGTTAATGAGTCAAATGCATTTAGCAAAAATAACTTAACTAATTAATGCACAGAAAATACTCTTAACGAAAAGAGAAAAAAAGATAAGAGAAACATAGTTTTTAACAGTTACTTCAAATTCAAATTCAGGCAAGCAAAAAAAAACTAAATTAATCTAGAATTTCAAGCCTGATTTTAAAAAAAATAGACGAAAAGTATCGCAAAATCCTTTACTCATTACTGCAGTTATGCTGCTATAAAAATAAACAAAATGCCAATGAATTTATGAATATGGGTCATTCCTGGTCAACTGGGTATACTTTTGGACTCGACCTTCACCGATTTGGTCCAAACTTAGAGGGAATGTTCATCTATTGATAGTTTAAAGAAATCCTTATTTTGGTGCTGATTGGACCATCCCTCTATTTAAAAAAATAAAAATCAATGTTAAAAATCAAAAATCTGTAACCAGTGGTTCGGTTAGCTTCAAGAGTGGTGAGACTGTTGTTCCGCGACGCGTAAATTAGCATGCCGAAAGGGAACACTGTGAAAGCTGGAGAGCGGAACATCCCCACTCGAGTAGCTGTCCAACGCCAATGGACGCTACCAACGCTGCACGCTGGAGTAGTTGCGCTAGTCACCACCAGAAAGCGCCACGAAAAGGACAATGGATTCGCTAGGGCGAAATAGGATGAGAATGGGGCGAAATGGGAAGGATGGATGAGGTTGAGGAACGCTGGAGAATCTGCGCCATTGGATCGGTCACTTGCCTGGTGATTTAAGAAGTGGACGGTCGAACCAGCTACGTTCGCCGTCAAGTGAAAGTGAAGTGGAACCGGCGCGGAAGACCGGAAGAAAAGGGTCCGTCGATCGGAAGATCCGGACGAGCTGCAGGAGAACCTGCGCAGAAACTGGACAACCAGGTAGAGGACGATCCCAAAACAACAAATCCCCGAATCAGCCAACCCATCTCCTTTCCGCCATCTTCTAACGCTGCCCCATTGTGCTCTACAGACCCCTCGGTGTGTACGCTTCGCGTACTGGCCGGCGAGCCCAACCCTGGGAGCCGGAAGCCCGTGTGACCCACACGACACCCGCAGTATCCCCTACGGCGATCGTCACGCCAGACGATCGCAGCTTTACCGTTCCGGTGTGGGAACTGCCGGTCGCGACGCCGCCATTTTGTTCCGAGGAACATCCCTGTCGCGACCATAACCGCCGCCGAATCTGCCCACCGTTACAACCCGTCGACGCCGGAAACCAGGCAATCCGGTGGACTTGTCCACCGAAGTCCTGGGTCCGTCAACAAACCCAGGAGCGTCGTAGCAGAAGGCGAGGAGTGGGTCCGAGGCGAGGAGTGGGTCCGTGAGCACGAAGAGCAGAAGAAGGCGTTCCGCTCCGGTGGAGTGTGTCCCGGATGCGTGGAGGCGACAACGACGGCGAGTAGCAGAAGCCGACGAGAACGAGCAGCGGCAGCAGTGACAGTTCCGGAAAGGTGCCCCAAGGAAGAAGGAAGAAGAGGACGTGTGAGGTAGGACTAGGATAAGGAAGTGGGAAGGACAAGGAAGTGCAGCTTGAGTCTGCCGAAATAAACTGTCTCGCGAGTACCGCAATAAAGTGGGTGTTTTTGTTCAACGGTATTAGCAGGTGTTTCCCTTTTGTGCCGAATTCGGATTAACAGGCCGACCCTGAGGTGTTTTAGCAAGGGAGGTCTCATCATTGCTGGGGTTAGCCGGCCATTTGTTATACTTGGCGCCCAACTAGAAATAGTTTAACTAATTCGTGCATGGGAATATCTGTGAATTGTGAGCATGATGCCCACTTCTCTGGGAAAACGCCCATTATTCAAGTTCAGGACTTGACCAAACATCAAAATACAAACAGAATAAAAACTAATACTTGGATATTTAGGTCCTTTGGAGGGGTCTTGGATGTCTATGTGAGGAGGAACGACCACCAGACATTGACATAGTAATTGGTCGAAGATTTCATTGATAAATTTACAAAATTCCAGAATGGCTTTCGTATCAGTGGAGTGTGGTTTCCTTCGTAAGTGTTGAATGAAAAGACCAGGCAAAACAAATCGTTTATTTTCGCTACAGTCTGTGCGAGTTCACAAGCTTAGCCCTAGTAATTAAACAATTTCAAATCAGCTCATTTAGGTATCGAGCGTGAACAAATTCTAGGTTATCAAATTGTTTTCGACGTGCAAAACCGTTTTACTAGGTAGTTCTTTACAATTTTATCCAATTTTTATTGGAATTCCATTCCAAATCTGGACTTATGTTCCGGTGGGATGATGACAACATGACCGCTTTGGGTAGTGAGCTCCACAGTATTTTGTAGTCCATTTCGCTGAATGTTGCGAGGATGAATGACATCTAAAAAAGAAAAGAAAAGTATTTGATTTAATAAACAGTGTTTTTTGTACGAAATAATTTAGTGTTGTGAATGTTTTAGATCTTGAGATCAAATTTATTGAAAGAATTTTAATTTGAGTGTTTGAGTGATGAGTGATATTTGAATGAAAAAATGATGAATGAATGATGTACTAGAATGGTGAACTG
The DNA here is from genome assembly GCF_015732765.1 of Culex quinquefasciatus. Lineage (NCBI taxonomy): Eukaryota > Metazoa > Arthropoda > Insecta > Diptera > Culicidae > Culex > Culex quinquefasciatus. The sequence continues at coordinate 33,657,542 of NC_051863.1, forward strand.
TTTCACCAATTTTCCAACCCAATTACCCCTTGAGAGAATCAGAAAAAGTGCAAATCAGCAAAAGAATATGAAATTGAAAAAATGAGAGATAAATCTGAAACAAGAGTTGATAATTGAAGTAAATTGCGAGAGCTTTCAATCAAAGAGAGCGTTTAGGGAGAAAGTTTATGTTGTAGAGAGAGTCGCTGCGAGTATGTGTGAGTTAGTGGTAGGTTTCTACATGACAAATGAAAGTTTGTTGTGTATGAGACTTGTTTTTAACCCAAGAACAAAATTTTAGAAAATCTGTTTTCTTTTTATTAAGATTTCCTAGACTTTTCTAGTACCTGTTCAAATTTGGAGTTAATGTTGTGAAGAGAGTAGGAGTTTATGTTGGTCGAGTTGGCCATGTGTTTTCTCTTGGTGAGAAAAAGCGTTGATACTCGGAGAGGCAGAGTATTGCGGTACTAGTTCACCTAAGTTAGTCCTCAAACAAGATTTTTAGATCGTTTTGGGTCTCCTGTGTGTGTAGTTAATTACTCTGAGAATCGATGAAGTTAAAAGTTCATCATTCGTCGAATTTTCAGATGTAGTGGACATGCAAACACGGAGACACCATTGATCGTAATGTGGTACTAGTCTAGGAAGACGATGAAGATCGTTTGTGTTTGTGAAGTTTGTGAAGTGTTTGTAGATGTAAATCTTACCTTTGTGTGAGATGTTTTGAGGACGATGTTCCTTTGTTAGGGTGGTGCGTTGTTAAGGCCAATTTACCCTGAAAGAAGAGATGGAATTAGTTGAGCTGCTTTTGGTTAGATCGAGCAGTACAGTTTGGCAAATAGTTACCTTCTGTTAAATGTTCTTTAAGAAGTACTATTTCGTTCATTCAAGTACGCCAATGCTCATCTCTGGCCAAAGTAGTTGTGACTAAGTTCCAGTCCTTCGTATTATGCCACGTAGTTTGGTGAACCTGCAGGAGAAATGTTTATTAGTGTCGTAGGACATAGTTACAGCTGTTATGCTGAAGTTGGATCCAGAAAGTAGAAGTTTTGAACCTGCTCACACAACATCTGACGAGATGGTGAGACAGAGTTCGGTAATGTGACGGTAGATACAACAGCGTGCATGATCGTAAACAATCTGTTTGATCGTGTATTGCGTCTAAGTTGGTCTAGCCTGTAAAATGTGGGAGTAGTTGTGCCTCGAGTTAGGGCAACTTTTAGAGCAGTTTGGCTCGATGTTACGTGGTGGATTTTGGTTCAAGAGAGTGGTATCTGTTAACATCTCTTCTAGATGCACTCACATTGTTCCAATTATCGCTAATACCAAGAAAAATGAGTTGGAGAAAGGTAGTTTACTCTTAATTACCTGTAGTTGTGAAGAGTTTGTACAAATCTTGTAAAAAAAGTTGAATTGAATGTTAATTTATTTGAATTTTAGTTTGTTGCATGATTTTTTATTGATTTGTACTGTTTTGTCCAAAAAAAATATTCAATTTTCTTCCTCCCACCATAAATAGTGAATGAAAGCATAAAAGCATAAATAGAAATCACAGAACCCACATAATTTGCCTTCAGCATAATAACTTGGAATACATAGAATGTATCTGAATATCATGTGTCTCGGGAAAGTAACCAAAATCATGAAACATAACAATCAATATCAATCACAACATATGTAAGTAAAGCACCAATAAAATCCAATAATCAATTTTCACAATTAGGTTTGAGGTTATGAATTTTTTTTCGTTCACTGTATTTGATGAACTACTTGATAAAAATGAATGAGATTCATTCACCAGCGAGTACTTGACCAGCATGTTGGTACCTCGTGATTTGGAGAGTACTTGCTTCACAATTTCTCAACTTTTTTACCAAATATTTCATCGATACTTACCATTCCATTTATTCATGCCTCATTTCCACATATAAACACGTCTTTGACAGAGTGTGACAGATTCATTTGACAGGTTGTAAGTTTCCCGAACAGTGATAATACATACAGTTAAACAGTTTATATCAATTTATAGGAAAAGGCAGTACTAGATCGAGGTTTGATAAGATCTTGCGTACAATGTTGCATGAAAGTGCTGATGCACAAATTAAATTTTCGGTTAATATATGGCAAATTTTGTAAAAATTATGCCGATTTTTATGTACATATTTTTATTTTTGTAATTATTTATTATTTTAATTTGTAGTTTGTTGTTGTCTTAAAATTTGCATGAAGATTACAAACAATTTTTGCACACAATCGTGAGAGCCATACACACACTGATACGAATGGTAATGATAACGAAGTAGAGTGGAAAAAGAGATCTTCGACACTCGCGCGTGTTGATGTATATCAACCGTCACTTGGTGTGACTCGGTACGATTGTAAAAGAATTTATTGTGTAAATAATTATTCTGGAATTTGATTTTCTGAATTTTGTAAATATTTTGCATGCTGTAAAAATGTAGAAATTGCATGCTTGTTTGAATTTTAATTTGTAAATATTTATTTTGTTTGACTTGTACATATATTTTTGTAATTTAAATGTTGTCAATGTCGGTTAATGTATCAGGATTGGAGTTCGCTGGAGACCGGAGTTGAAATATACGTTGATGGTCAGTAACAGGTTACGGCCTTGAAACTGAGAGGAGTTGACTTAGGTTGACGATGATAACTTATGACCCCGACCCATAGTCCCTGATATAAGTGTTGTCAACTTGTGTATTCAGACTTGACTTAGTACTGAGGTCTAAATATTCAACTATTTCCGGTTACTTTGAGTTAAAACACAGATGTGCAGTCATTTTTTGTTCTTGTTTCGTGGTTCAGAGGTAAGCTAGTGTTCAAAGTTTACAGTGAATAATATAAAATGAATATTAGTTCTAGTGTTTTCTAAAAAAAAATATTAGTTCTAATATTTTTTTTAACCCGAGCGAGGGGAGAGTGTAACCAGTGGTTCGGTTAGCTTCAAGAGTGGTGAGACTGTTGTTCCGCGACGCGTAAATTAGCATGCCGAAAGGGAACACTGTGAAAGCTGGAGAGCGGAACATCCCCACTCGAGTAGCTGTCCAACGCCAATGGACGCTACCAACGCTGCACGCTGGAGTAGTTGCGCTAGTCACCACCAGAAAGCGCCACGAAAAGGACAATGGATTCGCTAGGGCGAAATAGGATGAGAATGGGGCGAAATGGGAAGGATGGATGAGGTTGAGGAACGCTGGAGAATCTGCGCCATTGGATCGGTCACTTGCCTGGTGATTTAAGAAGTGGACGGTCGAACCAGCTACGTTCGCCGTCAAGTGAAAGTGAAGTGGAACCGGCGCGGAAGACCGGAAGAAAAGGGTCCGTCGATCGGAAGATCCGGACGAGCTGCAGGAGAACCTGCGCAGAAACTGGACAACCAGGTAGAGGACGATCCCAAAACAACAAATCCCCGAATCAGCCAACCCATCTCCTTTCCGCCATCTTCTAACGCTGCCCCATTGTGCTCTACAGACCCCTCGGTGTGTACGCTTCGCGTACTGGCCGGCGAGCCCAACCCTGGGAGCCGGAAGCCCGTGTGACCCACACGACACCCGCAGTATCCCCTACGGCGATCGTCACGCCAGACGATCGCAGCTTTACACCGTTCCGGTGTGGGAACTGCCGGTCGCGACGCCGCCATTTTGTTCCGAGGAACATCCCTGTCGCGACCATAACCGCCGCCGAATCTGCCCACCGTTACAACCCGTCGACGCCGGAAACCAGGCAATCCGGTGGACTTGTCCACCGAAGTCCTGGGTCCGTCAACAAACCCAGGAGCGTCGTAGCAGAAGGCGAGGAGTGGGTCCGAGGCGAGGAGTGGGTCCGTGAGCACGAAGAGCAGAAGAAGGCGTTCCGCTCCGGTGGAGTGTGTCCCGGATGCGTGGAGGCGACAACGACGGCGAGTAGCAGAAGCCGACGAGAACGAGCAGCGGCAGCAGTGACAGTTCCGGAAAGGTGCCCCAAGGAAGAAGGAAGAAGAGGACGTGTGAGGTAGGACTAGGATAAGGAAGTGGGAAGGACAAGGAAGTGCAGCTTGAGTCTGCCGAAATAAACTGTCTCGCGAGTACCGCAATAAAGTGGGTGTTTTTGTTCAACGGTATTAGCAGGTGTTTCCCTTTTGTGCCGAATTCGGATTAACAGGCCGACCCTGAGGTGTTTTAGCAAGGGAGGTCTCATCATTGCTGGGGTTAGCCGGCCATTTGTTATAAATCAATGTTGATCAATTCCTTATATTTATTTTTTTTTATTTTATCACCATCGTGTTCCCCGGACAATTTCACTTAATAATCAATGTAGACCTCAAACTAAAATGAACTATTAACAAGATACAGCGATTTTACTGAAACAAGTTTGATTTTGCGCTGCACTCTGTCCTATGAATTAAAATCCGAAATAAGTTACTCACATATAAAAACCGAACTATGCGGGATTCATCTTTTTGCCTTCCTCACTGAGGTAAGGCTATAATCCTGCTCTAAAAATGAACTTTTTATTAAAAGCTCGAAGACCCACCTTCATATATACATATCGACTCAGAATCGAAAACTGAACAAATGTCTGTGTGTGTGTGTGTGTGTGTGTGTGTGTGTGTGTGTGTGTGTGTGTGTGTGTATGTATGTATGTGTTCAAAAATCTTGCCAAGTTTTCTCAGCACTGGCTGAACCGATTTTGATCGAACCAGTTGCATTCGACTTGGTTTAGGGTCCCATACATCGCTATTGAATTGTTTGAAGTTTCGATAAGTAGTTCAAAAGTTATGTATAAAAATGTGTTTTCACATATATCCGGATCTCAATTATATGCATGTAAACGTTGTCCGGATCCATCATCCGACCCATCGTTGGTTAGGTTATCGAGAGACCTTTCCAATGAGTTCACAACATCGAAGATCTGGCAACCCTGTCTCGAGTTATGACCACTTAAGTGATATTTATGTTCTTTTTTGAAGCCAAATCTCACTTAAATGCATGTAAACGATGTCCAGATCCATCATCCGACCCATCATTGGTTTGGTAATCAATAGACCTTTCCAACGAGTCCACATAATTGAAAATCTGGCAACCCTGTCGCGAGTTATGACCACCTAAGTGATATTAATGTACTTTTTTGAAGCCGGATCTCACTAAAATGCATGTGAACGATGTCCGGATCCATCATCCGATACATCATTGGTTAGGTAATCAAGAGACCTTTCCAACGAGTCCACATAATTGAAGATCTGGCAACCCTATCTCGAGTTATGACCACTTAAGTGATAGTTATGTGCTTTTTTGAAGCCGGATCTCACTTAAATGTATGTAAACGATGTCCGGAACCATTATCCGACCCATCGTTGGTTAGGTGATCAAGAGACCTTTCCAACAAGTCCACAACATCGAAGATCTGGCAGCCCTGTCTCGAGTTATGACCACTTAAGTGATATTTATGTACTTTTTTGAAACCGGATCTCACTTAAATGCATGTAAACGATGTCCGGATCCATCATTCGACCCAACATTGGTTAGAAAATCGAGAGATCTTTCCAACGAGTCCACATAATTGAAAATCTGGCAACCCTGTCGCGAGTTATGACCACCTAAGTGATATAAATGTACGTTTTTGAAGCGGGATCTCACTTAAATGCATGTAAACGATGTCCGGATCCATCATCCGACCCATCGTTGGTTAGGTTATCGAGAGACCTTTCCAACGAGTTCACATAATTGAAGATCTGGCAACCCTGTCTAGAGTTATGACCACTTAAGTGATATTTATGTACTTTTTTGGATCTTACTTAAATGTATGTAAACGATGTCCAGATCCATCATCCGACCCATCGTTGGTTAGGTAATCAAGAGACCTTTCCAACGAGTCTACAACATCGAAGATCTGGCAATCCTGCCTCGAGTTATGACCACTTAAGTGATATTTATGTACTTTTTTGAAGCCGGATCTCACTTAAATGCATGTAAACGATGTCAGGAACCATTATCCGACCCATCGTTGGTTAGGTGATCAAGAGACCTTTCCAACAAGTCCACAACATTGAAGATCTGGCAACCCTGTCTCGAGTTATGACCACTTAAGTGATATTTATGTACTTTTTTGAAACCGGATCTCACTTAAATGCATGTAAACGATGTCCGGATCCATCATTCGACCCAACATTGGTTAGGAAATCGAGAGATCTTTCCAACGAGTCCACATAATTGAAAATCTGGCAACCCTGTCGCGAGTTATGACCACCTAAGTGATATAAATGTACGTTTTTGAAGCGGGATCTCACTTAAATGCATGTAAACGATGTCCGGATCCATCATCCGACCCATCGTTGGTTAGGTAATCAAGAGACCTTTCCAACGAGTCTACAACATCGAAGATCTGGCAATCCTGCCTCGAGTTATGACCACTTAAGTGATATTTATGTACTTTTTTGAAGCCGGATCTCACTTAAATGCATGTAAACGATGTCAGGAACCATTATCCGACCCATCGTTGGTTAGGTGATCAAGAGACCTTTTCAACAAGTCCACAACATTGAAGATCTGGCAACCCTGTCTCGAGTTATGACCACTTAAGTGATATTTATGTACTTTTTTGAAGCCGGATCTCACTTAAATGCATGTAAACGATGTCAGGATCCATCATCCGACCCATCATTGGTTAGGTTATCAAGAGATCTTTCCAACGAGTCCACATATTTGAAAATCTGGCAACCCTGTCGCGAGTTATGACCACCTAAGTGATATAAATGTACGTTTTTGAAGCGGGATCTCACTTAAATGCATGTAAACGATGTCCGGATCCATCATCCGACCCATCGTTGGTTAGGTAATCAAGAGACCTTTCCAACGAGTCTACAACATCGAAGATCTGGCAATCCTGCCTCGAGTTATGACCACTTAAGTGATATTTATGTACTTTTTTGAAGCCGGATCTCACTTAAATGCATGTAAACGATGTCAGGAACCATTATCCGACCCATCGTTGGTTAGGTGATCAAGAGACCTTTTCAACAAGTCCACAACATTGAAGATCTGGCAACCCTGTCTCGAGTTATGACCACTTAAGTGATATTTATGTACTTTTTTGAAGCCGGATCTCACTTAAATGCATGTAAACGATGTCAGGATCCATCATCCGACCCATCATTGGTTAGGTTATCAAGAGATCTTTCCAACGAGTCCACATATTTGAAAATCTGGCAACCCTGTCTCGAGTTATGACAACTCAAGTTATATCTGTGTACTTATTTTTCTGGATCTAAAAAAATATCTGAAATATGTGTCCAAACCACTCATATTACCCATTGTTGGTAAAAAGTGAGGAAGGCATCAACCACATAGGTGGATTAAGTTAGTTTTTTGTTGAAAAGTACAACATGTACTTCTGAGGCTGAGTGCTGCGCAAAATCAAACTGTTTTCGGTAAAATCGCTGTATCTCGCCAATAGTTCATATTAGTTTGTGGTCTACATAATAAATTGTCCGGGGAACACGATGGTGATAAAATAAATAATATTAAAATATAAGAAATAGGTCAAAACTGATATTTAATTCTAAAAACGTTAAAACATAATATTAGGGGGCATTTAAGGGTTATAAGTGTATTTTTATCGAATTTCTTGGACAGTTTCATTTATCAGCATCAAACTTGGGATTTCTGTTAACTATCGATAGATGAACATTCCCTCCAAGTTTGGTCCAAATCGGTGAAGGTCGAGTCCAAAAGTGTACCCAGTTGGCCTGGAATGACCCATATATTTTTTTAGTTATTTTTGTGTGGTGCGGTCCAAAAATAATAAAAAAAATGTTAAAATAATAAATGGTCTCATTTTGATTAACAAATACATAAATGACCACTATAGTAAAAAATCCAATGGTAAAATCACATGCAAAAGCGTACACGTTTTCTCATACAATATAACATGCTTTTGCTCACAAAGATGATGTGCATGCTTTTCCATGCGATTTTTCACAGATTTTTTTTACTGTGACATGCAATGCACTAGCAATATTATTTAAGCCCTTTTGAATGTAAGTTTAGATAAGAATATTTGTTCAAAAAGTTAAGAAAATTTTACACAAGTTTCACAATTAAGGATCAATGGTGTAGAACTGTTTCCATCTTAGGCCATATAGCACCCAAATGTCGGCTTAACTATGTCTCAAAAAGCAAATTGTGGAGAATTTTCTCAGTCTTTTGGATATATTTTTCAAATAAGGACAAGGATGGACACCATTTTAAAAATGAAATGACAATTTTGTTGAATAAATGAGGCTTTAACCCAAAAACAGTGCACTTTGCACTCGTTACAACAGCTTTACTGTTTAATTGAAGCCCCTATTTAATTAGGAGAAATCAATTCTAAATGTTTTTTTTCTTTTGGAATCATTTTAGCATGTTTGGATTTGTTCTAAAAGCTTTTGAATTTTGGTGATTTTTTGATGAGTTTTTTTCTTCAGGTTTTTTTTTTCTTTAAATCTTACATTTTTTGAAAACTGGCGATTGCAAAACAAATGAATTTTAAGCTTTCAAATGCACCACGGAGCAAACTTTATCGAAAAGATAAAAAGTTCGAAAAAGGCTTAGAAAAACTTGAAAACAAAATGTAAATAATGACTACAATCAGCTATTTCACGTATAAAAGACGTGTTTTTGGTGCCTTGTCCATTCCCCGAAAATGTTGTTAAAAATAATACAAAAAATCGCAATGAAAACACTGTTTTGATGGACCACCCTAATGCTTTTTCATATAAAGAGGTGTAGAATAAATAAATTGAGAGATACAGATTTGGTTTATTTGGCAAATTTGTTTGAAATGGTCAGTACTACAATACTGCGCAAGAAAGAAAACCTTTTCTCATCTAGAGGCAAATACAGTTGTCGAAAATATAAGAAACTGTTGTCGTTTTGACCAAAAGATTAGGGATATAATTCATAATAAAGTTTTTTTTTATTCAACGCCAGAAAAATTACCGTAACAGGGTAACATTGATAGTCTAATAATTTTTATAAAAGCATAATTTTTAAGTATAAAAGCATAAAGAACACATTTTTTTTAGCTCCTCAAAAAAATGAAGGTTTGTTAGAATAACATTTCCAAAGTTTTATTTATAATCAAAATGTGTTTTCTTTTACCTAGTGTCGCCAAACCTGACGGCAGTTTAATCGATACTTCCAAAAAAACCAAATGAATATACTTTGTAACAGCCAGTGATGCCGTATCATTCATCAAACATGGCTTACCACGTACAACAAAAATATGTCTCCGATGGCATTAAATCACCCCAAAAATTACAGCGCGAGTGACGGCAGCAACCACCACCAGCGCGCCATCACTAACAATTTCCGGCGGCCGTCCGTCACTCAGCTGACAAAGTGTCGATGATGGTCGCCACCGCAGCCGCCGTGACATAATGTTGTTTTTACCAGCACCGTTGACGACGCTGTTTATCATCGTCCTTCAATTTGCTGGCAGCAGCTTTTTTTTTTCAAACGAAATTTGAGTACTTTCTTCTTCCAGAAAATTTCATCGATGTTTGATCGTTCGTTGGAAGTGACTTTTATTGGAAACACTCTGCCAATCCTCGTCGTTCATGCACATATTTGCACCTGGAAATTTGTTTACACTGTCTGAAAATGTTATTTTAAGAAAGTTTTTTTTTTTTCAAAAGAATCCTTGAGATCTAGATTTCGACAAGGCTGGCGCCGTTATTGACAAAAAAAAAAATGGTTTTACTCATAAAAGTTTTTTAACAGTGCACTTGTTTTGACATCGCTCAGGAATGGGTAAAAAAATGTGGGGCGAAAAATGGAAAATGCTTTTGATCCTTCTGACCATGACCATCATTGACAAGTCCGGCCCAACCTGTGCCCAAAAAAAAAAACAGAAAACTCCCAAATTGCTCGGTGAGATTGTGCAGCTTGCCCCGTTTGAGCAAGGAGCGTGTCCTTTTTCTGACTTCTTTTTTTTTTCATTGAATTTCCGGTTCAAATAAGCGCTGAAAAGGGGACCACCGCGGCCGTGTCGCGTAGTCGTCAACCCACGGCTGTTTTTGTCCCATCCTGTTTATCCTTGTTGGGTTCTCCGAGAGGGTATTAAAACAAAAAAGGCAAAAACCCACCGCAAAAAAGGACATTCACACAAAAAAATAAATACAGCAAACCACGATGCGAGGGGCGGCACTCGATATGAGTTTGGCCAGAAGCATTTGAAAAATGATTGCCCACAACTGGCAGGACACGGCGATCCGTTTCCATTAAGGTAAATTGAAATCACATTCATGAAACGATGACGACGGAGACGGTGTGTGAAGATCAAATTTATGAAATTTGAAACCGTTCGTAGGTTATTTAGGCTCATGCACGATATATTTTTTAAGGAATATTTCCATACAAAGTAATATATTTTTTTTTGAGAATTTGGAAATCTGGATCACTTTTTTGGAAAATTAATTAATTTAGACAGGAATAAAGTCTGATTTAATGAGATATCAATTTGGTAGATATTGATCCTTATAACAACTCTCAAAGACTTCGAATATGAATATTTTGAAATCTCAACTAGATTGAAATTTTGTAAATGCAATTTTCATTGAGCAAATTTATAGATGTCTCAGGAAACTTTGTAGCATTCTAAAAAAATGCGTTTTGCAAAAAACTCATTAAGCTGAATTAGTTTTTGTGGCCGTTTAAACTCGTTTGAGCATAAAACAATCAAAATCAATTAAGGATTTGCCTTGTGTTATTATCATAATTATAGAAAAATATAAAAAGAGCAGAAATTGTTATCCAAAATATATGTATTTTTACTAAAAATAGCATTCTCAAATAAAAGGCACATAAAACAATTTTGTAATAAAAAAGAATGAGTATCAGACTTATGATTAAAGAGAGTAATTTGTTTTAAAGAGATGCTAACTCTGTAAAACAAATTACATTGGAAAAATGGTTTTCTGAATTTCCTTATGACGATAAAAACGTGAAGTACAAAAAAGCAACTGTAACTTTACATAATGCCCTGTAGTTCTTCCATACAATTTTGGCAGCGTGTAAAATTCTGTTCAAATATTCAAAAATCTGTACCTTGAGAACAGATTTCTTTATGATTAAGAGTCTTCGGGATGATTGTAGAAATTGTTTAGTAGGTATTTGTTAAAAAAAGATTTAGGGTAGAGAAGTCATCAATGAGACACGGGGAACAATGATAAAATGGCTCTCACAAGTCGTAGTTTCAACCAATCAGGCTCATATTTGGGGGAAAGGTGTGTCTACTGGATACACGTCTGCCATATAAGTGGCTTTGGTTATGGACGCTCCCTTGATAAGTAATTCATAAATGTTTGATTCTGGGGTGTAAAAGTAAATCATAGACAAAAAATACTTTTTCGCTCGTAGGCTGCCATTTACACCAAAACTAATATTTCTTCAAATTTCTTTCGACGTTCCAAAGGGATTAAGTTGGGCTACAATGTCCTTTCATTAGATTTGGCCAAAATTTAGAATACACCCAGAATCCAGGACTGTCTCATTGTTCCCCACTCATTTCAGCCCATGGGTAACAATGAGACACTTTGATTTTTCTTCAATAAACTTTTCAAAATCGATGGAAATCTTTCAAAACATGAACTAAAAGTGATTTTTGGCATATTTATAGAGTTTAAACTTAATTTTACCAAAAATACAAAGTTATTTGGTATTAATATATGGATTTTACAAAATTTAAATACTTTTTAGTGTAACTTTTGTTATTAAAAGTTTCATGTTGGCAAAATTGCTCTAAAATGTTCAAGGCAAGTCACCTGCAATGGAACAATACAAAAACATGATGTTTTGCTAGAAAAATTTTGATTTTCGTAGAGTGTCTCATTGTTCCCCAGCTGTCTCATTGTTCCTGCCAAGTGCGTCTACAATGAGACAGTTGAATAACTCTGGCTGTAGATGTCGGATCGATCTCATATTTTGGTCAATGATAGAACACATTAAAAGAAAGATAATGCAACTAAAAGCTCATTAAAACATGCTGATGAAAAAATTAGAAAAATCGTTGAAAGTTGAAAACCAAAAGTGTCTCATTGATGACTACCCTACCCTACTCTAAATACTACGACTTTTGACCAGTGATGTCAACCATCGCGGCGCTCATTTTTGGTTCGCGGCAAATTTTTCGGTTGTAGTACTTTTCAGTTACGGAATTCGACAAAATCGTGTTCGAAGCACTTGTAAGACTCACCAACAGCAACATTTCTTCAGAACAGCTTTAAATTCATACGCAAAAAGTTACAAGAAGATTTCCGACCTCAAGACCAATGGTTCGCGATGCTTTCGTTTGCCTAACGCATTTTTGGTTGTAACTTTTTTTGTATTCATCAAAAATCATTACTATGTTCAGCAAAGTTGTACAATTTGGTGTGTTCTACAAGTCCTTCATACACAACTTTGTCAAATTCCGTAACTGAAAAGTACTATAAACAAAAAATGTGCCGCGAACCAAAAATGAGCGTCGCGATGGTTGACATCACTGCTTTTGACGCAATTTTTTTTTTTATTTGTTCGGATGACAAAAAAATAAGATCAGTTGAGCTATGGCACAAGCCTGTAAAAAAATAAATTTCTGTAATTTTCGATTGCAAATTAAATTATGCATTTAAAATTAAAGTAATCATCCTCAACTAACATTGTTTTACCAAAAAGCAACCATTTAGTTTTATTGAGATTTTATTGTAGCATCTTGATTGCTTATAAGCTTTATGTTGACTTTCACAACAACCAAAAAGAATGAGCTGATTTAAAGGTTCTAAGATGGTTTTATGCCTCGGAAATAAAACCTGGTGGCATTAAAAGCCAAATGGCTTTCAATAAAGTTTTATGAAAGTTTTAAGTTTTTTTAACCCGATGGCAATGTCATGCCTAATGGTTTTATCTCATGCTTCTTTAAAACCAAGGGTGTTGTAGCTGTCAATTGCCATTAGACATGCAAAAGCTAACTAAACGCGTGGTTTGATTGATTGTGATTGATCGTCACCTTGGTACAAAAGGTTGAAAAACATTGAATTTTATTAGCATTTAATGAAAACACACATTTATGCTGAAGACATTTATTTTTTCAAAAAAAAAAAAAAATGCAAAAACATTTTTTTTTTTAGCATGAACATGCATGCAAAATCATTTTTTTTAATAAAAAAAATTTAATGACAAAACAGTTATTTTTGATGAAGCAAGTTGATTTTTTTGGCTTTATCTCCCCCACATTTATCGATAAAAATTTCACCGCAGCTAAAATTAAGCCAGTAACTGCGCGAAATAATCATTTAAATTATTATAATTACCTCCAATTCATATTATTTAACCATCGCCATTTTTGCAAACCATCTCCATTAAATAAAATAAAATTTTTATGATTTTGCAAACCGAAGACTTATTTTTTGCCAAAAAAAACAAAATCTGTCTGGCATAAGACGTTTGAAGACGTATGAAATGTAATTTTTCCATAACTCCTAACTGGGTTTTAACAAAGGTTTTATTAAGGCTTTTAGTAGGTTGATAAAATTCAATTATGAAGCCTTGACCTCCTTTATAGGTTTTATAAATAGGCCATGACAACCTATTGCGGAGGTCCTTTGGGGTTTTAACAGAGGTTTATCGGGGTTCTGGGGAGGCTGTTACGACTAAGTGGTTTTAATGTTGGTTTTGGCTGAAAGGTTTTATAACGGTTGTGACAGCTTTGATAAAGCCTAAAATGTTACATGGGTCTCTATTAATTTTTGACTTTCGTACTAATTTTTCCACAGTTTTTGAAAATCATCATTTTTTTTAAATCATGATTGATGAAGTAATGTTATTTATAATTTTAAATGTAAAATTAAATTTGCAATCGAAAATTACTTTACTGAAATTACAAGATCAGTCTTTTCAAGTAATATCCACATTTTTTTTGCTTTACAAATTTGATGCACAAACTTTGAAGTGTTGGCCAATTGTTGCTGAAATACAGCCCCCAGCAATAAGAAAAAGTGATGTTTTCCCACATCACTGAAAAACGTTCAATTTTTAAGTGACAATAACTCAGGGTCAACTAAGATCATTTTAATTTTAATTTTGGTATTTTTTAATCCGGCTGAAACTTTTATGGTGCTTTCGGTATGCCCAAAAAAGTCATTTTGCATTATTAGTTTGTTCATATAATTTTCCATACAAATTTGGCAGCTGTCCATACAAAAATGATGCATGAAAATTCAAAAATCTGTATCTTTAGAAGGTATTTTGTGATCGATTTAGTGTATTCCGTAAAGTTGTAGGTATGGATAAGGACTACACTGAAAAAAAAATTATACACGGTAAAAAAATTAGTGATTTTTAACTAAACATTTTGTCACTAAAGCTTGATTTGCAAAACACACTTTTTTTAATTTTTTTGATATGTTTCAGGGATTATCAAATCACAACTTTTCAGAAATTTCTAGGTTGTGCAAACAATCTTTGAACGAGTTATGAATTTTTGAATCAATACTGATTTAAAAAAAATCGAAATATAAACAACCAACTTAGAAAACATATTTTTTTTTGTTTTTTTAATCTTTACATGACAATATTACACCAACTTAGGTTCGTATCAACAAAGTTAAAAAAAAAATATATATATAGAGAGTTTTCTCAGCTTTTCAAAAATATTTTTTCAAAGGTGTGAAAACATTAAAAAAAATCAATAACTGCGTATAACGTAATAACTTTCAAAAAAATTACCTAAAAATGGCTATAACTTGAAAACGGTGCACTTAATCAAAATTTCACTAGAGTACTTATTGATAGCAGATTTGGTTTTATATCGAAAAATGAAGCTGACAATTTTTAGCGACCAATATTTGGATTTTTTGTAAAAAAATCAGGATTGATTCAAAAGTTGGCATTTGATGTCACCTAAAACATATCAGAAAATAAAAATAGTGTTTTTTGCAAATCATGTTTTAGTGACAAAAGTGAAATTAAAAATTACCACAAAAAAAATTACCGTGTGTCATTATTTTTAAGTGTAGTCTTATCTAAAACTACAACTTTACTGAAGACACCAAATCGATCAAAAAATTGCTTCAAAAGATAAAGATTTTTGAATTTATATATATAATTTTTGTATGGAAAAACGAAAACGAAACTATTGGCACTACGCCCCCCGGGGCATGGCCTTCCTCTAACGTGGGATTTCTGCTCCAGCGCCTCTAACGAGACAGGAGAAACCGGGACCGACGTTTTACTTCACCATCCGATAGAAGCTCAGTGGATAAGGCGGGAATCGAACCCGCGTCTCATAGCATCATCGGGATCGGCAGCCGAAGCCGCTACCCCTGCGCCACGAGACCCACTCGATTTTTGTATGGACAGCTGTCAAATTTGTATTTTCTTTTAGCATACCAAAGGCACCAAAAAAGTTTCAACCGGATTAGAAAAATACAAAAAAAAAATCGAATGACCGAAATCTCAGAGAATTGCTCAGATGCAAAATGTGATCTTTGGTCATTGAAAAAGTACTACAGTCTGAGTATTGCTGACTTTGTAATTTTACGATTTCGATGTAATCAGCTCTAATAAAAAAAATTATCTTCTAAGTTTCATAAGAAAGTTAAATTTTGTAAGCTTTGTCTTTTTTTATCTATGTCAAAATGTTTGATTTTCAAGAATGACAAAACCTATCCTTCAATACACCGACACCAACAACCAATTCAAAACGAACCAAAATATGTGTGTGTGTACCACACATGATAGCGCTGCTTCCGAATGACGACGGGCCCCACTCAGATTCTCGGAAGGAATTCATTAGAATTCGTGTCACATGAATGTTTCCCATCCTTTCCGGAAGGTTTGGCCCCCGCCTCCGAGGGTCGGAAGTACATATTAAATTCATAATTCGTTTAGAGCGGACTTCTATACTGCGACCAAAATCAGCACGTCGCCGGTCGCTCCGAACTCATTCGTTCTGGTTTTCCGGAATACGGTTCCGGGGGGGCAGTTTAAAGTGGCGATAAACTTTGTGGCGATGGGATTTTCATGTTGGACGATGATTTGTGAAATGTGCCGGTTGATTTGGGCACTGATTTCGACTAAATGTTGGAAATTTATGCTGAAGGGCTGGCATTCCCAGGGCAAATCATTAGAAAACTTATTCATTGAGGTTACAGAATGATGTGGTGACTGTTTCAAAACTCTCAAGGGTAACATAGAACGGTGCAACAACTGGGGTACGATGATGCAGCAAACCATGATTCCGGGTTCCGCTCTAGGACGATTCTACACAAATCCCGTACACATCACAAGACTCATAAATACAAATGGTAACGATAAATTTCGAAAATCGGACGACATCGAGTCACCGGTTATACATACCAAACAAGTGCTAGCCCCGGAGGAAAGAGCTGATTCGAGTGTTTCTGATTTCCAGCATCCTTTCCTCTTACGGGGGATCGGAAAAGTTTGTCCATGTTTGTTCTTCAGCGTGTGTACGTGTGTGTTCTTGTACCCAACATAAACCTGCTGCTCAGATGCCGCATGAATTGATAATCAGAAAGGAGGGTCTCTTTTTCTTTCTCTATCCCACTCTCCAACCATACGGGTAACCATATAGTCCAGGTCAAGGTTCATGGTCTCCGGCTGGCCTGTCCAGATAATAGTGCGTGGGCGAAGAGAAATGGACCTGGGTGAGGCCGACGAAGGTGTCCATCAATTCACACTCAATGCCACCCTCCGACGATATCCCATCGGGAAAGAAATATGACCCAGGACACTATATCTTGAGACTGAGATTGTATGTGTATCGGTTTGTTTGAATGTATGACTGAAAGAGTTGTCCAAATCCGGGTACCTTTTTCCTTAAATTTGACGAATTTTCCTTTCAAAGTTAAAAGGTTTAAAGAGGGGTTGTCATGGTCAGATCAAGCTCAAATTCGGATTTACGCCCAATGGTCTACGATTTCCGGAAGTAGCAACAAAGTGGGTACCCAGATTTGGGCCACCCTAGTGGCTAGTGTAAGTGTAAATCGTTAAATTTTCATTGTTGAATATTGCGAAAGTGTTTTTAACAAAAAAAAAAAATTAAAAGTGTTTTGAACAATGTATAATTTCGGAAAAGTATCATATTATATATGCAGGGCCGTAGCCAGGATTTTTGTTCGGGGGGGGCTTGGGTTCAAAAATTCAAAGGATATGGAAATCAGCAAATCAGAAATACCACTCGTTTAAATTCACCTGGTTAACGGTATAATTATTGAGAAGAATTATAAAACTGTAAAATATTGTATGCAAAAAAAGATTTTAAAGAGTTTCATCTAATGTATCTTTAAAATTAAATTGAAGAAACTGCTTCATCAAAAATCCATTGTTTTCATATAGCATGTTTCTATAAAAGAACTTGAAAAGAAAATGATTTTCTTACGTTTTCTTGGATTGTTGAAATGTAATCGAATTTTATGAAAAACTGTCCACTAGCAAATTATCTATAAATTTAAAATATTCCCTGAATAAAACTTTTTATAACAAAAATTGCCAGAAAAAATGTTAATTTATCTCACTGATGTATGTAATTTCGTAGTTCAACAACTCTGGATGAAAAACTCATGAACAAATTGGTAAATTTCTACTATCTAATTTATAACCGATGGATAATTTCTACTATAGTTTTATAGATAAAAACTGTATTACATCATTTATTTCATTTCTGTTGATGATAAAATTAAATTGGTTTGTATATTAAAGCAATATAACTCTGGAAACGAAATTTAACAAATTTTAGGATTTAAAAAAAATATTTACGAAATCTGGTTCAATGAACAGTCAAGAAAACATTCCATAAGATTGTTTAAAACAATGAGATTTTTCCTGTAAACCTGATCTACGTCTGGCATTTTGCTACTAGAATTATATTTAACATTCAAAAGAAAAATAAAAGCTTTGCCCTATCATGCTAGTACGGAGCACGGAAGGAACGTAACATTCCATATAAAAAACGCTCAATCAATGGTCAACGGAAGAGTCACGAAAATGTTTTTGTCAGGCGGTAAGCAGCTGAAAGGGAACAGAATCAAAAAGTGGCGTTTAACGTAATTGATGAAAAAAATCAAATAATTTGAGATTGTTTATTTGAATGCGACTGAAACGTTTGAAAAAAAATGTAATTGCTAAAAAAAAATATTAAAAATCAATAAGGCCGTTGCAAATATTTTTCAAAGTTTCAAAGTCGAAAAATCATGGGGCAAAAAAATATTTTTTCAAAAAACTTCAAAATTTGAAAGAAATAGAAGTCTAACCAACTGAAAACAATTAGAAATGCATTTTCCTGCGTTTAAAATCATATTTAGCATGTCTGGGATCGATCAAAAATATTTTCAATTTTTGTGGAATTCCAGTGTACAGTTTTTTTTGCGGCGAAAAAAAATCTCTTCAATACTTGGGTATTTTGAAAACTAATGATTGCAAAACAACTGGGCAGGTGTGAAATGCATTTTAAAACAATTTTTTCATTCAAATGTTGAGACCATGGCTTGTTATTTCAATTTTTATATTTTTTTATTTTTTTCCACTCCCCTCGAGCCCGACCATAGTCGAGGGACATAAACTTCAAAAAATATTTGCAACGGCCTAATTGTTTAAAAACGCAGAGTCGAACATTGAAAGCAGGGGTGCTCAAAGATTTTGGAGGCCGGGCCAAATTTGAAGCTCAAATGAGCATGCGGGCCAAATTTACAAAATAGATTATTTAAAAAAAGAAATTACTTTATTTTAATTTAAAATACTAAAAAAATACAACCATACGTTATTATTAGGCTTAGTGATTTTTCACGCTTGAAAATTGCAAATTTCACGGGGACCTCAATATCAAAACACCAAATTTCACGCAAATTTCGCGGAACGTGAAAAATGTGAAAATAATTCTGAAAATCTTATGTTTAAATCACATCAGTAAACTAAAAAAAAAAACTTCACTTAATTTGAACGTGACGCAAAAACAAAGTTCTCCTAATTTTCAAAAAAGTTTCCACCTGGTTTATGGATGAGCACTTTATATTTTTTGAAACAAAGTGTATTTTTTAAATATTAGACTTGTAAAGATAAAAAGCTTTCGCTGATTTGCATTTTATTAAATTTCATATCAAAGCAAGATTAAACAATCTTGTTCAGCCAAAATGAGTAAAATTATTACAATTTTCTGCGACAGTTAGCCCATTTAAAATATTTTTTAAAGTTTTCATCTCACTTATCAAAAACTTAACTTCGAAATTTTTAATTCAAAATGAGAACAGAAAACAAAAAAATAGAGTATTTTTTTTTATCTTTCACGGGAATTATCCACCCAAATAATCAAATATTGTTAAAATTAAACAGGACTCAGAAAAAAATCTGGAATGTGTTTAAAAGGTAATTTGAAAAATAAAAATTTACTCTTCATTTTATTTTGAATAAAACACAGCTGGATTATTTGAATTTCTATTGAAACAAAACCCACAAAACCTTTCAAATAAAATAGCAGCAAAATGTGTATTACAACGAAGTAATATATTACAAAATTTAGTTAGTTTCCAAAAGACTGAACAATTCTTCAAATAGTTCATATCAAGCTTTTTAATTGAAAAATAATAAAATTTACTTAAATAGTCTATATGGATCAAATATTTTTTATTTTGTTATTTAAAAAAAATATAAAAATATATATATTAATAATTAAACTGCTTAACTATGCAGTAATTATTAAGATTATTTTCATTCCTATTTGAGTTTGATAAATTATTTTGAGAAATATCGTTACAGTTTAACACAAACATACAATTTCACGAAATTTCGCGGAAAAAGCAAAATCTCACGGATTTCAAGCTGTCCGCGAAATCGTGAAATTTCACTAACCCTAGTTATTATGTTTTATTTTTTTGTAATTTTTTGAGTATTTTCATTAATAAAAAATAATAGAAAACATCGGTATTGTTAATATTATTGTTTAAGGTATTTGAAAAAAAAGTTTGTAGCTAAATGTACTTGTGTTTTCAATTTTGATATTTCGAAAATGATGACAGGTAATTTTATCGTTAATTTGAGAGGTGAATAATGAAAAATCGTTAAGAGCCAGAATTTTATCTTTTCAATGAAAAAAAGTGTAAGAAAATGTTTTAAGCACTCGCAAAAGTAAATTGCAATCATTATTTTCAAAAAATATAGATTCACGAAAATTCAAATTAACTTTGAATATACCCGAACATGCTCAAATGATTCTAAACGCAGAAAAATAAATAAATTTTCATATTTTTTTGATTTTTGAAAAAAAAAAGTTTTGTTTCTGATTTTTCGAGAGAGGGTTGGTCGCAAAAGCTTTGTAACATATTTTCAACAGCCTTCTTCCTCCGATTTCAACATTTTGTTGGTAGTCAGATTCGTTATCCAACTGTCATGAGTTCGAATCTCGAGGGAAGGTTTCTAAGTGCAAAGTAATTTTGAGGGTTAGTTCATAATAGGGTTATTATGACTTTTATATTATTATAGATTTCTTTATATATGTAAAATTTTAGTGTTTTATAAATATTTCCAGAAATGTTTTTAGTTTCACTCACATTGAAACGTGTGAAATTGTTTTTATTATTATGATTTGTGAACAAAATATTTGTGTGTGTGGATCAAAACATTGATAAATCATTTGTTTTTAATAAAAAATATAGAATATTAGCATAAAAAAGTTTAAAATAAAACCTAATTTTGAAAAGTATAGAATCATTTTACAAGTGATCAACGAGCCATTTTACATGATCATTCAAAATGGGCCCGCGGGCCATACTTTGGTCACCCCTGATAGATTTAGTTTTTTGCTGAGAGTGAAGTTTAAAATTAGGGAAAGCCATTACAATAAACATTTAATTTTCGGGATTTTTTTTTTGAAAACTCAGCAATTTATAAATTGTTGAATTCAATAATAAAAATATTAGTCCATCTCAAATATTTAGGATTTCACAATTTCGAAAATAAGGTAATTCTTAAACCAAAAACAATAAAAAGTCCAAATTTTCAAAAATATTTTTTTTAATTTAGAGGATTTAAAAAATTAAAAATTGAGCATTTCTAAATTCAGTAATTTAAGAATTTCTAA
Source organism: Culex quinquefasciatus (assembly GCF_015732765.1). NCBI lineage: Eukaryota > Metazoa > Arthropoda > Insecta > Diptera > Culicidae > Culex > Culex quinquefasciatus. The sequence continues at coordinate 33,678,629 of NC_051863.1, forward strand.
ATTCAAATATTCCAAAATACAAAGTAAAAACACTTTGAAATAAAGAAAATTAAATCTAAAATTATTTAAATTGTGAAATTTTTAAAGTTAAAATTAGGCCGCTGCGAATATTTTTTAAATTTATATCTCTCGATTCCGACCGGAAAAAGCAAATGAAAAATATATACAAAAAATATAAGACATGATTTTATAATTTTAAATATAAGACATGATTTTATAATTTTAAATGTGTTTTAAAATGCATTTTGTACCAGTTGTTTTGCATCCTAAGTTTTCAAAATAACCGGCTAGTGACGAAATCTTTTTGTCTGAACTGTACATCGAATTTATTGTATTATTGACGTTTGCAATTGCCTTAACAATCATGCCTTCGGACACCTACTTTCGAGTAAGAATCTCGCATTCGAGAACGCCAAGGCAATGCTGTAGAGCGAATAATTTAGATTTAGAATAAATTCAAGAATTTAAAAAAATCAATAAAATTTTAAAAATACTAGAAAAAATATTTTGAGAATTTTTAGTTTTGATTTAATAAATATTTATTAAAAATAAGTTATATTTTGAAAAATGTAGAAAACAAACCTTTTGGAAATATACTGAAGGTCCCCAAAGGAAGTCTCGATAATCTAACATTTCGATTATCGATTTTAGATAATCGATTCATGAAAAAATAAAAAAATGGTATTTTTATTTACTTGATGTTAAATCAAATTTGGCTTCTGCCACTTCATTTCAGTCAAATTCAATATTTCATCACCGCCATTCCCTAGTAACATTTTTAAACTTACAGGTTTTATCATGGTTCTGAAAACCCTCATACGGCCTAAAAAGGCTTTTATGGCCTAATTAAAACCTAAAATGTTACAAGGGTTATGACCGCTTTCTTAAAATCACTTTAGAAAAGTTTAAATGCCATTTTTTCTGTATGATGCCGTACAAGCTCGAAAAAAAAAACAATTTTTTTCGTGATTCGATTATTCGAAGTCAAATTTTTGCAAGGTCCGCGGGCAATCGAGGCTGGGCTGAACTTTATTTGACCTAGGCGTTCCTTTAGACACTTGTCCTTCTTTCTTCTTTGAAAGATAGCCCAACGTCTCAGTGTAGGATAAATTTAGCACCAAAGTAAATTGTAAACGTAAACGAGGCGAATAAAATGTCACTGGAAAAAAAAATGTTCAAATATGCAGCTCATTTGTTAAATATTGGGTCTTTATTTCGCAAAGTTTTTGCCCGGCAATGGAAGCAAAAATTACATAGTTTGATCAATGTATTCTAGATTCTCTATCTAACAATCTACTTCTGGGAGTATGAAAGAAAACTCAAATCATCGATTTGAGGTTTTTTTTTTTCGATAGCACATTATAAAAAATATGGAAAAAATTTCGGGGGGGGGCTGCAGCCCGGTAGCCCCCCCCCCTGGCTACGGGCCTGTATATATCCTTCACAACTCAAACCTTCTCCAAAGCTCACAATTTCTTACTATCGCTGGAAAATACAACCGTGATATCCTTGAAGAAAAGAAAATCTTCAAAGTGGGAAATCATGTTCCTTCCCAGCAGGCCAGAAGTGTCGAAAGCGACCGCTAAGAAGGCCCCGGCCATAGCTCGTAATCTTCTATAGTACCTATCGTCGGACCTCAGCGGCGCGTCGATAGCGATACACGCACACACCCACCGAATCATCGTATTTCATTATTGACCGTATCGTATCAAGAAAGAGAGAGAGAGAAAAAAAAGAGCCGGTCATTCAATCGCTCTCCCACAGGATCAAAAGCGATAGAGAATGAGAGAAAGATAGAAAAATAAAAATACAAGGAAGGAAAGGATGATAATTGAACAAATAATGTGCTGCCGACACACACACACACAGGCTCTAGCTTCATCGTTTTTCATTGATTCGGATGGACGGGACCCATTGCTTTCCAATCATATCCCACTGATTGCCGGGCTCGGGATCATCGAGTTGAAGAAAACGGGAAGGAATTCCCATGGGGCTACGGGTGGGAGAAATCTCCGTGAGGGCCCACGCAGAGTGACTTTGAAGAAAAGGGTAACAAACCGTATTAAATTAAGAAATAAATAAAATGATTATCTAGGCGAGTGCGTGTGTGGGCAAAGTTCGTGAGCTGGTAGTGCGTTGACATTGGGGTGGTGCTTTGAAAATTATCCCAAAATGTTGTTTAAGATTGATATTTTTCGTAAAATTTAAAAAATCTTATAATAATGATTATTTATTTGTTTTTTAATTAAAATAAAACAAGTTTCAAGAGTTTTCGAGGTATCACTGAATGAAGCGGATGGGCGAATTGTAAGCGTTGGAAAAATATATCCATATCTCAGCAATCTATTCAACAACAAAAAAAAAACTTTTAAAGAATATTTTGATTAGGACACGGGCCGATTTTTTATTAATTTTTACTTTTTATGCAATATTTAATATTTCCTTCGTTTCTTTAATACATCTTTCAATCATATAAAAATTGAAATATATAAAGCTTAGCTATTCGAGTTTTTTTTTCTGATCCGGAGCATTCCGTACGGTATGTCCACGCATCCTTCCTCCCCTGTAAATTCTGTAGAATGTGATCCGTTCACAGAATCCTCTCTGTGGTTAATGCAACGCAGTAGGCCTGGCCGATTTGACGAATGTTGTACAGCTCGGGGATGCTCGAAAATACGATGCAATTATTATTATTAACAAGAAAGAACATGGGGCTTAATCTGACAATATGTTCTTAAAAATTGAAAGAAAAAGTAAAAATGATCACTTTCTCCAAGTTCTCTCAATAATTTAAAATTTCATCAATGTTTAGCCCTAATGAAGTGTTATAATAGAATGTATGGTATACAGTATGTTTTTAATGACAAAAATTTTTCTCGTTCTTAAAAAAATATTTTCAGTATTTCAAAACTGACATTTCAAGAGGGCCAAATCATACATATAAGCTCTTTGAAATGAGTGTCGTTATTTTAAAATCAATTCTTTTTACAAAAAAAATGAGAAATTTTCAAAGAATTTATGTTTTAAAATTGGATATTGAATCTACAGTTAAGATATCGTCAATTTAAAAATTAGACTATTTGGGTAGCACTTAGAAATATGTACTTTTCACAATTTCCATTCTGAGAAGTTCTCTACGAAATCGCTCTTTTTTAATTTTATATTCTTTTATCCGTCCGAAACTAATTAGGTGCCTTCGGTATGCCCCAACAAGCCATTTTGTATCATTAGTTTGTCCATATAATTTTCCAAGCAAATTTGGCAGCTGTCCACACAAAAATGATTCATGGAAATTCAAAAATCTGTATCTTTTGAAGAAATATTTTGATCGAATTGGTGTCTTCAGCAAAATTGTAGGTGTAGATAAGGAATACACTTAAAAAAATCATACACGGTAAAAAAATATGTGATTTTTAATTTTACTTTTTATAACTAAAACTTGATTTTCAAAAAAACAAGTTTTTTTTTTATTTTTTTGTTTTCTGATATGTTTTAGGAGACATCAAATTTGTGCATTTATGCTGAGCAGTTCTCTAGGATTTCGGTCATTCGATTTTTTTTTGTATTTTTTAATCCGACTGAAACTTTTTTGGTGCCTTCGGTATGCCCAAAGAAGCCATTTTGCATCATTAGTTTGTCCATATAATTTTCCATACAAATTCGGCAGCTGTCCATACAAAAATGATGTATGAAAATTCAAAAATCTGTATCTTTTGAAGGAATTTTTGATCGATTTGGTGTCTTCGGCAAAGTTGTAGGTATGGATACGGACTACACTGGAAAAAATAATACACGGTAAAAAAATTTGGTGATTTTTTATTTAACTTTTATCACTAAAACTTGATTTACAAAAACACTATTTTTAATTTTTTTATTTTTTGATATGTTTTAGAAGGCATAAAATGCCAACTTTTCAGAAATTTCCAGGTTGTGCAAAAATCACTGACCGAGTTATGAATTTTTAATCAATACTGATTTTTCAAAAATCGAAATTTTGGTCGTAAAATTTTTCAACTTCATTTTTCGATGTAAAATCAAATTTGCAATCAAAAAGTACTTTACTGAAATTTTGATAAAGTGCACCGTTTTCAAGTTATAGCCATATTTAAGTGACTTTTTTGAAAATAGTCGCAGTTTTTCATTTTTTTAAATTAGTGCACATGTTTGCCCAGTTTTGAAAAAAATATTTTTGAAAAGCTGAGAAAATTCTCTATATTTTGCTTATTTGGACTTTGTTGATACGACCTTTAGTTGCTGAGATATTGCAATGCAAAGGTTTAAAAACAGGAAAATTGATGTTTTCTAAGTTTCACCCAAACAACCCACCATTTTCTATCGTCAATATCTCAGCAACTAATGGTCCGATTTTCAATGTTAAAATATGAAACATTTGTGAAATTTTCCGATCTCTTCGAAAAAATATTTTGGAATTTTCAAATCAAGACTAACATTTCACAAAGGCCAAACATTCAATATTACGCCCTTTTAAAATGTTTGTCTTGATTTGAAAATTCCAAAAATATTTTTTTCGAAAAGATCGGAAAATTTCACAATTGTTTCATATATTAACATTGAAAATCGGACCATTAGTTGCTGAGATATTGACGATAGAAAATGGTGGGTTGTTTGGGTGAGACTTAGAAAACATCAATTTTCCTGTTTTTAAACCTTTGCATTGCAATATCTCAGCAACTAAAGGTCGTATCAACATAGTCCGAATAAGCAAAATATAGAGAATTTTCTCAGCTTTTCAAAAATATTTTTTCAAAACTGGGCAAACATGTGCACTAATTTAAAAATGAAAACTGCGACTATTTTCAAAAAGTCACTTAAATATGGCTATAACTTGAAAACGGTGCACTTTATCAAAATTTCAGTACAGTACTTTTTGATTGCAAATTTGATTTTACATCGAAAATGAAGTTGAAAATTTTACGACCAAAATTTCGATTTTTGAAAAATCAGTATTGATTAAAAATTCATAACTCGGTCAGTGATTTTTGCACAACCTGAAATTTCTGAAAAGTTGGCATTTTATGTCTTCTAAAACATATCAAAAAATAAAAAAATTAAAAATAGTGTTTTTTGTAAATCAAGTTTTAGTGATAAAGTTAAATAAAAAATCACCAAATTTTTTTACCGTGTTTTATTTTTCCAGTGTAGTCCGTATCCATACCTACAACTTTGCCGAAGACACCAAATCGATCAAAAATTCCTTCAAAAGATACAGATTTTGAATTTTCATACATCATTTTTGTATGGACAGCTGCCGAATTTGTATGGAAAATTATATGGACAAACTAATGATGCAAAATGGCTTCTTTGGGCATACCGAAGGCACCAAAAAAGTTTCAGTCGGATTAAAAAATACAAAAATTAAAATTGAAGAAAAAAGACCGATTTCGTAGAGAATTGCTCTGCTATTTTTTCAGAAATTTCTAGAACGGGCCAGACATCTTTGACCGAATTTTGAATTTTTGAATCAATACTGATTTGAAAAAAAATTGAAACATCGGTTGCAAAAAATTTTCAACTTAATTTTCCGATGTAAAATAAAATTTGCAATCAAAAAGTACTTTAGTTAATTTTTATAAAGTGCACCGTTTTCAAGTTAAAGCCAAAAGTTACCTCTATTTAAAAATATTCGCAGCTATTCATTTTATTAAATAAGTGCCCATGTTTGCCCACTTAAAAAAATATTTTTGAAATGCTGAGAAAATTCCCTACATTTTGCTTCTTTGAACTTTGTTGATACGACCCTTGGTTGCTGAGATATTGCCATGCAAAGGTTAAAAAACAGGAAAATTTATGTTTTCTAAGTCTCACCCAAACAACCCACCATTTTCTAACGTTGATATCTCAGCAACTAATTTTCCGATTTTCAATGATAAAATATGAAACATTCGAGAAATTGTCCGATCTTTTCGAAAACAATATTTATTTTCTTGAATCAAGACTAACATTTGAAAAGGTCCAAACATTCAACATAACGTCCTTTTGAAAAGTTGGTCATGATTTAAAAAAAATCTAAATATTGTTTTCGGAAAGTGTTGGAAAATGCTGGCGACCGGTGGTTCGATTTCTTGAAAAATAATTTTGTCAAAAAACTACGGAATGTTTTTGTTGCATATTTGTATAATTTAAAATGTCAATTTGCTCGATACATTATACCAGAATATAGCTCAAAATTTGGCATTTAGGGTCACCAAATCATATCAAAAATGAAAAAGGGCAAGGGCAGGGTTTCTGGAAAGCGAATTTTGAAAAAAAATAAAATTTTAAAAAAAAATTGCGAATTTTTTTCCCTGTACCCCTTTTTTATTCAGTCCTAACTTCCTAAATTAATAAAAACCTTTTTAGGACTTTGTGGTCGAATTCAGGATTAGAAAATTGAAACATTTTATGTTTTAAGTTAAGTTAATTTATTTTTGTCAATTTCAGTGCCTCTGCGTTATTGTGAACATCTTTTTAAAAGTGTGTAAAAAATCAAGCACAAAAAAGAAAATGTGAAGTAAGCCTTATTTTTACAAATTTTTATACAAAATTATAGAGGTTTATAAATCTATTATTAATTTATTTTGAATTTCCAATGGCATCCAATGACCAATCGTTTCCGCGCATCAAATTTAATCAGCTCTCGGTGCAAATTTGACACGAGGGTCATACTTTGACAACCAATAAAGTGAAATCCATTTACTTTTTTATGTATATAGTTCAGTCACGATAATTCGAAGTCTTTGGAAAAAAATCACTTATTCGGATATTCGAGCAAGAAAAAATAAAATTTCACTGTCTTTTTTTAGAATGTTGAGCTCAATGATTTCAAAAATGCTGCAAATAGATTTGGAAATTTCAAACCCAGGATTGATGCAGGATATCGGACAAAAAGCGGTGATGAAATATTAAGAAAATGCGTTTGGTAATGTAGCGAGCAAAGCAACAACTCAAACTTGACTTAAATTTGGCCACGGAACTCGAATTTTATGTTTAAAGAAAACAAAAAAAAAATCGGAAAAAAAATTCCTTGGACACTTTCGGATAATCGAGTTTGGACTGTGCCACGAAATTTCCTTCAAAAAATACCAAAAAAACGAAAACAGTGCCGACTAATTCAGTTAATTTCCTAAATCTACAAGAATACCAATCAAAAATGTTCATCCTAGTTTAAGCCTCAGCTGCCCTCCGCAGTTTACTTTTAAAAACTTCAGCGAACCACTCTACCCATCTCAACCAAGAAAAAAAAAAACAACCTAAAATCCCCAATCAATGCCCCGTCCCGTGAAATGAAATCAATCACGATGACTCACCCTGAGTTGAGACTCTTTCGCGTCTCCTTGCCCCGGTCCAGCAGCAACGAGTTGGTGATCAGCTCCGCTGGAGGTTGCTGCTGCTGTTGCTTCCCGTAGCTGGGATCACTTCCGCTGTTTTTGAGGTTATTACTTTGCACCAGCTTGCTCTTGACATCCGCGTCCACGTTGCCGTTCAGCTGGTTGAGCTTTTGCTGTTGCCGCAGCAGCTGCTGCTGGGACTGGGGGTGGTTTTGATTCTGGAGTTGTTGTTGAAGCTGCTGCTGTGGCTGATTCGTGGGAGGACTGCCGTTTGGCTGCGGGTTGTTATTGTTGTTGTTGTTCTGCTGCTGCTGCTGTTGCTGTTGCTGCGTTGTCTGGCCGTCCTTTTTCTGCTCGGACCGCTGCAGGATGAATTGGACATCGCTCGAGTACTCACCCCACTTCATCAGAATCTTGAGCGGGTTCTCGTGGGGTGCCAGCAGCCGCTCGTTGTTGCGCCACCGTTCGATGAGGGTGAAGCGGCCCGTTTTGCCGGTGGCATGGGCTAGCGCAAATACCACGTCCTAGATTCCGCAGCAGGAAACCCCCGGTGGGCGGATGTCGTCGGGCGGTGGCGGACGTGGTGAAAGGAAGCAGATTCCGGTGCCAAAGGAAAAGGAAAAAAATAAATGGAAGGAAAAAGTGAGCATTATCAGTCGGTGAAATGGAAAGATGATTTATGACCCTCGTCACCGCTGCCGGGGGAGGCAGCGGGTTTGTCGGTGCGAACAGGTACTCGAAGGTGCACAGTGGGAATTTTCTAAGATATGCAATCCCTGAATATTTTTAAAGCATCTAGTTGCATAATTGAGTAGTAAGAAATTAATCTTGTTTCAATTTAATCCAGACACAAAAATGTTAGAATAACATTTTAAACTTCCACAAGTAAAATGAAAAAAAAAAATCAAATTATTCGCTCTACAGCATTGTCTTGGCGTTCTCGATTGCGAGATTCCTACTCGAAACTAAGTGTCCAATTGCAAACCTCTTTTTACACCTTAGCTTCCATCCACCCCGGGAACTGACGACCTTTGGATTGTGAGTCCAATTACCTACCAACGGCTCCACAGAGGCAGGACCCAGAGAGACGACTCCTACACCTGGATTGAGCTATCGACCTAACCTGTAGGTCAGACCGGGGCCAACATTTACTTTCCGTCCGACGGAAGGCGTGGTCAGACAAATCTCGTATCGAAAAATGCCACCGGGACCGTCTGGGATCAAACCCAAGCCGACCGGGTGAGAGGCAACCACGCTTACCCCTACACCACGGTCCCGGTAAAAACGAAAACAATCTTTTCTACTCAAGCTCAAGCTGAAACTCTACACAGCAAACCATACGAATGTAATATCGCATGATGTAAATTTGCAACAAATCATACGTAAAAACATGATTTTACGTGTGATTCAGCCGAATACGTACACAGCAAATAAAGTAGTAATACAGCTGAGTGTAAAAACTTGGGCCTATAAAAAATTGCATTATTTCATGAAATTATATGTTATATTACACCCTGAAATATGTAGCCCATCGGTATGGGAGACCATCTTGTCCGAAATGTCAAGCTCATATATGCGTTTATCCATTGAATGCTTTAAAACGAAAATTCAACGTGTGATATAAAGTGTCATTTCGCATCAAGGTGACGTGCAAGCTCTGCGATTTTTGCATAGAAGTTTACAAAAAGTGCTAGAACTTAAGCAATTCTCTGACCAGAAATTATCCGAACACTTTTCTGGTATTTTAAAAAAATATCGTAATGCAGACAGATTTTATTTCAGAAAATGGACAATATTACCTCAAACATTGTGTAAATAAACGTCTTTTAAATATGTAATTGCACTACTTCCACAATTATTGCAATAATACTACATTGAAATGCCTCAACATTCCAAAATTAAACTTTTTTATTGTGCATTCTAACTCATGAAAAATCACAAATAATTTTTTGAAGCCAACTTCATTCCATAGAAAACATTGGATATAAGAAATGTTCTACTTTCATAATCTTCACATTAAATACAAACTTTGGCACAGAAATCATACCTCTCAATACTTAACAATCTAATAGTTCAGGGTGACCACTCAAATCCCATTTTCAAATTTCCGACTTTTTCCCGCCATTTCCAGAAACTCAAATAATATGTATTTCTTATCTAAAGAATTGTTTTAAACAACTCTTTATAATAGTGTCAATGTGAACCCAAAATAACAAAAAGTACAATTATTTAAAATAATCTAACTATTGAAAACTTTCATAAAAAAAAAATACTTCAAAAATTTAAGCACTCATTATTTTGATTGAAAGTTAAACGAGAGTAGAAACATAAACAATAAGTCCTTAAAAAATAACTGAAAGCTTACCAATACATAAAATATCAATGTTTTTATAATTGGTAAACATATAGTTTATGAAACTTCGTTTCAACTGAAAATGGCAAGTAGAATTTAAAATCTGAAGTTTTTTTAAAAGGTCCAATAAACCAAATTTCCAGTTTTTGATTATTGGGTGTTTTTAGAACCGCCCTGAGTCAGGGGTATTGAAAAACACCCAAAAAGCAAAAACTGAAAATTTGGTTTATTGGTCCTTTTCAAAAAAAACTCCAGAAATGTTATTTTTAATTTTATTTTATTTTAAATCAAAGAGCTTAAATCACGACTTCTGTTAGTATTCTTTAATAGAATTTAGAAAAAAAAACATAGACAAATTTGTTTGAAAAATGTTTTTGCCTGGTTCTCATTTTAATATTTTTATTTTTGATATAAATTTTTTGAATCAATGATGATTTATCTGGTTGTAAGTGTTTAACTCAAATTTAACTGCTTAAATTTTTTTTTTCATTGAAAAATTCTTTGTTTTACCGCTAATTTTAAGCAAAATGTTCTAAAAGATAAATTATTTAAACATGTTTGAAATAAAGTCGGTCTGATGTTTGTGACAGCCCATATTATGGTACAGGAGTAGTGGGGAAAGGAGGGCTTAAATCCAGAAATTCTCTGGACGTAATATTTGAACAAACCCTAACTCATAATTCAATGGATATTTTTTGAAAATTCAATACTTTTTTCATGTTTTCCAAACGTAAAAAAATGTTTGGCATTTTTTTCAGTTAGAAAGAATAACAATCGGATTTTGGTTTTAATGTCAATCAATGTGACAAAATTTAACAGAACCATAACTTAAGGGGTTTCATACATGTAAATCGTCAAAAATGTCAGCGGTTGGTATGAGCACACATTCAAACTTTTATTTAAATCTTTTTGCATCGGGACTGGCAACACCAGCCAGCAACAGTCAACTGTTCGGAGCTCCTCAAACTTTTCGAATTTTTCGCCGTAATTAACCGTGTTTACCCGCGAGTTTGCTGCTCCAGCATGCCAAGGGCCGGCCGTGGCCGTGGCAGTTCGAGTGCGGCCTCGAAAAACCCGCGAAGTTCATCTACCGGCAGAGTGCAGAAAGGTAAACACACCAACGCCGCATCGACCGCCATCGCGCACGGGAGCGTGCCCAGTGACGTCACCGATCCATCGTTTTTACACGTGTCATACCGTCCACGTGAGTCCCCAGTACGGACGAGACAATCGACCCGGGCATCCGGAAGCACTTCCGGCCAGCAGCAGCAGCAGCAGCAGTCCACCAGCACTACGACAACAACCACTTCCAACGTTCCCACCAGCAACGAATTTGAGATGCTGAGTGGAGAAGAAAACAACACCGCCAGTGACAGCAGCAGTGCTGGCGACGACGATGACGATGATGAACTTGCGCGCAAGCAAGGAAAGCAGAAAAAGTGTAACTCTCCGAAGGAACGACGTCCACCTCCAATTTTTGTTTTGGATACGTTGGCTGACGATGTTGACGAGTTGCTTGAGGGACTCCAATATTGTCTCAAAATCAGCAAAACTTCTGTGCAAGTGATTACCCACAAGAAGCTGCATTTCGACTTGGTGGTGAAGAAGTTGAAGTTGCGAAACTTCAAATTCTTCACATTTGATCCTGCAGAGAAGGTCCCAGTGAAGATCGTCCTTCAGGGATATCCGGACCGCCCAATCTCCGACCTGGAAGAACACCTGACGGGCGTCAAGGTAAAGCCTCGAGAGATAAAGGTGCTCTCAAAATCAACTACGGTGACAGGTACGTACACCTTGTACCTCCTGTACTTCGATCGCGGGTCCGTCAAAATCCAGGACCTACGGCGGATCAAAGCACTGGACGGCTTCTTTGTTACGTGGCGATTCTATACGAAGAATCCGGCCGACGCAGCTCAATGCCACCGCTGTCAGAAATTCGGACACGGTTCCAGAAATTGCAATCTTCCACCCCGGTGCGTAAAGTGCGGTGAGACCCACTTCACCGAAAGGTGCAATCTTCCGCGGAAAGACTAGCTGGGGGAAAACGCCCAGCAGCACAAAGCGCGCGTCAAGTGTGCGAACTGTGGTGGAAACCACACTGCGAATTTCCGTGGCTGTGACGCGCGGAAAAAGTACATCGAGGAGCAGGACAAGAAGAAGAAAGCGCCAGCGTCCCGCCAACCTCCAAAGACATCGAGCTCGAACGCTGCAGCAGCTGGCGGCGGAGCGGTTCCATCGACCAACCCAGCGTTCCCTCCCGGTTGGGGAGGTTCGTACGCTAGAGTAGCCGCTTCTGGGAGCGGTACTTCACCGGGAAAAGCAGACGTCACCGGAGATGACCTCTTCACGCTTCCCGAGTTTTTCGCTCTTGCTGGAGAGATGCTCACGCGCTTCCGTGCCTGCCGGAACAAGGCAGAACAATTCCAAGCTCTCAGTGAGCTGATGATGAAGTACATCTACAACGTATAAGCTGCCTTGTGCAGCGAAGTTTTTCGACGTCAATGGACAAAACATACTGTGATATAGTTTTAAGCTTTTCTATTTCTATCCTTTTCCTTAGTAAATCTAGAAGGTTTTTTTTTTTAATTTTTCCTTCTCTTGCCAAATCCATTGTTAGAATATCCAATTACATCAAAATGAATTATAGTTCAAATCATAGTTGAAAGGAACTCCAAAACTCTATTAGGTTATAAGAATTACGAAATTGTGAATTGATTATTTACTAATAAAAACTAATTGAAAATTGAAATTGAAAATTAAATCTTTTTGCTGGGCATTAAAAAATTCATTTTCATCTATTAACAAAATAAATATGAAGACCTTTAGATGTACCATTGCCGAGATATAGCTATTTTAAGTCAGCAGTTTCAAAAAACGGGTGCCACGATATCTCAACACTGCTTTTACCAAATCGGCTCAAAATTTTGGTGAAGACTTGTTAAACCGGTCCTGTGTGCATGACGAAGGTCGATTTTCAAAAACTTAATTTAAAAAAAAGATATTTTTTTTTATGTTTTTCAAATAAAAAATCGTCAGTTTTTGTTTTTTTGTATTTTTTAAAAAGCAAAATTTTAAAATCGGACTTCGTCATGCACACGGGATATGTCTTGGGAGTCTTCACCTCAAATTTCAGCCAATTCGGTCAATCCCATCTCGAGATATCGTGGCACCCGTAAATCAACTCGGTTTTTAGATTATAACGTTTACAAAGTTTGACAGTTCGCTTTGCGCATTGCAAATTTGCGAACTTAAATCGTCTCTTACTCAGTTCAGTCACGAAGTATCATCATGAAACTTTCAGGAGTGATTGAAAATCGCCTTTTTAGTGAATTTAGTGAATTTTCTGTAAAATGAAATTTTGTGATTTTCTACATGTATGTAACCCCTTAAAGCTGGCCACAATCTTTAAAATTGGGCTCTATTTTTAATTTAGGTTTCGTTAAAAATATTGTTGTTTTTAAATTAGTTCGATAAACAAACATTTATAAAAAAATCTTTTAATTCACAAAAATCTGTGTCAAATGCATTAAATATTTAATAAGGTTTTAATGTCCTAAAAAGCCTTTTCAATCTCAAATGGATTGAAATAATGAAGGGAACTTTAAATTAAAGCTAAATTACCAAAGAAGGATTGAGTGAATTAAAGTTGAAACTAAATAGTGCAAAATTATTCAAGATTTAGAAAATAATTTTCAAGCATGTACTCTTTAACAACACATCACAAATTTCCACCTTTTTCTGATTTTTGATGGATTTTGGTGAAATCTCGACTTATTTCCGACTTTCCCGATTTCCCGACTTGAGTGGCACGCCCTGCTAACAATATGTGATTTCCGAGTGATTTATGCTTTCAAGTAACTGTTTTCCAACATTCACAGTAAAAATAAAACATGGTAAAATTACATCCAAAAGGGGTACATCTTTTATGTCAGAAAAAATCTTTAATTTTACCTCTAATAATGTGTAAATTTACATCTGACAGACGCTAGGAAAAAATATCCGTAATCCTAAAAAAATATCAAACCGGCGATAGTTATATCAAGCTTGCTAAGTCCACGCCCCAACCCACAGTTTTCACAGCGGCGAGTTGGCCGTGTGGGTTGGGGCGTGGACTTAGTTAGCCGGTTTGATATTTTTTTAGGATTACGGATTGACTTAAAATTAAAAAAAAAATGAATTTTGACCAGAGTCCGTTTTTTTTCATAAAATCGACCACTCAGGTTGATCCGTAAAACTTTCTGGCATTTTTTCTTGTTAAAATAACTTAGTGAGTTGTGTTCAAAAGGATTGATGTAATTTATACAAGTTTCTATGAATTTGCACGTGATAATTTATGCAATTGTGGTCAAAAAAGGATGTATATTTTTTAGACACAATTTAGAGACGAGTCACTAAAACTATACTTTGATGTTGAAAAATAATACCATCCTCTAAGACCTTGAAAATTCCTAAAATTTCCCACTGTGTCACCCGAAGGGCAAAGGGCATAGACCGTACTTCCGCACAAAGTACGATTCACCTTTTCGCGGAACGGAAAGACATTGAGAGCGATAATAGCTACCTGACAAGTGGTGACTTCCGTCACTCCGCAAACAATACGCTGTATTCCTTCGACCCATACTTTCAATTCCATCGTCGCCGACCCCTCCGTCACGTGGGGACCACGTGGGTATCTGGCTGGGCGCTACGTGGGCCAGTTCCGTGGGAAGGTGCCCCACGTCCTTGCTCCCACTTTTGCTTCTCGCTTTCTTCCGCTGCACTCGGGAGATTCTGGTTCTGGGAAAATACCTGAGCTGGCACTAATATTGCCGGTATTTCCAGGCTTTCTTCCCATTCACTGCACTACCGTTGACGTTGTCATAATACTCACTGGCACACGGACACACACCCATTGGGGGACAGGCGCACACACACACACACACACTCAACACACTAGCGCCAGCTATGGATCACTTCTTGGGCATCATCATGCCCGGCCACCGCAAACGGGATTCTTCCACTTCCCAGCTCTTATTGAACAGCACTTTTCCCCTTGTTGAGAAATACCTGTGGAAGAAAGCGAAGGTAATCAGTTATTCTCTGCGTTATAGATATGTATAGGGCAGTAAGTGATATTCCAAGTTACAACAAGGTGGCTTTCTGGTTGGAGTCTTCAGGAGGACGTTCAGAATTGAGAAGGGTTTTGTAGACTGTTGCACTCAGTTGCTTGAAATTGGTCGATTGAAATTTTATCAAAAAAGCGAAGCATATTTTCACAATTTTTCATGCCACTGAGCGTACCAAAACCCCTCAACGCCACTTGGGGCACCTCTTCTCCGGGTTTGTCAAGTGGTTCTGTCTGAGGAAAAGATGAGCCTTCTCTGCGTTGGACCTCTCGATTGGTTGGCTGGTCGTCAAGATTACACCTGAAGGCCCTCCAGTGATTTCAACTTACAGGTAATCGGATAATTTTCTCTCAAAGCAACTTTTTCAACTAGCTCGAAGGTGAAGTATAAATGTCGGATAAATTCCAGTCACAGAATACATAATGTAACCAAGTAGTACCGCGCACACTTCAGAGAGTCACGAACCACGCCGAGGGAGGGGAGTAAAACTCGCGGGAAAACGCAGCGAAAAAAAACATAATTAGTTTAATTGTTACAGTCAGCGGAAAATTCATCTTGAGCAGAAAGAAAGAAAAAAGAAAGCGGAAAACCCGAGTCAAGCTGAACACAAAAAAGAGGGAAAAACCAAGCGGGGAAAAACCCCATTGTTCCTATTGTGTGTCACGAAGAAGTTTCCCTGGAATTGCTTGTCAGCTGCACACGCAAAAAGGAGACACGAGCGAGCGCGCTGGGGCAGGACAAGAAATACGAGTCCCCCGACTGTGGTGGAGGTTGATATCCTCGAGGGGACTTTCGGGAGACGGAATTCAATTGGAATATGGTCGCGTCGGCAGATGCTGCACAAGTCCGAGGGAGACAAATTAGAGTGCGCTGTTTTGGTGGGGGATGCTTTACTTAATCTAAAGAGCTTTTTTATTTGCTTAGTAGAAGAGGATCCTTTTGGAGTTTTGAAATTAATCTAGTTTTTGATGAACAACGATCAAAGACTCATATTTGCGGTTGCTACATTGATAATTGCAATGCATAACTGGTTCTAGAATTTTGCAAATCACTTACTAATCCAAAATCCAATCGACGCTGTTGTGCTACTTTGTCCCGCATCGATTTTTGACGTTCGGAGAACGCGTTTTACTGTTTAACGACGAATAAACATAAAACTGAGCATGCAATGTAAACAATAACAAATACATTTTGCTTGGTTGACCATTCTGTTCATTTTTCCGAAGTTTCTGACGTGAAATGCCTTTCGCCAGGTGTCGTACTTAAATCAATTTGGTTGTGTCAAGATAGCTCAACAAGATTGAAACTTCTTTCATATGAAAAGTGACAAAAATGCACAGAGTTTTTTGGTTTTTATTGAATATTTCAGGATTAAAATCGAATTTTGGGGATTTGTGAAGGTTACAAGGTGAGGCATTGAAAGCTGCGCAAACTAGCGTTCTTAACTCTTTTTGGACGACAATGCACCTGCGGCAAGATAGCACGACGATATCATCTTATTGAGCCATTTGAAATGTATTCGTGATTTCAAAAATCTGAAAACATTTTTTTAGTTAAAGAAATTTTACACAGTTTTCCATAAACCACGTGGACACTTTTTTAAATATCAGAATCCCCCACTCTCCCTTCCCCCTCGAGGACAATTTTGATACAAAACATTTTTTTGTATGGAGCGTGGACAATCGCATACCAACCTCGAAACGACGCGCCGCACTTTCGGCAAATGCGCGCTGTTAAATCCCATACTGCACGATTTGTTTTTGTTGATCTTCCTCTTCGAACTGCATGGCATTGTTGCCGGGTATGTTTTTTATTGCACCAAAAGTGGACAAAATCGCTGGCAACAGAGTCTTCAGCACATTCTGAAATGCCGCGTGGCGTGCACTTTTGAGAGAAACGGACAATATTTGATTTTTCTAACGAGTTGAATACCACCCTTAGAACAAGCTAGCCCACATCACACTAATACAACTGCAAGAGCGAAGCCGCCGCGATAAACTGCCAAACCCTTTACCAAGCGGCGTAGAAAACAAAAATCGCGAAAAAACTCTACATATTCCCAAATTTGCAGGAAATCTTCACTTTCCACATGCAAATCTACACATTGTAAAATGTTTTCACTACTTTCCACGCGATTTTTTTTTATAAAAACAACCGATTAAACAATTCAAATTTCGCGGACCGCAAACCGACAGCCCCCCCCCTCCACCTAAGGTGTCCACTTTATCAAAAATAAACAAAAAAAAATCGATTTAAAATTAAATTTTCAATTTAAAAATGTATTTTTGATTTTGTTTTTTTTTGTGTGCATGATCGATTTCGACTTTTCATATTTCTTACTAAAGAAAAGTAAAGGTTCAATTTTTACTTGGACATCACTTGCAGAGCGGCCACTCATATCCAATTTTTGTATTACAAACTTTTTCACAAACTCAAATAAATGGAATGATTTCAAATCGAATACTGTTTTGAGTAAGGCAACATCAACCAACAATTTTTTTTAAATAAATAAAAGAATGGTTAAAAGCTTCAAATGATATGACTATGAATTTTAATATTTATTTTTTTTTTGTTCAAGAAATGTTTCATTCTTTCAATTTAATTTGGATTTATTGAATTCAGGTGAAACTTCTAATTTTAAATTTAGTGGACTTTGATGTTTAATTATACACATCAATGTTGATTTTTTCAACTTGTTAGTTTTTGAACATTTTCAATTTTATTTCAAAATATCTATTTTGTCATAAGACGACAAAACAATTTTAACTTTGAAATGCAAATGACAAACTAGATGAGCAATTCTCTACGAAAAATTTAGAATTTTAATTTTTGTATTTTTTTATTCGGCTGAAACTTTTTTGGTGCCTTCGGTATGACCAAAAAATCCATTTTGCATCATTAGTTTGTCCATATAATTTTCCATACAAATTTGGCAGCTGTCCATATAAAAATGATGTATGAAAATTCAAAAATCTGTATCTTTTGAAGGATTCTTTTGATCGATTTGGTGTCTTCGGCAAAGTTGTAGGTATGGACTACACTGAAAAAAAAAATGATACACGGTAAAAATAGTTGGTGATTTCACTGAAACTTGATTTGCTAAAAAAACTATTTTTATTTTTTATATGTTCTAGGGGACATAAATTGCCAACTTTTCAGAAATTTTCAAATACTGATTTTTTTCAAAAAATCGAAATATTGGTCGCAAAAAATTTCAACTTCATTTTTCAATGAAAAATCCAATTTGCAATCAAAAAAGTACTTTGGTGCAATTTTTTATAAAGTACACCGTTTTCAAGTTAAAGCGATTTTTGGTTAACCTTTTTTTGAAAATAGTCGCGGTTTTTTTTATTTTTTTAAATCAATGCACATGCTAACTTCTGAAAAAATATTTTTAAAAAGCTTAGAAAATTCTCTGAATTTTGCTTTTTTGAACTTTGTTGATACGAACCTTAGTTGCTGAGATTTTGGTATGCAAGTGTTTAAAAACAGGAAAATTCATGTTTTCTAAGTCTCATCCAAACAACCCACCGTTTTCCAATGTCGATATCTCAGCAACTAATGGTCCGATTTTTAATGTTAAAATATGAAACATTCGTAAAATTTTCCGATCTTTTCGAAAACAACATTTAAAAAAAATGAATTAAGACTAATATTTCAAAAGGGCTAAACGATCAATATTACGTCATTTTAAAATGTTAGTCTTGGTTTAAAAAAATTAAAATATTTTTTTCGAAAAGATCGGAACATTTCACGAATGTTTCATGTTTAAACATTGTGAATCGGTCCATTAGTTGCTGAGATATCGACATTAGAAAATGGTGGGTTTTTTGGGGTGAGACTTTGCAAAAATCAATTTTCTTTTTTTAAACACTTTCATTGCAATATCTCAGCAACCAAGGGTCGTATCAACTAAGTTTAAACCAACAAAATGCAGAGAATTATTTTTTCAAAGGTGGGCAAACATGTGGACTAAGTTAAAAAAAAATGAAAAACTGCGACTATTTTCAAAAACGTTACTTCAAAATGGCTTTAACTTGAAAACTGTGCACTTTATCAAAATTTCACTGGAAACTTTTTGATTGCAAATTTGATTTACATTGAAAAATTAAGTTGAAAATTTTTTGCGATCAATAATTCGATTTTTTTAAAATCAGTATTGATTAAAAAATTCATAACTCGGTCAAAGATTTTTTGCACAACCTGGAAATTTATGAAAAGTTGGCATTTTATGTCCTCTAGAACATATCAAAAAAAAAAAAAAAAAAAAAACAAATTATGTTTTTTTTTGCAAATTAAGTTTAAGTGACAAAAAGCTAAATAAAAAACCACCAATTTTTTAACCGTATATTTTTTTGTTTTTTCAGTGTAGTCCATATCCATACCTACAACTTTGCCGAAGACACCAAATCGATCAAAAAATTCCTTCAAAAGATACAGATTTTTGTATTTTCATACATCATTTTTGTATGGACAGCTGCCAAATTTGTATGGAAAATTATATGGAGAATCTAATGATACAAAATGGCTCTTTTGGGCATACCGAAGGCACCAAAAAAGTTTCAGTCGGATTAAAAAAAAAAATCGAATGGCCGGAATCTGAGAGAACTGCTCGTATATCAAATATTTTTAATTGATTTTTGACAGACTTTCTTGTCAAATAGTTCAAATTACTATCTTTTTCTAAATTTACAGTTTTCTCATAGAAAAATTGTTGTTCACCAAAATGTTGGAAATATTTTTTTCTTATCCGAATCCGGCATATTTTTTATAAAATTGATGTTGAAGGTAAAACACACAATTTATTGAAAAATCAAATCACGATATTTGTTCATGGGTGGCAGCATGTGTTTTTTTAGCTCTGCTGCAAATTCTCTATCCGGAAACAAAAAAAAAATGCAAAAAACTTCAGAATTTTCATAAAAATAGAAGTCCAGTTACCAGAAAACAATTAGAAATGGATTTTTTGAGCTTTAAATTTTATTCAGCAAAAATCATGAAAATATTTTTTTCGAACGGGTCTGAAATATTCACGAATGTTTCATGATTTAACATTGAAAATCGGACAATAGTATACTGAGATATCGATATTAGAAAAGGGTGGGTTGTTTCGGTGAGACTTAGAAAACATCAATTTTCGTGGTTTTGAATCTTTGCATGGCAATATTTCAGCAACTAAGAGTCGTATCAACAATGTTTGATTTTTTTATGGAATTCCGTTGCACAGTAATGCAATTTTTCTTATGAATGTTAAAATTCGTTAATACTTAGATATTTTGAAAACATTTTTGCAAAACCACTGGGCAGGTGTAAAATGCATTTTTAAACACTTTTTTCATTCATTTCATTCAAATGTCAATATGGCTTGTTATATGAATTTTTATATTTTTTTCATTCCCGAACCCAATTTTTGATTTCTGGAAAATAAAATCTGCAAACTTTTCTTTTCAGTTTATGAAAATGTTACGTTTCGTTACGATGGTGATTTTGAATTCATCGCTGCATTTCATCGTGACTAAAAAGGCAGGAATAAATTTTAATTCAAATGTGGAAGGCAAGCTTGTTCTGCCAAGTACAAAGCGCCAGAAAACCATGCCCGTCGTGCCTCGCAAGGAGTTTCCATGTTTCTCATGGAGATTTTCCACGTGACTGCAGCCAAATTCTCTAAGCTTCTCATTTTAATTGCTCTTTCCCCTACTCCAAATCCTGTTGCTCGTTCAGCTTTCATCCCTCTTTTTTTTCCCTGGTGCTCGCTAGTAAGAACAGAAGTGTGAACTCATCAGGCCGAAAATCCAAACGACGGGGTAAACACTTGAGCTTTTCCTTACACACTGCCGACCGTTCCTCTTGACTCATGATCTGCTCAACATTTTTCTTGTTTTTTTTTTGTGCTCGCAAAAAGAGTTTGTCAGCAATCGCATTATTTTGTTTTTCGCAAAAAATGCTTGGATTTTTTTAGAAATATTTTTTTACCAATTAAACATATTCAATAATTAATATTTTGCAATTTTTCAAAAGTATTTTTTGTAGCTGTGCACGGTGACAGCTCTTAAACGTCTTGTTATGCACGTATCGCCATTACGGAGCTTTTCCTTGAGCGAGCTTTCTTCTCCATCAACCGTTCCAGCTATCCGCCGAGTCAGCTCGGCTTTTGGCCGAGGGAAAAGGTGGTGCGGAAAATAACGTGACACCGACCGGCGGTGGCTGGCCGACTTGTTGGGGGGCATAAATGTGTGTGAGCGCGCACACGTAGCCGCGTATATTACCATAGCATTACGGCCAGATGTAACAACACTGGGCCCTTAAACGGATTCAGAATGTTTTTGGGATTCGAAGCGCCGCGACGCAACAGTACGGTGTGCTTAACCTTTAACTATACCAAAAAAAAGTGCAATTTTTCGGCACTTGTATCGAAAAGTAACACTTTTAGAATCGGTTTTGGGCACGAATAATACGAGAATGTTAAAAGATAAGCTGTTGAGGGTTAAGCTGGTTGGAACCGTTCTTTGAAGTAACAGTCAAACTCAAACGTATAGTACGTGTAAGTACGTTCTTCTACACTTGTATACACACATGCGTACCCGTAACACGTTAGTGGTGCCAAAGAAGACGAAAACGACGAAGAAGAAGTCGCCAGCAATAAGTCTCTTTCCAATTATGTAAGTGCTCTCGTTTGTCGTCGTCGTCGCCGTTCTCTCTCTCATCTGGGCAAGCCCTCATCAAGTCCCGCTATGAGAAGAATCTTACCGATGATGGCTGGACGCCACCAAAGAGCGAACGAACGCTACCGAAGTCAACTGTTTGACTGTTGTAGATGGTGCATAATTACAACCCAACCTCTCACCAGAACACACAGCAGCAGCAGATTGTGAACCTGTGTGAGCGATCTTTGAAATGTAAATGTTTTTGGGGAGCAGTGTGGGTGGGGGGTGCACACAATTAAAAATGTATTACGGACTCTTCACTGGAGTGCCTTCTCGTCATACGAGCCGAACAAAGACGATTATTTGAGATGAATCTGTTCGTTCTCGTTGCGAGCATTGTTAAGGGTTGGGAAAATTTGATATGGAAATGTCAAACAATTCGTTTCATTCATCTTATTGTGGCAGTCATTAGGTTAAAATTGGATCTTTATTAGCTTAGAATGGAATCTGCTTTCATTTCAAACTTATTGTTATCATTTCTTAAGGAGAATCAGCATCCCAAGAATATGTGCACCCAAAGTTTAAGAACGAGGGGATAGTCCTCACGAAAAGAAACGTGAGGAAAGTGCTATTTTGCGAGAGTATAGTCCTCTCGCGTATTCATTCGTTCATTAGAACAGTTCATCCTATTGAGTGGCTTATATGGACAAATGACCGCTACTTATTCACCGAAACATGGTGGTCCACACGGCAAAGGCACGGTTCAATATGCCAAAGGTCTTGGGTTCGAGACTCGATATCGGTACTTTTTTTTTGATAGATGAACTTTTTTTGAAGATGAACCCATGAGTAAAGTACTCTCGGTAATTTCGGGATTTATCCTCTCAGTCCGCACACAGTACCATTTTACTACCAAATTGTGCTCTTTATCCTCTCGTTTGCCGATGCCCAATTCTGGGTGTATTTTGCTTTTACAACATATCTTGAGGAGATATCTATTTACAGAATCAAAAAGCACTCAAGCAACGTCAGCCAATGACCTGGCTTTGATTTGATAATTGTTTTAGAAGTGTTCATCACTACAGCTTTTCCGTGGTAGCAAAAGCTCTCCTTTTGCCTCCTTCATGTTCGTGATCGACCGAAACTACCCCAAAAATACGCTTAAAATGTTCAATTTTGCGCAGTTTTTAAACTCGTACGCTACTTCCACGGATAATTACAGGGTATCTTCGTCTAGAGGCAACAGATTAACGAACATGCAGGGCAAGACACTCAAAGTAAAAGAAACCAATATTTTGTGGAGTAATCATGTTTAAAATCAGAGGTTCCTAATTTCCTGATAAATTTTCTGTTGAAATCAACTTGAATTTAAGATTTTTTCCCTCAAAAAAACATATTTATTATTTTTTCTAGAAAACAAATATGAATATCTGCACGAAATCAAATTGTGAGAACCCCTGCAAAAAATCGCCAAATCGACGTCGTCGTGCTATCATGTCGCACCCGCCATTTTGGCGTTCCGAGAAAAACGCGTTTTAATGTTTGACCTTCAAGAAACAAAAACGAAAGCACGCAATGTAAACAATAACAAACACGTTTTGTTTGGCTGACCATTCTGTGCATTGTCCCGAAGTTTGGTAGAAGTTGGTTACTGGAGTCCCGAGTTATAATTAAAAATGTTTACGGTAGTCTAACTTGTACGTGCGTCAAACGCATCCTGACCTGAAATCCCTTTGCCCTTTGTCGCACTTACATCAATTTTCAGGGAGTGACAAGATAGCACGACAGGATTGAAACTTCTTTTATATGTAGAGTGACAAAAATTTTCGGAGCTTTTTTGGTTTTCATTGAATATCTCAGGAACGAAATCGAATTTTGGGGATCTGTGAAGGTCAAAAGATGAGGCATTGTGAGCTGCACAAAATGGCGTTCTTAACTCAATTTGGCCCAAAATGCACGTACGACAAGTTAGCACGATGGCGACGAAATATGAGTAATAGCTCCGAATAAACACTGAAAAACGGCCAAGAAGCAGCAGCCGATATCGCTCTGAGAGTTCAAATTGTACGAAAATAATCAACAGCTTCCTGTTTTGCTCACTTCTCTCTCGCTCTCGTGGGCCCGCGAAGATTGATTCTCGCCAGCGTGAGTGAGTGTTTAGTAATTATCTGGGGATGAACTTGAACTGAGAAATCGTTTGTGGTTGTTTAAATTCTTTCAAACGCATTTTTGTGCTTTCAAAAGCATCACTGAAGCTGCACTGAATTTGATGTTACTGGGTGAAATAAAATAGAATTGAGCAGAATTTTTCGTTTTCGACTTATTTTGTACAGGAATAAAAAAAATAATTGAAAAGTCCACATTTAAATCTTAAAAACAACAACAGATTTTAAATGAGCAGAAAAACCAACTATCTGGATTTTTTTTGCAGATTTACATCAATATGCAGATAGGGATTCAAAAAACGAAAGTTTACATCTTTTGAAATGAAATAAACTTTTTGTGACACAAAATCTGCACTTTGTTTTTTTTTAAACTATCGTTTTTGACAGTGAAACCTTACGACACACTTTTAAGTTAGTTTCATTTTAATAAAACTATCTTCACGATATGGCGAAAGCCAAATATTATAAATCGAAATGACCCATGGGAGATTTAAACGTTTTTTTGTTCAAGTATAAGATCGATTCTACAGCCTCTTATCCGGTCAATGAAAATATTTTGTGCATGTTTTAAAAGCCCGGAACGTTAGTTTTTTGGTGCCAAGATGATGGAGAAAAAATCTTTTTATTTTTGTTGACTGGCTTAGTAATTGGATTTGTAAATATCGAAATCAGTACAGAGAATTTTCGAAAAATTACACAATGCTTTATGTAAATAAAATTTACAACAAAAATTCAAAAACAGTGAAAAACATATACAATATAACACAATTTCGTATTGGTATATCATAATACGAAGAAAAAAAACTGTTTTAATATTGTTTGTTGAGTTTAAAATTATGATAAAATTTAATATAACATAAGTATGGTAAATTTTCTCATACTAAACCAATCCAGAAAACACTGGCAGATTACTTACTAACTTTTATCAATATTTGAAATTTTTTAAGTTAAACAAATTTTCAAAGAATCTGAAATTTTAAAAACAAAGTCTTGTTGTCTTTGCTAAATTTTTGTCTTTGTCTTGCTAAATGCCATGACAAAAAATTGAAATTTCGCGGCATGTAAATTACAAAACATTGGAATTGCATGGCATTTACACGGTACTCAAAAATCGGCTTGAAATAAATGCAAAAATATGTTATTTTAGTATTTTTGTGTAGAGGAAAGTTACTTTGAGAATTAACAATAGTTCATAATTGACACAAAACATTCATTGCTTTTTTGTATAAGTTCAATTTAGCCCAGCTTTACATCTGAAATACTTCAAAATTAAAATATCAAAATAATTTGCTAAAGTCTCTCTAAACTAAATCCATTCTTATCTCAATATTGAGGACAAGTTTAAGCAAAACTCCATTTATAACAACTACTTCCAAAATGCTCTACTTGTGGTTTGTTTCAATTCAAAAATCAAACTTTTGAACACTGAGGAGAAATTTTTCAAGTGATTTTTCGGATTTCGCAGCATTTCACGGTGTTGACCAGATTTTACGGACTTGGGCAAATTTCACGGATTACGTGACTTCCGTGAAATCGCGAAAAATCACCAGCTCTAGCCTATAGAAGAATATCACATTGAAACAAAACAATAGTAACTTTTTACTAAGGTACATAAATAATTTATAAATTAGTTTTCAGATTTTCAACTATTTTGGAAGGGGTCATATTTCATTTTATTTAAAAAATGAACCAGATTTTAATAAATATCCCAATATTTCTACCTCTATTTCAAATGGTATAATGAAATAAAAATAATATACAAATTTGGTAAATGATAAAAATTGGATTTCTTGGATATCATAAAAGGTTTGATGATATTTGAAATTTTAGAGAAATATGCAGCCCATGTTCGCATAAATGTCCCATATGCAAAAACAGCAAGCTGGGGAAAACGCATTTGAAGTTTGCCCCATACATAAGGCTACGTGTTAAAATTTCGCAAAAAAAACTGGATTTCCTCCTGATTTTTGGAACAAAGTACTGTTAAAGGCTCTTTTGAAAGAGCACACACTTTTCACTTTTGAACCAAACTGCATCAATAACTCGAAATCGATGAAAATGCATATGGGACATTTATGCGATCAAGGGCAGTATGTTTGAATGAAACTTGATTTGAAATAAGATTGGATTGATTGGAAGTTTAATTTTGTAAAATTAAGTTTTTAAAGTTGTAGATTTGCGTTTACAGCTTATCATTTTTTCTTTGTTTATTTTTATAAGGATAAAAACTTTGCCCATATAATTTGGTTTAAAAAATGAAATAAGAAAAAAATTATATCTATTTAGACCTTTTCAAAACTTAAGCTTTATTTTTAAATTATTATCATGAAATTTCAAAAAGGTTTCAATTTTTAGCACTAAAAACCAGACGAATAGTTTCATAGCTATCGTCCGTTGAAAATAACAAGCTAATTAGGTGACACTTCGAGAAATTCTTTTTCATCGATTCAAATTTTTGTTAGGCTATATCTCGAAAACTGATTGCTCAACTTTTTTAAAACTTGTATTCCTAAAATCGAGATAACGTGTGATGATTCCAAGCAAACCCCATATGTTTATTTATCAATTTTTTTGTAGTTTGCTCTAGAACTTTGTGAAACATTGTTACACTCTAGAAAATTACTCTGCAAATAAAAAAAAACACGAAATTTTAAAATCGAATATTTTGTTCTCAATGAAAAAATGACCCTGGTTCATGTAGATTTAAAAAGTACATTAAATTTCCCTTAAAATGACACGTTCCAAAACAAAATAACTTTTATTGTTTTTTTTTTCGAATATATGAAAAGTATTCGAAATATTTTTTGAAATTTTGAAAAAAAATTCGGAATTTTGAAAAAAAAATTTTATAAATTTTGAGTCTTTTTTCGCATGTTTAAAAATTGAAGGGGTCGTACCGCCCCTCCGTCACGAGATATCAAAAAACGAACCATGGATTCGTGATCAGGGAGAAACGTTACCCTTTAGGACAAAGTTTTACGCAAATCGAAGAGGGGTCGGGGCAACTTTTCCCGATTTCGTGTAAGCTGGTAGAGAATTACCCATTAGAACAAAAATATAAAGGTTACTCAGTCTTCTACTCGAGTCTATAATTACCTTTAAAAAATATGTATCGATAGTGCCCTTTGTCGATCTATTACAATAAGCCAGAAGATACACTTTCAAGCGCAGCGTAAAACGACGACTTGACGACTTGTCGATCTTTCGAGCGAGAACGAGTCGGAAATTCGAATTTGATGTGCAGTGTATGGTTCTGCATAAAACCAAAAATTTTATAAAAAAAATAGGGTAAAAAAAAAGACCTAAAACACTATTTGGCTATATCACTGGAAATCAATTTTGGAAAAGCTTAACATTTTGGGCACACACAGTAGGTATATGGTACAGTTTTCGAATAGCTTTTTGTTTTAAATTGAATTCTTTGAATTTGAAGGTGAATCCTCTAAACCTCAAAAAAATATGAATCCATAAAAAAATTCTCGTATCCGACCTCACAGCTACAAATGAGCAATATAAAAATTGTGCACAAATTTTTAAAATCGGATGCAGACATCGCACAAGAATTTCACAAAAAGAGTAGAGCGTTTATCCAAAAGCAAACCTTACCAATCTTACCTACCTTTTCTTTTGTAATCTTTCTTTTGTAACCTTTCATTTCAAAGAAAGGCAAAAATTTATAAAAATATTGCGGAAATGGTGGTAAGCTAATGGAGACTTAGGAAATTCAATTGAACAATTCATTCCAAATTTGATCGATACAATTTCAAAAGAAATTGCTTTTACTCGAAAGAATATCTCTTTTCAAATCGTCGAAATAATTTGAATTCAGCTCAACCACAACCAAAATAAGCAGCTTCTTAGCATCGTGTGTATGTGTGGGCGGTAAAAGTTATTCGCTGACTAACCACAAAAAATGAAGGCGACCATAAAAATAGGAAAAATATTGCTCCAAGACAGAGTTTTTCCTCGCATTTCTTTTTCTTTTTTTTTTGCGGGTGAGGGTGGGTCTCGAAACACATTGTGGTGGTACTCAATAATGGTAAACTTTGAGCTTTTGTCTATTTCGCAAGCTTGGGTGGGGGGGTGGTGGTGGTGGTTTCAGCGCAATTCTCCGAAGACCGCTGGGTGGGTGGGATGGGGTGGATGGAAATTTACTTTCCACGAGTTGGTTCTGATGTGGTAAAAGTTGCTCCCTCTGGGGGCAGGGAGATTGGACAGAAAAAAAAGGTTGTTTCGTCGCAGCTCTACTTGGGGCGGAGAACGCCACTTGCGAGAACAAAGTCGAAAGTAAAGTTCCTTGGAATTAATGCTTCTTCCATACACGTGTTCCACCTCGCAGGATCGACCCGAGCAGTTGTCACTTTAACGAGTTTTGTTCTGCTGGAAATAAGTTGTCAGGTAACATCATTTCGATGCGAGCGATATATGGACGGTCTGGGCTGGATGGATAAAGTTTGTTCGATGTATGTTAACACCTTGAATAATTCGATTTGGTCGATGAGGAAGTTTGACGACAGGTGAATCTATTGCATTTCGAATTGATTGTGTTCTTATGGATTGGAATTATTGTATTCAATTCTACATAGTTGGGGATGTTTAAGTACCGAAAAACTCAGTCAATTTGTACAAGTCGTAAAACATGAAAACAACTTGAAACCCAGTAAACTTACATCGAAAAGTCCCTAACGAGTCCCTGCCTTCCCAGCTTGTTAACATCACCCTTCAAACCGTTGAGACTTTACACAGGGCTCAATTATAACTTTGTCTTGTAACGAAATTGCTTTCCATCGCCACCGGGCGCACGCACAAATGGTCCTAATTCAATTGGAGGTCATTTTCCGCACCACGCCCGGCTTCCAGAGGAGGGCTCATTACGCATTCAAACTTTTACGTGATTTATTTGGACTCCCGGCTTGAAGAAAGGTAGCATAATTTCATTTCGGGGGAGGTTCTCGTTTTTATCCTGGCCCTGAACGACGCAAAAAGCCACCTAATCATGCTTACATAATTGAAATTAATCTGATACAAGACCGGCTACTGTCCACCGTCACTCTTGGGGGAGATCAGATCTTTTTATTACGGCCTAATCAAAGCAAATTAAGTCATCGTCCCAGAGAAGATCTTCATAAACCGTAATGGAAGATACACCGTCATTGTAAGAATCAACAGCGATGTGAAAACAAGATTTTTCTAATTACCGTTGTTGTAACTTTTAGAGATTTAAAATTTAAGTTATTCCTAAACACTGCCTCATCGTATTCACGTTCAAACAACTAGGTCTTTTTTCCAGCTGTACTAACTAACCTAACCCCACTTCAACCTCCCCCTTGTATAACCTCAACGTACTCCCCTAATCATAATTGGTTTATATCCACATGGTGTGGCGTCGCGCGTTGGTTTCCCCGGGTTTTATTTTTTCTTCTGGAAGTGTTCAGTGCACTTGCCGTACTACTCGCAGCGAGCGAAATAAAATCACAGCCGGTTCCAACGACTATCTACTAAATCTAAAACACCCTGCCCTCCCCAATCCTACTCCTCAGGCGGAATTCAACTTGACCACCCGTTTGCATCATTCTTACCCCCCGTTTATTGCGTGCCATCGACAAAGATCGTTTTCTAAATACTCCAAAGTGAGCGTGTCCCGAGTGCGGGGAAATAGTAAATTTCAAACTTATTGAAATTTTATGTTTTAATAATTGAGCATGAGCATGAGCATGAGAGACCACCCATGGTTGTCCTTCTCCGTTGCTGAACAGAACCGTAATATCTTTCAGCACTACTGATCATAGGCTTCGACTATCAAGTGGTATTTCCCTTATCAACAGCATGTATGAATGCGCTGAAAAGATAAAACACCATGATTTCCAGAACAAGATCAGTTGCGAATAGGTAACAGTCGTTGGCCACCAACGGCGCCCGCCATGTCAGTTTGTAGATCTCGATTTTAAGGGACGGGAATGTTAGTTAGCGCAGGTTGCTACTAGGGCAGCTGATTTACTCACAAGCGCCAGGAACCTGAAAATTTGTAAGTAGGATAGGGTGTTTGGTTAGAATTCATCATAGAAGATGATGATGCGACCCAAAATCATAGTGTTTGTTGAAAGGTATTATATTTTATTCTCAAGGCAAACAATCGGTTGCTGCGGATGAGACATTTCCCGTTTAACTGTTGTTAAATTTTTAATGAAATGGTTTAATCTTAGACAGCCGGCTGTGGAAAGATAAAACCAAATAATATTTATTTATAAAATGAGGTGTTAAACGCAATGCTGCAATGATAGCGTAGTCTGATTTTTAATTATATAATCATTTAGTTCATGAATTTGTTACGGAATAGAAGCGACGAACTCAATCATCAAGTGCCTTCCGATCTTCTTTCTGTTAGCTAGATAAGGTATTGATTTTGGTTTGGTATTGGTTTTGGTTTTGGAGCTACGATGCAATGGAGAGGGCTTAACACACAAACAACCGACGTCGAGCCCTCCGAGCTACGGAGCTATGGGAAGGTCTTTTCAACACAAAAAAGACTCGCGCACCACACGACGATGAATCAAAATAATTTTGTTACGCGATAAACCTAACGAACTCGGATCGTTTTTATCGAAAACTATATCACAATTCACGACAAAAATGTGAAACAAAAGGCACACACAAAAAAAAAAATCACTTTTCACTCCCTGAAATTTTATGTTTTAATAATTTTCTATTTTCTGTGATCAATCTATTTTTTTTATCTTATAAATACATAATCCAATTTATAAATATGCTGAATAAAAAATAATTGTTTTATCCTGAGTAATTAATAAATATTGATTCTTTAATTTTTTTGAAAATATCATAAAAAACTCATTGCATAAATTAAAAATCGGGAGAGCAAGTTTATCGTTAAAATTATCAAAGATTTCAAAATCAATATCAATATAAATCATTTTTTTTTTCATTATTTACACTTCACATCATTTAAATTTTTTTAGTTTTTATCGCCCTTTTAGCATTCAATTGTTGAGACTCAAAAAATCAAATTATTCGCTCTACAGCATTGCCTTGGCGTTCTCGATTGCGAGATTCCTACTCGAAACTAGGTGTCCGAAGGCTTGATTGTTGAGGCAATTGCAAACCTCTTTTTTATACCTAAGCTTCCATCCACCCCGGGATTTGAACTGACGACCTTTGGATTGTGAGTCCAACTGCCTACCAGCGACTCCACCGAGACAGGACCCAGGGAGACGACTCCTACACCTGGATTGAGCTAACGACCTAACCCTCTAGGTTAGACCGGGGCCAACATTTACTTCCCCGTCCGACGGAAGGCGTGATCAGACAAATCTCGTCTCAAAATTTGCCACTGGGACCTTCTGGGATCGAACCCAGGCCGACTGGGTGAGAGGCAATCACGCTTACCCCTATACCACGGTCCCGGACAATTGTTGAGACTATGGATTGCTATTTGGGTAATTCTCTACCAACTCACACGAAATCGGGAAAAGTTGCCCCGACCCCTCTTCGATTTGCGTGAAACTTTGTCCTAAGGGGTAACTTTTGTCCCTGATCACGAATCCGAGGTCCGTTTTTGATATCTCGTGACGGAGGGCGGTACGACCCTTCCATTTTGAACATGCGAAAAAGGTATTTTCAATAATTTGCAGCCTGAAACGGTGATGAGATAGAAATTTGGTGTCTAAGGGACTTTTATGTAAAATTAGACGCCCGATTTGATGGCGTACTCAGAATTCCGAAAAACGTATTTTCATCGAAAAAACACTAAAAAGTTTTAAAATCCTCCCATTTTCCGTTACTCGACTGTAAAAATTTTGGAACATGTCATTTAATGGGAAATTTAATGTACTTTTCGAATCTACATTGTCCCAGAAGGGTCATTTTTCATTTAGAACAAAATTTTTCATTTTAAAATTTCGTGTTTTTCTAACTTTGCAGGGTTATTTTTTAGAGTGTAACAATGTTCTACAAAGTTGTAGAACAGACAATTACAAAAATTTTGATATATAGACATAAGGGTTTGCTTATAAACATCACAAGTTATCGCGATTTTACGAAAAAAAGTTTTGAAAAAGTTACTTTTTGCGTTTCTCTTTGTTTCGTCGTCCGTGTCTGTCGCGGGTGACCATGAACGGCCATGATCGATGACGACCAACTTTTTCAAAACTTTTTTTCGTGAAATCGCGATAACTCGTGATGTTTATAAGCAAACCCCTTATGTCTATGTATCAAAATTTTTGTAATTGTCTGCTCTACAACTTTGTAGAACATTAAAACACTCTAAAAAATAACCCTGCAAAGTTAGAAAAAACACGAAATTTTAAAATGAAAAATTTTGTTCTAAATGAAAAAATGACCCTTCTGGGACAATGTAGATTCGAAAAGTACATTAAATTTCCCATTAAATGACATGTTTCAAAAATTTTTACAGTCGAGTAACGGAAAATGGGAGAATTTTTAGAACTTTTTTAGTGTTTTTTTCGATGAAAAATACGTTTTTTCGGAATTCTGAGTACGCCATCAAATCGGGCGTCTAATTTTACATAAAAGTCCCTTTGACACCAAATTTCTATCTCATCACCGTTTCAGGCTACAAATTATTGAAAAATACCTCTTTTTTCGCATGTTCAAAAATGGAAGGGGTCGTACCGCCCCTCCGTCACGAGATATCAAAAAACGGACCTCGGATTCGTGATCAGGGACAAAAGTTACCCCTAAGGACAAAGTTTCACGCAAATCGAAGAGGGGTCGGGGCAACTGCTGTGTGAGTTGGCGGAGAATTACCCATTTCAATTTTTATTTTTATTTTTATTTTATTGTTTGCCCCCCCCCTCCCACCCTGACCCCGACCAGAGCCGAGGGACAAAAACTTTGAAAAATATTTGCATCGGCCTTATTACAACAACAACAATAAAATTATATATCCTTTATTGGAGATTGGGCAAATTTCAAAACGATTGCCATTGAAACAGGTACTACAAAATATTTTCGTATCTGGGTAAAGTTTTATAAATTATCATGAGAAGTATTATATATTTTTTTACTGATGAATAATGATAACAATCGTTTCGCGAATCATAGATTTAAAAATTAAATAGATTATAGAGCGTCCAATTTCTAGTGCGAAAAAATCTGGAATCCCGGAATTTCCCGTAAAACATTTTTTTCGGTTCAAAGAATTTTGTGAATTTCCAGGAAATTCCCAAAATTCAAAATCAGGTATTATTTTTTTAACTTTATCGATCAAAAATTTGCAAAATATATCCAGGAATTTGATAGAACAAAATAAACGGTCTTTTAAATTAACTGTTTTTAGTGCGTCCATCCCGGGAATTCCAGGGACAAAATTCCCGGGATTTTTCCAAAACCGGGAATTCCCGTATTCGGGATTTTTCATAATTTGTTCCGGGAATTCCCGAAATATAAAAATAAAAACAATTTTTAGTCTGTAAATTTAGATTTGGTTGTGGAATAGATGAACAGTTGAATACCTCATAAAAAATAATAATTTTAAAGCATTATTATTTGTATTAGGCATATATCAGCATGATTTGGTGTATTAAGGAAAACTGTTGAAATTTTAGTTTACCGATCTGCGAAGTGCCTAGCGCTTTAAAAAAAGATTGAGATATCTAGGTATATTAATGATTTAAAATAAAAAAAATCAGATTAAATTATTTTTCATCAAACACTGCTATGTGGGGCAAATCAGAACTAAAGAAACGAATTAAGACACCTATTTAGCCATTTTTTGCATGTAAAGTAAATCTTTCCCAGTTCCTGAGGGGAACACCCTTGAAGAGTATCGGGGCCGGCATTTACAAAGCGGATTCAGTGGCAGTTTCATTCTCAACTTAATGTTAACATGTTGAGGTTAATGTTAACATTCCATAGGTCGCCTCCCTAAGGTGTCGTGATAAGGTCCAGTTTGTGACGATACACTACCTTCCCTTTACTAAGCAATCGATTCCAGAAGGGAAAAGATCACCAGTTGTGTTGGTCCGAGCCGGGATTTGAACCCCGATCTACCGCTTACGAGGCGGGGGGGGGGGGGCTACGTGGCTCGGTCAATTTTTTGCATGATGTTTCAAATAACTTTGGTTGAAACAGGAACAGAACATAACAATTTCACAGAACACCGACTTATATTTTTTTTTTTTTGCTCTAAAATCTACTTACCAATTCAGACTTTTCCTTGTTGGCGGCATTAACTTAAAGATAATTTGTAAAATATGTTTTTGCAAAAGTTTTTTTTTTGTGTGAAAGTTGAACTTTTCAATACATGTATCTATAGGTAATTTTTTTTCAATTTCAGCGGTGGATTTATTTAAAAAATGGAATAAAATAAAATTCAAAAGTCGTTTATTCTAATTCAAAACTAATAGATCTAAAATTTTACATTGACTGCTGTAAATTTATTTGTTGTCGCCTCTTGTTTTTTAAAGATCTTTTAAATAAATTTTTCAAGCTTTTCTAAACATGTCGTTTATAAAAGAAATGTATTTATATAAGTTTATTTAATTTGAATCACTTTGTAGTTCATTTCAAATCCAAATCACAACAAAGAACAAAAAAAACTTATTTGAATTCTCTTTAACACTGGAACGCCCAACGCATGTCCAACTTACACGGACGCCCAAGCCTCCCAAAAAAGTTGGAACGGTAACTTCAACACACCCGTTCTCGGGCATAACTCAACCAATCGGGACGACTCTTGTTCCCAGTGATTTGTAAGAATGTCTAGATGATCCTAAAATTTTGCAGAACTTGATTTGAACAAATCTGTAATTTCTGCGACCAAAAACATCGTTCCAACTTTTTTTAAACGACTGCCTCCGCGGAATTTTCGGCGAATTTTTTTTTACACGCGAAAAAAAAAAGTTGGAACGATGTTTTTGATCGCCAAAATTACAGATTTGATCAAATTAAGTTCTGCAAAGGTCTAGAATCATCTAGACATCCTAACAAATCACTGGAAAGAAGAATCATCTTGATTGGTTGAGTTATGCCCGAGAACCATTGAGTTGAAGTTACCGTTCCAACTTTTTTGGAGCCTTGGGCGTTGGAATGTTAAGCAATTTAAAATTTGTCGTCCTTGTTTATATTGAAGAGAAGACTATCACCAAGTAATATGATTGAGCTGATTCTATGATTTTAAGCTTGAAAAAATAACAAATATTATAAAAACATAGATTTTATGACTTTTCATAAATTTCTCGGAATTCCCGGGATTTCAGAAATATTTTTCCCGTTTCCCGGGAAATTAAAAACCCGGGAAATTTGGATGCTTCTTGTCTATGGAGTGTTAAAAATTTTGATAATCTTGCAACAAAAAAACCTTTGTGAGCAAAAAAACATGTAATATTGTATGAGAAAACGTGTACACAAAAAGCATGTACCGAAGATGAAAATTAGGTCTGCTCACCCCAAAAATAACATGAATCCGGCGAAAGTCATATTCAGATTACCAAGCCCACGCCCCAACCCTCTCAGCTATGTAAAATCGCATGCAAAAGCATGCACATCACGCTTTTGCATGCGATTTTACACAGAATTTTTTTATTGTGTAATTTGTTTGCTAGGTAAAAAACTAGACTTCATTTCATGCAGTGCTTGGAAGAATCTTCATCATATGAAAATCTTTTGACGTTTATCAAGAAAATGAGGTTCACATAACATCTTCGATTGCTTGATTTTCTTTTAAAATTTCGGGAGCCATATTTTGCGTGTATCACCTACTCTCTCTCTTTAGGGTGAAGAAAGCTCGCATGCGAGAATGATTTTTTTGCGATTGTTCCAATCCTGAAAATTTTAAATTAATGAAAATAAACCGTTTAAGTTTGTTGATCGCAAAAATCAATCCTAACTAGCGATGAAAGAATCATCATCAAAAGAAAATCTGTTGACGTTCATCAAGAGAAAAAATCCGTAAGGAGCATGGCTCTCCTCTCTCGCGCACGAAAAATCGGTACAAGGAATCTCTAAAAATCATCATCTTGATTATTCGGTGCAACACCTTTTTCACTACTACACTTGCAAGTTTAACGTCACACGTCGAAAATAACTTTTCACTATTTGTAGATGTGCAATGTGTGTAAAAACAAAACGAAATAAACCATTTTAAGTGGCGCTGACAAGGAAATTCACAAAAAATCCTCAACGATTGATTTTATCGGAGAATTTCTTTTGTGTGATTCGCCTCTTCTCTTTTTCGAGGGTGAAGAAAGTGTGCAAGCGAAAATGTTTTTTTTGGCGATTATTCCATCCGTGATCCCAACACAACTAGAAAAAATATATCAAAACAATGAAAATTATAAATCTCTCAAATAAAAAAATCGTACGCAGCGAAAAAAACAATTAATTATCGATTCACAGCTCTTCGCATTATAATAAATAGCGCAATGCTTAGCAAAAATCGAAAAGAGTGAGCGACCAAAGATTCTGAAATTATTGTATTTAACCTAAACAACAAGGGATCAATGACTAATTTCTGAATAATTTTCTTTATTTCTCGATACATCAAACAATGATCCAAAACTATCACAATCCCGTTCTCGGGAAGTCACCAGCACTAAACAACAAACGGCGCGACGCTCGTTAATCCAGTTGCGGAATAAAATTCCCGGAATCCCTAACCTCGTTCCTCGCGCATCCACTCGGCAGAGTAGACACACGCGCAATTTGGCATGTTTGAACCTGTTTTCTCCGCGCCCCAAAATGCCATACCGCGGGCGCGGAGTCGTCGTAGCGTTCACAGAGCAGCAGACGAGACTGTTGAGACGCTGACAAGTGGACGAGGTCAAAACAAGTCACAATCTGTTTATCTATGGTGGTATCGTTGTCGGTAGTTTACAATCTGATCGTGTGTGAATGTGTGTGTGTGCGTGTCGTTAGGGTTAGTCGTTTGAAATCGGAGACCACACCGTGCCGGCTGCATGGCAAATGCCGCAAAACCGAACGGAACTAAACTGAAATCGGTCCAACGTCAGCGGTACAAAAGTTTGTCACACCACTAAATGCTGTTATTTTGCTAGTGATTCACAATGCCTACTGGATCTAGAAGTGAAAATTTGTTTAGTAATGAAGTTAGTAACGAAACAATTTGTCACTCAAATGGAAAATTTTAAACCAACAGTTACCTCAATTTTGCGCACCTAGAAACGCTCCTTTTGTACTCTAATTACGTTCACCATCAGGACAGCTCTCAAATGGTCCCGGTAACGGTGAACAGTTCACAGAGCTGGTGTCGTCAACGGCGACAGTGATAATGATGATGTTGATGGTGCAAACTTCCTGAAGGGTTCGCGCGCCCCGGAGGTGAACCAGATCTTTTACGTGGCCGTACAATGCACTCCAATTGTAATTGTAAAAGCAACGCCCTCCCACCACCAACAACAACACCAGTACCACGGTTTGTGTTTATAGTGTCAGCCCGGTAGACACATGCTCTCCGAAACTATCCGAACAACAAGCGTTTTGAGCAGTGCTGTTGTTGTTACGGTTTCTATGGCTGCTGTTGTTGTTGTTGCTGCTTCTGTACAGCTGTGCCAGCCTGATGACTTCGCACTGAATTCTGCACCTTCAAATGGTGTTCTGCCCCCCTCTGGGAATGTTTGTACGTCGCGCATGACCCAGATATAATGAGCCGGTGCTGAATGTGTGTACGCTACGCTAGAGCAGGGTGCGGCGGAAAGACTTTCCCCCCACCAGGGATTGTTAGATACGCCCCATATCGCCAAATGACAACCCAGGGCCGATGAGCTGAACTTTTTTTTCCATTTCTCGGGACCGGAACTGGAACGCGGAGTTGCTTCGAACCAACTCACTTCCACAGCTCGTTATTTGGAGCCAGCAAGATTAACCGCTAGGCGCTAATGACATCTCTTAAGTGGTACAAAGTCACCCCCACGGAACGGTGCCTCATCACGGCGGCCCCCGTAAATTAGGTGTCGTGTGCAACGAGAAATTTTACTAGCTTTTCCAACACGTTCTCGTTATCGCCACACCCGTCTTTGGGCGGTGCTTTCGTACACCCAACCGCGGAGTTGTAAGATTGTGGCACAAAGTTGTCACTTTCTCAGGTGAATTTTGCGAGAAAGCACTTGCGGTACATACACCGTTTGCGCGTCGTGATTAAGCTTTGTTTCCAAATGGCAAGGCATTTAGATTAGATAAGGTACGGCGGGTTTTCCAGATGTCAAAAAAAGGTAGCAATAAAATCGGATTTTATATGGAGATTTTCAGAAAACTGAAAATTTGGCAATTTCATCGGATTTTTCTAGAGTGCATGCCAAACTGAACAGAAAAAAGCTTTTAGCTGAAATTTATTTTTTGAAAAAATAGGCATATTTCGCACTAGAGTTTAGGTTCATGCAAAATCTGTTACCGGAGATATGTATTTTCATACAAAAATAATAGAATATTGTCGAACCAAATCAAAAGCATCGTTTTCAAGTTAGAGGCACCCAAAGGAGAAAATATTTGAACTTTTCACCAGTTTTTTTGTGATTCAAAAATACTTTTTTTTTCGAAGAGCTAAGAAAATTTATTTTTCTTGACTTTGTTGATTAAACTGCTGGTTGGTGAGATACAGCCTCTTGATTTTCAAATTTCGTTAAAAATGAGTTTTCTTCAGCTCAGACTGATCTATTTAGCCCTCATTTTTCAATAAGCGATATCCCTAAAACCCTTTTGATTATAAAAATCCAGCTTTTTATAGAAAGGTAAAAAGCTAAACATTTTTTATTTTTAAGTACTTACGTGATACTTTCCGATCAAACTGAAAAACATGTTGGGTAATTCTCTACCAACTCACACGAAATCGGGAAAAGTTGCCCCGACCCCTCTTCGATTTCCGTGAAACTTTGTCCTAAGGGGTAACTTTTGTCCCTGACCACGAATCCGAGGTCCGTTTTCTGATATCTCGTGACGGAGGGGCGGTGCGACCCCTTCCATTTTTGAACATGCGAAAAAAGAGGTGTTTTTCAATAATTTGCAGCCTGAAACGGTGATGAGATAGAAATTTGGTGTCAAAGGGACTTTTATGTAAAATTAGACGCCCGATTTGATGGCGTACTCAGAATTCCGAAAAAACGTATTTTTCATCGAAAAAAACACTAAAAAAGTTTTAAAAATTCTCCCATTTTCCGTTACTCGACTGTAAAAAAATTTTGGAACATGTCATTTTATGGGAAATTTAATGTACTTTTCGAATCTACATTGACCCAGAAGGGTCATTTTTTCATTTAGAACAAAAATTTTCATTTTAAAATTTCGTGTTTTTTCTATCTTTGCAGGGTTATTTTTTAGAGTTTACCAATGTTCTACAAAATTGTAGAGCAGACAATTACAAAAATTTTGATATATAGACATAAGGGCTTTGCTTATAAACATCACGAGTTATCGCGATTTTACGAAAAAAAGTTTTGAAAAAGTTGGTCGTCGTCGATTATGGCCGTTCATGGTCACCCGCGACAGACACGGACGACGAAACAAAGAGAAACGCAAAAAGTAACTTGGCTGTAACTCAGCAGCCAGATTTTTTGGAAATTTCTGAGACCAATTTATAGGTTCAAAATGCCAAAAACCGAGGTATAGGGAGCGTTCTTTTATAACGTTACGCAAAAAATCCGATTTTTAGACCCCCTCCCGCCTCGTAACAAAATTTCCATACAAATTTAAAAAAAATGTATGGAGTGTAACACGGCCTCGGGCCCCCTTTCCCCCCCAACTGCGTTACGTAATAAAAGAATGCTCCCTTATGTCGGTGACTTGGTTCTGGGATTTTGCTCAAACTGTTAAACATATCTTTGGTCCCATCTCAGACTCAGTCCCAATTTCAGCAATTGCAAGAAAATATATAAATATATGGGTCATTCCACCTGAAGTGTGCAAGAAAAAATGCAAATTTTAAAATTACCATCTCCGATTCTGCTCAAATTTGGCAGAGCTGTTGAGACTATCAAAACATGCAAAAATCCCGAATTTCATCCATATTGGACCACCCCCTCCATTTTTGTACCCTCCCAAAAAATGGACTTTTTGGCGATTTTTGAGCGAAACCCCTATCTTCAAGCGATGATAACTCAGGAACCAAAAATCATAGAGGGTTGGTCTTAGACTCAATTTTAAAGGAAATTGGACGTAGAATCCATTTCCGTGATCAAAATTTAGATTAAAATATTTTGTCTACCTGTATTGCGCAATTGAAAACTTTAAATGGCCGTATCTCAAAACAGCCCTATTTATTTTTTAAATTTGACTTCACCATCGTATTCCCCGTCCAATTTTACATAAGAATCACTTATCGACAGAAAGGAATATGTTTCGTTCCAGAGATATCGAATTTTAAAGTTTTTAGTATTTGAGATTACCTAAATCAGCTACACTCGCCGCATATGCTAGAAGCACTCGGGCGCGCTGATCAATAACTGCTACCTGTTTATTTATTGAAATAAGATTTCGTCCCAATTAATCATTAACAAATTAGGCAAAAATTGTAGAAACTGCTGTATTAATCTTAAATTAAACAAATTGTATACGGTGAATTTATGTGCTAGCCCACAGGACAGAGCAAGAACGACAAGCAATACAGGGCAGAATGGAATTCCCGCAGTGCTAGCAGGAAATTGCAATTTACCTTGTAAGTAACAGAAAAAGAAAAAGTTTACGATACAATATCGGGTTAAAAATTATGAATCAACATGAATAAAACTCTCGTGAAGCATAATTAAGGAGGAGGATTTCTGGAATGTATAAAACTGAAAAATGTATGAAAATCACAAAGATAAATCTGATTTAGTATCTGATTAAGATCAACTTCAGTGGTGTTGATTTCGACACAGTCCGAACAATAATCTTTTTTTGTTTGTCAATCATTTCGAAATCTTAGGACACGATACAGCTGCAGTCTACATGTATCAAAAGTATATAGTTTTGTTTTTGAAATTAAATGTACCAGAATTGGAAAAAATCATCAATTATTCAGATGAAACTGGCTCACAGTATAAAAATCGGTTTAATATGGTCAATCTTTCAAACCGTAAGGCAGATTTTGGGGTTTTTGCTGAATGGTACTATTTCGCTACCGCACATGGCAAACGTTCTAGAACCCATGAGAATTATTTCATCTACTACAGCCAGCTCTACATTTGTTCTCGCTTCAAATAAAGGAAATAATTTGATTAAGTTGGAAGGAATAAAAAATTAGAAAAAATATGAAAACAATAGATTTTTTTTATTTTTTTTAAACATATTGTAAAAACGTTGTAGCATTTGCAAATATATATTAAAAGTTCAAATTTTACTTAATATGGTTCAATGACACTGTGATCAGGAAAAACAGTGCATTAAAAATTACCCAATAAATATTCCTTAAACAAAAAATAGATTGTTCAAGGTATTGATTATCTCAAAATCGTATAAAATTATAAAAATAATTTATCTTACAGAACACCAGGTAGTAATTATTGATCAGCACGACTGAGTGCTTCTAGCATATGCGGCGAGTGTAGCTAATTTAGGTAATCTCAAATACTCAAAACTTTAAAATTCGATATCTCTGGAACGAAACATATTCCTTTCTGTCGATAAGTGATTCTTATGTAAAATTGGACGGGGAATACGATGGTGAGGTCAAATTTAAAAAATAAATAGGGCTGTTTTGAGATACGGCCATTTAAAGTTTTCAATTGCGCAATACAGGTAGACAAAATATTTTAATCTAAATTTTGATCACGGAAATGGATTCTACGTCCAATTTTCTTCAAAATTGAGTCTAAGACCGACCCTCTAAGATTGGTGGTTCCTGAGTTATCGTCGCTTGAAGATAGGGGTTTCACTCAAAAATCGCCAAAAAGTCCGTTTTTTGGGAGGGTACAAAAATGGAAGGGGGTGGTCCGATTTGGATGAAATTCGGGATTTTTGCATGTTTTGATAGTCTCAACAGCTCTGCCAAATTTGAGCAGAATCGGAGATGGTAATTTTCAAATGCTGTTCCGCTTCAGATGGAATGACCCATATATGGTTTTTGAAATTAAGCCTTTTGAGCAGTTCTCTCAGGTTTCGGTCATTCCATTTTTTTTTGTATTTTTTAATCCGACTGAAACTTTTTTGGTGCCTTCGGTATGCCCAAAGAAGCCATTTTGCATCATTAGTTTGTCCATATAATTTTCCATACAAATTTGGCAGCTGTCCATACAAAAATGATTTATGAAAATTCAAAAATCTGTATCTTTTGAAGGAATTTTTTGATCGAGTTGGTGTCTTCGACAAAGTTGTAAGTATGGATATGGACTAAACTAAAAACAAATGATACACGGTAAAAAAAATTTTGGTGATTTTTTATTTAACTTTTTGTCACTAAAACTTGATTTGCAAAAAAACACTATTTTTAATTTTTTTTATTTTTTGATATGTTTTAGAGGACATAAAATGCCAACTTTTAAGAAATTTCCAGAATGGGAAAAAAATCTTTGACCGAGTTATTTTTTCGATGTAAAATCGAATTTGCAATCAAAAAGTACTTTTGTGAATTTTTGATACATTGCACAGTTTTCAAGTTATAGCCATTTTTAGGTAACTTTTTTGAAAATTGTCGCAGTTTTTCATTTTTTATAATTAGTGCCCATGTTTGCTCACCTTTGAAAAAAATGTTTTTGAAAAGCTGAGAAAATTCTCTATATTTTGCTTTATTGAACTTTGTTGATGCGACCCATAGTTGCTGAGATATTGCTATGCAAAGGCTAAAAAACAAGAAAATTGATGTTTTCTAAGTCTCACCCAAACAACCCACCATTTTCTAATGTCGATTTCTCAGCAACTATAGTTCCGATTTACAATGTTAAAATATGAAACATTCGTGAAATTTTCCGATCTTTTCGAAAAAAATATTTTCAAAAATTTAAAATCAAGACTAACATTTTAAACGGGCCAAACATTCAATATTACGCCCATTTGAAATGTTAGTCTTGATTTTAAATTTTTGAAAATATTTTTTTCGAAAAGATCGGAAAATTTCACGAATGTTTCTCTACGTTCTCTACGGAATCGGTCTTTTTTCTTTTATTTTAATTTTTGTATTTTTTAATCCGACTGAAACTTTTTTGGTGCCTTCGGTATGCCCAAAGAAGCCGTTTTGCATCATTAGATTGTCCATATAATTTTCCATACAAATTTGGCAGCTGTCCATACAAAAATAATTTATGAAAATTCATAAATCTGTATCTTTTGAAGGAATTTTTTGATCGTTTTGGTGTCT
Organism: Culex quinquefasciatus; assembly: GCF_015732765.1. Lineage (NCBI taxonomy): Eukaryota > Metazoa > Arthropoda > Insecta > Diptera > Culicidae > Culex > Culex quinquefasciatus. The sequence continues at coordinate 33,721,479 of NC_051863.1, forward strand.
TGGTCAAAGTTGTAGGTATGGATATGGAGTACACTGAAAAAAATGATACACGATAAGAAAATTTTGGTGATTTTTTATTTAACTTTTTGTCACTAAAACTTGATTTGCAAAAAAACACTATTTCACGAATGTTTCATATATTAACATTGTAAATCGGACTATTAGTTGCTGAGATATCGACATTAGAAAATGGTGGGTTGTTTGGGTGAGACTTAGAAAACATCAATTTTCCTGTTTTTAAACACTTGCATGGCAATATCTCAGCAACTAAGGGTCGTATCAACAAAGTTCAAAAAAGCAAAATGAAGAGAATTTTCGCAGCTCTCCAAAAATATTTTTTTCAAAAGTGAGCAAACATGTGCACTAACTTAAAAAAATGAAAAACTGCGACTATTTTCAAAAAAGTCACCTAAAAATGGATTTAACTTGAAAACGGTGCAATGTATCAAAATTTCACTAAAGTTCTTTTTGATTGCAAATTTGATTTTACATCGAAAAATGAAGTTGAAAATTTTTTACGAACAATATTTCGATTTTAAAAAAAATCAGTATTGATTAAAAAAAATCATAATTCGGTCAAAGATTTTTTGCACAACTTGGAAATTTCTGAATAGTTGGCATTTGATGTCCTCTAAAACATATCAAAAAATAAAAAATTAAAAATAGTGTTTTTTTTGCAAATCAAGTTTTAGTGACAAAATGTTGAATAAAAATTCACCAAAATTTTTTTTACCGTGTATCATTTTTTTCAGTGTAGTCTATATACATACCTAAAACTTTGCCGAAGACACCAAATCGATCAAAAAATTCTTCCAAAAGATACAGATTTTTGAATTATCATACATCATTTTTGTATGGACAGCTGCCAAATTTGTATGGAAAATTATATGGAGAATCTAATGATGCAAAATGGCTTTTTTGGGCATACCGAAGGCACCAAAAAAGTTTCAGTCGGATTAAAAAATGCAAAAATTAAAATTCCAAAAAAAAGACCGATTTCGTGGAGAATTGCTCTTTTGCAAATAGTTTTCATAGTTAATGTAATCAATAATTGCAAAACAACTTGGAGAGGAGTAAAATACATTTTAAAATACTTTTTTCATTCAAATGTCAATACCATGGCTTGAAATTTAATTTTTTATATTTGTTTTATTTTTTCAACATTTTCACAAAATACCGTATTTTTTCGAAAATATTAAAATTTTCGAAATTTGCAATATGGGTATCAAACGAAGCAAAATTTTGTATGCTTTTTCAGCTCACTAAAGTATTTTTTTGAAAATTCTAAAATTTTCACAAAATACAGTATTATTTCGAAATATAAAAACTTTCAAAATTTGCAATATGGAACGAAGTGAAATTGAAGTGTTTTAAAAAATGCGATATTTTGTGATAATTTTAGTTTTCAACAAAGAAAAAACTCTTATGAAGTGAAAACGCATACAAAATTTTGCTTTTTTTAATACCCATATTGCAAAATTGAAAAATTTGAGTATCTCGACATAAAAACGGTATTTCAGAAAGCTTTGATATTTACTATAACACTCTATCATGAATGATCATGAGTTAAAGCTTTCATAAAATGTTTTTGACTGTACCAAAGTAATAAATAGCTCAAATTAAAGTGAGCAACCAACTCTCCATTGTTCATACATCTGAAAATGTTATTTTAATAGCGGAAAACGGCAAAAGTGAAGAGAATTGGTCGAACGGCTTGGAGTGATTAAAATGGGTACATTTCCCCTATGTTGCAAATTATAAAAATTTAAGTACTTTCGAAAAATATGGAATTTTTAGAAAATTTTAGATTTGTGAGGTGAAAATTCATACATAATTATATTAAATTACAAAATTTTGCTTTGTTTGATACCAATACTGCAAATTTTGAAAATAAGTTTTCATAATACTTTGGAAAAATACGGTATTTTGTTAAAATTTCAGTATTTTCAAAAAAGAAAGAAATATAAAAAAGCATACATTTTTTTTGGGTCTCGTGGCGCAGGGGTAGCGGCTTCGGCTGCCGATCCCGATGATGCTATGAGACGCGGGTTCGATTCCCGCCTTATCCACTGAGCTTCTATCGGATGGTGAAGTAAAACGTCGGTCCCGGTTTCTCCTGTCTCGTCAGAGGCGCTGGAGCAGAAATCCCACGTTAGAGGAAGGCCATGCCCCGGGGGGCGTAGTGCCAATAGTTTCGTTTTTATACAATTTTTTTCCTGTTTTATACCCATATCGCGCATTTTGAAAATTTGGGTATTTTAGAAACAGTATTTTGTGAAAATGTTAATTTAAAAAATGCTTTAAAAGTGAAAAAACCTACAAAATTTTGCTTCCTTTGATACCTATGTTACAAATCATGAAATTTGAGTATTTTCGCAAAATACGGTATTTTGTGAACAATTTTGAGTTTTATACTTTGAAACATAGACCGGTGCAAATATTTTTCAAAGTTTATGTCACCTGAAAAAATATTTGCAACGGCCTTACTACATTTTAAATAAATTCATTCCAAGTGAAAGCATTTAAAATTTAACATGAAATGAGAAAATATGAAAAAAAACGCTTTTTTGTAATATCCACTCTTTGCAAGACTGAAATATTGCTGAGAATTGTCTAAGCTTTTCGAATTTATCTAGTATTTTAGTCAAAATGTTTAAATCAAATGTCTTAAAAATTATGTTTTGCTTTGAGTGTCAACCTGTCTGCTGCTGGAGGGGGCAAACTTTGGTTATTATGTTTAGTCGTCTCAGGCCGGCCCGGTTCGGCTCTATCAGACAGGTGGCGCTGCTGCTGCTGCTGCTGCTAAGTTTGGTGTCCTTTGGGAGAAAGGAAAACTTTTGCAACATTGTCGTCGGCTGCGTGTGTGTGTGCGTCACATCAACAATGGCAACGACCGGAGCCGGCGGCGTAGAACAATGGTGACTTTGTGCCCGTTGTATGCGCGCACCAATTCACGTGAACTCACAAAGCACAAACACACAAAAGAAAACGGTGAACCAGATGATGAAGTGAGCGTGTGTGTGCCATGGAAAGCATTCGTATCATCAAGCATAAATCCTGCTACTATACGACACTTTATAAAGCGATATTTTAATGCTCGTATAATGCTTGTGACGGGACAATGCATTTCATGTTGTGCTCCAATTCCATATTTTTAGGCTCGTTGATTGATTTACGGAACTTTTATTTTAAAATTGTTTCGAAATGAAAAGTTTGTTCTGAATTATCTTTTGCCTTCCTCACTGAGGTAAGGCTATAATCCTGCTCTAAAAATGAACTTCGTATAAAAACGTCGTAGACCCACCTTCATGTATACATATCGACTCAGAATCGAAAACTGAACAAATGTAGTGTATGTGTGTGTGTATGTGTGTGTATGTGTGTGTGTATGTATGTATGTGACCAACAAACTAGCTCATGTTTCACAATGTTCATGTTTCTCGGCACTGGCTGAACCGATTTGACCCGAACTTGTTGCATTCGACTTGGTTTAGGGTCCCATAGATCGAGTTTTATACAGATTGAAGTTTCGATAAGTAGTTCAAAAGTTATGTATAAAAATGTGTTTTCACATATATTTGGATCTCACTTAACTGTATGTAAACTATTTCCGGATCCACCATCCGACCCATTGTTGGTTAGGTTATCAAAAGACCTTTCCAACGAATCCAAAACATTAAAGATCTGGTAACCCTGTCTCGAGATATGGCCTCTTAAGTGATATTGATGTACTTTTTTGAAGCCGGATCTCACTTAAATGTATGTAAACTATGTCCAGGTCCATCATCCGACCCATCGTTGGTTAGGTTATCAAAAGACCTTTTCAACGAGTCCAAAACTCCAAACCTTTTCAACGAGTCCAAATATTGAAGATCTGGCAACCCTGTCTCGAGTTATGGCCACTTAAGTGAAATTGATATACATTTTTGAAGCCGGATCTCACTTAAATGTATGTAAACTATGTCCGGATCCACCATCCGACCCATTGTTGGTTAGGTTATCAAAAGACCTTTCCAACGAGTCCAAAACTTTGAAGATCTGGCAACCCTGTCTCGAGTTATGGCCACTTAGGTGAAATTGATATACTTTTTTGAAGCCGGATCTCACTTAAATGTATGTAAACTATGTCCGGATCCACCATCCGACCTATTGTTGGTTAGGTTATCAAAATACCTTTCCAACGAGTCCAAAACATTGAAGATCTGGCAACCCTGTCTCGAGATATGGCCACTTAAGTGATATCGATGTACTTTTTGGAAGCCGGATTTAAAAAATAGATGAAACTTGTGTACAGCTATTGTTGTGAGGAAGGCTCCAACCACATAGGTGGATTAAGTTAGTTTTTTAGGAACAATTCACCGATTCCAAGGAACAAATGGAGAGTGTAGAGGGAACGGCCGGACAAATGATGCGCTTTTACAAATTCCAAGTTATTCGCGTGAATTATAAAGAAAAACGCAGCATAAAGTGTTCTACTCGATGCGTCGCGTCGGAGTGAGTACGAGAATGGTGAAGATTTTTGTTAAATACGATGGAAAGTCATTTTATTTCAAAGTGAAAAGTGTTTTCGGAGCTTGTGGAGCAAAAATTCCAATATGGCGGTACAGCAGTGGTGGGCTTCTGCCCTCAATCGGCTTTTGCCAAAGTGTGTGTGAGTTCACATGAGAAGTGTGTGAGGAGATTGAGTGTAACCCAACCCTAACCTAAGGTGACAGTTTTCGCGTGTGGTGTAACCACAGATTGTCAAGTGTGTGTGATGAAGGAGAGTGTTAATAGAGTTATCTACGTGAGCATGTATTGCGTGTACGTACACGAAAAAAAGTGAGGTTAAATTTTGTACCAGCCAGCAAAACAAATGGTGTGCTAGTGTGCGTGAGATCGGGCTTAGATAGCTCTATAGAGTTATCTACGTGCGCATGTATTGCGTGTACATACACGAAAAAGATTGAGGTTAAATTTTGTCCGGCCAGCAAAATCAAATGGTGCGCTAGTGTGTGTACGCGAAACGTCATAAAGCTCTATGGCCAACTAAGTGGCATATGTTGAAATGATCATTTTTGAAGATTGTTATGAAATGTGATCAACTGGAAGATTTGCGGTGTGTCGCATTTAATTGCATAGAGGTGATGTTGTGTGGAAGCTGCACACAGTTGAATCCGCGAGCCTTGTGAGGGGTGCAACGACAGGTGTGAAACTGAAATCCAGGCGTCGTCGGCTCAGTCGATACTGATGCGTCCGATTCGATGCTGCGGTGGCAGATAAGGACCAACGATTATTCTCTCCAGAACCCGGTGAGCGCGTTTCATGTTGACTTTTCAAATATGTGTGAGTTTGTGTGGAACTGGATGAATGAAAGATGTTTGTGAGCGCCACTTGCGCGTGAGAGCTGTCATAACACATGAGTGCCATTCACTCTAAGCACTCACTGAGGGGTGAGTTAAAACATTTATCACGTTTGTTTGGAACTATCCATTTTCTTAGATTAGTGGAAACTCAACCCAATTTAAAGTGGGGAATTGTTATCGCTGATATTATTTTATTTTATTTGTTTTCTAGGAAATTTTAAACGAGAAATGTTTGTTAGGAAATATAGTGATCTTAAATTTGGTACTTAGTCTCTGATTTTAAACCAATAGTTGAAATTTTGTAAATAAGGTTGTTATACAAACTTCAGGATAATTTTCAACACAAGCGATGTTGAGATTTTTTCAATATTTCAGTTTTGATCATAAAAATATTATTTTCGTGAATTTTCGTGAAGTCCATGATTCACAAGCAACTTTGAATTTAATATTTCAAGCATCTGAGATGGCTTTTGTGTGTTTGAGAGTGTGACTGAGTTTATGTTTAATGCATGTCTACATCCGCGTAACTGGAATTTGGATGGTGGGGCAGCGCACACGCCTTGCAGAATTATTCGTGTTTCGAGTGTCACTTTTTCAGTTATAGGTGATTTTTGTGCTTCGGGTTAAATTGTGCAGTTATTTTTCAAATAAGGTGTTAAATTATCAAGGTGAAAAACTCATTGCTATAGAATCGTTTATTGAAAGAGTAGCGGGACCCCGCGGTTACCCTGCAACGTGTTTTTCGGAGCCTTTTATTTGATATGTTATTTTCCATAAGTCCTCCTTTTATCATCGCCGGTTAAGTTTGTTTAATTTAGTGTTTTAATTTTATTACGTGTTGTCCTGTTTGATTAGTGCAGTGCCTGTGACGACGCGTAGACTTGTTTTTCGTGTTATTTTCATCTCTTTTGTGTCGTTGTTTGTGTGCATGGGGTGATTGGTCAACATAATAAATAAATAAGTGCAGTGCCTATGAGGACGCGAAGTCCTGTTTATTCGTGTTTTTTTCGTCTTTTTTGTGTGCATGGGGTGATTGGTCTTCTTCTTCTTTTTTCTTTATTTTCAGTTCGCGCGTTCGTTGGCCGATGAGTTTTTTTGTTCTCTTTACCTAGCTTTCGATAGAAATGATCCGAATTCTTTTTTTCGAGACAAGCAAGTCGTATTGCTGGATTAAGTCCTTTCTACAGCATCGATGATCGGAAGGCACGCTGATGAATATTTTTTAAAGCTTATGATATAAAATCATATTAATGTATGAAGCCCTTCCTACATCACCGTTGATCGGAAGGCACGCCGACGGAGAATTTCTGATGGATCGCGGTCGAATTAATACCATATTTAAAATTCTAGATAGCTATCTTTCGGATTCGATTGTGAGTAGCGGGACTTCGTGGTTACTATGCAACGTGTTTTCGGAGCCTTTTTACATTTAAAATTTCATAAGTCCTTCTTTTATCATCGTTGATAGGAAGGCACGCCGCCGGTAAAGTTCGTTTAATTTATTGTTTTAATTTCATTAGAATCGGTTTTTTTTTTCTGTTTGAGTATTAAGACACGGAATCCTGATTACAAGGACTATTGTATCGTGTTACCCATTTTTACTGTTATTAAGCATTTCGAGATCTATAACACAGTTCCTATTGAGAGGAAAAGTGCTGTTCCATCCAGATGCTGTAAACTCCATTCCTTGTGCCTTGTGCGCTATGTATCGCTAGAACCGCGGTGACAATTTTTTCGTGTCATTTTTCAAGCTCTTCCCAGCAGCTATTATTTGCCGCGCGGGGTCTTGTAAAGACAATTGTCTTTTGCGGCGCTACTCTTGCGGTGTTCCCTTTGCTCTGATCTGGACAATGCGACTGGACTGCAGTGCAATACCGATCGGCTGGGCATTATTTACATGCGAAGACACGAGGAAAGTATTTTGGGAAGAGGCGCAAAGGAATATCCCAAGATCTATCACATGCTTGAAGAGCACGTGAAGCAACCGTTTTATACTCATGCGGTTGCTGCTACCTCTGAACATAAACCTAAGGCTGCCACCCTGAGAAGAACCCATGACTTTCCGCTTATGAAGCGAAACCCGTAACCATTCGGCCACAGGAGGTTGGCTCATTAGAATTAGAATCGGTTACGTGGTGTCATGTTTTCTTTTCGTTTATATTCTTTGATCGTACTAATTTATTCCAACTGGCAGTTTTAGTATTAACTCATCAAGCTATCGATTTTATGAAGAGTAAAGCGTCATTTATTTATTATTTTTGAAATTTGCTCGCGTCATCTAAATTGTACAAACAGTAAAAATATATTGATAAGTCCAGTCCATAGCACTACTGCTCGGTTGGCACGCGTTCGATTAAAAAAACATTCTAAATAATCAATAATTTATCTTTCCGCAGCCGGCTGCCTAAGATTTAAAATTTTCAACCGATAAACAAAATGCTCATGGTCACATCACTGCCACTCGTGAATCCTGACCTCATACCCATCTACTAACCCCCTCAAAACTCATGTGATACTTTGTCGGAGAAGCAGTCGATTGGGCGGTCTCTATCACTCAAGTATCGGACTAACATTCCCATCCACTTCCCCGTGACTCTACCACTGGTCGTGGCCGGCGCCGGTATTGATCAGCATGATAGGGCCTTTGAAACTTCATGCTTTAAGTGGGGCAATCAAACAGAAAAAGAAACTTTTCCTCCTCCATCCAGAGCACACACACTCTGTAAGGAATCCATAAGAAATCCCAGCTCATCTCCATTCCGCTTCACCGTTTAACGGTTTTAAATATTTTAAAAGTCTGCTCATGGCCCAACTCACAACAACCGAAGACGTCCCCCGTCCGAACCCGGAAAGAAATGGAAGTGCAAAACCGCTGAGGCGCTGAGATTCGGCACCTGTTTTTGGCTGTTTATGTTTATTTTTGCTCAAGTTGTTAGTTGGTCGCCATTCACGGCGGGGATACATGAATTTACTTATTTACGGAGAGAGAGAGTCGAGGGTACCGAAAGCCAAGAAAACTTTCGGTATGGCCTTCAATTGCACTCACTTTTTGGCAACTAGGACAAGGAGGATTTGGGCAATTTTAAGTTTGTGATTCATGGAAAGGATATTATAAAAGGTAAGCAAATAACATTTTGAAGAATTTCATTCACAGAAAAACGCAAATTGGATAAAATTACCACATTTTTTAATCCAGTTTTCGAAAAAAGTTATACTTTACTACACTGGCTAGCCGAATGTCCAAACAGCACGTTTTCGGCTACCACAAGCATGTCTAGTTATTCGAGTGAAATTGATTTAAATAACAGTCAGCTAACTGGTTTCGATTGAAGTGCCACCACACAATGCAAATTACCACTGCAAATAATTACTTGCTCAAATGGGTACGGATATTTTTATGAAATGATCACCGAGTTGAAATTTTAGCTTTCTTTAAAAAGAATTCACTACTTTTTTTTTATTTTTTAAATCCAGTAAATAAAAACGAAAGGCAAAAATACAACAATTCAATTCCTAAATAATATTGATATTTTTTTCACGCAAAAATCAAACTTAACTGTTTAAACCCGCTAAAAATTTTGAGCATATTAAAAAAAAGCTATAAATTTATTTTAAAGAGATATCTATGTTTCTCATGTCGAAAGTTAAACATTTTTTTATGACAAGTGAAAAGTTGTGATCTGACAATGTGAATGACAATGTTTTTTTTTTCTAGCTCCACGATTGTTGAGAGAACTAAAACATTTGAAAATATGTTTGAAGAATTTGTTTTAGCAGAAAACGAATCAAATATATTTTTTGACAAATTGTTTCAAAAAGACGCAACTTAATTTTTGAAATTTCTGGATAAATAACACCGAACAACAAAATTCCTGCACAGCCTCAACTCGAGGGGAAGCATGAAGTTTTGGGTCCCCAGAAACACGTACATTTTGAATTTTTGTCAAAAATATTTAGACAGGGCCGAGTGGTTTTTCTCCCAAATTTGTATGCTCTCGTTATTTTTGAAAAAAAAAAATGATAAAAAGACTATTTTTATGTGATTTTATATGTTTTTTTTTGCCTTTTTTTTAGTTAAAAACTAGAAGATTTGCTTCATTAGTTTGTCAATAGAATTTTCCATACAAATTTGGCAGCTGTCCATACAAAAATAATGTTTAAAAATTCAAAAATCTGTATCTTTTGAAGGAATTTTTGGATCGATTTGGTGTCTTCGGAAAAGTTGAAGGTATGGATATGGACTACACTGAAAAAAAATGGTACACGGTAAAAAAAATGTTGGTGATTTTTTATTTAACTTTTTGTCACTAAAACTTAGTTTGTAAAAAGACACTTTTTTTGACATGTTTTAGAGGACATCAAATGCCAACTTTTCAGAAATTTCCAGGTTGTGCAAAAAATCTTTGACCGAGTTATACATTTTTGCATCAATTCAGATTTTATTAATGCAAAATCAAATTTGCAATCAAAAAGTACCCAAGTAAAATTTTGATAAAGTGCATCGTTTTCAAGTTAAATCCATTTTTAGGTGACTTTTTTGAAAAAAGTCGAAGTTTTTCATTTTTTTTTAATTTGTGCACATGTTTGCCCACATTTGAAAAAAATATATTTTTGAAAAGCTGAGAAAATTCTCTATACTTTGCTATTTTGAACTGTGTTGATACGAGCCTTAGTTGCTGAGGTATTGCCATGCAAAGGTTCTTTTGCTCTACTTTCAAAATTTCTAAGCCAAGACTAACATTTTAAAAGGGCGTAATATTGAATGTTTGGCCCTTTTGAAATGTTAGTCTCGATCAAAGATTTTTTGCACAACCTGGAAATTTCTGAAATGTTAGCATTTGATGTTCTATAAAACATATCAGAAAATTAAAAAAAAGGTTTTTTAACAAATCAAGTTTTAGTAACAAAAATTTAAATAAAAAATCATCATTTTTTTTACCGTGTATCATTTTTTTCCAGTGTAGTCCATATCCATACCTACAACTTTGCCTAAGACACCAAATCGATCAAAAAATTCCTTCAAAAGATACAGATTTTTGAATTTTCATACATCATTTTTGTATGGACAGCCAAATTTATATGGAAAATTATATTGAAAATGGCTTCTTTGGGCATACCGAAGGCACCAAAAAAGTTTCAGTCGGATTAAAAAATACAAAAAAATCGATCGAGACTTTTATGTAAAGTTGAAACCCTGGTTTGATGACGTACTCAGTAAAAAAGCCAAAAAAACACATTTTTCATCGATAAAAATACAAAAATGTACTAACTTTGCAGGATTTTTTAAAGAATGTAACAATGATCAGCTATTCGAATTACTTTTTTCAAAGCAAAAAAATTTTTCAGCTCAGTTTTAAACCAAAATTTACTTAATATTATTTCCTTTATATCAGAAAATATCATAGAAATTTGCAGAACAAATACAACTGTGTTCCTTTTTTTGTATCCCCCAATTTGCTCTAATTGAGCTCCCAGGCAACCACGGGTGCTCACCTTCACCGTTCCCAAAATGTATGTATGATTAATGCGGTGTAGGCACTATGATAAACTGTGTTTCCTTTCTGCAGTAGTTTTTCCACCCATTTTCTTCATATTTTCCCTTTCTTATTATTTTCCGTCGTGGAAAACCTTGCGCATTCAACGCGAAACAACGGACGGAAAATCGAAACTTTGTCGTTGTATACACTTATATAGAGCACCCCGAAAAACACACACAAAGTCGCAAAGTAGTGGTTTGCAGGTAAAGGTTAGCTATGGATAGGTACACGTGCGCCTGCCGCCCCAGGTATATTGTTCATGGCCTTAAGCTGCGGAGAACTTTCGCGTGAGCTGCCCGCCCAAGGTGGCGTCCACTCTCTGGGTCCCCCGACTATTGCGCCATTGGCCATGAGAAGCCGCTGACAGCCACCGACCGGCGCGCGGAAGGAACACACGGACAAAAGAAAAGCTCCGGTGACCAACACGAACCGTTTCGACGTGAAATAAAAACCCCGAAAAGAAAAATTAAACTCCAAACTTGACGACATCGTTGGACGACGACGACGACGGTGGCGGCCAAGGGGAAACTTTTCTTTTCCAATCACGTAGATAATCTGCTTTTTATGCAAATCGGAATCGGTCTTTTTATCTTCTCTCGACTCTGGCAAAGTTGTTAGTCTTGTCTGGTGACGAAAAGTTTCAGTTTTTTCGAAAGTGATGGCCGAAAATAGAAGGTTGAGAGTTGATTCACCTATGGATTTGATTCGTGGACTCTAACCAAATATTTGTTTTTTCTATAAATTGACGAATAATGCCATCCTAAAGTTTTTCAGGCATATTTAACAAAATTTGATAAAAATGTTGTCTTCTTTTTCGAAAATTGACAAACTTACGGACCCAATCCTGCTGTTGTTGTGATTACAAAAAAAATAGTAAAACTTTGTTTAGTTGCAAATAATTAGGTAGACACTACATAAGAGGATGAATCAACTATAAAATTAATAATTTTCCGTAGTTTTGAAGATAATCTTGGTGCAAAAAACTATGGTTGCTGTGCACCGTTAAATAAGCGTTAAACATTTGAGAACCGTGGACATAAGGCTCCCATTTCATGAACGTTTGTTTACGATTTTGGAAACCGATTTTGGTGCGTGAAATTAATACAAAGCAGAAGATTTTTTTTAATAGATAACTGTTTTGATCACAACAAAATTTCCAACAGACTTTCCAAAAATGTGTTAACCATCTTGTTTATAAATATTAGGGAAAAATTGCATTTTTTATGTTTGTTCAAGTGTATTTTTATAAAGAATCATAAGGCTGGTACCAATTTTTTATAAACTTTTTATCCTTTAGTTCTGGTCAAGGTCAAGGGAGAATCAAGTTTCAAATTTCAAGCTAAGCAGAGCAGAGAATAGCACAGAATAATTTAAACAGCATTTGAATTATGCCTCTGTCACAAATTTGCATAATTTCAGTGATTTCATGAAAACATTTGATTCCCACTTCAAAAAAGTGTCTACGTGGTTTATGGATGAACCCTAAGTTTCACATCTTTTTACGATATGCGGTCCCAAAATTTGAAAAAATAGATAAATTCAAAATGCTCTATTTCATTGAAAATGCAGATTTGATGATTATTCAATGTATCCTTAATTTTATAGATAAGAACCGATTGTACATATTTTTTTTAAAGTCAATTTATATTATAATCAGTAAATTTTTTGCTCCCCCCCTCCTCTTCTGATTTTTTGAGAAACTTTTGAATTGGGGGATAGGGACAAAAACTTGAAAAAAAATTTGCAATGGCCAATTAGGTATCTGAGAATTGCAATGGAAAACCTTTTTGCCTTCCTCACTGAGGTAAGGCTATAATCCTGCTCTGAAAATGAACTTTTTATTAAAAGCTCCTAGACCCACCTTCATGTGTACATATCGACTCAGAATCAAAAACTGAAAAAATGTCTGTGTGTGTGTATGTGTGTGTGTATGTGTGTGTGTATGTGTGTGTATGTATGTATGTATGTGACCAAAATTCTCACTGAGTTTTCTCAGCACTGGCTGAACCGATTTTGATCGAACCAGTTGCATTCGACTTGGCTTAAGGTCCCATACATCGCTATTGAATTGTTTGAAGTTTCGATAAGTAGTTCAAAAGTTATGTATAAAAACGTGTTTTCGCAAATATCCGGATCTCAATTATATGCACGTAAACGATGTCCGGATTCATCATCCGACCCATCGTTGGTTAGGTAATTGAAAGGCCTTTCCAATGAGTCCAAAACATTGAAGATCTGGCAACCCTGTCTCGAGTTATGACCACTTAAGTGATATTTATGTACTTTTTTGAAACCGGATCTCACTTAAATGTATGTAAACTATGTCCGAATCCATCATCCGACCCATCGTTGGTTAGGTAATTGAGAGGCCTTTCCAATGAGTCCAAAACATTGAAGATCTGGCAACCCTGTCTCGAGTTATGACCACTTAAGTGATATTTATGTACCTTTTTAAAGCCGGATCTCACCTAAACGTATGTAAACTATGTCCGGATCCATCATCCGACCCATCGTTGGTTAGGTAATTGAAAGGCCTTTCCAATGAGTCAAAATTATTGAATATCTGGCAACCCTGTCTCGAGTTATGACCACTTAAGTGATATTTATGTACTTTTTTAAAGCCGGATCTCACCTAAATGTATGTAAACTATGTCCGGATCCATCATCCGACCCATCGTTGATTAGGCAGTTGAGAGGCCTTTCCAACGAGTCCAAAACATTGAAGATCTGGCAACCCTGTCTCGAGTTAAGACCACTTAAGTGATATTTATGTACTTTTTTAAAGCCGGATCTCACTTAAATGTATGTAAACTATGTCCGGATCCATCATCCAACCCATCGTTGGTTAGGTAATTGAAAGGCCTTTCCAATGAGTCAAAATTATTGAAGATCTGGCAACCCTGTCTCGAGTTATGATCACTTAAGTGATATTTATGTACTTTTTTAAAGCCGGATCTCACCTAAATGTATGTAAACTATGTCCGGATCCATCATCCGACCCATCGTTGGTTAGGTAATTGAAAGGCCTTTCCAATGAGTCAAAATTATTGAAGATCTGGCAACCCTGTCTCGAGTTATGACCACTTAAGTGATATTTATGTACTTTTTTAAAGCCGGATCTCACTTAAATGTATGTAAACTATGTCCGGATCCATCATCCAACCCATCGTTGGTTAGGTAATTGAAAGGCCTTTCCAATGAGTCAAAATTATTGAAGATCTGGCAACCCTGTCTCGAGTTATGATCACTTAAGTGATATTTATGTACTTTTTTAAAGCCGGATCTCACCTAAATGTATGTAAACTATGTCCGGATCCATCATCCGACCCATCGTTGGTTAGGTAATTGAAAGGTTTTTCCAATGAGTCAAAATTATTGAAGGTCTGGCAACCCTGTCTCGAGTTATGACCACTTAAGTGATATTTATGTACTTTTTTAAAGCCGGATCTCACTTAAATGTATGTAAACTATGTCCGGATCCATCATCCGACCCATCGTTGATTAGGCAATTGAGAGGCCTTTCCAATGAGTCCAAAACATTGAATATCTGGCAACCCTGTCTCGAGTTATGACCACTTAAGTGATAATTATGTACTTTTTTAAAGCCGGATCTCACTTAAATGTATATAAACTATGTCCGGATCCATCATCCGACCCATCGTTGATTAGGCAATTGAGAGGCCTTTCCAACGAGTCCAAACATTGAAGATCTGGCAACCCTGTCTCGAGTTATGATCACTTAAGTGATATTTATGTACTTTTTTAAAGCCGGATCTCACCTAAATGTATGTAAACTATGTCCGGATCCATCATCCGAACCATCGTTGGTTAGGTAATTGAAAGGCCTTTCCAATGAGTCAAAATTATTGAAGATCTGGCAACCCTGTCTCGAGTTATGACCACTTAAGTGATATTTATGTACTTTTTTGAAGCCGGATCCCGCTTCAATGTATGTAAACTATGTCTGGATCCATCATCCGACCCATCGTTGATTAGGCAATTGAGAGGCCTTTCCAATGAGTCCAAAACATTGAATATCTGGCAACCCTGTCTCGAGTTATGACCACTTAAGTGATATTTATGTACTTTTTTAAAGCCGGATCTCACCTAAATGTATGTAAACTATGTCCGGATCCATCATCCGACCCATCGTTGATTAGGCAATTGAGAGGCTTTTCCAACGAGTCCAAAACATTGAAGATCTGGCAACCCTGTCTCGAGTTAAGATCACTTAAGTGATATTTATGTACTTTTTTGAAGCCGGATCTCACTTAAATGAATGTAAACTATGTCCGGATCCATCATCCGACCCATCGTTGGTTAGGTAATTGAAAGGCCTTTCCAATGAGTCAAAATTATTGAAGATCTGGCAAGCCTGCCTCAAATTATTACCACATAAGTTATATCTGTTTTTTCTGGAACTAAAAAAAGCTGAAATGTGTGTCCAAACCACTCATATTACCCATTTTTGGTAAAAATTGAGGAAGGCATCAACCACATAGGTGGATTAGGTTAGTTTTTTTATTGAGAATTAAATTTCATGGGGCATAATGACTCAACAATCTTTTTTTAACTAGTCTATAATTTTCGTGTGGTCTTTTGAACCATTTTCACATGATTGATTTTTTTTAAATTTAATTCCAGACTGACAATTTTTTTTTAGTTATTTGTATTATTAAGGTTGATGCAAATATTTTTCAAATTTTTTGTCACTTTGCTATGGGGGAAGGTAAACAAAAATAACAAAAAAAAAATAAAGATTGAAATTTCAATCCAGTATTTCAAAAATTCAATGAAAAAAGGCATTCAAAATGCATGATACAGTAGTAAAATTTATTTGAATGAAAATCCTTTTTTTTGCGAAATCATTTGTTTTTGCGATATTGTACATTGAAAATTCAAAAAACTCAAAATATGTTTTATTCGACACAAACATGTTAAAAATAAGTATAAACGCAGGACAATGCATTTTTAATTGTTTCCAACTGATTGTACTTACAATTTCTGGGGGTGAGTCTATTGCATTTTTTTAAACAAAGACTCTAAAAGCATCGCTAAATTACTTAACCTTGAACATTTTACCAAATCTACTCTTTGTATACAAGAGTTCACAGAATATTTTCTCCAAATAAACTATCAGCATTTGTTCAATTTTAGCGAAAAAAAACGCAATTTCGTAAAGTTGCTTTTACACCCTTTTAAAATTTTAGTCTTGATTTGACCATTTTGAAAATACTGTTTTCGTAAAGAACGGAAAATTCCACGAATGTTTCATATTTTAGCATTCTCAATCAGACCATTAGTTGCTGAGATATCGACAATAGAAAAAAATGGGATTTTTGGGTGAGACTTAGAAAACATCAATTTGCAATATTTCGATTTTTTGAAAAAATCAGGATTGATTCAAAAGTTTAAAACTGGTGCGCCCATCCCGGGAATTTCCGGGACAAAAATCCCAGGATTTTCCTCAAACCGGGAATCTAGAATTCCGGGATTTTTTGTATATTTTGTCCCGGGAATTCCCGAAATTGAAAAAAAATATAATTTTTTGGTCTGGAAACTCAGATTTGGTTGTGGAAATAGATGAATGAATACTTAGTAATCGAAAAGAATTTTAAATCATTAACAAATTTGTATTCGGCACATATCAACATTTATTTGGCTTAAAAGGAAAAAATATTAATATTTTAACGTACGGATCCACAGAATGCTTAGTGTTTTAAATATTTTACATTAAAATTTATTTATTTTTATAAATATTTACGTTTAGTGATGGTATTAAACTTGAAAAAATATTTTATTATTTTTCACCAAACATCGGCATCTGGAGCAAATTAGGACAGCTGTTTAAGCCAATATTTTTTGCATAATGTTCTGTTATTTTTTTTTTAAATAAACAAAATAAGTGGTACACCGATTTTCTAATTTATTACTCAAAAATATCCTGAACCTATTCAGACTGCAGTCCCGATTTCCCTTAGTTGGCGGTAGTAGCTTAAAGATAATTTTTTAATATTTTTTTTTAACATGAAATTATAAACTTTTGTAAAATTTTACATTGAATGGTATCATTTTATTTGTTTTCGTTTCTTTTTTACAGTTTCAATGAATTTCTTTAAGCATTAGAAGTAATTTCATATGAAAAATAGAAGAAATTAAAAAAAAATTGAAGATGATTAATATGAAATAATTGATATGACATTAGATTAAAAATTATGGTTCATTAAAGATCCAAAGCACAACAAAAAACAACAATTCTTAGTATTTTTTAAACTAACTAAAAAACGCTGTTTTTGTTCAGATTGAAGTATAGATTATCACCAATTAACAGTATCGAGCTAATTCTATATTTGTAAGCTTGAAAAACATAACAAATTTAATTTAAAAAAAACGTAGATATTATGACTGTTAAAAAAAAGTTTACATTTTATGTCCCAAATCAATCATATCAAAAAATAAAAATTTAAAAAATAGTGTTTTCTTGCAAATCAAGTTTTTGTGAAATGAAAAATCATAAATTTTTTTAACGTGTATTTTTGTTCAGTGTAGTCCTTATCCATACCTACAACTTTGCCGAAGACACCAAATCAATCAAAAAATTACTTCAAAAGATACAGATTTTTGAATTTTCATGCATCATTTTTGGTATGGACAGCTGCCGAATTTGTATGGAAAATTATATGGACAAACTAATGATGCAAAATGGCTTCTTTGGGCATACCGATGGCACCAAAAAAGTTTCAGCCAGATTAAAAAATACAAAAAAAAATCATGACCGAAATCTGAGAGAATTTCTTGATTGTGTTGGATGCTCAAAGGGTGTTTTCGGAATTGCAAAAAATGTTGTATGGAACTCGTATCAAAACTTCATTTTTTCAGCACTCGACGTATTAATCCAACTCGGTAAACCTTGTTTATAAATGTTCAAAAAAATTCTCATAAAATGACATGTGCCAAAACAGTTGAATAAGAAAAATGGTAGAATTTTGAAACCACCGGCAAAAAATACGGTTTTTTAGAAATTCTGAGAACGCCTTCACAACGAGCGTCCAATTTTTCATAATAGTTTCTTTTAGACCAAATTTCCAAACCAGTACCATTGCAGACCACATATTATTGAAAGACATGTCTTTTTTTGAATGAAGCTCGGATTCGTAATCAGTGACAAAAGTTACTATTTAGGACAAAGTTTTACGCAAATCTAAGAGGGGTCGGGGCAACATTTTCTGATTTTGTGTGAGTGGGCAGAGTTACCCAAATACATGAATAAGCATTGCAATGCGTGCATGCTTTCTGAATAGATTATACTTCGATTTTACAAGTTTTTTCAATGAAAATATAAGTTTTAGAGAAAGAAAAAAAAAAACACTTTAACCCCCTGATTTTTTGGGGAAATTGTGGAGGAGGAAGGACCAAAATATGAAACATAATTTTAAATTGCCTTATTAAAGGGTTTTCTTTTAATTTTTGAGATCATTTCTAAAAAAAATTGGTACAATTTGAAAAAAAAAATATTTGTTTAAATAAATATTGCAGATATAAAAAATTACAAAAATTTTATTAAGCATCTCAGACTAACAATAAGAAAAGATCAAAAAATAATGCAGATTTTAACAGATGACATTTTTTTCACGGAAAGTACTCAATTTTAAGAATGTTACACGTACCGCAAAATTGAGAAAATCCACAACAAAAAATGCAAAATTCATCCAGAGCAATACCGTTTTATTTGGAGAACAACAAAGTCGGAAACTTTTCACCCCCGTTCGACATTCCCCGGCAGCCTTCTGCAGTCTGCAGTAATGTTGAGCAAACTCGTCTAAAACAAATTATTCTGTGAAAAACTGTGTCCACGCCCCCCCTTAACAACAGTATCAACAAATTGACAGACATCATTTGGTAAGCTCTTTGAGGGGGGAGGGGGACAACCCAAGCGGGAGGATCCGCAGCAATCAAGAGGAAAGGGAAAACAAAATCACTTTTCCAAAACGTTCTGCTGAACTGAAGCGGTGTCGCGCACACACACACACAATAGCGTAGAAATAAAACAAAACAATTTTACAGGTACAAACAAACAATAAATGCCTGCAGCTAAAATGGTGCCATTTCGCTGCACCTTAAAGGTATTAGGGTGAAGGCAGCTGTTTTCGTCTTAATTGTAGATATAAAAAAAATCATTTTGATTTGAATACAATTTTTACTGATGAAAATGCGTTCCAGTGTAAAGAGGGGCACCCATTTTCGTCACCCATCATCAGCTTGGAATCAAAAGCTTGCACAACACGAGCACAATAATGGCCAACGAATAGAGGCAAACGTGAAAATAAGAATTGAGCAAAAACAAAACAAAAAACAAGGTTGGAAAAACAATTCACAAATGAATCTGCAAAAGGAATTTTCAATGCGTTGCACCGCTCCCTCTCTTGCTCACACTCACTCTCACTTGGTACACATATGAATGATGAAAGCAGTTAGTAGTTCTGCTGTTTGTTTGTTTGTGTGTGTTGTTGTTGTTGTTGTTTTAACAGGTTTTCACGATCTCGGCAAAGTATGTTTGTATATAAGAGTGTGTGTGTTTGTTTTGGTGCACTATGAATCGTACCGTGGGCGGTTCGATTGCCGGTCCTCAGTCAGATTTCCATTCCGGTGGCCATGAAACGTTAGAGCAAGAATGTTTGAACATTATGAATATTGAATATCGATAGTATTGTCACGATAGTACAAAGTGACGCAAGGACCAAATTGATAAATTATAGCATTGTAGAGTTGACATTTGGACAAATTCATCTTTAAATATAGAAATATCTGAGAAACTTTTCCATAAGCATTTCTGGAGTTTTTTTTTTTTTTGAAAAGGTCCAATAAACCAAATTTTTAGTTTTTGCTTTTTGGGTGTTTTTTAATACCCCTGACTCAAGGCGGTTTCAAAAACACCCAAAAAGCAAAAAACTGGAAATATGGTTTATTGGACCTTTTAAAAAAAACTCCAGATTTAGTTCCTGTTCCAATTCACCTGAATCGACTTCAAAGCCACGCGCACTTCAATGTTCTTGAATTTCAAACATTACCAGATCACACACACACACTATTATTCGCGCGCAGTGTTGTTTATCCCGTGGTGGAAAAGTTCGCTAACAGAATCATCACTCTGGTGGAAATTTGGCTTTTATTGAAATTTTAATTAAATGCGGTCGCTCCGCTGCTGCTGCGAGCAGCAACTGGCAGTTTTGAACAACTTTTTTTTTGGGTTTTGGAAAACGTGTAGCCAGACGGGGCTACATTTGCGAACATAGTTTCCATTTCCAGCTGTGGCAAATGTTTTTGATTAAATGAGTGAATACCATTGCGATCATTTAAAATTTCCGCGAAGCTAACCAGGCAGAAGCGAGCGGGATTAAAACTTTCAAATTAAATATAGAGTGGATTTCTGGTTGGATTCATTGAATAATCGTTTGGCAACACTTTTAAAAAGGTTATGTTGAATCTAATTTATATAATTTCAAAAATATTTATTTATTTTGTTCGACTGAAACATTCTAAATGCACATACTTTCCCTGTACGAAAAGCAACAATTTCACATCATAAGAAAAGTTGAAAAAGAATCCAATTTTGTCATATCGTTTTTAATAACTGAAGGTTGAATTCCAAAATAGGTGTTTTGTTGATATTCGATTTATTCTTGATTTATTTGAACGACTTAAAAAACATCTTTTGTGCTAAATTTAGGATTCTTCAAAATCCGCTTCAATTATTGGAAAAAAAGTGTGTGGAAAGTATTGAACATATGGTCAAACCACATTTTAGTACACCATTTTAAGAAATCTAGAGTTTTTGCCCTCCTCACCTCAATGAGGAAAGGCTAAAAAATAACTCGAAAACTAAACTTCGTACTTTGAGCTCGTAAACCCACCTTCACGTATACATCTCAGAATCAAATTCTGAGCAAATATCTGTGTGTGTGGTGGGATGTTGATCAAAAAATTGTCACGCGATTATTTCGGTACTGGCTGAACCGATTTTGTCCGTATTGGTCTCATTCGATCAGTCTTGAGGTCCCATAAGTTGCTATTGCGAATTGTGAAGTTTAGTTAAGTACTTCAAAAGTTATGCAAAAAACGATTTAGACTAAAGTCCGGAACATTGTAAAAAGGGTTGTTTTTGTAAGGAAACCCTTCATGTTATAGGGTATTTTAACCATTAGTGGACCCCCTAGTAGAGCCGAAGCACATTTTTCACAAATTTTCAATATTTTAAGCACTTTTTCATAACCCTTTGTACAAAACAATGAAAACTGAAACTCTTTTGAACAATTTTGACTATTTGTTTCATCAGTTACTTGTTTTTGAGCAGAAAAATAGCCATTGGAAAAAAAGTTTTTTTCCTTTCATGGACCCCCTTTTCCTATAGTGGACCCGGGTCCATAATCCAATTGTGGACCCGGGTCCACTATAGGCAAACTGTTATTTTTAAACCAAATTTAACCGATATTTGATGTTTTGATGCATGGTGTAGGTCTAATGATAGATATAATGAATAAAAGATGGATTCTGCTCACTTTTTATCATAAACAAATTTGTTTTGTTAACAAATTTGGCTCCAAACAACAACAAAACGAAACAGACATTTAAACACATTTATTAACGAAAAAGATCAGAGAAAACGTTTCAAAATCCACTGTAAACATAAAATAATTTAAAAAAATTAATTTTGATGCACATTTTTTCATATTAATTACATAAATGGTTGACCAAAACTAAACAATAGATTTGTTTACAGTTGCTGATAAAACCACGCATGTTTATTTAAAAAAAAAACAGTTTTGTTCTTGATTTATTATTATAAAATATCATTTCAAACTGCAATTATGATGCTTCAGTTAAGTATAATTGACTATAGTTTTGATTAATTATATTTTTTTACGGCTTCAGCATTTTTGGTACTTTTAACATGAAACAGCTATATTTATACTCATAATTGAAAAATATATGCGTTTAGGTTGATAACAACAAGCATTTATTGTATGTTTAAGAGAAACTTTTGCTTAAATACACAGTTTTCTTTATTTTTGAAGATTTAATTAACAGGGGTCCACTTTCGGAAAAGTTTGATTTTCGTTGTCCTATATTGGACCCCTCTAATTTTTGCCCGAAAATGAGCAGTTCTTCGCTTTATTTTAGTAAAGTTCCTTAAACTTACATTATTTCGACTTGCTGAAGTTAAATAATCAGTCAAAAAATGATTGGATAGTTAATTCAATCATAAAATATAAATGCAGTTTTGTTGTGAAAATGCTAGTGGCCATGGCTGATTTCAGATGTCGAACTCAAAACACTTATTTTGGTGAAAAGGACAGTTAAATATCAGTCAACATTGGTTTAAATGATGCTGAACATGCCAAATAAAAGATTTGTAGACAATAACACGCTTGAAATTGTGATTTTATTGACTTTTTCATCAAAAACCCTTCAGAGGGTCCACTATAGGAAAGAGGTCCACTAATGGATAACGTACCCTACATTTTTAGATCGGTAAATAAAATATTTTTCTAACGAGTCCAAATATTGAAGATCTGACAACCCTATCAAAAGTTATAAGCACTTAAGTGTCATTTATACTCTTAGTTTATGCCGGTTATCAGATATTTTGATGAAAACATTGTCCGGGTCTTTAATGCGACCCATCGTTGAATTCGTTATGAAAAGAGCTTTGCAATGAGCCCAAAAATTGAAAATCTGAGAACGCTGTCAATGAAGCAATGCAGCTTAATTGTTTAAACATGTTAAGAGAGAATGATGCTATTTTGAATAAATGGATTTACTATACTAGTGTCAGGAACGCATTAACTACTTAAAGGTGGATTAAATAACGTTTTTTAATGGACTTATAAATGTATAAAACACAATAGCTTATAAATGATTCAATAAACTCTAGAATTAAATAATATTTAAGAAAAGTGCTCTTCAAAATCTCAACAAAGTGCAGTAATTTGAAAGTATATTTCCATACTCTATGTGAATAAGAAATGAAAGAAATGAAATGAAATAGGTATTATTAGAATTATATATGTTCTGGAAATTGAATTGCTCAATTTTTAAATATATATAATAAATAAGCCTTAGTGATTTTTGAAGCAAGAATAAAATGCCATTTTCAGGGGACTACTGGTTCGAAAAAAAAAAAAAACAAATTACAAAGTTTTCACGGAACGATAAAATGCTAAAATTGTGTATTAAAAAGAACTAAATATCAAATTTAAAGCAATTTTTAGCAAACAATACTCAGTTATGCTTTAAAAAAGAATACTGTGAAGAAAAAAAAAAACAAAATAAAAAAATGTTACAAGCCAAGGTATCAACACTGGTTTTCAAAATATCTAAGTATTGACGAAAATATATTTTATTTGCGATTCTGGCTATTAGAATCTTAGAAGAGCTCTAATATATAATACAATTTTGAAGCTCTTGAAAAAAAATTAGCCCGCATATTTTCGGCCCAACCATGACGCACGGAAAGGGGGGCGTGGCGACATAAACTTTGAAGAATATTTGCAACGGCCTTAGGTATTCAAAGCATTAATTTCAGATTACATTTTGGGTTTCATTCAAATATTAGAGTTCAATTGAAAAGAGTTGAAATGAATGAATATTTTGTCATTTTTTTGTGTGAATTTTATCAGATTTCGCGGGAATTGTGGAATTTCACGAATGTCACGATGTTTGCGAAAAAAATAGGCAGCAATATTTGACATTAGACTTTGTAAACGGACTGCTGGTCGCTGAGGTACATCCTCTTACAGTTTAAGTTTTGAGAAAAATAGCATTTCCACATTCTTCAATTTAGGGAAACTATTGATTGGTTGAAAGTTAAAAAATAATTATTTTGTCATATTTTCTGATAATGTCAGTAAAGAAATTAAAATTAAAAATTCAAGCCGAATTATTTCATTCTCATGTTTATTTTAAATTTTAAAATTATTCCACAAAACAATTTTTAACGATAAATAAAATATAAAAAAAAATGAAAAAAAAATGTCCTTAAAGCTATTGTCTTTCATATGTTTATAAGACCTACTCAAAAAAAACTCTAAAACTGTTAACAATGTAGTTTATGCAACATGTTGCAAAAAAATTCTTTCAGTACAAGTCGTACATTTATCCAACCAGGTTTGCCAGAATGGATAAATACAACGAGTGCTGGAAAAATCAAGTTTTGCGACGAGTTGTATACATATTAGGGAGGAATCGAAAATTGTTTTTTTCAGCAACACATTTTTTGGGTCCCTTTTAGAGTCTAGCGATTAGTCCTACCCACGATTGGTGCAAAGCGAATGACATTTTTATGGAAATTAATATGGGGAAACTTGCATTTTCACATTTTTAAATTTTCAAAATTCATGTTTTATTATTTCATGAAACTAACACCGTAGAAGTATAGCCCTTAATGTCTTGAACAACTTACCCGAAGACAGTCTGGTGCCAAATTGCAGACATTTCGAAATACTCGAAAAAAATACCTACTTTTTGCCAAGTCAAGCGGAATTTTTCGAAAACTATAATGCAGGGGTGCTCAAAGTTTTTGGAGGCTGGGCCAATTTTGAAGCTCAAATTAGCTTGCGGGCCAAATGAGATATAATTTTTATTTTTTTTGTATTTTTTCAAAGTTTTTGTTAATTAAAAATAATAGAAAACATAGTATGGCTTTTATATGTATTGTTTATTTAAATTGTTTTAGGAATTTGACAAAAAATATGGTTTGATCTGAATTTACTTGTGTTCTCAATACAATTTTAAAGTTTTTTTTATATTTTGAAAATGGCGGCATGTTTTTTGCCTTTTTTGCAGCGGCATAATTTTTTTTTCTTTAAATTTAGTGTAACTAAAATCGATTAAAACCCAGAATTTCAACATTTCAACAAAAAAAAATGTTAGAAAATGTTTTGAGCACCCGTAAAGTTGAATTGCAAACATTATTTTCAAAAAATGTAAGATTCGACATTTCAGCGAAAAAACATTTATTCATCAAAAATTTACTTGAATCATTTTTTTGAATACCAGAACATGCTCAAAAAGATTCTAAACGCAGAGGATTGCATTTTTAATTGATTTCAGCTGATTGCACTAAAATTTCTAGGGATATTTTGAAATTTTTCGAAAAAATATTTTTGCTTGTGATTTTTCGAGTCACTTGCAACAGCCATATTTCTTCCTATTTCATAATTTAGTCTGCCTTAATCCTGAAAGCCTGGATTTCCAAAAAAGTTTGATGAATATTTACTAGTTTCACTTTTATCACACATTATCAACAAAAAGTAAAAAAGATTATCAAAAGTTTTAAATACCTTAATTTTGAAAAAAAGTACAAAATCACTTTACAAGTGATCAGCGGGCCATTTTTCATGATTATTCAAAATGGATTCGCGGGCCACAAAAAATCACTTCGCGGGCCACGTTTGGCCCGCGGGCCATACTTTGGTCACCCCTGCTATGATATATTTGAGAATTTGGGGTGCAACTTAACTAAATAATGTCTTCTGATAATAATAGATTTGGGCATAAAAATATAAGAACAGTTATGTCTATTTTGTATTCCATGGTTCCTTAGGCAATGCTGGCAGAATATTTGAGTTTTACTGATTATTTCAATACACTACTTTTGAAAACTCTATATCTGTTTTATGACGCACTTTAGCACTATACTTTCTTTGGGAGAGTTGTTCAGGACATCCAGGGGTACACTGCTAGGGTGTTGGTTTAATAGAATAATAAAACATGAATTTTGTAAATTCAGTCACCATAGTAATTTCCATACAAATTTCAATCGCATTGCGCCAATCGTGGGCTTAACCAATCGCTACCAAATTTTGGGGGGTTGTTTGGGACCCTAAAAGGGATCCAAAAATGTGTTGCTGATTGGATTTTAATCATTCTCAATTTTCGCATATAACTAGATTCCACCCTAATACATATACAGCAATTCCCCACGAAAACAGCATGGAAAAAAACAAAAGTGCTCGGATCGGGCACAAAATTTTTCTGGGGTTTCCCTGGCCGAAATAATTAGACCCGTATTTTTTTGTTTGGCCATTAGGGTGACCTACGCCGTGTTAGGGTGGTCTGAAAAATGGCCATTTTCGTCGATAACTTTTTTCACTAAAACTGCGATAACTTTAAAATTTCAGCGATAACCTATAAATGTTTGAGTACCAAAATTTTCGTAATTAAAAGACGCATCCGATAAAAATATTTCCAGACATAGGCTTTTTGGTCCAGACACCGTCAAAACGGCATTTTAAAGTTTCATACGCCCTTGTCATATGTTAGGCTAGATTTTTAAAGCTTCTTACTATTTTTCTTTTAAAGGCCAACTTATCACCTTTCATTTGCGTATAAGACAATTGAAATCGGTTAAAATGGCGAGGAGTTATGATTTCTCGAAAAAAGTGGTTTTTGCGTAAATCGACGAAAATGGCAATTTTTCAGACCACCCTAACACGACGTAGGTCACCCTAATGGCCAAACAAAAAAATACGGGTCTTATTATTTCGGCCAGGGAACCCCCAGACAAATTTTGAGCCCGATCCGAGCACTTTTGTTTTTTTCCCATGCTGTTTTCGTGGGGAATTGCTGTATACATACATATAAACATAGTCAACATAGTTAATAAACTATAGCCAATTCAACGTTCAAATAATAACACATTTTTAAAATATTGCTTTTCAAAACAAGTGCTAAAAATTTCAGCTTCACCTTATACTGGGGACATTAAATTTTTGAAATATTTGCGTTGTCTGGAACTGAAAAAAATAAACACTGCGTACCGGCAACTGCGGCGAATTGGGACAGCAGTTTTAACCATGTTAGAGCAAAACATTTTCATTTCTCTGGTTGGTTAGGGATACAACAGATTCAGACCAACAAAATGTGTACATCGATTACCAAATTTAAAACCTTTAAGTGATCTAAACAATGCTGTCCCTATTTAGATTGTAGTCCTGACTCGCCCTAGACGACGGTATTTAACTTTTCATGTTTAATAGTAACAGTTTCCACGTCAAATCGACCAAGAGCTAATTTTTGCCACTAAAAAAATACGCAAAAATATGTTTCCATGCTTTTGTATTATGACATTTTAGAGTTGGGATGATATTTTGGTAAGTGAATACTGCAATATTTTTAAAGATTTGCCAAACTTTTATTTTTTTACCAACACAGAAAAAAAAAACATGGTAATATTACATCTGGGAAGGGGTACATCTTTTATGTCAGAAAAAAGGTGTAATTTTACCACTGGAAATGTGTAATTTTATCACTTTTCTGGGGTAATGTCACTTTTTCAGTCTAAATTGAGGTAAAATTACATCATAAAAGAGGTAATATTAGACCTTCCTAAATTACAGCTTCCAAATTTACATTATTTTTTACTGTTAAATATATAATTTTCATTTTATTTTAGGTCGACATTAAAACAATAGATGGCGATTGCTAAAACAAAACAAATGTCTGATCTTTTATCTACCCTGAAATTTGCTGGCCTCTGTTGGATTACTTCAACTTTTTTTTAATTCTCTATGAGTAAAAAAATAATATCCTGTAAGAAAATAATGCTGAGCACCTATACGAAAGCAGAACATTTGCATAATAATTCCAAAAGCATATAATCCAATTTGAATTAAATCCAACCATCCAAAACAATGTTGCAAAGTGCACCATTGAAACCATCATGCAACATATTGCACAACATTCACAGCGTTCATAATTAAACCCCACTTGATTTGCTAAGCCCTCTCAAAACAATAGAATATTGAAAATGGATTTGTGGTTTTCCAACCGGCAAGTGCGCACTCAAAACGTACTCCCATGCCCGGCTTCCCGTACCAATATCCCAACCTCCCTTTCTGAATGATTGATTACCGTGAATGGAAAAATAGTATCGTTATCGATTCTCCCAAGTCCCAATACCGGGCCGAACAGGCCGGGTCGTTTACATGTTCGTCACATTGTGTTACTTACTGCCCGGCCGAGCTGACTTACGCTGACTTGAACTCTCTTTCAGTGCCACCGACGATGATGGCTTGCATCCTTCCACGAATCACTTTAACTACCGGTTCTCTACAGTGGCTTATTATGTTTTGGTCTGGCGCTCTTCCACCCCCAACCTGGGCCGGCCCCTGGCCTTCACACATGGATAGCCACGAGCACCGAATGCCACGAATACAGCGATAGCCGACAGCCAGCCACACTCAACTCCACACAAACTATCGCGCGCGTAGCAACTTTAAAAACTGACTGCCTCCATCACACACTTTGATATGCTGGCAGTTTTTCTG
Source organism: Culex quinquefasciatus (assembly GCF_015732765.1). Lineage (NCBI taxonomy): Eukaryota > Metazoa > Arthropoda > Insecta > Diptera > Culicidae > Culex > Culex quinquefasciatus. Next base: position 33,749,688 of record NC_051863.1, read on the forward strand.
ACTGGAATGCAGCAGCACCAGCAACAACAACTTCAAGAGCAACAACAACAACAACAACGGCAACGACTACGGACGTACGTAGCAGCAAGGGAAAAGAAAAACAAGAGACCAACGAACAACAACTAAAAGAGCTTCCACAGCGCTCCAAGAGACCAACCAACCAAACGGAGAAGGCTCCATGCAGAAGAAGGGGAAAAATATGTCACACACAACCACCGACTGGATTCTTCTCATTACACATCGTCAGCAACTTACGGGAAACAACACTGCACGCACCGCTGTTGCAGAACTATTGAAGCAACCCTTTGGCTCACCACTTCCAGAACTTCAGGTCACCACCACATACCGATGACCCACCACGACCCCCTTCAGGACCCGCAACACAACAACCCCCCCCACCGTAAAATTCCTTAAACTCGCCGCGAAATTTCGCGTATTTACACTCGACGATTACCGAATTACCGCGAACGAGCCGACTTCCGACTGGTGAGCCAAACAGGAAACACTAACCGAAAACCGAATCAACGACGACGAACGACCCCGCGTAACTTGGCGCAGAGGAATGCAGCAGGTCCGGACGGCTTGGCGAACGCGATAAAACTGTACATGCGACGGCCGAAGAACCGACAGCAAACATGTTGCGGGCCGACCACAAACAGCACGAAGCTGGAATCAACAGCAACGGAGAGGCCGAAGTTTGCGCAAACAAACGCGGTTCGGGTTTCGGGCTGCCGCTGCTGCATGGGTCGTGCTGGCAGTAACGTGCTGGCAGTTGCGGGGGTGTTATGGTGGGTAACGGGTTATTCAAAATGGCGGTTAAGTGGGAGAAATTTTGGAGAAAAGGGAGAGCCTTTGACGGTGGGTTTTGTTATCAAACCAAACTACTAGAACTAGAATTAAATCGATTGGAACCGATTGAGTTGTTCGATTGAAAGGTTTTTAAAATCTTAGTCAATAAAGCCAGATAACTAATGAGTCTTTAGAAAAAAGATACGATTCGTTTTGTTAGCGAGCGTTACGCTGACAAATCGTTTTCAGTGAAACGGATATAATCATTTAATTTTAATTTCTGACAAAAACTGCAACAGAAACTTTACTAAATATGTTTCGATTCTCATACCGGCTTCGCATTCACAAAATTTCATGGAACGTAAAAAATTATGAAATTACCTAGAAAATGTAAAAATAAAATTTACAAAAAAATGTCCTAAACTCTTTTTTCTATTATTCTTCAATCTTATTTCATTTTTCTAAACAATTTTGATCGTGACAATAATAAAAAAAGAATTCTATGTATTATCTATTTCTTTTTATTCTGTTCCTTTTTTACACGTGTTAGAATGTAATTAACATGAAAAAGGCTGTGTCAAGATTGATACACAGCAAAAAATCCGATCGTAAAATCGCATGCAAAAGCATGCACATCACCTTCGTCAAAATAGACACTTAATATTACACGCTGCATGTACAAGTTTTGTAAACACAAAAAATAATTGCAACCGACGGGATTCAAACCCAGCACCAACAGTACGGACTGGCGCCTTAGCCCGCTCGGCCATCAGACCGATGAGGAAAGGATAAACGCATATATGAGCTTGACATTTCGGACAAGTAGGTTCCCCATATTGATGGGCTACTTATTTCAGGGTGTAATATTACATATAACTTCATAAAATAATGCAACATTTTCTTTACACCCAGGCCTTTTACACGCAGCTGGATTACTACTTTTTTTGCTGTGTACATCTTTCAAATGAAAAGTGACAACAATGCACGGAGTTTTTCGGTTTTTATTGAATATCTCAGGAATTTTGGAGATCTGTGAAGGTCAAAAGATGATTCATTGTTGGCCCAATATGCACGCATGACAAGAAAGCACGACGGCGACGAAATGTCCAATTTACGGGGAAAACTCAAATTTCGTGAAAATTTCACAAGTCTCAGGAATGCAATTCTTAAAAATACTGCCAATCCTGTGCTTGAACATCAAACATAACTTCATGAAACAATATTCATTTGATCTCAAATAAACAAGTTTGAATCCCCTGATTTTATTTGTAAATCTACCTTCAAAATAAAATTACAGTCGAATTGTTATTACAAGGAACGAAAATAAGATTTAACTTTGCAAGTTTTCGATATAAACTTACCCCCTTCAAGGTTTACCCAAAACATCGATGGGAAAAAAATCTTACCTAAAAATTTTTTTTCATGCAAATTTTTCTTGTAAAATCGATTGTAAACTATTCAGAATACATTGTATTGCTCTTATTTATGCGTTTTCAATCAAATTTGAACTTCTTAATTTCTAACCAAATTTTGAATTTCAGGACAACAAAACGATAAAAACTTTTAAAAATATGTGTATCAGCCTTATGAGAAAAAGTCAAACCAATCCTGCAAAAAGTGTAAAACGAAGGTTCAAAAATAAATAATTATGCTTCAACTCCCCACGAAAACAGCATGATTCAAAGAAAAAGTTCTTCAAAAGGGCCCAATTTTTTTTTCTAAAAACACCAAAATATCAAATGCAATGAACTTAGAACAGTCTAAAATACATTTTTCTGCATTGATTATCATATTTAGCTTGATTGGGCTCGGATGAAAATATTTTGAAATTTTATGAAATTACAATGTACGGCACCGCAAAAACTTTTTTTTTTCTCGCCAAAATTGTCGTCAATATGTACTTAGAAATCTTGGAAATTAATGATTGCAAAACAACTGGACAGGTTTATAATGCATTTTAAAACTCTTTTTTTTTATTCAAATGTTAAACTTTGCAGCAGCCTAAATCGTAAATCTCTTTTCATTGGCCAGCCCTACTACATAAAGTTAATCGCAAATTTAATTTGGTGGAACAGAAATAAATAAATGTCATTTCAAGTAGGAGTTGCTTTCAGCTGTTTGTTACAAAACAATCCAATAAAATTAAGAAAATACTTATACATATCAAAAATTGACTGTTTCTTAATATTTTAATCCTGGTTATTTGTGTCCTTTTGCCTTTCTTACTAAAGAAAGGTATAGGTTTTACTTTATAGCTGGACATCAGTTTCATCTTCGTAAATAAGACGATTCAGTTTGAATTTTGATCGGAATAAACGCTAAAAAAATCACAATGCATCGATTTTCGACGCTCTATCGATTCACCTTGACAGAACTCGTCTATCTCCAACCCTCGAATTTATAGAAAATAAATTGCGTAGAGTTCGAATGATGTCCGTGTGTGGTAAAATTTCGCAAAATTTTGTGTCGCGAAGTCGTTGGCTCCCCTATTTTCGATTTTGATTGTACCAAGTGCATTTGAAAGCTGGTGTGCTGAACCCGGGCCATTTTGAGGTTGAATTTAGAACTATCCATCTGTTTTCAACGAATTTCGCATTCTACAACCTCTCAAATTTTCATAAGAATTCATAATTTGGTTCTGGAGATAGAGCCGTTCGATTAACCTAAAAAAATTCCCTAAAAACAGGTAAAAGCCCACCTGGTGACCTTCGCCTACATTTTTCGTTTCTAATTTTATCCGAAATTTCTTTTTACATTCATAGTTCAGACCATGAGTGAGCATCTGTAACAAATTCGACAACTATCGGCAATACCGATCGATTTTTAAAACGATTTACAAAAAAGGCAATTCTTACTAAAGAAAGGTATACGTTTTACTTTATGGCTGGACATCATTTTCATCTTCGTAAATATGACAATTCCGCATGAATTTTAAGCGGAAAAATCGCTAAAAAACACACTGCATCGATTTTCAACGCTTCGTCGCCAAGTCGACAAGTTGTTCAAGTTGAGCTTCGAATGCTGGCGCATATATTTTGTGGCTCGAGATATACTCGTTTGTAGTAGCTTGCTAAAATTAAATAGTTTCCAATGTGCTCCTTAAATCGCCTTAAAGTAGATTTCATTTTTTTGTGTTTTCATAAGTTTATTTAACAGACTACATAGGATTCCAATAGAAGATTTCTAAGCTTTTCATCGTTTATATCGTTTTCAATGCTCGCGACTCCAATTGCTATCTACCAAAGGTACTCGCGGTTGAGTGTGTAGTGGTGCGGTTGTAGAAATAGCTTTCTCTGACTCTGTCACTTTCATAGAAGCTGAATGGCAAACTTCCCTGCACCGTGCGGCACACGCGGTTCACTTGTACCTCGGTTTTGCTTTGATTTTTTGTTTCGTGTCTGGCACTTACCCGTGGCATGAACGCAGTGAACCTCCTTGGCTCATACGCTGGGTTCATGCCACGAGTGAGTGCCAGACACGAAACCGAACTGACGAGCCGACGCGGGCTCGTACCGAAGTTAGAAAATTAATACCTTGGTGTGGGTTATTACTGGGGCATGGGAAAGCTTGCTTTGCTCGCGTTTGTCATAAACACTTGTTTGATTAAGAATATGTACGATTAAAAATATTCTTTCGGTGAAAATTGCGTTTTTAATTTCTTTTGGAAAACACATCATTTACTTTGCTTTCAACAAAAAAGTTTTTTGGATCATTTCACTTTCTTTTGTGCTGACGTTATAAATAAACAAAGTCGATGTTAAGAATCAAAAGAAGTTCTACCACTGTTATATTCTTTTGTAAGAAAGGCTCTATCTCACCCCAGGTGGGATGAAATCGGGTTTTTGAATTATTCTAAAGCTTTTTTTCAAATTAGGTATTTCTACCGAAAAAGATACTCAAAAGGAAATGCCAGCAGGGGAATGGTGATAAAGTTTAATTAAAGAAACCATAATTTTCACAGCTTTATTGACGAATACGTTGCTTCTCGTAACAAATTTTGGCTTCTTACCAATTTAATCTTAACCGTTTTTTTTTCTAATTCGCGAATCGTTTTGAGATCGCCCACAAAATGTTTACTCTATCGAATGAGTTGTAATCGGTCCCACTTTCGATCCATTTACTGTAAGAAAGGTAAAAAATTTACACAGTAAAGATATCGTTCGCGGAAAGCTCAATAGAAATCTGTTCTAGATCATCATATAATCTTCATCGTATTACTATACTTATCATCATTTCCCCTTCTCCAGAAAAAAATATATAACTCTATTAAACTTACTCGCTAACCAGCTTAACACGTCCTAAAATTGCGCTATCCGATATGTGACAACAAAACTTAACCAAAAAAAAAAAAAAAGAAGAATTCCACCCACACCTATTCTTTTCGCTGCTGCTGCTGTTGCTCTATGGTACATGAGATGAAACGGTTTTCAAAATGAGATCAAAAATGTACATCACAGCAATTTTCCCAGGCCCAGCAGTGTGAGTTTGGCACGGGGAAAACGACATTCAACTAAGACTAGTTTTTCTAGCAGCTAGATTCTTCCTCCGTTTTTTTTTTGTAATGTTGGCTTATTCCGATTCTGCGTTTCGAAACACGCGTCATTTCACTAGTTTAATGTTGTTTAACTGTTGCTTTTTATGACACTTATTGAGTAAGAATAAAATCATCTAAGAGGAGTAAAATCGTTCTGTGTTTTGCTTAAATTAAATGCTGTTGCAATTTCCTGCGTTTATTGTTTTTGTTGGACGAAAGCAAGAAAACTTGAGAAATGCGTTGATGGACACAAATTTGTCGCAATTTTGCTACGCTTTTGGAACGTTGAGAACAAAATAGAGCACATAACATGTAACACGAAACTGACAAACAAAAAGGCGCGTTGGATTTGAGATCATTGCGTTCGAATTGATACATAAAAAAAACATGTAATTCTTTGGGAATTTTGCACAGCAAGATTCGAAAGAATCTGAACCTCATATACCTTCTCGCTTTTGTTTTTAGATTAAGCATGTTGTATGTTTTTACTAATGTAGATCGGGTTTCTTATCAAATAAATGTTTTCATTCGTAGATAAGTGGCGGTGAACTGGCAATGTCAAGGTCAAAGTATCCAACAGTCTTGTCAGTTCAATAATTTGTATAGAATTTTTTTGAATTAGGTTCTGGTTTAATCTGATTTTTATTTTATTATGGAAATAATGAAGTAAGTAAAATTGCTGTCGCCGAGCTAACAATTTCTTTTCTTTAAGTTAAACGTAATTTTACTACAATAAAATGTCAGGGTGTTTGACAATTTAACTGTTATGAGAATTGGAGATTCTATTAGCTATGTTTTGACATAATTTTTCTATTGAGCAGTTCTCTATGAAATCGTTAAGTTTTGTGTTTTTTTTAGTTGGCTCAAACTTCTTTATAACCAAAGAAGTCTGTCACTGGTTCACCCATACAATTTTTTTTTAATTTTGGCAGTTGTTCATTGAATAAATTTTCTGAACAGTTTGATAACTTCGCAAAAGTTGTAGGTATTCATGAGGACTATTAAAAAAAATAGGTACACGGATTTTTTTTAGTTGATTTAGAATTTTTCCTTGAACCTGGGACAAAAAACTGAACTATATTTTCGTTGATATTTTAGCCAGATTTTGTGAAATTGCTTGAAATTTTTAAAACTAAATATTTTCAGAAATGTTCATCATAAAAAATCGAATAGCTGCAATGTTTTAAGTTATCATTAATTTTTTAGAGAATTGCAAATTTGATTTAACATTAAAAACTGCAGTAAATAATGATTGGATTAAGATTTCATTTGCTTCAAAAAACACAATTTTTCAATAAATCATATTTCAGTTTCATTTTTATGGAAGTGTTTCTCTGCTGCTCATAAGTTGCACGTTTTGCAAGGATTTTGGGAAATTTTATTTTTCTGAAAAACAGTTATTTTAAAATGTACATCAAATACTCCTTTGTTTTCACTAAAAAATAACGTACCATTTGTTTGTGGACAGCTGTCAAAATTGTATGTACGCCTTCTTTGGTCAAAGGGAAGACCCCACAAAGTTTGAGCCAAGTAAAATAATGAAAATTAAATCCATTTTCGAAACTTTGCAATCCTCCCTATAATGACAAAAAACTTTAAAATAAGCAAAAAATTATTCATTTGTTTTTTAGACAAAATTCCTATTTTTTGTCTAAAAAACAAGTTTGAGAGAAATTTTAATAAAAAAAATCATCTCAAACATAAAAAATAAATAAATAAATTTCTGCTAAAGTAAAAACGATCTATTAAAATGAAATTATTCCTAAATATCAAATCATGCCTTGTTTTCTTGAACCAAATTGGCATAAAAATGTATCATTGCAGCTTTCAAAAGGGTCTTATAGGGAATTTTCTCTGCATTCCGATGCTTCAAGGAGCAAATTGTATCATCGATAAATTTTTGAGATATTTTTTAAAAGTTTTTTTGTAATATTGGAATATAATAATAACATAATGTGCGTGTACAAATATCACCTGTGTGCTCTGATTTAGCTGATGCAACCGAAATTTTCGTAGTTTTTAGATTGTTAGGGGTTTTATTGGATTTATTTGGATAAATATCATATTTCTTAAAGCAAGCATTAACCAGGTGCATAGCTACATTTTTTTTTTAAATCGAAAATAGACTCTAAATTACTGTAACAAACTTTAGAAGTCATGTTTTTCGTGTGTATAAAATAAAGATATTTTTGTAACAAAATTTTTTTTTCTTTAAAAAGGCATTTGAAAAAAGCAAGAAAATTTGTGTGTTTGCTTAAAACAACGTTACAATTTTTTTATTATTTTCAATATATTTTAACAATTTAAATAAAATATCCCCGAAAAATATTTGAAGAATAATATAATTCAAGTAATTGAAAAACGTAGTTAAAAAAAAACAATTAAAACAAAGTTATTCTTCTGAAGCTTGCAAAAGTAATTCGTAGTTCAATTTTAAACAAAAACATGTTTCGTATCCATGCAACTGTTGAATGTTTGGTTAAAGAAATATGATATTTATTCATAAAAATCCAATAATACCAATCCCATCTAAAACCTGCTAAAATTAGATTTTTCAGCTAAATCAGAGCCCTCAGGTGATTATTGTATACAAAACATTGTACACAAAACTCTAATTCTTGTTATTTTTTTTTAAACGGTTTTATGATTATAATTTCTATTTAAAGCCCGCGTTTTCAAAGTTTTTGTTAAAACTTAAAAACAAAATCAGTTAAACCTAAATGTTGAACATGTTTAGCGATTTGACACATTCTAAAAAGTTTTTTTCGTATCTTATGAGTAATTGACAAAAAAAAACATCATTTGACAAGCTTCCTAAACTGTTATTAGGTAATAAAAGAGTTCAAAACAAAAATCTTTAGAGCAATTCCTGCTCAAAACAGGATTTTTTTAGGTACTTTTTTTTCGACCCTCTCCGATTTCAATGAAACTTTGTAGACATGTTATCCTAGGCATATATAAGCCATTTTTGTGTATATGAAGCCAGTTAACTCGATAATGACATTTGAGAAGGGCGTAAGTGTTTTAAATATTTTTGTATTGCGTAATTTAAATAATGCTGTATCTCGAAGCCGTTGCATCGTATCAAAAAGTGGTCAAAGACAAACTTGTAGGAAATTTGACGGGCTTTCTGATAAAAATGCACTGAAAGAAAAAACAGTCCACTTTTATGAGATTTTTTGATTTTTAAGTTTAAAGGTCAAATTTAAAGGTGAGCCCACGATTTTTTTTCCTTCAAAATTTTTGTGAAAATAGCCTAAGATGTTACAAAAAGACTCACGAAAAATGCAGGATGGAGCAACTCACCTTAAAAAAATACAAAAATCATTTACTGAAACTGTTTTTTTGAAAAGTGCTCTGAACGTCAAAATTTTCAAAAACCGAATGCGGGAATCGATTCTACAGACAATTTTACATAAAAGTCTCCATATTGACCATTGTCCTAAGTCCAATCTTTGTGAAGTTACAGTGGTTTTAAAAATAAAAATGTTGAAAAAATAGGTTTTTTGATGGTTTTTGACAATTTCTATATGACCGACTTGATTTTTCAGTCTCGAAAATATTTTTACCGGAAAGCTCGTCCAATTTCCCATAAGTTTGTCTTTGACCACATTTCAATTGGATGTATGGGCTTACAGATATAAGCTAATTTACAATCCAGGTTACTATACTACACTGAAAAAATATTATGTTTTGAGTTATGATGAGCAATGTAATTAGTTTATATCTGTAAGCCCATACATACACATTATATATATACAGCAATTCCATTTCAAAAGAGCATAAACCGAAAAAAAAAGTTCTCCGATAGGGCTCAATTTTTTTCTGGGGGTTCCTTGGCCAAAATAATTAGACCCGTATTTTTTTGTTTGGCCATTAGGGTGACCTACATCGTGCTAGGGTGGTTCGAAAAATGGCAATTTTTGTCATTTTTCGCAAAAACCTCTTTTTTCAAAAAATCATATCTCCGCGCCATTTCATCCGATTTTCACTGTCTTAGACGCAAAAGAAAGATGATGAGTTTGGCTATTTGGGAAAAATAGTAAGAAGTTTCGAAAATCCAGCTTAACATTTGAAAAAGTCGCATGAAAACTTAAAATGGTGTTTTGACCGTGTCTGGACCAAAGAGCCTATGTCTGAAAATATTTTTATCGGATTCCTCGGAAAATTTCACATAACATTTAAAAAATTTGGCGATGTCGAACCGTACGATTTGGAGATATGATTTTTTGAAAATAAAAACTTAGTTTTTCGTCGCGCCACGCGCAAAAACGGGAAAATGACTTTTTCAAATATTAAGCTAGATTTTCGAAACTTCTTACTATTTTTCCCAAATAGTCAAACTCATCATCTTTCTTTTGCGTCTAAGACAGCGAAAATAGGATGAAATGGCGCGGAGATATGATTTTTTGAAAAAAGAGGTTTTTGCGAAAAATGACGAAAATTGCCATTTTTCGAACCACCCTAGCACGATGTAGGTCACACTAATGGCCAAACAAAAAAATACGGGTCTTATTATTTTGGCCAAGGAACCCCCAGAAAAAATTTGAGCCCAATCGGAGAACTTTTTTTTCGGTTTAGGCTCTTTTCAAATGGAATTGCTGTATATGTAGGATAACATGTCTACAAAGTTTCATTGAAATCGGAGAGGGTCGGGTACAACCGATTCCCTATTTGACATGGAATTGCTCTTTAGAAAAAAAATCTCATGGAAGCATTCGAAAACTGTGAAAATTTCCTAAAAGATAGTTTTGAAAGCAGCAATGACTATTTTTTCTTCTAAAAGTTGTCTAGAAGACACGTCGTGATGAATCGCATTCAATAAAATTATTCTCATTTTTGAAGTTAGGTGAAAATATATTTTTTAATATTCAATTTATCTTTAAATTAATTGATAATTTTTAATTTGAAAATAATAGCTAAGAAATGGGTAATTCTCTACCAACTCACACGAAATTGGGAAAAATTGCCCGATTTTTTTTTTCGTAGAACAAAAGTTGCTCAAAATGACCTCTTGAACACGGAAACAATTTTGGCAGTAGAGAAATTGATAGTTCAGCGTTCAACAATCTTGCCTTATTGTGATTTTTTTTAATGAGATGGCACCATTCTAGGATCCGTGTTGAATGAAATTTAATGGTATTGGCGCATGCTTAAATCTCTATTCGAATTGACATGTTGTCACCCTAATTGAGAAAGATTCAATTTTGCTCTACTTTTGATATAAATGCAAACCTCCTAAGTTATTGGATAAGATGTTTGTTGTGTAACCTTAAAAGTTAATTATTTTAAATCGGCACTTGGTTTTCCCCTTTTCCTTCAAACCACTGATGATCGTCATCTTTAGAAGATTTTTCTTAGAAAAATAAAACATCATTACACTACCCGATCCGATGGCTGTCTGTTTCAACTAAAGATCAGTTTTGCTTAAGCGGTACGGAAATCTTTATTGGCTACACTCTGCTGCTGTGTTGCAAACGTTACACGATATTGAGTTCAACATATGGTTAGAAATTCTTGCTTTTCACTTATCATCTACTTTCTATAACATTACATGTATGAAAATGAACAAAAAAAGATATTTTTTTATCGTTTAAAAAATCAATCACATTCACTTTGGGATTTACATTTGTCTATCGATTTTCGTCTAAACTCTGAATTTGTTAACGATTTCAAGAACGAGAAAAAAAATACGAGAATTACATGCAGAAAAAAAAAATAAAAATCGAGATCACAATCCGTCCAATGGATTTCAAAATGGTTTCGTAATTCAAGGTTTCAATAAAAATAAAATCTCTTACTCGCTACACGGGGGGTTACTCTTTCAACTAATTAGCCTAACTGTAAGAAAAATGAGTTTTCTTTCTCTTTTTTTGCACGCCCTTTTTCTCCTCTGGGATGGTAAATTGTCTATCGCGTGTGTGAGTGTGTTTCCTTTTTTTTCCAGCGGGACACCCTTTTTCGAGGATATCTAGACCACGCGCCGATCGATTTGCTCCACAAATACGCGATATGTAATTACTGCTGCAGCTCACAGCTATTAGCGAATGGCCTCTGGATGACGAGCGACGACGGTGTTCACCGGGCGGCCAGAAGTCCGCAGCCGAGGGCGATCAGCGTTGCGGTCACGGCCAGCGTAGGCCACACCAGCGTTTGCTCCAGGAACTGCGAAAAGACAAAAAACAAGACGAGATGAGCAAAAAAAAAGACGCATAAATACTCCCGATAAGTGAAAACACATCATTCAATCGGCTCGGCCGCGGTATAATTGCTGATTACTCCCTCGGGAAGATAATTTAAAGGGAGTGATGCCAATTCTATTCCCCGTTTCCCCCATTAGCAGATTTGCAGCACTGCTGCTGCTGACCAGCTTGAGTGGGACCTCGCAATTGGGTCAAGCGGTACGGTTAATTACTGTACGGCAAAAGGGATACAGAGGTCGCGCGAATCCGCGAGGATGACCAATCCTAACAGTTACCCAATTACCTACTTCTAACACTGTGAAAATCCTAGCTCTTTTTCACTGTTGAGCTCGATCAACACGTTTGCAAAAAAAAAAAAGAAGCAGATCCCAAGAATATGCAACAGAAGAGTACATTAGGCTAGGACAAGGTCTGATTTTCCTAATTGCTTTTCTATGCTGGCGCTGGAGGCTGTGTCTGTGCAGCAGAGTGGGTTGAACATAGATCGATGGGATATGTAGGTAATGTTGTTTTTGCCGTGAACCTCTGAGATGTGGCGATGATGAAGTATCGAGATGATGATGCCACACTTTGTCGAGGGCAGGAGCAGTGTGCTGATTAAGTAGAGTGTAGTGTAGTTTCACCCCACCCCTCCCTGAACGGATGACTTTCAAGATACACTGGAAGAGATGCTGTTTGTTGCTGCTTTTGTGAGAGGCTGATAAAAGGGAGGTTTTATTGCCGTTGTAATGATTGTGATTTGCAATCTCCATAAAAATTGTGTTGAATTTAAATGTTTCCTTTCAATAACACGTATGCTGTAAAAGACAGGACGTGTTACAAGATATTACACAAGTGACGATTTTAAGATGCAAAATAAAATGTACAAAAGAGTTAAAAAAATTTCATAACAGAAGCTGAAATTTAGCCTTTGAATTTTAAATGGGATTTAAGGCGACATTTTCAAAAATGCCGGAACTTTTAAGGCGAATATTTTCAACATCATTGGCGCGTAACGACGATTTTGTCTTTTTTTTGCCATTTTTTCGATGTTTCCACTTCTAGACCCTAATCATCCAGGAATCCAAGTTCGCATTTAAAAATCTTTTCTATACAAGGTGGTAGATGTGTCCTTCACTTTTGGGGCAATGACTGTCAATGATGATTCTGAATTCAGGGTAGTAAATACTAAATTGAAATGAAAAAATAATTACTGTATGCAAAATGCTTCTACAAACAACACAAAGAAAACTTTTTTTGATTGAAACATTCTAAATAAAGATTTGAATGTTTTTCTAAAACAAACATGGCCGCCAAATGGCCGATTGGGGATGATGCCAGCATTTTCAAGCAATGCAAGCCACAAAAAAAACCTTTAAAGGTTCAGGTTTATGCATAATTTGCTTAGCTTTCAAAAGAACTATCTCCGATAAGCTGGTGAACACTTTCAAAAACAACTCCATCCTCGGCACAACATCTTGATTTTTAAAATCCAGAAAAAACTACGTTGGGATGCACAAATTTTACAAAGGTTTCTTGTTTTGACCTTTAAAAACGGATCAACAGTTTCCAAGAAACCGTCGATGGCACGATTAGTGCTAAATCGTTATTACTGAAACAAATTTTTTTGCTGTCACAGAAAAAAATATGGTACCTACACAGAAAAAATTATGGTAATATTCATCAGGAAATGGTGACAGATTTTGTGGCAAAAAAATGATTAGTTTTACCCTAGAAAATGATTAACTTTCATCAGTTTCTGGTGAAAATTCATCAGATTCACATTTTTACACATTTTTAAGGTAATTCCAAAATTCAACTTTTTTTTGCTGTGTATTTTAAATGTTTTCAAATATCTCAGTTATCACAGGATCGACAATTGCAAAAAAAAAAGGGGAGAATTGTTTCAGCCACACGGAGAAAAATTAGTTCCCAAAATCATGAACCAGCGATCATAAAATTGAGCAACCACGAACAATGGAATATCGTGGAATGTGAACACTTTGTTCATGGTCCCCCATTTTTCTTCGTACATTTGAAAATATATTTTTTTTCTGGGATGGACATAAGCCAGGGGTACTCAAAGTTTTTGAATGACGGGCAAAATATTTTGATTTTTCTGGCTGGTTTCGGTTAGAACAGACTCAGACCAACAAAATGTGTACATCCATTTCCAAATTTAAAAGCTTTAAGTTCTTCAAAAACTGCTGTCCCTATTCAGACTGAAGTCCCGATTCGCCCCAGATTACGGTAGCTATTTATCGGCAAAGGTACATGCAAAAGTCTTCTTATTAATTTTGTTAATAGATGAAAATGTACATTTAAATGCCCTGCAAAAACATTATAAAGAAATTTTAATGTGTGCTCACACCAACCTCGGACATTTTTGTCGAGTTACATGTATTTAACCCCTTAATAATTATCGTCACTTTTATACATATTTTATGGACCGACACATGCAAAAAACATGTAAAAATAATGTTCGAACTCTCACGAGTAGTGCTACCAGCGCTAACTATCACATAAACGGACATTTTTTTAAATTTGAAAATGATACAAAATAATTTCTGGTTTTTTTTGCAAAAATAAATTTTAACTTGAAAACGGTGCAATTAATTAAAATTTCGCAATTCGTCGTGCTCATACTTTCCTGTCGCATGTGCATTTTGAGCCGAATTGATCTAAGAACGCTATTTTGTAGAGCATTCTTCCCAGAAACTATTGCGTCCATCCCGGGAATTCCCGGAATTTTCCAAAACCGGGAACTCCCGAATCCCGGGATTTATTTTATATTTTACCCCGGGAATTCCCGAAATCGAAAAAAAAAACAAATTTTGGTCAGGAAATTCAGATTTAGTTGTGGAAATACTTGGCATATTTCAGCAATTATTAGGCTTATTGTCAAAATTGTCAATATTATAGTTGAATGATTCGCAACTCAGCGCCCAGCGCTAAATATTTACTTTTTAATTCAATAAAATTTAAAAAAGACTGGATTTATATTCACGTATATAAATGATCTAAAATTTGAAAAAAAAATATCATATTTGATTATTTTTCATCAAACACCAGCATCTTGGGCACATCAGAACAAATATAGCGATTTAAGACTGCTGTTCAAGCCATTTTTTGCATAGTGTTTTGATTTTTTTTATTGATTTCGGTTAAAACTGTAACAGAACAAAAAAATGGTACGGTTTCCAAATGTTTTTCTCTTAAATCTGCTGTACCCATTAAGACCTTCGATTTTTCCCACTAGTCTGTAGTGACTTAAATATATTTTTTTTTTAAATATGTGTAATTCTCTACCAACTCACACGAAATCAGGAAAACTTGCCCCGACCCCTCTTCGATTTGCGTGAAACTTTGTCCTTAGGGGTAACTTTTGTTCCTGATCACGAATCCGAGGTCCTTTTTTGATATCTCGTGACGGAGGGGCGGTACGACCCCTTTCATTTTTGAACATGCGAAAAAATAGGTATTTTTCAATAATTTGCAGCCTGCAACGGTGATGAGATAGAAATTTGGTATCAAAAAGATTTTTATGTAAAATTGGACGCCCGGTTTGATGGTAGGAGCGGCCGTGGCTGACTGGTCACGGTGTACGCTTTGTAAGCGAAAGATCCTGGGTTCGATTCCCATCTGCTCCCAACGAGAAAGTATAGGAAATATAAATCTTGAAACTCTGAACATGAACGAAAAATCAAAGTCGCTCGAGTCGGGGTTCGATCCCCCGTCCTTTGGATTGGTAAGCAAAAATGCTAACCACTATGCCTTCGCGACTTGGTGAGCTATGACTGGAATTAGGAATACTGTTACTATCAACTATATACGCGCTGGGTCCTTGTCCATTTGACAAGGGTTTGGAAGTTCTAAATAACGTTTGAATCCGATTGGTCCAAACGTTCTTCAGGGCGGGGCTTGTCGAGAAAGCTGAAGTACCTCGCGCTCGGCTAGCCAGCGTAGAAATGGGTCACCGAAGCTCGACAGAGCTAACACCTTCTAAATGCCTATGCGAGTTATTTGCATGTATAGAATGTAGATCTAAAAATACATGGAAACAACTCAATTTGTAAGAAGCGACTGCGTGGTCCCGTTTGGTTGGTTGCACACACACACACACACACAAATTGGACGCCCGGTTTGATGGCGTACTCAGAATCCCGAAAAAACGTATTTTTCATCGAAAAAAAGACTAAAAAAGTTTTAGAAATTCTCCCATTTTCCGTTACTTGACTGTTAAAATTTTTTGGTACATCTCCTTTTAAGGGAAATTTTTCGTAGTGTGTGGTTGTAAGGTTTTTAGGAGGAAGGCAGCAACCACCTTCTGGTGGATTAAGTAACGTTTTTTAGAGTATAATAATGTTCTACAAAATTGTAGAGCAGACAATTACAAAAATTTTGATATACAAACATAAGGGCTTTGCTTATAAACATCACGAGTTATCGCGATTTTACACAAAAAAAATGTTTTGAAAAAGTTGGTCTACCACCTTAAGAGGCAGTATTTGTAAATAAAAAAAAACATAAACATTATTTTTTTTCTTGAAAACTATATAAGCAACCTTAGTGATTAAGAAAAACTATAACTATCAAAGTCACCCCGGAATTCAAAATAAGAATTTTTAACTTAACTACTTTTTTAAACGCTATCGAACAAACTTTTTTTTTCAAAATTGGGCATGTACCTTGTGTGGCCTATCCCAGTACATGTTGAAAAAATAATGATCTTGAGAAAAACCAGTTGGAAAATATTCCAACAATAATTTGAAATCCTATCAAAGTCACCCCGGTTTACGGTACCTACTCTTAACAAAAAAAAATATCATTACATCTATTATAATAATATATATTAATATTATTAATTATTATAGTAATATTTTTTCATATTTCGTACGAAGACAGTTTATATGCTTAGAAAATTTATAAAATTTCTTAAAGATGTATGTTTTTTTACTACCAGTCAAGTTATTAATTGATCCTCACACATATTTTAACCACTTATTTTGCTATTCTATATAATTATGTTGCAAAATTATAATCAGAATCAGGATCAGAATTTTTTTCAGTAAATTTTATTTTTTTCGGGAAATTTGTTCAAAATTTCCTGTTTCCCGTGAATTTTGCAACCCCGGGAATTGGACACTCTAGTCTGGACTGTATTCACATTTCAAAATGTACCGATGAAAAAAATGAGTAGAATATTTTTGATTAGTATAAAACGTACGTGCAACATGGACGAATTGCCTTGCATGAAGTGGTGTCGTAACTCTTTTGAGAGTGAAGAGAACAAGATAGGAAATAACTATCTTTTATTACAGAAAGGTTTGCTTCCTTGCTACTTGCAGTGTATTATACACGGATAAAAATCCTGTAAGCAAACCCGGTAACTCTGTGTTGTCGAATTTATAAACATTTAATTGTTTCCAAAATCGTCAACGTTTTTTTTTTCGATTTCGCTGTAAATATTTTCAAAATCGACAACAAAATGTTGACGTTTTCGGAAACGTTTCAATGTTTACAAATTCGATGAAATAGAGTTACCGGGTTTGCTTACAGGATTTCTTTTAACAACTAGACTTGATATTTAAAAAAGTCAAATGTTTTTCGCAACAATCAACAGTACAATGTTGAACAGAGTTTACTTTGCCTCCAACCCTTCATACATCAATCTGCCAATTAGTATACAACATATCAACGCGATTGATCTTTGCTGCTCTGATCCACATCTAAGCCATTTTTGTTTTTTTTTTTTTTTTTAATTTCCGTAAATAAACGCACGCACACTTCACGCCAAAGTTTAAATTTAAACTCTAGAAGACACCAAAAGGGTGCGATCTTCATAACATACTAACATTATTATTTATATTGCTATTACCTTTGGTGGGGCAAATAAAACAAAAAAGAAGAACAACAGAAGCATAAATATAGCAGCAATTGAATTGCCCAACATAATCTCTTCCGAATGGATTCGTATGATGGTGCATTATGTTTATAGCAGCGCTTCACTACAATCCAATTATAATCAAAACAAATCGAAGCAAATGTAATGAAACGTGTGTGTGTGTGTGTCAGTTTGTTTATTTTAGTGGAATTGCCACCTCCATCACCACCTCCTCTAGGGCAAGCCGGCCTGGCGCACCGTTTCGGGTGTGACGTGGGAGATTTGTTTACTGATACTTTTCATGTTTAAATATACTTCGCTGGGTGGAGGGAGGAGTGGCTGGAGGTTTTACCGCATGAAGGGTGTTTGAGAACGATGGGGGCGCTTTGTATTCTTTTTGGCAGCGTATTATGGTCGATTGCTTGGATTTAATTTTATAGAATTTGAAGATTTTCGATCAGAATTGAAAGTAGCATGAAAGGGTAAATAAAAATATGTTTAGAACGAATCAAGCATTTTCATGTGTTGAAGAAAACAAAACCTTACTGCAATTACATGATACTTATTTCCCATATCTTCTACTTTTTACTTTGAAGCATCTTCATCCCCCCTTTCATGCAAGGCCATTCACCCATATTGCACAGCACACAAACCATAGTCTAACCCAAGTTGACAACACTCACCCCCGCTTTCTTGGACTTGCCGCCGGCCTTGGACTTCTTCTTACGCTGGGGGATCTTTCCGGCAAACTCCTGCAGCTGCTCCCGACCCGCCATAAAGTCCAGGTGGGGCGGAATGAACCCACTTGGGCCACCTCCACCCCCGACGTCCAGCGGCTGTTGGTGGTGGTGAAGGCGGTGCTGGTGCAGCTGACCCAGTCCCAGACAGTGCGAACTGCACCCGGTGGGGGAATTTCCGGTGGGCGCAGCTTCCGAGGAGCTCGAGGGCTGGGACGAGTCCGACTCGCTCGATTCCGAGCCGTCGTCCGGCCAGGAAGTTGGCTGGCCGGCCATTGCTGGTGTTGTGGTGGAGCCGCCGTCGGCGGTGGGTCCCGAAAAGCTCGATGGGAATTGGTGGCTGTGGGGATAGGTATTGACTATAGTTTGAGTAGACATTCGAGACCTGACAATTCTTACAAAATGGGCGCCGCTGACGAACAGGACGCCGGCGTCGTCGTGTGGCTCGCGTCCGGGCTGTTGGCACTGTGCTGGCTGCTGCTGTAGCTGCTGCTGCCGCTGGGGCTGGGCGTGGGCTGGCCGAAGAAAATCCTGGCCCCACCACGACCACCTCCTCCGGCCGCGTTCGGTGTCCTCGGCGGCAGCACTCCACTGGGCGTCTGCGGGAAGAACACCTGGCCTCCCGGTGGCGTGTTGTAGTACCCGGTGGTGAACGGACTGCAGGACGAACTCTGCGGCGACTGCGAGATCGGTGTCGAGGGGGTGTCTGGGGGAAGGAGGTTTGAAGAAAAGAGCGTTAGAAGTGTTGTTGTTGTTGCGATATGAGTCAGAACAGCTCCAGCGGGAGAAGGACTGCATCTTGTTTGCAACTGGCCCGCTAATGAGAATGACATTCCAGTTTTGCAACGGGGATGCTGTAGAAGGAAATTGCATAAATTCCACCGGAAATTCCTAACCGCTGTGATGTTTCGAGATGATTGATTTGCGAAATGTCAGAGGAACTTTTATAAGAAACGGTAATATTACAGATTTTCTAATATTTAGTATTCATTTGTTTCTCCAGCAAATAAGTCATTCTCCTGATTCGGATTGATGGCTGTCAAAGATTCAAACACCTGATGCAAACCTGACAAGTGCAAGGAATTTTAATTGCCCACATCCAGTCCAAAGCAGTATCCTTCAAGTGAATGCCTCTTTGTTCTCCGCCGGGAACTGCACGACAAAATGGGTCACTGGGTATTGCTCATCATAATGAACAGTCAGTGTGAGCACCATCATGCACGGTCATTTGCAAAATCAATAGCTCAAAGCTACCAGTTCTACCCGAGTACTCATAAGTGATCATTAGTGAGAGAGGTGAGATCACCTTTCCTCATGATCACCTCAGAAAAAAAGACCGCAAACCACGAGCGGAAAATTTATCATCATCAAAAGGACTCACCCCAACTCGAGGGGTGGAAAATGGGAGGGATTAGCTTCAAGGATGTTTGTTTAAAGCGCATTATCAAAGCCCTCGCCGAACTATAATGCAATCGCGAAGCACACATCTGGAACTGAACATGATAATTAGTGGAGCGTGAAAAAAAAAACATTCACACACGGAATAAATGAGAGTCGGGTTGGGACGTGAGCTGGGACGAGGACGCGAAGCTCGTTAGTGAGAGGAGGAAACGTGATGGAGGTGCAGTGAGTACTGTTGGGATAGTTGTACTAACTGAGAGGATAACTGATTGCTGGTGACCGCCCAAAAGTTGAGGGGTGAAATAAATGTTAATATTTAAAGTTAAAATTGCTACATTGTTGAGAGCAGAAATCAAAGGTGCAGGAATTGTTTTGACTATTGATTTGTAAAAGATTCAAATAATAAAAAATCATAAATTTAATTTGTTTTGCTTACTTTTGATGCACCAAACTTTTTTTTACATATTTTTGCGCTTAAATATTCTTAAAAAAAAAACACAACAAATAAAATCATTCAAACGAAAACCAATATGCGCAATTTTATTTTCATATAGCCATTTTAATTTATTTTTCCAAATTAGCTGAATATTTGGGTACTTTCCGTTTGCCCAAGCGAAGCCATTTTTCAGTTCTTATAAAGTATTTTTTGATCGTTTTGGTATCTTTGGCAAATTTGCGGGGATGGATTAGGACTTATCGAAAAAAAAGATGAATGGAATAAATGCTGATTTTTGATATCATTTTTTGTCAATTCAAAAATAATTCCAAAAAATCCTTTTTTATATTTGTTAGGGGACATAAAATGAGATCTTTTCACAAAATTTCAGAAAGGGCTAATAAATCTTTGACCAGACTATGATTTTTTGATAAAAAAAATAAAATAGAAAAAAGTCAAACATTTGAAAATAAAAAAAAGTGTTTTGCCCCTTTAAAATTTTTATAATTGTTTATTAAATTTGGTATAAAAATTGATTTAACAGAGCAGAAAATTCAACATTTTTTCTACGTTAAAATCGGACTATATAAAGATACAGGAATTCCGTTAGAAAAGAGCATAAACCGAAAAAAGTTTTCCGATCGGGCTCAAAAAATTTCTGGGGTTGGAAATAATGAGACCCGTCTTTTATTGTTTCGCCATTAGGGCAATCAACACCGTTCTAGAGTGGTCCCAAGAACGGAAATTTTCGTATATTTTCGCAAAAAAAACATTGAAAAGATTGCCTTTCAATCAAAAATAATTTGAGATCCGAAAAAACCAGACATACATTTGAAAAAGTCGAATGAAAACTTAAACTGGCGTTTTTACCGTGTCTGAAAATATTTTTATCGGATTCCTCGAAAAATTTAACATAACATTCATAACATTTGAAAATATTGGGGATGTCAAAAAGTACGTTCCATAGATAAGATTTTTTGAAAATAAAAACAGAGTTTTTCGATGACAAAATTGTCAAAATTGTCAAAATTGTCAAAATTGTCAAAATTGTCAAAATTGTCAAAATTGTCAAAATTGTCAAAATTGTCAAAATTGTCAAAATTGTCAAAATTGTCAAAATTGTCAAAATTGTCAAAATTGTCAAAATTGTCAAAATTGTCAAAATTGTCAAAATTGTCAAAATTGTCAAAATTGTCAAAATTGTCAAAATTGTCAAAATTGTCAAAATTGTCAAAATTTTCAAAATTTTCAAAATTTTCAAAATTTTCAAAATTTTCAAAATTTTCAAAATTGTCAAAATTGTCAAAATTGTCAAAATTGTCAAAATTGTCAAAATTGTCAAAATTGTCAAAATTGTCAAAATTGTCAAAATTGTCAAAATTGTCAAAATTGTGAAAATTGTCAAAATCGTCAAAATTGTCAAAATTGTCAAAATTGTCAAAACTGTCAAAATTGTCAAAATTGTCAAAATTGTCAAAATTGTCAAAATTGTCAAAATTGACAAAATTGACAAAATTGACAAAATTGTCAAAATTGTCAAAATTGTCAAAATTGTCAAAATTGTCAAAATTGTCAAAATTGTCAAAATTGTCAAAATTGTCAAAATTGTCAAAATTGACAAAATTGACAAAATTGTCAAAATTGTCAAAATTGTCAAAATTGTCAAAATTGTCAAAATTGTCAAAATTGTCAAAATTGTCAAAATAGTCAAAATTGTCAAAATTGTCAAAATTGTCAAAATTGTCAAAAATGTCAAAATTGTCCAAATTGTCCAAATTGTCAAAATTGTCAAAATTGTCAAAATTGTCAAAATTGTCAAAATTGTCAAAATTGTCAAAATTGTCAAAATTGTCAAAATTTTCAAAATTGTCAAAATTGTCAAAATTGTCAAAATTGTCAAAATTGTCAAAATTGTCAAAATTGTCAAAATTGTCAAAATTGTCAAAATTGTCAAAATTGTCAAAATTGTCAAAATTGTCAAAATTTTCAAAATTTTCAAAATTGTCAAAATTGTCAAATTTGTCAAATTTGTCAAATTTGTCAAATTTGTCAAAATTGTCAAATTTGTCAAATTTGTCAAATTTGTCAAATTTGTCAAAATTGTCAAATTTGTCAAATTTGTCAAATTTGTCAAATTTGTCAAATTTGTCAAATTTGTCAAATTTGTCAAATTTGTCAAATTTGTCAAATTTGTCAAATTTGTCAAATTTGTCAAATTTGTCAAATTTGTCAAATTTGTCAAATTTGTCAAATTTGTCAAAATTGTCATAATTGTCAAAATTGTCAAAATTGACAAAATTGTCAAAATTGTCAAAATTGTCAAAATTGTCAAAATTGTCAAAATTGTCAAAATTGTCATAATTGTCAAAATTGTCAAAATTGTCAAAATTGTCAAAATTGTCAAAATTGTCAAAATTGTCAAAATTGTCGAAATTGTCAAAATTGTCAAAATTGCCAAAATTGACAAAATTGTCAAAATTGTCAAAATTGTCAAAATTGTCAAAATTTTCAAAATTTTCAAAATTTTCAAAATTTTCAAAATTTTCAAAATTGTCAAAATTGTCAAAATTGTCAAAATTGTCAAAATTGTCAAAATTGTCAAAATTGTCAAAATTGTCAAAATTGTCAAAATTGTGAAAATTGTCAAAATCGTCAAAATTGTCAAAATTGTCAAAATTGTCAAAACTGTCAAAATTGTCAAAATTGTCAAAATTGTCAAAATTGTCAAAATTGTCAAAATTGTCAAAATTGTCAAAATTGTCAAAATTGTCAAAATTGTCAAAATTGTCAAAATTGTCAAAATTGTCAAAATTGTCAAAATTGTCAAAATTGTCAAAATTGTCAAAATTGTCAAAATTGTCAAAATTGTCAAAATTGACAAAATTGACAAAATTGTCAAAATTGTCAAAATTGTCAAAATTGTCAAAATTGTCAAAATTGTCAAAATTGTCAAAATTGTCAAAATTGTCAAAATTGTCAAAATTGTCAAAATTGTCAAAATTGACAAAATTGACAAAATTGTCAAAATTGTCAAAATTGTCAAAATTGTCAAAATTGTCAAAATTGTCAAAATTGTCAAAATTGTCAAAATTGTCAAAATTGTCAAAATTGTCAAAATTGTCAAAATTGTCAAAATTGTCAAAATTGTCAAAATTGTCAAAATTGTCAAAATTGTCAAAATTGTCAAAATTGTCAAAATTGTCAAAATTGTCAAAATTGTCAAAATTGTAAAAATTGTAAAAATTGTAAAAATTGTAAAAATTGTAAAAATTGTAAAAATTGTAAAAATTGTAAAAATTGTAAAAATTGTAAAAATTGTAAAAATTGTAAAAATTGTAAAAATTGTAAAAATTGTAAAAATTGTAAAAATTGTAAAAATTGTAAAATTGTAAAAATTGTAAAAATTGTAAAATTGTAAAAATTGTAAAAATTGTAAAATTGTAAAATTGTAAAAACTGTAAAAATTGTAAAAATTGTAAAAATTGTAAAAATTGTAAAAATTGTAAAAATTGTAAAAATTGTAAAAATTGTAAAAATTGTAAAAATTGTAAAAATTGTAAAAATTGTAAAAATTGTAAAAATTGTAGAAATTGTCAAAATTGTCAAAATTGTCAAAATTGTCAAAACTATCAAAATTGTCAAAACTGTCAAAACTGTCAAAATTGTCAAAATTGTCAAAATTGTCAAAATTGACAAAATTGTCAAAATTGTCAAAATTGTCAAAATTGACAAAATAGTCAAAAATCTCATAATTCTCAAAATTCTCAAGATTCTCAAAATTGTCAAAATTGTCAAAATTGCCAATATTGTCAAAATTGTCAAAATTGTCAAAATTGTCAAAATTGTCAAAATTGTCAAAATTGTCAAAATTGCCAAAATTGTCAAAATTGTCAAAATTGTCAAAATTGTCAAAATTGTCAAAATTGTCAAAATTGTCAAAATTGTCAAAATTGTCAAAATTCAAATAAAAAAGAGCTGTGTAACCATTATTGGTCAACTTCTCCTACGTTCGCTCCAAGACATTACATGCTCCACGAAGAGGTGCAAGTGTCCCAAACTTTAGTTTGATTCCCTCTTTTTTCCTGAATCCTCTTTTCAAAAGCATTACAGTCCTCAAACCATCGTACCACCACCGCCAATGATGCACCCTCAATGATGTTCCTCCGATGGTGATGCAGTTGAGAGTTCTTTTCAAGCCAAACTGCTGCTTCAAGAAACAAGTTTTCTTCTCTCCTTCACCCACCCCCCATCCTTTCGCCTCACCTCACTGAATCTTCAGAACTCAAGTCTGGGCCCAAAAGACTTCAACGACTGGAAAAGGTACAACGAACTCTTACCCTGTCTCCCTTTTGGCCCTGGTTGTATGCCATGTGCGTGTCCGTCCACAACCAAGTCTTCAAAGTTCTCTGTGTTGCTTCTAGCTGAACCGAGACGATGCCATTTTGGCGGGAAAATCAAATCGCTTCGGGATGACCGAGACCTGAACAGATCCCGCCTAGGTAAACAAAGCCCAATCCTCCGAGGCTGTGTTGACGTTGAGACGTTCATGGCTGTACGCACAACGACGCAGCAAGATGAGCAAACAAAGCACGGTTGAAGGTGGGTGCTGCACCCCGTTTGACCACATCTCGTCTTCAGGAGAGTCTTCAGGTCACCGTTGTCGTCAACGTCGTTATCAAACGGGACAACAACGGCAGGGCTTGAAGTTCCCTGCATGACGGAAAGTGGGGCAATTGGAACTGGTTTCTTTTTTCGGGGGCTGTGTTTATGTACTTTGATTCCCGTCGACTTTTTGGGCTTTATTTGTTTCGAAGGCGAAGAAGAAGATGCTGCAGTCTCAACTCGGTAGTGAGTTTTTGGCGGAAGGTTTTGCTGCGCCGAGATTGAAAGACTGTTCGTTTTTTTTTCGGAGAACTTAACGTGTTTTATGTCTGGGCTTCAAGTGGACCCGGTCGGGACGGTTTTGGGGCCAAGTTGATGCGAAGATGTGATTTTAATGCAAAGGTAAAGGTTATTACTCTTGGCATGATGCTTGATAGGATTAAGAACTTTGAATTTTAAATAAGAGTTAAAAGATGCATAGGAGATGGCTTTTCAAAAAAGATTGGAATTGTTTTTTTAGGTAATCACTTTTGGTTTTTTTTTGAAAAGGTCCAATAAACCATATTTCCAGTTTTTGCTTTTTGGGTGTTTTTGAAACCGCATTTAGTCAGGGGTATTAAAAAACACCCAAATAGCAAAAACTGAAAATTTGGTTTATTGGACCTTTCAAAAACAAAAAAAAAACTCCAGACTTTAAATAGTTTGTGTAATATTACACCTAAAAATATGAACAGATCTTGTGTAAGAAAAGAGAAAAGAATACACCTCTCAGATTCACACTTTCTGAAACCATTGAAAAAAAAATATTGGAAAAAGACAATGAAATAAAAAAAAACTAATTAGACTCAAAGCTGGTCAACGTTCCCTAATAAAACCTAAGAAGCAACTTTAAAAGGAGCAAAACAAAAATTGAAAAAGACGAAGCCAGAACGAACCAGGCGAACACGTGCAAGAGAGAAAGACAAATAAATGATCGTACCATGCAAGAAAGAACTCTTTTGTGCACGTGATTGTGTGTAAACTATGAAGAAGAAGAAGAAACGAAAATAAAATCAAGCATGAAACTTTCTTCCAACGATGATTTTCAGACTGTGGTTGATTTCAATCTTGCCCATATGTGCTGTGTGTGAGTGAGTTTGCTGTGAAGACGAAACAGCAGACCAAAACAAAAGTTTGTAAAATCGTGCGCCCCAAGAAGCGAACAAGTAAAGGAAGAACAAACATAATAATAACCTGCATCTGAATCGTCGAGTAGAGGTTTCAAACAAAAAGTACTTGAACTTTGAGAGATGTTCTCGAGCAAATGTTTGCTGAAGCGAAGCGAAGATTTACGGGTAAAGTTGGCAAACTAAGCAAGATAAGCCTCGCAATGAGCTTGAGCATTCGTAACAAGATGATACCTGAGGACTTTCCGCAGCTTAGAACTTGCAATCCGACACCTCGGGATCTATCGCGCTTGGACATTTTGCAGAACGTGCAAAACACACCTTTTGGCTTATCGTCATCTCATCATCTCGCGTAAGCAACAAAAGTTTTACAAAGCGCTACTAATTACAGATTGCAAAGTCAGTCTGTCGCGGATGAACCGGTCTGACGGCGAGCCTTAGGTAATTGTTGAACATTTACGAGCCAGTCAGTCAGCTAACCCGGCTGGCAGACAGTATGGCACCTTCATTACCGCGAGCTAATTATACTGCCGCGGTTGATTGCATCCTGCTGTCTGTTGCCTTAGAACGATATGGGAAATTTCCCACACCCGTGACGTCACAGCTTGGAGATTTGAAATACCGATTATCCGATGTTTCGATTATCCGAAGTTCGATTATCCGAAAGTATGGGACTTCGGATAATCGAATCACGAAAAATTTATTTTCCTTTTTTATTTAGCAATGCTTTATTGCGAAGTCCATGTAAGTGAAAATTTCGCAATATTATCTTATTTTTAACATCAAATTCGAGTTCTGCAACCTCATTTTAGTCGAAATTGAATTGTTGAATGCCATTTAATTAGAATATTTATTTTTTCAATATTTCATCACCGCCATTTCGGCCGCCATCTTGGATTTAATTTTTTTTAATCACTTTAGAGTAGTTTATGGGTTATGGCTCAACAACAAAAACGCCATTTTGTGCAGCTCATAATGTCTCACCTTTTGACCTTCACAGATCCCCAAAATTCGATTTCAATCCTGAGATATTCAATAAAAACCGATAAAACTCCGTTCATTGTTGTCACTCTACATATAAAAGAAGTTTCAATCTTGTCGTGCTATCTTGTCACTCTCTTAAAAATTGATGTAAGTGCGACAATTGGCCAAAGGGATTTCAGGTCAGAATGCGTTTGACGCACGTACAAGTTAGACTACCGTAAACATTTGTAATTACAACTTGGGACTCCAGCAACCAACTTAAACCAATCTTCGGAACAATGCACAGAATGGTCAGCCAAACAAAACGTGTTTGTTATTGTTTACATTGCGTGATTCAAGGTCAAACATTAAAACGCGTTTTTCTCGGAACACCGAAATGGCGGGTGCGACAAGATAGCACAACGACGTCGATGTGAGCGAGTGAGTTAGAGTTCGAGTTAGTGATTGTGAGCAAATGAGTGATGTAGCAACTTTTATAAACTTTGTTCAGTATTTTAAACTTTTTATTTCAAATTTGTGTGCCTATTTATTTTTTCCATAAAATGTTTGTCTTAGAATATTTTGAACGATGTTTTCAATTTTTAGACTATATTTGTATTTTCCTCAAAATTAGTTTTTTTAACATGCATCGTTCGTTGTTTTAACGCACAGGCATTTATTAAAAATTTATTTTTATCTCCCTAATTTTTTTTTCAAACAATTCTTTGAATATTTATTTTTAAATTTTTGTTTTGAATACTTAATAAATGATAATCGCAAAGAAAAAAAACCCCTCATTAATTTTTATTAAAGTTCAAAAAATACATTTTTTTTTCTTTGCGTCGAGCTATAATTGGTGAAGCTGTTCCGGAGACATAATAATTCGAAAAAATGTGAGTTTGTGACTTGAAGATTTGTACTCTTTTCAAAATTTATTATTAAGTTTATACAGATTTTAATTAACCTGAGTCTTTCAACTATTGTTGTATTACATTTTTTTTAATTTTATTGTTATTATAAAAGAGTTATTATGTTTTTAAAACAAATTTATTTATTTCCCATTTTAAATAAACATTTTTTTTATCATCTGTGTTATCATCATTTTGTTTTTTGGTGCCTTCGGTATGCCCAAAGAAGCCATTTTGCATCATTAGTTTGTCCATATAATTTTCCATACAAATTTGGCAGCTGTCCATACAAAAATGATGCATGAAAATTCAAAAATCTGTATCTTTTGAAGGATTTGATCGATTTGGTGTCTTCGGCAAAATTGTGGGTATGGATACAGACTACACTGGAAAAAAATAATACACGGTAAAAAAAATTTGGTGATTTTTTATTTAACTTTTTGTCACTAAAACTTGATTTGCAAAAAAACACTATTTTTAATATTTTTTATTTTTTGATATGTTTTAGAGGACATAAAATGCCAACTTTTCAGAAATTTCCAGGTTGTGCAAAAAATCATTGACCGAGTTATGAATTTTTTTATCAATACTGATTTTTTTTCAAGAAATCGAAATTTTTGGTCGCAAAAATCATTTTTTGATGTAAAATCAAATTTGCAATCAAAAAATACTTTACTGAAATTTGGATGAAGTGCACCGTTTTCTAGTTAAATCCATATTTAGGTGACTTTTTGAAAATAGTCGAAGTTTTTCATTTTTTTTTTTTAAATTAGTGAACATTTTTGCCCACTTTTGAAAAAAATATTTCTGAAAAGCTGAGAAAATTTTCTATATTTTGCTTATTCGGACTTTGTTGATACGACCTTTAGTTGCTGAGATATTGCCATGCAAAGGTTTAAAAACAGGAAAATTGATGTTTTCTAAGTCTCACAAAAACAGCCCACCATTTTTCAATGTCGATATCTCAGCAACTAATGGTCCGATTTTCAATGTTAAAATATCAAATATTTGAGAAATTTTCCTATCTTCTCGATAACAATATTTTCAAAATTTTCAAACCAAGACTAACATTTCAAAAGGGCCAAACATTCAATATTACAATAGTAATTATGGAGACTTTTATGTAAAATTGTCTGGAGAATCGATTCCCACTATCGGTTTTTGCAAATTTTGATGTTTAGAACTCTTTTGAAAAAAACAGTTTCAGTAAATTTTTTTTTATAGGTGAGTTGCTCCATCCTGCATTTTTCGTGAGTCTTTTTGTAACATCTTAGGCTATTTTCACAAAAATTTTGAACAAACAAAAAATCGTGGGCTCACCTTCAAATTTTACTTTTAAACTTAACTCATAAAAGTGGAATGTTTTTTTGTTTCAGTGTATTTTTTTCGGAAAGCCCGTCAAATTTCCTACAAGTTTGTCTTTGACCACTTTTTGATACGAAGCAACGGCTTCGAGATACAGCAATATTTAAATTACGAAATACAAAAATATTGAAAACACTTACGCCCTTCTCAAATGTCATTATCGAGTGTAACTGGCTCCATATACACAAAAATGTCTTATATAAGCGTAGGATAACATGTCTACAAAGTTTCATTGAAATCGGAGAGGGTCGAGAAAAAAGTACCCAAAAAATTCCTGTTTTGGGCTGGAATTGCTCTAAAATAGATTTTCCCAAGTTTCGAATTTTTGAAATGTGTTTTTTTGCAAGATAATTATGGTCAAAGGACATTTTTGAATTCATTTTCCAATTTTTTTTTATTAGGTACACCGTTTTCAAGTTATATCTTCCTAAAAGTGACTATTTTACCTGTAGAAGTCATGTACAATCTTGACCTTTTCTTGGAAAAGATTGGGCAGTAGAGGGTTAACTAAAATTTCTTGACCTTCTTTTAAAATGGACAATAAATCGTTCAGAAAATCTCTTCTCAAGATCGAATATTCATCGATTAACTATGTCTTAGAGCATTGCTGCTGAAAAAACCTTTGAAATTCATATTTTAAATTTCAAAGTGATTGGATTGTCATAATGTTTTTGCATTTTTTTTACAATAAATCCTCCAAATTATTTTAGAAGGTCCATCAATCAATTTTTTGCATTTGGAGTGTTTTTGAATCGGGTTCGATTCCCATCCCGATTTGTGATTTTGATTCCCCCCAAACCCTAAAAGCAAAATAATTACCTTTAAAAAAATAATTAAGACTTTTAAGATTTTTTTTTATATTTATATTTTTTTTCTGGCAAGTTATGACAGCTTGTTCACATGCAGATTTATTGCAAACCGCAATGTTGTCTCAAAACCAGTGTTCCACAACTCTGTACGTCACCTTCAACATTACTGGCAGTATGCAAAACCCTTGATCCTTCAAGTCAAACCTTAGCATCAATTGCCCGCGGCGATGCTTAATTGTCCGCACTAAAGCAGCTCTCGGATGAATCTGTTCTTCGAGCATGGTGTAAATCTGGCACGTGTTAACACCACGATGGTGTGCATAGAAGGGGCATGACTTTAATTAACGGCTGGCCCGGCGTTTTCTTATATAATCAGATTATCAATCCACCACATTCTGATTTCCTTCCATCGCGGGGCCATTATTATATTGTTCTAGTGGGGTTTGAAATTACCCTTCATTTGCATATGCAGCGGTTGTCGTCTAGTGTACTGTCCTGGTAGAGTGCAACTCTACAGCTGCAAAAGACTTCAATCGTCATCGTTCAAGCTGAAGCTTTTTTTCCATTAGAACCTCGCGCATTGGCAACCCGTATCAAGCACTTAGTACAGTGTTGTGACTTGAAAGGTGCACAGAGAAAAAATCATTCGTATTTAGATTCGAACTCATGATCTTCAACACTAAAAGCTTCTTCTTTGCTAGCTGCGCTTTGAAGACTTGGAAGTAGCTTTGGAGGTGAGAATTTCAGCGTTGCCAGTATTTTCGTAATTTTTGATTTGTTCATGCAAACTACAACTTTTTTTTCACAGTGCCTCATAATGCACTGCCGTTGATCACCATCGGCAGGACTAACTAATGAGAGTGCAGTGAATAATTGTTTTTGCACTGCTGCTCCTCCTCCAAGCCGCTTGAGCTTGAGGATTCTACTCGAAATGCCACCTCCAAAGAGTGAGGTGGAAAGGTGAGGCACCGCGGATGACGACTCCATCCACTGATTGTTGCAAGCTCTTTATACGCCGGCAGGGGGAATTATTCATTCAAAAGTATCCCTCCCCCCAACCTCCCGCTGGCAGAATCGTCCAAGTCGCTTCACCAGGTGAGCCCTCCACCGAGCCTAGAACTCACGTGTGTGTGCGCGCGCGCGGTGGCTTTTTATTGCGCAGGAACAAATCGACTCGCGGGTCGGACTTTGCCTGACTTGTTTTATGCCCTCCTCGAGTGATCGATCGATCGAGGGGAGTTGGAGGGTGGCGACGAAGTCGCGAGGAGATTCTAGGTGCATACATGTTATGCAATCTGATCGCTGCAATCAACGTTCAAGGTTATCAATCTTCGCGGGCTCGGTATCACCAGGGGGAAGCACCCGTTAAAACTGAGCACGGTGTGCCGCGTGTTGTCATATCGCGGAGCATAACTTGGCTTTGCTAGCGGTGGGCTGAACCAGTGGTCGTCAAGCTGAAGCTCGGTTCTTCCTTATGCTTAACAAAAGTTTCAATTCATTATCAGTTTCAGTTCGGTGATCAGTTCAGTGTTCAGCTCAGTACTCAGTTCATTGTTCAGTTCAGCCTTCAGTTTAGTGTTCAGTTCAGTGTTCAGTTCAGTGTTCAGTTCAGTGTTCATTTCAGTGTTGAGCAGTTCTCTCAGATTTCGGTCATTCGATTTTTTTGTATTTTTTAATCCGACTGAAACTTTTTTGGTGCCTTCGGTATGCCCAAAGAAGCCGTTTTGCATCATTAGTTTGTCCATATAATTTTCCATACAAATTTGGCAGCTGGCCATACAAAAATGATGTATGAAAATTCAAAAATCTGTATCTTTTGAAGGAATTTTTTTTGATCGATTTGGTGTCTTGGGCAAAGTTGTAGGTATGGATATGGACTACACTGAAAAAAAATGATACACGGTAAAAAAAATTTGGTGATTTTTTATTAAACTTTTTGTCACTTAAACTTCTAATCTAATCTAATCTAATCAGACCTTAGCGAAGCCAATCTTTCGAAGGGATCCTGGAGAGTGCCTTAGGTTAGATGACGCCTAGCACTCTTCTTGTCATTTATTAACATTTGTAGTGCGCCATTGCATCGAGATGCATTGAAACATCACAAGCGTTAAAGCGGCCAGGCCTACTGCGTAAAGCCGTATCGCAGAGATGACTCGTAATTGGGTTGAGTTTGAGCACTGAGTGTTCGAACAACAACACAATTCTGAATCGACAGGGGAGGAAGAAGCGTGGGGACACACCACCATACGCTCCGAAATTTGGTTGTATTCGTTGGGAGCACCATGCTAAGAAGGTTTGGTACTCCGAGACCCTCTGGGATGGGACATTGTATTTCCACGAATGCCCTGGACACTATTTGCCGTGGTTATAGCGCCACAACTCGCTCTCTGTAACAGTATTCCTAAGTACTAGTTCACCAAGTTGACATGGCCTAGTGGTTAGCATTTTTGCTTACCAATTCAAAGGACGGGGGTTCGAACCCCGTAACGAGCGACTTTGATTTTTCGTTCATATTCATAATTTCTTATTTCTGTGTTCTAAAATTTTTCGTTGGGAGCAGATGGGCATCTAACCCAGAACCTTTCGCTTACAAAGCGAACACCGTAACCAGTCAGCCACGGCCGCTCCCTAAACTTTTTGTCACTTAAACTTGATTTGCAAAAAAAACACTATTTTTATTTATTTTTTTTTGATATGTTTTAAAGGACTTAAGTGAAATTTTGATAAAGTGCACCGTTTTAGCATAAGCATAGGTGCCCACCCGAAGTTGCTACTCCGTTATTGACCAGGACCTCCAGAAGTTACATCCACGAGCCGTGGAAGATAAGTGGGTGCTATCTTTCCTCGCTTCGCAACTTCTCAAAGGCCCCTATCATGCTGATCAATACCGGCGCCGGCCACGACCAGTGGTAGAGTCACGGGGAAGTGGATGGGAATGTTAGTCCGATACTTGAGTGATAGAGATCGCCCAATCGACTGCTTCTCCGACAAAGTATCACATGAGTTTTGAGGGGGTTAGTAGATGGGTATGAGGTCAGGATTCACGAATGGCAGTGATGTGACCATGAGCATTTTGTTTATCGGTTGAATTTTTTAAATCTTAGGCAGCCGGCTGCGGAAAGATAAATTAGTGATGATTTAGAAAGTTTTTTTAATCGAACGCGTGCCAACCGAGCATAAGTGCTATGGGCTGGACTTATCAGTATATTTTTACTGTTTCTACAATTTAGATAACGCGAGCAAATTTCAAATCTCTTCGCAGCACACAATACACGACAAAAATGCGAAACAAAAGGCACACACAAAAAAAAAATCACTTTTCACTCCGAATAGTTTTACGACCACGCGCTCCCTTTGTCAATTACGCACTAAATATGAGCTCTAGAATATTCCAAAAAAAACTCAGGGATGTGCAATCCAAGATGGCGGCCAATATGGCGAAGCTAGAAAATTTGATTTTTTTTCAGATGTGTAACAGGCAATCAATGGGTCAAATTCAACTAATTTGGGGTCGCTGAACTTGAATATGTGCCATAGAATACTCTAAAGTACTCAGGGTATGTGCAATCCAAGATGGAATTTTGATAAAGTGCACCGTTTTCAAGTTAAAACCATTTTTAGGTTTAGGTCAAATCTAGACTAACTTTTCAAAAGGGCCAACCATTCAATATTACGCCGTTTTAAAATGTTAGTCTTGATTTGAAAATTTTAAAAATATTGTTTTCGAAAAGATAGGAAAATTTCTCAAATATTTGATATTTTAACATTGAAAATCGGACCATTAGTTGCTGAGATATCGACATTAGAAAATGGCGTGTTGTTTGGGTGGGACATAGAAAACATTAATTTTCCTGTTTTTAAACCATTGCATAGCAATATGTCAGCAACTAAGGGTCGTATCAACAAAGTCCGGATAAGCAAAATATAGAGAATTTTCTCAACTTTTCAAAAATATTTTTTTCAAAGGTGGGCAAACATGTGCACTAATTTAAAAAAAATGAAAAACTTCGACTATTTTCAAAAAATTCACCTAAAAATGGATTTAACTTGAATACGGTGCACTTTATCAAAATTTCACTGAAGTCCTTTTTGATTGCAAATTTGATTTTACATCGAAAAATGAAGTTCAAAAATTTTTGCGACCAATTTTTCGATTTTTTGAAAAAATCAGTATTGATTCAAAAATTCATAACTTTGTCAAAGATTTTTTGCATAACCTTGAAATTTCTGAAAAGTTGGCATTTTATGTCCTCTAAAACATATCAAAAAATAAAAAAAATTAAAAATAGTGTTTTTTTTGCAAATCAAGTTTTAGTGACAAAAAGTTAAATAAAAATCAGCAATATTTTTTACCGTGTATCATTTTTTTCTTCAGTGTAGTCCATATCCATACCTACTACTTTGCCGAAGACAGCAGATCGATCAAAAATTCCTTCAAAAGATACAGATTTTTGAATTTTCAAACATCATTTTTGTATGGCCAGCTGCCAAATTTGTATAGAAAATTATATGGACAAACTAATGATGCAAAATGGCTTCTTTGGGCATACCGAAGGCACCAAAAAAGTTTCAGCCGGATAAAAAAATACAAAAATTAAAATTTAAGAAAAAAGACCAATTTCGTAGAGAATTGCTCTGTTCAGTTCAGTGTTTAGCTCAGAATTTAGTTTAGTGTTCAGTTCAGTGTTCATTTCCGTGTTCGGTTACGAGTTCAGTTCAGTGTTCAGCTCAGAATTCAGTTTAGTGATCAGTTCGGTGTTCAGCTCAGTGTTCAGTTCAGAGTTCAGTTCAGTTCAGCGTTCAGTTCAGTGTTCAGTTCAGTGTCCAGTTTAGTGTTCAGTTCAGTGTTCAGAACAGTGTTCAATTCCGTGTTCAGTTCTGTATTCAGTTCAGGTTTCAGTTCCGTGTTCAGTTCAGTGTTCAGCTCAGAATTCAGTTTAGTGTTCAGTTCCGTGTTCGGTTAAGCGTTCAGTTCAGTGTTCAGCTCAGAATTCAGTTTAGTGTTCAGTTCGGTTTTCAGCTCAGTGTTCAGTTCAGAGTTCATGTCAGTGTTCAGTTCAGTGTTCAGTTTAGTGTTCAGTTTAGTGTTCAGATCAGTGTTCAGTTCCGTGTGCAGTTACGCGTTCAGTTCCGTGTTTAGTTCAGTGTTCAGTTCAGTGTTCAGTTCAGTGTTCAGTTCAGTGTTCAGCTCAGAATTCAGTTTAGTGTTCAGTTCCATATTCAGTTACGCTTTCAGTTCAGTGTTCAGGTTCAGGTTCAGGTTCAGGTTCAGGTTCAGGTTCAGGTTCAGGTTCAGGTTCAGGTTCAGGTTCAGGTTCAGGTTCAGGTTCAGGTTCAGGTTCAGGTTCAGGTTCAGGTTCAGCTTCAGGTTCAGGTTCAGGTTCAGGTTCAGGTTCAGGTTCAGGTTCAGGTTCAGGTTCAGGTTCAGGTTCAGGTTCAGGTTCAGGTTCGGGACAGGTTCAGGCTCAGATTCAGGTTCAGGTTCAGGTTCAGGTTCAGGTTCAGGTTCAGGTTCAGGTTCAGGTTCAGGTTCAGGTTCAGGTTCAGGTTCAGGTTCAGGTTCAGGTTCAGGTTCAGGTTCAGGTTCAGGTTCAGGTTCAGGTTCAGGTTCAGGTTCAGGTTCAGGTTCAGGTTCAGGTTCAGGTTCAGGTTCAGGTTCAGGTTCAGGTTCAGGTTCAGGTTCAGGTTCAGGTTCAGCTTCAGGTACAGGTTCAGCTTCAGGTTCAGGTTATTTTTTGTGAAAATGCGAAAGCTTTTCAACTATTTTGAGGACCACTGCCCAACTCTGCTCCAACATGTGAACTAGCTCGAAGGATCGTACGCGTGGCGCACATTTGTTGATAATTTGTTAAGAAAATGTCCGTCGCTACTGCGCACTGCCAAGCAAAAACATTCAAGATCAACCACGAAGAACGAGCTGGGGCTCTCGTAGTATTATGCCTTTACCGCACTGAGTTTACATTTAATTAGTTTTGAAATTGTTGTCCCCTTCCTTCGAACTTCCCCCGACCTCTTCTCCCTTTGACCGATTATGAGCCGGACCAGCATAAGATTGTGTTCTTGGCCACCAGCCGCAGGAATAATAATTCCCTTCAGTTGCAAGTGCAATTACATCAGAGCGGCCTGTGTGGCAAATAGCATGCGTGACTAGGCTGCCTAGTAGACGAAGTTCAGCTGGGAGCTGTGCAGTATATTCCGATTCTAATTCGATTCGGTGATTACGCTGAAAATCAATAAGGTTGGTAGATCAAGGTTGGTACGTGATTAAATTATTGGGAAGCATATTGCTGGTGCGAGGCTGAGTAATCTTTCTAGCTGGTTATATTTGACACAATTTCGAGCAACATCGAGCTTCAATCACAATGTAACTATGAATCTAAATTTAAACTGTTCCCGATGAATAAAACCAGATAAAACAGCAACCCCTTCCTGTCCTTGAAACCCTCCTGATTTATCGCACCACACATTCGCAATGCCAAAGTCATCGCACGTGTCATCCTTCGTTAATATTCAAATCCGCCGCGAACATCTCCATGCTGTAACGCGGTGGAAATGGAAGAAAATCCAGCGCGTTCCCTACATGCACTTGCACTTGCGTCTTTCAACCACACTGCATCGGGAGTTGCATCATGCACCGTCCGGCATCGAACTTGCACTTGCTGCCCCACAACTCTCGGCGAGATCTCTTTGGAACGCAACGCGCGTTACTTGCACGTACCACTTCTTGGGAGTACGGTGCAACCCCGCTGGTTCGACACTGATTGGAAACGACTTTTTTGACAGTTCGTCACTGTTGAACTACCAGGAGTTTACCGTACTCAATGGTATTACACGGATATTCTGAAGAATAGGGTAATTGTAGCTAATGTTGGGCCGTTCTTCTGACTCAAAATAGCTTTAGAACTTGGAAAAGCGTAAATTTTGCAGGTAACAAAAATAAAAAGGTTTCGAGTAGGGTGAAGTGGAGAACCTGCTGCGGTTGGACCACCGTCAAACGCATGACACAGAGTTCTACAATATCTTAATAATTTAGAGTTGCATTCAGCTGGACGGGGGAGGCGTTGGGCGGTGGGTGGCAACACTGAAGGCAGTTGGGGTGGCGTCGTGTGTTGCACATAACACACATTCGAGCAGCATTGATGCGAATGGATGGTAATTTATGTGCCCCCTTCCGAGATGGCGTTTGGACCGTCATGTGCACCCATACGGCGGCGCGGTTCTATACGCGACGTCTCCGCGAGAAGCGGGTGGTGGACCGATGCTATGAAATGTATAATTCAAACCGCTCGAACCCTTTCCTCGCCGCGCCGCTCCTTACGTAACCAGTGGAGTAGTAGTACTACGACTTCGATCGTATGCGCCCCGCGCAAGTGTAAATATTTTATTATTATAATTACAAACGATTCTTGCGCTAGCTACTTCAACTTCGTATCTTGCAGCAAAGCTGATAGCGAGACTGCGCCCCTTGACTAGAATACACAAACTGTTATCTAGCTGCAGGGTCTCGAGCGTCCAGAACATCCGAGCCGATCACGATTCTTCCCCGCGATGACCTAATCCGATTGACCCACGGCGTCGTCGCTGGATGTCACCACCACGAATGGCATTGGGCCCCAGGTGGTGGTGGCGGGAACCTTGATCACGACCCTATCCCCATGGGGGAGCTTCTGTGGTGTTGTTGACGGAAAGGTTGACATTGAATCGCTTCGTGAGGAGTCGGGCTGACATGGATGAACGTTAAGATGGTCATCTTCCGGGTTCGTGCGGGGATGTGCGACTCGGTGGTGAGTTTAGAGTTTATGGCGGATAGGTCCTTAGATTATGGAGCTTCCTAACTTGGTAATGTTTTGAGAAGATCTAGGAGCAAAGTTACTATGCTTTGATGCAGACTTCTAGAAATTTATTTTATATATTTTTTTGAATTGGTTCAAATTTTGTTGACTGAAAAAGGGCAAATTTGAATTATTTAGGTTTGTCCTCACAAGTCTCCAGTGCAAAAAAATAAAAATTACACACATTTTCAAAATTTCAACAATTTAAATCTACCCAATGTTTTATCAAGCTGCCATTTTTTGGAAAAGTTACATTATTCTATAACATAGGAAATGCACTCATTTTTTTCGATAGTAATTGTTTAAGTCATAACCATCAAATAACTTTTCATTTCTCGAATTTATGATTTATGATTATTTCAATAATTATAATTGATTATTGAAAAAAATTAAAGAAAATGAGGGAAAATAATTTATGAAAAGTTAAGAAAATTTAAGAAAATTTAAGGAATTTTAAGAAAATTTAAGAAAATTTAAAAAAATTCAAGAAAATTTAAAAAAAATTAAAAAAAATTAAGAAAATTTTAAAAAAATTAAGAAAATTAAAAAAAAATAAGAAGAATTAAGAAAGTTTAAGAAAATTTAAGAAAATTAAAGAAATTTTATTAAAATTTATGAAAATTTATGGAAATTTATGAAACCTATGGAAATTTTTGAAAATTTATGAAAACTTATGAAAATTTATGAAAATTTATGAAAATTTATGAAAATTTTTGAAAATTTATGAAATTTTATGAACATTTATGAAATTTTATGAAAATTTATGAAAGTTTATTAAAATTTTTGAAAATTTATAAAAATTTATAAAAATTTATAAAAATTAATGAATGTTGATGATTTTTTTTTAATTTGAAAATTTATGAAAATTTATGAAAATTTATGAAAATTTATGAAAATTTATGAAATTATTCGAAAATTTATGAAATTATTAGAAAATTTATGAAATTTTTTGGAAATTTATGAAAATTTATGCAAATTTATGATTTTTTTTTAATTTCTAATTTTTGTTGAAAATTTATGTAAGTTTATGAAAATTTATGATAATTTTTGATTTATTTTAAATTTATCAAAATTTATCAAAACTTTTCAAAACTTTTCAAAATTTATCAAAATTTATCAAAATTTATCAAAATTTATCAAAATTTATCAAAATTTATCAAAATTTATCAAAATTTATCAAAATTTATCAAAATTTATCAAAATTTATCAAAACTTTTCAAAATTTATCTAAATTTATCTAAATTTATCAAAATTTATCAAAATTTATCAAAATTTATCAAAATTTATCAAAATTTATCAAAATTTATCAAAATTTATCAAAATTTATCAAAATTTATCAAAATTTATCAAAATTTATCAAAATTTATCAAAATTTATCAAAATTTATCAAAATTTATCAAAATTTATCAAAATTTATCAAAATTTATCAAAATTTATCAAAATTTATCAAAATTTATCACAATTTATCAAAATTTATCAAAATTTATGAAAGTTTATGAAAATTTATGAAAATTTATGAAAGTATATAAATATAAATAAAAATTTAAGAAAATTTAGGAAAATTTAAGATTTTTTCTGAAAATTTATGGAAATCCATCAAAATGTATGAAAATGAAATTTAATGAAAATGCCATTCTTTTTTACATAATTATAATTTTGAACCTGCAATTATGTTTTTGCCACCTAAGTACGAGTTTTAAGTAATGCTTGTTTCAAAATTATAGTTGGTTTGAATATTTTATTTACTGAATATTTGATTTTTTCCAATTCCATCAAAATGAACTATAATACAAATCATAGCTGAAAGGAACTCCAAAATTCTGTTAGGTTATATGAAATATAGAATTGAGAATTGATTATTTATTAATAAAATAAATTGAATTTGAAATTTAAAATCATTGAATTTAAAAAAAAAAGTTAGAGAAACTTGGTTGTGCACAGTAAATTTTATTCTTGTGAAGCAAATAGAATTTTCGTTACTCTATTGATGAGAATGTAAATTTTTAACTTGTTTCAAACAGAATAAATGTAAAAGTGTTGATGAATAGGTAGGCTTAAAAACAACAACAAAAAAATCGGTTTAAATAATTTTAAAATCCATTTTGCCTTCCTCACTGAGGTAAGGCTATAATCCTGCTCTAAAATTGAACTTTTTATTTAAAGCTCGAAAACCCACCTTGATGTATACATATCGACTCAGAATCGAAAACTAAACAAATGTCTGTGTGTATGTGTGTGTGTATGTATGTGTGTATGTGTGTGTGTATGTGTGTGGGTATGTGTGTGTGTATGTGTGTGTGTATGTGTGTGTGTATGTGACCAATAATGTCACTCAGTTTTCTCAGCACTGGCTGAACCGATTTTGACCAAACCAGTCGCATTCGACTTGGTTTAGGGTCCCATACGGTGCTATTGAATTGTTTGAAGTTTTGATAAGTAGTTCAAAAGTTATGTATAAAAATGTAATTTCGCATATTTTCGGAAGATGAATAAATAGCAGTAAACTGAACCAAACATCATCATGCTATACATCGTTATTTAGGTAATTGAAAGACCTTTCCAACGAGTCCACAACATTGAAGATCTGGCAACCCTGTCTCGAGTTATAACCACTTAAGTGATATTTATGTACTTTTTGTAGCCGGATCTCACTTAAATGTATGTAAACAATGTCCGGATCCATCATCCAACCCATCGTTGGTTAGGTAATCGAAAGACCTTTCCAATGAATCTACAACATTGAAGATCTGGCAACCCTGTCTCGAGTTATAACCACTTAAGTGATATTTATGTACTTTTTTGTAGCCGGATCTCACTTAAATGTATGTAAACAATGTCCGGATCCATCATCCGACCCATCGTTGGTTAGATAATCGAAAAACCTATCCAACGAGTCTCAAACATTGAAGATCTGGCAACCCTGTCTCGAGTTCTGACCACTTAAATGATATATATGTACCTTTTTTGTAGCCGGATCTCACTTAAATGTATGTAAACAATGTCCGGATCCATCATCCGACCCATCGTTGGTTAGGTAATCGAAAGACCTTTCCAACGAATCTACAACATTGAAGATCTGGCAACCCTGTCTCGAGTTATAACCACTTAAGTGATATTTATGTACTTTTTTGTAGCCGGATCTCATTTAAATGTATGTAAACAATGTCCGGATCCATCATCCGACCCATCGTTGCTTAGGTAATCGAAAGACCTTTCCAACGAGTCCACAACATTGAAGATCTGGCAACCCTGTCTCGAGTTCTGACCACTTAAGTGATATTTATGTACTTTTTTGAAGCCGGATCTCACTTAAATGTATGTAAACGATGTCCGGATCCATCATCCGACCCATCGTTGGTTAGGTAATCAAAAGATCTTTGCAACGAGTCCAAAACATTGAAGATCTGGCAACCCTGTCTCGAGTTATGACCACTTATGTGATATTATGTACTTTTTTTGTAGCCGGATCTCACTTAAATGTATGTAAACAATGTTCGGATCCATCATCCGACCCATCGTTGGTAAGGTAATCGAAAGATCTTTCCAACGAGTCCACAACATTGATGATCTGGCAACCCTGTCTCGAGTTCTGACCACTTTAGTGATATTTATGTACCTTTTTTGTAGCCGGATCTCACTTAAATGTATGTAAACAATGTCCGGATCCATCATCCGACCCATCGTTGGTTAGGTAATCGAAAGACCTTTCCAACGAGTTCAAAACATTGACGATCTGGCAACCCTGTATCAAGCTATGACCACTTATGATGCCACTTATGAGCCCTTGAGTGATATGTGTGTTTTTTTGGACCAAATTTGTGTCCAAACACATCATTTCACATATCACCCATTGTTGGAAAAGAGTGAGGAAGGCACCAACCACATAGGTGGATTAAGTTAGTTTTTTTGTTTTAATTAGTTTAAAAAATCCAAGTTTGAATGTCAAAAAATCTTTCTCTCGACATATAGCGGCAAAATAGTATGAGTAACAAATTCACTCATCCAAATAACGGATTTCGGAGAAGAAAGCTCAAAATCATTGCTTCCAGTCCATGAAATCTCAGCATGAAATCTGCATAATTAAAAGAAAGCGAATTACTCAAATCCTTTTCCCGGCTCCGAGCATCGCATCTCCATCCAAATCACTGCACCGTAATTAATCTTCTTCGGTTCTCTGCTGGACAAAAAAAAAGAGCCAAGTTCTGCTGCTGTAAGTAAACGCTCCCAGAAAGAAACTCAATCAGTGGAGGGGCAGCAGCCAGCAGAAGCTTTTTGCTTCTTTCGCGTTGTTCTACCCGGGCGAGACTAATTTTGCCGGAAAATCAAACCAAACAAAACAAACGAACCTTAATCCCTGGGCCAATTCCGAGCCCGAAGAAAGAAAGAGCGCAACAAAAAAGCACGAGCAAATCCATCCTTCAGTCAAAACGGTAGCTCGCAGCTTCTCGAATTACCCCTTTTTTTCGCTGTCCAGACCGGGTCAGCGCTCACATCTGCAACTCGAACCATGTCTGGTTGATTCACCTTTTGCTCGTACTCTGCACCGAGACTAATGATAGTCGTTTGCGAGAATCCTCGAGTACAACAACACACTTGAAGTCGTTCCTGGACGTAGATCCCGAGGGCGAGATTTGAAGTTTTCCATTATCCCGCGAGGTTCTGGAACCTTGTGACTACTTGAACACCTGCAAACCATTGCAGGACACGCCCACTTCTCGAGGTTTTCTGCGGTCTGGTCTGGACCCCCCGAGTAATTACCAGGCCTGGTGAAGCCTAGCGACTCCAATGTGGGCACAAAGTACTCACTCATACCGGCTATAGTCTGCGCGGGGTTGCAGCAGTAGCAAACGGCTCTCTTGCCACAGAGTAATTGCACTTTATAAATTATACTGACAATTGGATTAATTACGCTGGCGCGATTTAGAACTCTCGGGTTTTGCTGTCGCCGATCGGGAGCTGACTAGACTTTGTAAAAGTTGATTAATTAATTAATCAAAAGAAACATGATTTAGCTTGATACGGCGAACCCAGCGAAGT
This sequence comes from Culex quinquefasciatus, assembly GCF_015732765.1. NCBI lineage: Eukaryota > Metazoa > Arthropoda > Insecta > Diptera > Culicidae > Culex > Culex quinquefasciatus. The sequence goes on from NC_051863.1 coordinate 33,792,333, forward strand.
TTGACGCTTTCTTCATGAGTTGGTTGTACACGGCCAGAACATGCTTCAGGTCAACCAAATCGGTTCTGCAAAATGGACCACGGAGGTGTGTCAACAAAGGGGTCAGCTGGAAGGCCAACCAAGTTGTCGTTAATAGCTGGATACAAATCTACGTTACGTGGTCTGGTTTGTTCATTGTTCCAAGAAGTTCATAACTACGACTCGCGTAGACCATTTTGCTCGGTACCAGCATAATGAGATACTTGTAATTGATCTGACCTTCACGGGCACACTGTGCACAAAGTTAAATATCAATCTCGTGCAAAAATGTGTCCCTTAAACGGTCCAGAGCAGCTCGTTAGGCAATCCGTCGCGTACGGCAGCTCATCGCGCGGAGTAATTATTCCCCGCTGACATATAAATCAAATCGCTAGTTTTCCACTAATTCCTAATGAACTCTCATCGCCGTGTAGCGGCAATATCCATTTGCAATTCATCGCTTGTCGTTCGACGTCGTCGAAGTATTCAACTCCTTCATCTCGTCAACCCAAAGAACTGGGGTCTCATGTGTGGCATTAGAACACACCAACCATCATCGGCTCTCCATTAAATGATATGTGCATTCATTGTTATTTATCCGAGAACCTGTCGACAAGTTGGTTGGTAGAGTCGGCCCTCACTTGTCGTCGTCGTCCGATGGGTCCGGCACAAAATGATGCAACATCATCATGTTTTATTTAATGGCACAAGTCTAAGGACGATCGCGACGACGACCTGCCATATTACTTGGGACCGGATCGCGGTGCTAAATAGTGTCGCGAGAAGCATACCTACCCATTGCACGCGAAGATATGCACATAACCATGCAGTCGGTATGCTGGTACGACCCTGAAGCTCTCAAGTAATAGTGCTGCTGATCGGAAAGACATCAAACGAAAGGTAGAATATCGTCGTGGTGGTTGATCAGCAAACTCTCAGCTACTAATTTTCAACTTGTTCGTAGGGGAGATTTTGTTGAAGTCGGAGCCAGTGGAATCGTAAAATCTCACCCTTTTTGACGGTATCACATCACGGATTTAAAAAAAAGTATTATCATTCTTTTCAAATCGTAACCTTGGGCTGAACTTGGACCAATTGGACGTCAATTTTGTTTTATCTTGATATTAATGTTAGAATTCACGTAGATGAAGTCCAAACCGATTAAACATTGTGGTTACGTGCCCCCGCATATATGCAGCATAGCCACCGTTAAAAGGGATCTCAAAATTGCCAACACGTAATTTGCGGTAGCTGTAACCTACTTGACATTGAAACCCACTATCCACAACCCACCTTCCAGTACCCACAATTGCACCCCATCGGGCCCGGACAGCATCGGAAACACGATTCTGGGAACCGGTTTCTGGTCGATGCAATTGATTTTTTTTTCTACCTCCTCCTCAACCATATGCCATAATATTGTTGAGCCACTAAAAGCCATCCGCGCAGGACTTTGTTTACAAACATTGGGGGCGCGAGCCCACCATTAAGTCACCGTGTGTGTGTGTGGAGAGGGCGAAGTTGGTTTGTGGGTCCTGCCAGGGGACAATCTGACACTCGGGGCACGTTCCGCGCGTCAATCTAACCGAGAGAGGGGGTACCCAATATGATGCTGGGGTTCCACCACCGTGACCGACCAAAACTGAGGGGTCTTTGGAGAGCTTTGAGCAGTTAGGAGAGAAGTACCTCCTCAACAGTAGGTATTGCTACTACTTTGCCGAAGATATCAAATTGATTACCAAATTCACTCAAAAGCAGGGTAACCAGGTAAAAATTTGAAAAATCTGGTAGTCGAAAATCTGACATTTCTGAATGGTGAAGTGGAGGTACAATATGATTCAATTCAAAAGTTTGAAGAATTCAGATGATCAAACTGATTTTATGGCCTCAAAAATTGTTGAACTTACATTTCCCTCAAGAAAAGCACATTCTATATTTTTAGATTTTCAATTATATTCGTTAATGTTAATCAAAAAGTTGTTCAAAACGGCATAATCTAAATAATCTGGCAAAACTTGTCATTACCTGGCAAAGAGAAGGATGAATCTTTATTCTGGCTGTCACTTGAAAAATCTGCCATTCCCAGGATTTTCTGGCAACCTGGCAACCCTGCTCAAAAGATACAAAGGTTTGAATATTTACGTACCATTTTTGTATGGACAGCTGCCAAAATTGTTTGGAGACTTGTATGGGTGAACCAATGATACAAAATAGCTTCTTTGGTCATAGAAGTTTGAGCCAAATAAAAAAAAAATAAAAAAAATAAAAATGGTCGAAATCGGCCGATTTCGATGAGAACTGCTCAGATGTAATATTAACATGTTTTTTGTACTGAACAATTTATTTGCTTTATCCAATTCAATCAAACTATCTCCAGTTAATCGCTGTTTTTCGTAATTTTTTTATTTTAGTTTGAGGTTTTCAATGATTTTTATATAAAATTGTCTGAAAAATACGATGGTGAAAAAAAATATTACAAAGATTGAATGGATTAAAACCACATTTAAAAAATTTTAAAGTGCAAAAATATAAAATTTAGTTGCATTTTAGGGTTATTTTTTTATTTTTATCAAATTCATTAGAATTTCCTGTAAAATGCAACCTGAAAAAATCCATTTTTCATTGCTAAAATTTTAGAGTTATCGCAGTTTTAGTAAAAACAAACATGAGTCCTTCCGTTTGCGTCATTTCTCGTATTTATGCGTGGAGTGTCGAAAAACCATGTTTTGATTTTCAAGAAATCATGTCTAGAAATCCTGTTACTAAATTCTTTCCTAATGTATTTAAAATTGTAAAATGTAATGTAAAATTTCTTAAGAAATCAGTTTACATATTTTCAAAGATAGGCTTTTGGGTCCAGATACCGTCAAAACATTTTTTTTTGTCAAATATTAGGCTAGATTTTGAAACTATTTTTTTTTTTTTCAAATTAAACTTATCACTTTTTATTTGCGCCCAAGCAAGCTAAAACCGGATGAAAAAGCGTAATTGCACAAATCTAAGTTAAGAATTATCATTAAAACATAATTTGATAAAAAACACAAGAAACCATAATTTCAAAACACGAAAATCGACCAACTACTTGAAAATTTGGTATTTGAATAACTGCCAAATTTCCTGTTGTTTTAAAAAGAGGATGAATATTGACCGCATTACCATGGTTCTATAAAATTTCAAGCTTCGGAACATCTCTGAGGTCTCTTTTCCATTCCAGGTTATGACAAGATCGTGACAAAAATGTGATTGTTGAGTCCTAATTTAAGAAATCCTAAATAAACGACCAGAAATTACCTCTTTGTCAAAACATATTTTTCATTGATTTTTTTTTGTTTTGAAGAAAAAAAATGTCAATAGTTTACAATTTAGAACCTATGATTGCTTTATCTTCAAATGTTTAAACCATGGCTGGTAATAACAGTTTTATGTATTTTTTGTATTTTTTTTTTGAGAGTTGTGGGATAGGATAAATATAGCACAAACAAAAGCTTAAAGTGCCGTCTTTCAAAATCAACGAAGTTTAAATTTGCTGCAAATACTGGTCGTCAAAGTCGGATTAAAAAAAAAAATCAAAATTTTAAAATGTTTTTGTTGTGACCTTTGAGGATTCCGGTTTATCAGAAAATTGAAGTACAAACAAAAATAAAACAGGGAACTTTGTATGATATAATAAAAAATAAGTCTCCTTCCCCTATTCCAAGTCACTAGCGACAACAACGTTACACAGTTGCAGCAGCAGTTGATCATGATGCAGGGCCTAGGAGCTGAAGGCTTAGGCACTCTGCAGCCTAGGATATAGAAGCAGAGATCGTGATTCTAGAAGTTTGCAGCGCGCGACTACGGGTTCTAACGAGTTTCCTTGCGCGGGCAACCTAATGGAGTCCCTGGCTGGAGGGAGGGAACCGTGTTGTGCCCACTATACTTTACCGGGGAAGCCAGTTTAAAGCAAACTGGTTTTTGGCGCGGATTTTACGACCCTCTCGGGAGGAGGTTCTGTTCGCGAACGACGACGACCGTTTTCTCAGCTGACGACGGTGCGTCGAGAATGAGATTTTAAGGTAAACTGATGGAACGTTGCAATAGCTTTCGACACGCCGCTCACCTGCCCACAAACGGTCCCTTTATGACTGTCGTCGTCGCGCACTAAAGTCAAGGGTTTAACGGCCTGGACTGGTTCATCGTCCAAGCTGGTCATTCGGGCCGTTCCACGACCGCATCTGCAGTGGCCACAAAAAAACCCCTCTGGACCACGCCAGACGCGCTGCCGTTGGACACTTGCAGATTTATGGCCAACACTTAGTGCCCCGCTTAGTTGCTGGTCAAACTGGCCAAAACGGTACCGGGGAGGAGATTTTGGTCGGTTCCGTTCGAAAGAATGATTGTCCACTTAAGAGCATCGCGCACACAACACTCCACGTTCAGCGGTAGTGTTTGAGAGGTGCGTGGGTTGAGATGTTAATTAATGTTGCGCAAGAACTTTGCGCGATGGTCTGCTAGGGGGTGTAGGCACGACGACGTTCTAAAGCTCCGTCGAAGCAGTTTGCAGATATTGGAGAGGGAACACCGGTTGCTGGAGGATATAAACACTTACCTGAAATGAAAGAAAAAGATAAAGAGAAAAAGCGTAAGGATTGAGTCAACTTGAAATTGAAAAACAATGTAAGATGTAAGTGGTGTTTGGGTTATTATTTTCATTAGTTGTGGACAAGACAAGTGTGAAATAACTTACTCAATTCAGAATCTCATTTTAAACAATTTTATTTTCTGCTTTGTGATTTTCATGTAATTGTCATCAAGCAAGTCTGAGGAATAAATCATGAGATAAAATTGCATACAAAAAATCCAAAGAAAAAAAGTCAAATTGCCATGGTGTTCTCGATAGCGAGACTCCTACACGAAACTAGATGTCCGAAGGCTTGATTGTTGAGGCAATTGCAAACCTCTTTTTACACCTAAATTTCTATTCTTCCCGGGATTCGAAATGACGCCCTTTGGATTGTGAATAAAACTGCCGCCAGCGACTCCACCGAAACGGTATTCTTGCAGTTCAAAGTTGATAATCACGGTCCAGTTGATAATCACGGCTTTAATTAACAAAGGTTATTTTTTGCAAAGCTTTGACACAGTTGACTGACGCAAAATATTTGTTTTTTATTTAAGAATGATTTTCATTTGCAATTTTTGATTAAAATTGATCATAATTTAACTTAAATTTTCAAATAGTTTTTAATAAATTTAGCCAAATTTGTGGCATCGCAAGTTTTTAACAATTATCATGACATTAATTAATTTTAATCTGTAAAACAAAACAACTCCGATGTTGATAAGAAATATCGAACAGAACAAATAATCTTTGAAGGTTTTGTCACCCCTTCCTCCAAAATTGGCCCAAAAAATCAGCGAAATTTTTTTTTTCAAAAAAAATCAAAGATTCAATGGAAACTTGAGTGCAGTTAGCTGAAATTAATTTTACATGCATTTTCCTGTATTTATAATGATTTTTAGCATGATTGGGTTTATTCAAAAAGTTATTTTTTAGCTAAAATTTTTGTTTTTGTTAAATCTTACATAAAAAAAATAAGAATTGTAAAATTACAGAACTTATGAAAAATGCATCAAAAAACACTTTTATCAGTCAAATGTTGAAAATATGGCTTGTTATTCCAGTTTTTGTGTGTAAATGTAAGAAATAGTGTATCTGAGCAGTTCTCACAGATTTCGGTCATTCGTTTTTTTTTTTGTATTTTTTAATCCGACTGAAACTTTTTTGGTGCCTTCGGTATGCCCAAAGAAGCCATTTCGCATTATTAGTTTGTCCATATAATTTTCCATACAAATTTGGCAGCTGTCCATACAAAAACAATGTGTGAAAATTCAAAAATCTGTATCTTTTGAAGGAATTTTTTGATCGATTTGGTGTCTTCGGCAAAGTTGTAGGTATGGATACGGACTACACTGGAATAAAATGATACACGGTAAAATTTTCTTGTTAGGGAGCGGCCGTGGCTGACTGGTTACGGTGTTCGCTTTGTAAGCGAATGGTCCTGGGTTCGATTCCCATCTGCTCCCAACGAGAAAGTATAGGAAATATAAATCTTGAAACTCTGAACATGTACGAAAATTCAAAGTCGCTCGAGTCGGGGTTCGATCCCCCGTCCTTTGGATTGGTAAGCAAAAATGCTAACCACTAGGCCATCGCGACTTGGTGAGCTATGACTGGAATCAGGAATACTGTTACCACCTATATACGCGCTGGGTCCTTGTCCATTTGACAAGGGCTCGGAAGTTCTAAATAACGTTTGAATCCGATTGGTCCAAACGTTCTTCAGGGCGGGGCTTGTCGACAAAGCTGAAGTACCTCGCGCTCGGCTAGCCAGCGTAGAAATGGGTCACCGAAGCTCGGCAGAGCTAACACCTTCCAAATGCCTATGCGAGTTATTTGCATGTATAGAATGAGAGTTAAAAATACATGGAAACAACTCAATTTGTAAGAAGCGACCGCGTGGTCCCGTTTGGTTGGTTGCACACACGCACACACACACACACACGGTAAAATTTTCTTGTTGATTTTTTATTTAATTTTTTGTCACTAAAACTTGATTTGCAAAAAAAACACTATTTTTATTTTTTTTATTTTTTGATATGTTGTACGAGACATAAAATGCCTAATTTTCAGAAATTTTCAGGTTGTGCAAAAAATCTTCGACCGAGTTATGAATTTTTGAATCAATACTGATTTTTTCAAAAAAATTGGAATATTGGTCGCAAAATTTTTCAACTTCATTTTTCGATGTAAAATCCAATTTGCAATCAAAAAGTACCTTCATGAAATTTTGATAAAGTGCACCGTTATCATGTTATTGCCATTTTTAGGTAACTTTTTTAAAAATATTCGCAGCTATTCATTTTTTTTAATTAGTGCCCATGTTTGCCCACTTAAAAAAATATTGTTGAAAGGCTAAGAAAATTCTATATTTTTTGCTTTTTTGAACTTTGTTGATACGACCCTTAGTTGCTGAGATATTGCCATGCAAAGGTTTCCAAGTCTCACCCAAACAACCCACCATTTTCTAACGTCGACAGATCAGCAACTAATGGTCCGATTTACAATGTTAAAATATGAAACATTCGTTAAATTTTCCGATCTTACCGAAAAAAATATTAAAAAAAATTAAACTGAGACTAACATTTTAAAAGGCCGTTATATTGAATATTTGGCCCTTTTAAAATGTTTGTTTTGATTAAAAAATTTGAAAATATTTTTTTCGAAGAGATCGGAAAATTTCACGGATATTTTATATTTTAACATTGTAAATCGTACCATTGGTTGCTGAGATATCGACGTTAGAAAATGGTGGGTTGTTTGGGTGAGACTTGGAAAACATCAATTTTCCTGTTTTTTTAACTTTGCATGGCAATATCTCAGCAACTAAGGGTCTTAATGTCTACACCTGGAATGACTTAACGGCCTAACAACCAAGGCCGGGACCGACATTTTACTTCCTCATCCGATGGAAGGTTGCAGCAGATGGGAATCGACCGGGTCTTATCAACAAAGTTCAAAATAGCAAAGTATAGAGAATTTTCTCAGCTATTCAAAAATATTTTTTTCAAAAGTGGGCAAACATGTGCAGTAATTTAAAAAAATTAAAAAGTGAGACTATTTTCTAAAAAGTTACCTAAAAATGGCGTTAACTTGAAAACAATGCACTTTATCAAAATTTCAGTAAAGTACTTTTTGATTGCAAATTCGATTGAACATCAAAAAAATGAAATTGAAAAATAGTTAGCATTTGATGTTCTCTAAAACATATCAGAAATTAAAAAAAATGTGATTTTTTTTGCAAATCAAGTTTAAGTGACGAAAAGTGAAATTAAAAATTACCAAAAAAAAAGTTTTACTGTGCATAATTTTTTTCAGTGTAGTCTTTATCCATACCTACAACTTTGCCGAAGACACCAAATCGATAAAAAATGTTTTCAAAAGATACAGATTTTTGAATTTTCACTCATTACATTTTTGTATGGACAGCTGCCAAATTTGTATGGAAAATTATATGAACGAACTAATGATGCAAAATGGCTTCTTTGGGCATACCGAAAGCACCAAAAAAGTTTCAGCCGGATTAAAAAATACAAAATGAAATTGAATGACCAAAATCTCAGAGAAATGCTCTATTGATACATGAATGAAGAAGATGTGTTTGTTGAAATTTTTTAAAGCATGTTCAATTTGATTTGATTTTTGATTTGATTTGATTTGATGTGTTAACCAACAGGGCCACAAGGATGACCTATGTAGCGGTTGCCTAGAATTACAGTAGCTCAGACTTAAAAGGAGCATCTTCAAATTACTGCCATATGAAGGGCCAAAAGGGGATGGTTGGACGCGAACAAGCAAAATCACTCACGGTGTCCTCAGGGGGAGAGAATCTCCTTCCGACAGTAACCTCCAATAACTCCGAAAAAAATCTGACAAAGCTGAAAAACAGGGCTCGCACCCTGTTGGGGGCCTAAAAGAGCGCAGCAGACAGCTGGAGACTGACAGAGGTCAATAGATCTAGTAATTAGACAATCCTTTAGAATTGTATAATTAATAAACTATTTCCCCCTTATGACGTAGTTCTGGTCTTCCACTATCCACATCCAGTCTCCGCCATTACAGCATACCGTCCACTGCCCTGATGCTCCCTCCCCGATCCCCGGCTTTGATTCTAACTACTGAAAAAAGGAAAATCATAGTTGAGAAAAGGTCAATGCGGATGGAGAGCAAATGGAGCTCAGTGTGTGTGAAGTAAGTGTGAAAAAAGCAATGAAAAATGTAAAGAAAGATAAGAAGAAAAATGAAAAAATAGTTTGTCAATGCGGATGGATCGATGATCCCCTCACAAGGACATAAAAGAGACAGATGGTAGGGAGAGCAAAAGAAGAACAGAATATCAGGAATAAGAAATAGTCAATGCAGATGGAGAGCAAATAGAGCTCTGTGTCCTTCCACAAGTTAAACACTTTAAATACTTTAAATACTTTAACAACCCTAAATACTATTAATACGTTCAATACATTTAATACTTCAAATACTCTTAATACTTTAAATACTTGAAAACTTCAAAAAAACATTAAATACTTTGAAAACTTTATTTGAATATTTGAAATACCTGAAATACATTCAAAACTTTAAATGCTTTAAAAATTAAATCATTTTGAAAACATTTAATACTTTAAAATCATTAAATACATTGCTTTCAACACAGAAAAATTAATGTAAATTTGGAAGCTTTAATTTTGGAAGATTGAATATTCCCTTTTTTATGATGTAATTTTACCTCAATTTAGACTGAAAAAGTGACATTTCACCATAAAAGTGGTAAAATTACACATTTCCAGAGGTAAAATTACACCTTTTTTCTGACATAAAAGATGTACCCCTTCCCAGATGTAATATTACCATGATTTTTTGTTCTGTGAATACTTAAATAACTTTAAAAACTTTAAATACTTAAAATACTTTAAAAAAATTAAATACTTTGAAAATTCCATTTAAATATTTGAAGTACTTGAAAAATATTAGAAACTTTAAATACTTTGAAAACTATAAATATTTTGAAAACTTCAAATACATTTTTTTTAAAGCATGTGCAATTGCTCATTTAGCGTTGAAACAAGAAACAAAACGGATATCAACCAGCTTCTCATTTGTCAATTTCAACACATTGAAAAAAGAAATCGCTTCAATTACTCCACGCTCTCGTCCACTCACGACACTAATTGCCACAATCATCACTGCTCGCGTTCTGCGAAGTGACACCCTCCTTTGCGTGTACTAATCCACTAACCCCCTGCCAAACATTGGCCCCCTACTCCGTACCGTTCTAATGAAGCTTAATTTGTTCTGTCAAAATCAGAATGGGTCCAGCATAGTTTGCAAAGTAAAGAAAAAAAGTTGCACCAATTGCACAATTCAAGTTTGCAGTCAAACCAGACTGTTCTTTGGAATCAATCGCCTACCATAAATTTCTCAATCGAGGTGCACATTATTGCTCGATATGGGCGATATGAAGCAGCAAAAACCAGCCAATGTGTCACCGGGCCGTGACAATCACGCAAATCAGCTTACACCAACGGCGACGGCGACTTTAAGATCTGATGTTGTATGCAATTTGTAAATCCAAAATCACAACTTTTCTCTGCGTCGCACACGCGAGAGTAGAAGTGGGAGATATCTCGCGAGGATCTGAAAACTTCGCCCGCGCACTCGTTATAATTAATCCTAGAGAGCAGCTAGTGTGTACTAGCGATTGCAGAGTGTAGCAATCGGACTAGTTGGGTCTGTGTGAGATTGAGTTCCGAGAAGGGGCTCAGCAGAAGAAATCTGCTTAACGATAGATTGATCTATGCATTGAAGCAGCAGGTCGACACGGAAAAGTTGAAGTTCTTAAAATTATGTTTTTCTTTTCTGTTTGTAACCAACCAACTCAAAAGAGCTTCTTTCCGTGCCACTATGGATCAGCTGACTAAGATACCCTCCCCAATAACCTAATAAACACACATATATGTGTTCATACATGTCCGCGTACGTTGGTGGCACCGAGCTGAACGCAGCTGTATATGATGCAGCGAAACCAACTTGTCACTAGGCGTCATTAATCACATGTTTTAGAAGAAACCCGGGCAGCATCACAACATCATGATTGCCTGCGGGGCACCTCGAGCCAGGGACAGAAGGTGGCAACTAACGAACCTTGCCTTGACACTGCTGCTGCTGCTGCTAGGCGAGGTGCAACTTCCACAAGAAATGCACTCACCCTCTCTGCACTTCCTCGTGACCTGGCCGAGGCTTTAAATGCAGTTTCGTATTTCGCAGGGAAGGTGCAAAAAGTGGTGTAAAAAGAAACCAGTTCGGGCCGGTGTGTAGTGTCGAAGAGGATGGCCACGAACCAGGGGTTGCACCGCGGGTATGACCATCCATTATGCGCTAATCAAGCTCTTGTAAGGGTTTGAAGACCTGGCATGGGTGATTTAGTTGAAAGGTGGAATCATAGCATACTGACAAACTATTTGTTTGAAATGTAGCGGGGACATTTGAAGGGCAAACTCTGTATCCAAACAAATAACTGCCTTTTGAGTATGTACAAGACTCAAAATAATCAGTCGACTGTTCATTACCGGCAAACTTTGTCCTATTTTTGTTTTTCTTAAAACTAAATTTTTCTTCTAAATTTGGAATCTTAAGAAGAATTCACGCTACCTTTTAAAATTTACCCTTTCACTTCAATTTATTAAACAAAAATTTCAATTGAGTAAAACAATCATTACACAACTCGACATTTTTGACGCTTTAGTTTTGTCAAGGTTTGATAGATTTGGGCTCCTTGAATATGCTCCAATCAGCAGAATTTTTTTAAATAAAAAGTAACTTTTTCAAAAAAAAAAAAACATAAAATCGTAAACTTGTGACGGTTATAAGCAAACCCCTTATGTTTATATATCATTTTTTTTTTTGTAATTGTCTGCTCTACAACTTTGTAGAACATTGTTACACTCTAAAGAAAAAACACGAAATTTTAAAATATTTTTTTTGTTCTAAATGAAATGATGACACTTCTGGGTAAATGTGGATTCAATAAGTACATTAAATATCCCTTAAAATGACATGCACATGTTTTTCAATGAAAAATACGTTTTTCAGAATTACGAGTACGCCGTCAAATCGTGAGTCCAATCTTACATAAAATTCTCTTAGACAGCAAATTTCTATCTCTACATCGTTTCAGGCTGCAAATTATTGAAACACCTCTTTTTTGCATGTTCAAACATGAATGGGGTCGTACCTCCCCTCCGTCACAAGATATCAAAAAACGGACCTAGGATTCGTGATCAGGGACAAAAGTGACTGAGGTGGGCCATCCAAGGAAAAAAAAAAAAAAAAAAAAAAAAAGGACAAAAGTTACCCTTCAGGACAAAGTTTCACGCAAATCTAAGAGGGATCGGGGCAACTGCTGTGTGAGTTGGTGGAGAATTACCTATATCCAAAAATGCCATCTCTTGAGCAATGATGATTTTTAAGTGTATACAAAATTGAGATCAATATACAAGCAACAATTTCTCTCCAGCTATTTGACTGATTTTCAATGTTAAAACACGGAACAATACTGAAATCATGTGATATTTGGAGCAAAATATTTTATTTATTTTTTTTAAATTAGTTAGGCTGGTACAAATATTTTTAAAAGTTTTTTTCACCTCCCCTTCAAAATTGACCCGAAAAATATTTTTGACTGAGGTGGGCCATCCAAGGAAAAAAAAAAAAAAAAAAAGGCCAAAAGTTACCCTTCAGGACAAAGTTTCACGCAAATCTAAGAGGGATCGGGGCAACTGCTGTGTGAGTTGGTGTAGAATTACCTATATCCAAAAATGCCATCTCTTGAGCAATGATGATTTTTAAGTGTATGCAAAATTGAGATCAATATACAAGCAACAATTTCTCTCCAGCTATTTGACTGATTTTCAATGTTAAAACACGGAACAATACTGAAATCATGTGATATTTGGAGCAAAATATTTTATTTATTTTTTTGAAATTAGTTAGGCTGGTACAAATATTTTTAAAAGTTTTTGTCACCCCCCCCCCTTCAAAATTGGCCCGAAAAATATTTTTACAATAAACTTCAAAATTTTTATGAAAATTCAAGTGCAACCAGCTGAAATCAAATTAAAATACATTCTCCTGCGTTTAAAATCATTTTTAGCATGTTTGGGTTTATTAAAAAAACTTAAGATTTTTTGTAAATTTTCGATGCAAAATCTTTTTTTTCGATACAATTTTTGTTTTTGTCAGATCTTAGATTTTTTGAAAACTAATGATTGCAAAACAACTGAACTAGTGTAAAATGCATTTTAAAACACATTTTTCATTTAAATGTGAAGGCTATGGCTTGTTATTTAAATTTTTTTATTTTTTATTTTTTTTGCCCCCCCCCCCCCCCTTGACATCGGCCAGGGCCGAGGGACAAAAACTTTTTTAAATATTTGCATCGGCCTTATAACAATGACCAATGACACTTGTTCATGGCTTTTCCTCATGTTAGGATTGAACTTAAAATTAAAAATATTTTTACTCAGAATCAGATAACAAAATTCAAATTATGTTTAATTTTTTAAAATTTAAAATCAGTGCAATAGTAGCTGAGATATTGCTATATATTTTCAGTTACACTTTAATGCAAATAACTTTAAACAGCAAAACAGAGTTTCAATCGAAAGTTTAAAAATTCTATCATATCATATCTCAACTTTCAGTTATTAAAATAAATACTTGTCAAAAGATGAACAGTAGTTGAAGAAATAAACAGTTATATTTTCACGCTAGTTTAAAAAAAATTAAAAATATTTTTTTTGCACGTTTTTCTATATTTTTTGCATTTATTTAGACAAGAGATGTAATCTGTAAATTAATTGATTTTAGTTTTTTTATATGATACAAGCTTTTCCCGGCAAACTTCGTCCTGCCCTTTTTAGGTTTCCTGACATTTTTAGCTTGTTTGCTTTTTCAGCCTCCTGTGATCAAAATTTGATTTTACGCAGCTTTTCCCATAAAGTTTACCGATGCTCCGGAACCGGTTCCAGAGTGGCCATAGTGTCAATTAGTTAGCATATAAACCTTCCTTGGGCTTATACGAACCCAACGCAACAAAGAGCACCTCGATCCGATGCTCCGTATTGAACTGATTCGCGTTCGAACAAAACCGTCGAAATTTTTTATATGTATAGATAGTATATAAGTTTTTGAATATATTTTTTCTACTTCACCAGGTTTTTCAAATTAAACAAATTTCAGCATGCATGAACATGATCAGTTCTTCGAATACTGGGTTATTCTTTCAAACATGCGCAGGTTAAAAAAAAACTTTTTTTTCAAATGAGTTCTTCTATGCATTTTGGTATGTGCTTTTTTGCAATCATATGAACATGTTCAGTAATTTGTTTATCAGTCATTTATTCAACATAAAAAACTTCGAGTTTTCGCGTTCTTTTCAACATGAGTTTTCGGAAAAAAATAACTTTTATTTATATTAATTTTTACATTTTTTTTCAACATGACCAGTTCTTTAACAATAAATTAAGCATTCAAAAAGTTATGATTTTTTGCATTGTTCTCAACATGACTAGTTCGTTGAAAAAAGTTTATCTCTCAAAAAAAAAAAAAAAAAAATCTGTGGGATTTTAAATTCATTCAAGTACGAGAAGATCTTTTCATTATTTAAATAGATGATATTTATTTTTAAGTGTTTTGCACTCTTTCGAGCATGAGTATTTCCTTGAAAAATGGGCAATTTAAAAAACATGTTTGCAAAATTTTTTCAGAGATTTAGCATTCTTTTAAAAACATGCGGTTTTTGAAAAACATTCTATGGGGTTTTGTTTGTTTCAACCATGAGCAGTTCATTGAAATCAAAGTTGAAGAGTTTTCTTAAAATCAAAAATTGAGTGATTTTTTTTCATTTGGTAGATTGATAAATTGGTAGATTTATCAACCAATCTATTGGCAAGCTTAGTACAGGAGAGCACAGAGGCATCGAATTAATGATCTGAAGTTTGGGAATTTCCAAATAAGTCTGCAGAGTTTTACAATCCTTCTGTGATATTTTTGGAAGTGAAAACTGATTTTGTTGGGAATATGCCAAGAATATGCTGGTGAGCGAACAACTTATTTATTTATTTTTAATATGGGAATGATTTTAATGAGTTTTTGCATTCATTTAAAATAAGGCAGTTTAAACACTTTGTAAAAAAAAACATTTTTTGATTTTGTAGATTTTAAGCCAAAAATATCACAAAATTTCCCATTATTTTTCAAAGCCTTAAATATAAAAAAGCTGTCGGTGAGGTGTCTTTTTCTTTTGCAAAATGTCCATTCAGTAAAACGCTTATCAGCGAAATGTACCGGTTTCTAAAATTTACAGACTTTTAAAAGTAAATTTCACATTTTCACTCACATGATGATTTCCTTATTTTGAAATTAGGGGTCTTTAAGCAATTTAACTTTATGCAATTTTATGTTTTTAAAAGTGGATAATCTATTTCGAAAGTTATTTTTGCAATTTTTTTCCTTCTCTGTCCAATTTGTTCTCCTTAGTACCAGT